>NC_064931.1:861088478-861774103 GCF_023897955.1 Schistocerca gregaria | reverse complement strand
ATGCTGCTTCATCGCTGATATACAATAAAATCCCACAAAAAGTAGACAATCTGATCAAAACTGTCTGGATACTTATCAATAGACATTAATATGACGTGTGTGGACCCTTTGCCTATATAACGATCTGAACTCGGCTGGGGCACTTTCAGTGTGCTGGAGGAATGGCAGCGTGTTTTTCCGCAACAGGGGTAACCAGGGTAGGTAGAGATTTGCACATTAAGAAAAATGGCTCTGAGTACTATGGGACTTAACATTTGAGGTCATCAGTCCCCTAGAACTTAGAACTACTTAAAGCTAACTAACCTAAGTACATCACACACATACATGCCCGAGACAGGATTCGAACCTGCATCCGTAGCGGTCGCGCGGTTCCAGACTGAAGCGCCTAGAACCGCCGATTAAGAAAAGTTTATGTTCTAAGTCATCCCGAAATTACTGCATTGGGTTCGCGTCAGTTTATTTAAAGAATGTCATTGTGCACAGACCATTACCATACAGAGATTGCTTTATGAAATGGTGCATTGTCATGCTGATGCAGTCATCGTCTCCGAACTGTTCCTCTATGCCGTAAAATGTGTTCATATCGTTCCACATTTAGCGTTTCCTTGAACGCAGTAAGGAGAGTACACTCTAACAACGGATAAAAGCTCATTCATTAACACGACTGTCGGCACTACACACGATGGCAGGTAACCTGCTTCACGCACTCCCCGAACCCAGACCCTTTCATTGGATTGCCGTGGTGTATAGTGTGACTCATCCACATCCTGTGCCTTTGCTCTTTATACCATCTTAAGGGTCGCTTAGCACTGACTACAAAAATGAGGAACTGCTTTACCATTGTATCCCATTCCTACGCTCATTCATTGCTAATACTAGCAAACTGGATATCACGAGTGATTCCGTCCACTGATTTCATGCTATTTTTTACAATCAGCCTCCGCAATGTTGTGCAGTTTCTGTCCTTCGCTACATGAGGCATGCCTCGTGCTGGTTTAACTGTGGCTGCTCCTTCGCGTCTCCACTCAGACACATCTGGCTTGGGAAGCTTTAGAAAAGTTAAAATGCCTTTGATATTTCTGTCAGATAACAACGAATGCTTCTAAATCACTGAGCTCTTCTGGCCGACTCACTCTGCTGTTACTGCTTCTGTACTCACAACACATTAGTCTCCCATCTCCTTTTATACTGCCTTTTCTCCAAATAATGGCCAGTTATGCATTACATGGAGGTGTCCACATACTATTGATTTGACTGTTAATGTCTTGGAAGAGAAACAGCCGCGGAGCAAACAACCGCAAATCGACGGAGGTGGCGTAAATCTCCTCCTTCGTGATTTCAGATCCTGTTTTTGCAGCATGCAACCGTATTTGTGACACTGCTGACCTTAACGTAAAGAACCAGGGAGCTATACTGCCTCATCCCACAGACAATGTAAATGCAATATTAAGACTCAAAACCTCACCAGAAGAGGTATAAAATATGGTGAATCGCAGAAAACCCGCTGATCAGTCTAAAAGCGTGGTCTATGTGGTTTAAGATAATCCAACAAAAGACAGCAAGCTGCATCTCGTAGGACTGTGCTTCTTGCTAGCATCTTAGTAGACTCGTTACAACACCAGCTGATGTGTTTCGAGAAACCAAACATGTGAGAATAGGTCAGGCAGAAACTTGCTAACACAACAAGAACTGCGGAAAACACATTCAGACCACAAGACATTTGATTCCTGGGCATGCCGTTCTATCACAAAACGGTAACTGGCACTTAGTGAATTATATATACTACGTAACCAGTAATCACACCGAAATCGGCCTCGACCACTCTCGGTAATAACTACAACGCAACATAAAATACTTTACTACAAAACAAAAATTACAACGAGAAAAGGAACGTTACAGTACTAATTTAATAAGATGTAAATGAGATAAAGGTAAAAGAAAAGATAAGAAAATCGGTAAGAGTATTTCTCATCCGAGGCTAACTTTCAGGGTTTGAGTCCCTGCACCGTGTCGTGTTATAATCTGCCACAAAGTTTAAAAGCGGTGCGCCCTCCCATTGCAGAATGAAATATCTATCTTAACTCAACGATGATGGCGAACACGGACGAAACAGGTCTCTGCGGCGGACAGTCAACTCTGTCATAGCAACCCGTGGAATCGATCTTATTTGCTGCTGCATGAGCCGATGAATAGTTCCAATTCTCGAGCGAGGAGCTGCCTTAATTACATATAAATATGCAACTGAGGTAAATTTGTCGATTCGAAGTAGAAATGCAAATAAACTGTTCATAAGAAGTTTTGCACCAGCTACATTCTGCGAATGTCAGTGGGCCTAGATTCAAGCGGAGCAGAGAATGAAAGATCAAACCTTAAGAATAATTAGTATATTGCCCACAAAGTGGTGGAGAAGTTGCTGCTCAAGTCAGTCCCGCCCTTCATTCCTACGATGACAGCTTTACTGAGGTAATCGAGCGTGTGAAAGGGGAGGGGCGGTTCTTGTGTCGACACAGCAGATGCCATGGCCCATCCGAGAGATACATGATCACAGGGTTTACTCTTGCATGACAATCTTGAAAGACAAACTCATCATCGAAAAATTGACAGTAGGGCTGCACCATTGTTTGGAGTATTCTGGCTCGATACTGCACAGTCTTCAAAACGCCGCAGACAGTGACGAGAGGCGTGATACCGACCCAAAACGTCACTGACTTACCTTCCTGCATTCCTGTCGGACTGAATATCTCGCTATCGGACAGCCCCTACTCTCTTCTACGACGATCAAGTGTCAGACAAATACTGTACTGAAGTGCGCGTCATTTATGACGGCGGCCGAGTTTAGGTTCGTTCTGCGCATCTGACGTCACAAAACACAGTCAGCCAATGAACAGAGAACGACGTTGCCAGAGCTCGACTGCAGCGCAGAGCACGGACGAGTGTCTTCAGTTTTAGAAACGTTCAGTCATAAATAAAGTAATTGAACAATAGCAATGTCTTCATAGCAGACTTTCTTTCATAGAAAGTTTGAAAAAAGCATTCTTTATACCAATTGCTTCATATTCTATTAATTAATTAAACCAAAACAAGCAATAAGCCCCCTAATTCAGGCGATAGCAAGGAAAAGTGTTTGTATCATTCTCATGAACCGCTTTTTCGCAATAAAGAACAGCGGTAACTGTTTATTTCCTATTGTACTGCGACGAAACGTGAGTAATTCATAGTCATACCGGCAGTGTTTGTCGGTATTTTGCGTGATATTTTGAAGTGCTCCGGATAGTCTATTGAAAGACAAGCTGCATTAGCGTCAGGGTTAAAGTGAGTGGCTGCTAAGTGAAAGATTCTGAGTTCAAACCTTGTTCTGTGATTAATACTTTCTTAATTTAAAAACAATATCGAAGTGTCTTACTTCATGAATTTTATTCGTTCGAATGTAATTTTTTGAAATTTCTAGTGGCAACTAAAATCGACCATACGGAAAGTATACGCTATGGACTTTCACTTCTGCAAACTCTTCAAAATTTCGTGCAATGGTTTACTACATCTAATGCTGCACAATAACTGCTTTGAATATCGAAACAAAATTAAGTCATTTATGGGGGGAAGGTATCAGTCAAGGAGTATGTAAAAATCAAATTTTTGGGCCAAATAGTTTTTGTGAAATCGATTGATAAAGTGTGTCAAAGCAGTGGGAACACCGTGTGTCTGCACAGGCGAGCAGTGCAGTGATGACAACATCGCGCACAGCGCGGATGCAGGGAGCACGTCTCTGGAGCAGCGAAAGGGTTAATGCGGCCGTGCTGGCTTTACTGCATAAACTGCACGCTCCCCCTAAACGTAAGTTTGCGAACTGTACCATGGCGCTACTTCTCTTGGCGCGTACAACTGGCAGCGCAGCAATCTCCCGCGTCTGGGCGGGCATGCGCGAACCACCAAGATAAAACAATTGAACTATAGTCGGCGAAGAGAACCGACATCACTGGGCCAAGTTGCACTTGAGGTGTGTCAGTGCCCGTCTTCCTCCTCTGTCACACTGCCTACAGGTATATGCACAGGTTCGTAATAAGTAAGGATACCTCCCCCCATGAACCACGGACCTTGCCGTTGGTGGGAGGCTTGCGTGCCTCCGCGATACAGATAGCCGTACCGTAGGTACCAACCACAACGGAGGGGTATCTGTTGAGAGGCCAGACAAACGTGTGGTTCCTGAAGAGGGGCAACAGCCTTTTCAGTAGTTGCAGGGGCAACAGTCTTGATGATTGACTGATCTGGTCTTGTAACAATAACCAAAACGGCCTTGCTGTGCTGGTACTGCGAACGGCTGAAAGCAAGGGGAAACTATGGCCGTAATTTTTCCCGAGGGCATGCAGCTTTACTGTATGATTAAATGATGATGGCGTTCTCTTGGGTAAAATATTCCGGAGGTAAAATAGTCCCCCATTCGAATCTCCGGGCGGGGACTACTCAAGAGGATGTCGTTATCAGGAGAAAGAAAACTGGCATTCTACGGATCGGAGCGTGGAATGTCAGATCCCTTAATTGGGCAGGTAGGTTAGAAAATTTAAAAAGGGAAATGCATAGGTTAAAGGTAGATATAGTGGGAATTAGTGAAGTTCGGTGGCAGGAGGAACAAGACTTCTGTTCAGGTGACTACAGGGTTATAAACACAAAATCAAATAGGGGTAATGCAGGAGTAGGTTTAATAATGAATAGGAAAATAGGAATGCGGGTAAGCTACTACAAACAGCATAGTGAACACATTATTGTGGCCAAGATAGATACGAAGCCCACACCTACTACAGTAGTACAAGTTTATATGCCAACTAGCTCTGCAGATGACGAAGAAATTGAAGAAATTTATGAGGAAATAAAAGAAATTATTCAGATAGTGAAGGGAGATGAAAATTTAATAGTCATGGGTGACTGGAATTCGAGTGTAGGAAAAGGGAGAGAAGGAAACGTAGTAGGTGGATATGGATTGGGGCTAAGAAACGAAAGAGGAAGCCGCTTCGTAGAATTTTGCACAGAGGACAACTTAATCATAGCTAACACTTGGTTCAAGAATCATGAAAGAAGGTTGTATACATGGAAAAACCCTGGAGACACTAAAAGGTATCAGATAGATTACATAATGGTAAGACGGAGATTTAGCAACCAGGTTTTAAATTGTAAGACATTTCCAGGGGCAGATGTGGACTCTGACCACAATCTATTGGTTATGAACTGTAGATTAAAACTGAAGAAACTGCAAAAAGGTGGAAATTTAAGGAGATGGGACCTGGATAAACTGAAAGAGCCAGAGGTTGTACAGAGTTTCAGGGAGAGCATAAGGGAGCAATTGACAGGAATGGGGGAAAGAAATACAGTAGAAGAAGAATGGGTAGCTTTGAGGGATGAAACAGTGAAGGTAGCAGAGGATCAAGTAGGTAAAAAGTCGAGGGCTAGTAGAAATCATGGGTAGGAGAAGAAACATTGAATTTAATTCATGAAAGGAGAAAATATAAAAATGCAGTAAATGAAGCAGGCAAAAAGGAATACAAACGTCTCAAAAATGAGATCGACAGGAAGTGCAAAATGGCTAAGCAGGCATGGCTAGAGGACAAATGTAAGGATGTAGAGGCTTATCTCACTAGGGGTAAGATAGATAGAGCCTACAGGAAAATTAAAGAGACCTTTGGAGAAAAGAGAGCCACTTGTATGAATATCAAGAGCTCAAATTGAAACCCAGTTCTAAGCAAAGAAGGGAAAGGAAAAAGGTGGGTGGAGTATATAGAGGGTCTATACAAGGGCGATGTACTCGAGGACAATATTATGGAAATGGAAGAGGATGTAGATGAAGATGAAATGGAAGATACGATACTGCGTGAAGAGTTTGACAGAGCACTGAAAGACCTGAGTCGAAACAAGGCCCCCGGAGTAGACAACATTCCATTGGAACTACTGACGGAATTGGGAGAGCCAGTCCTGACAAAACTCTACCATCTGGTGAGCAAGATGTATGAGACAGGTGAAATACCCTCAGACTTCAAGAAGAATATGATAATTCCAATCCCAAAGAAAGCAGGTGTTGACAGATATGAAAATTACCGAACTATCAGTTTAATAAGTCACAGCTGCAAACTACTAACGCGAATTCTTTACAGACGAATGGGAAAACTAGTAGAATCCGCCCTCGGGGAAGATCAGTTTGGATTCCGTAGAAATGGTGGAACATGTGGGGCAATACTGACCCTACGACTTATCTTAGAAGGTAGTTTAAGGAAGGGGATGTAGACTTAGAGAAAGCTTTTGACAATGTTGACTGGAATACTCTCTTTCAAATTCTGAAGGTGGCAGTATAACACTTCCGTCTGTCACTGCTGTACCATAACCTTAAAGCAGGTTGTGTAATAAAACAATATTGTTAAAGGAATTATGGTATAACGCAACAGAGCAGTGTTACCCTCTGGGAGGAATTTTGTTGTGTTGACCGTGTTGTACCTAACGGAGGTGGCTTATCGGAAATGAAAGTCAGAATTACGGAAATATTTGAACAGTAATAAACAAAATTTGGCCTATCTGTTCTGTATTAACGGGTAAAGAAAACCGTCGCAAGCCTAACTAGGCAAGAGAATGATTAACGTTCAAGGAAATAGTTATTAGTAACTTTAATGGATAAACACAACCTATACTTTGTCACACGCGAGTGCAGTGAACTCTTGACACATACATATGTGTACGGTAAGATTGAAACTAACAGTTAAAGCAGCACAAACTATTTGCAAAATTATAACAGATACCGAAACACACTATTACTTTCAGGGCTTACACAAACTGAATGCTCTTTATAACGTTATTATTACTATTAACTGCAGAATCATTAATTGGATATAGGTTAAGTCTCTCTCAGTTAAATACGTTACTATTTAAAATGAAAGTTAATTTGAATCCACTTAAAGGTTGCTCCTCACTATCATTTGACTAAAGAAATTAAGGTTTCCTTAATTAGTGGTCTTTCCGTTACTTGTTACCGAGCATTAACCCAATAGACAAACTGTGGATCCTGTTGTATTATTAATAAGCCCTTCTAATACACAGGTGAGACAAACACTTAGCAAACTTGAGTATATAACGTTCCACACTGCAGTTTTCCACTTTTACTACATTGAGACACAAAATTAACATATATGTAAGATACTGACTCACCTTCTGCGATTTACAACAGGCTGTAATGTGATCATTTACTAAGGAAAACTTTATAAGCCTCAGTCTTCACAACCTTTAATTTGAAGTTGGCAACAACACATTAATAAGCAGTTTTATTAGGAAAATTACTTTCATTAACTTTCTATTTTTGTTATGTTCAAGAGGCATTAATTAGCAAAAACACTGGTCTTTAATGTTCTTTTAGTAGGGACACTCGGAAATCACTTTAGTTCAAACGGAGAGGAACCTGAGAGGTGTTATGATAAGGAGAAAAATCAAGGTAGGTACATAAACTCAGTTATAAATTACCTTATATTTGAGCACACTAACACATCCATTTAGCTGATCCTTCACTGTACATTGCTATAGTGCTCCATTACAGTGATTGCGCAATGCGGTGGCGATTGCATGTCGGTAGGTGGAATTACAGGTAGAATTGCTGGACTCAGTCATTTCTTGGTGGCGATGATAGATGCAAATTCCAGCTATTTATCCACCCATCCGAGGCATTTGAAAGTAGCAGAAAAAAACCTCTCCCGGAACCAGCACAATATGCAACATATACATGGCAGTGCACAATTTGGTAGCTCGTCCCCGACTGGTGGCTCGTCCCCGACTGACTCTTGTTCCACCTTTTCTACCTGGCCAACCACAATTTGCGCGCGCTACACAGTTCCGTTCCCGAGGGGAACCACTACACCTTTTACATACAAACTAACTAAGAACCCTAAGTGAGGATCAGCAGTTTACATAACAGCAACCAAATGCATTAAATAAAACAGAACATTTCCACACATTGACATTTCTACAAAAAATTATTCACACAAAATCACAATTACATACAGTAAGTTTTGTTCCCTCCAAATGGGACAAAGAATTTAAATGACAGATACACTACATTGCCTAGAATCATTTCATGACATCAAAGTTCTTACAAAGAAATGAGTATGCAATTTTATGTTATCGATTCAAACAAACACATTTACAGAAGCTCAGTGATGTAACATTAAATGAAACAAAAACCAAAATAAATCATTGGAGTATTAGAGCTATGGTGTTACAGCAGGGGTAAAATACAGGGAGCGAAAGGCTATTTACAATTTGTACAGAAACCAGATGGCAGTTATAAGAGTCGAGGGACAAGAAAGGGAGGCAGTGGTTGGGGAGGGAGTGAGACAGGGTTGTAGCCTCTCCCCGATGTTATTCAATCTGTATATTGAGCAAGCAGTGAAGGAAACAAAAGAAAAGTTCGGAGTAGGTATTAAAATCCATGGAAAAGAAATAAAAACTTTGAGGTTCGCCGATAACATTGTAATTCTGTCAGAGGCAGCAAAGGACTTGGAAGAGCAGTTGATCGGAATGGATAGTGCCTTGAAAGGAGGATATAAGATGAACATCAACAAAAGCAAAACGTAATGTAGTCGAATTAAGTCGGGTGATGTTGAGGGTACTAGATTAGGAAATGAGACACTTAAAGTAGTAAAGGAGTTTTGCTGTTTGGGGAGCAAAATAACTGATGATGTTCGAAGTAGAGAGGATATAAAATGTAGACTGGCAATGGCAAGGAAAGCGATTCTGAAGAAGAGAAATTTGTTAACATCGAGTATAGATTTAAGTGTCAGGAAGACATTTATGAAAGTATTTGTATGGAGTGTAGCCATGTATGGAAGTGAAACATGGACGATAAATAGTTTGGACAAGAAGAGAATAGAAGCTTTCGACATGTGGTGCTACAGAAGAATGCTGAAGATTAGATGGGTATATCACATAACTAATGAGGAAGTATTGAATAGGATTGGGGAGAAGAGAAGTTTGTGGCACAACTTGACCAGAAGAAGGGACCGGTTGGTAGGACATGTTCTGAAGCATCAAGGGATCACCAATTTAGTACTGGAGGGGAGCGTGGAAGGTAAAAATCGTAGAGGGAATTGCAGTAGGTACTGGGAGATGAAGGGGCTTGCACAGGATAGAGTAGCATGGAGAGCTGCATCAAACCAGTCTCAGGACTGAAGACCACAACAACAACAAGTAAGGATACAGCCATTTTAAAGTCAGGCGCTGTGATTGCTCTGAAAAATGTCGTGAGGGTAGTTGCTGAGGAGGAAACACGCCTGCCGGGTGTGAAGAGAACAATAGCCCTTTGGACTGCGACAGGTCAGACTTCAGTGATGGGACGGCGCCAGGCGAAACTGCTGTTCGTGTCGGGGCTGCAAGTCAGTGGTCCCCCTGCTACAAAGATATTATAGTTCGCAGAAACACAGAGGCAACGAACCACAGCCCTGCATTTAAATTGTGTATGGCCTGGTTACTATAAAAACTAGATCCTAAATTCAAGACGTGTACTGAAAGAGCGTCTGTTTACCAGCAAAAAACACCACTTCGTCATGAGCGCTTGTGGCTTGTGAATAGACAGTCGTGAGTTGATGCACAGGTTTGAGTATGGTGCTGCACCAAATTGATGAAATTTCGTATATCAGTTACCTTGCTCCATTGATGCTGGTTTTCCATATTCAGGAGCAACTGGCTGTCTGGCCGTATTATTGTAAACAATTAACGTCAGATAAATAGTGCTTTCTAAAAGTAAGCCAACAATGTATCGTAGATGGGTGTGTAACTGTAATAAAAACAATCTTATTATAACTTAGTTTTGTGTATTGGGAACCTGGTGGCGATCTTGGCGTTTTTATTATTTCCTGATGATGTTATTTTATGTGCTGTACGCGTAGAGTCGGGTGTATCCGTTGTGCAATAGGACACACTGGTGGAGATATAATTAGAGGTCATTTGTGCTTGAGTAGTCCACCGGACGGCGCACGTTTCTGAAGCTACACGAGCAAGCTCAGTACAACAATGCTTTTAGAACCTTCAAAGGCCACAACCAGTTTACACCATCGCAACTCGTAGACGCCACATTGACGATCGAGAACTGGTTGCGCACTCTCACAGTCTACACAGACCTCTCAGTGCCCTCAAAAATGCAGCGCACAGTTCTACTGCATTCTCTTAGGGGTAAATGCGAGGCATTATTTGTAAGTAGTGGTCATCAGATGATGTCGTTGCCCTAGAGTGACATGTGTAAGGCAAATCTTTTTCCTCCGAATGCGAAAATATTTTGTTGACGTCCAGCTACATGGGGAGAAATAATCAACGGTAAAGAAAAAAAAAGAAAAGGAAAAAGAAATTAGAGACCAGAGCTCGCACGGAAAGATTTAAGGAGAGGTTGTTGGCGGAGACACGAATAATGGGTGAAGTTTGGAATTTTTTTCATGAGGGATTTCTTTTATTAAAGTTGGAGTTTTACCACTTTATTATATATACATTTATGTATCAAAATTTGTTATCCAGTAACAAATTAAAAATGGCCGCTGTAGCCGTTGTCAAAGTATGCGCCTGACGGCGTGTCACAGTTTGCGCGGAGCGTTGTACAGACTCGTCGCTGCTCCTCAGACCCATGAGAACACAACATTCTTATACTAGAATGAATTTGGGAGGTCATCACGATGGAGGTTTGAAAAGTGCCTCTAAAAAGTAATGGCAGCTATCTAAAAAACGTGCCACTTTCTTCTACTTTAAAAAAAAGTATTTAAAATTCGAATAAAAAAGAGCTCTCACTAAGACCTCTACATTTGATTATCTTTTCTTTAAAAAAAATCAAACGAATCGTTTAATCTGTCGAGCCTCTAGAGCACTTAACGTGCTGAAAACTGAGACATTCCTTCCTTCGCGGCAGCAGCGTATTTCCCGTCAGATAACTCCGCGAGGTTTTTGCTGTTCGTCCGTACAACGATTCCTAATACATTCGACATTCGTGGTGCTCGTAATAGATGAATAACCTTCGCTGAGTATACCCGCATCTATATATGCAGCTAATTCAACAGTTTTCCCCACAATGAAGATGTTTCGGTACCAGTTTCCAAATGCTCTCGTTGAATCTCTAATTGTCGTTTTACATACTGGCGCCGGTGCATCTTTTAAGTTAATCTGGTCAGAAATCTGTATGCTGGTCGAATCTTTTCTTGAACTAATTCATCAAATGCCTACAGCTGCCTTTATTTCCGTCAGCACACGGTTCCATTCGATACTCTGTATTCGAAAATACTTTAACGATCAAGAAATCCTTTTGAATGCATAACGTATATACTTCAGGGATGTAACTTATGTAAGAAAATCCATTTTTTAATCGGGATCAACCAGAACCTCCCTTTAAATGTTTGTTTTTCCCACGCGCTGTTTGAGAGTGGATAGATAGAGAAATAGCTCGAAGATGGTCCGATGAAACCTCTGATAGGCACGTAACTGAGTATTACAGGTAGTCATGTAGATGTTCTGTGTATCATGATAGTAGTTGGATATTCAAATGATATCACTGTAATGTACACCAAATAAGCTACAGCAGTGAGAACCACTATTGCCATAAGAGGGCAATGTGTGCACTATGTAAGCTTAAAATGACCCTTGCAAGCATGTTGACAGCCTGTGCAGTATAATGAAGCCGCCCTGTCCCTGTCACGGTTGGGCACACAACGCACTCTCTTGAACTTCACTGACAATGCTCGTTTACTTTAACGTTCATTGCATTGGTGCTCATACTCAGCAACTTATTTTGCTCAAAATAATATTAAGAAAGAGGTTTATGACAAAAAAAAAACACAAATTATGCAAGTCATGAGGGAGGCTCTAGAACTTTTTTCAGCAGTTGACATTTTGTATCGTTATTACACGATGTCTTACCTCGTTTCAGTTGATAGCTCTCGAATCTGTTAAGCTATTCGAGTAGAAACAGTTGGAAATTTTCCGACAGGAGACGAGTGTACGCAAGCCGCGCTCCCTCGAGTTTGAAACACGCGGCAGCGCGGCTGACGTGGCCGCCCGCTCCCTGGAGCCGCTAGAATTACTGCAGCCCTCTGCTATATTCTCGATAACACTCTCTGTCGGGAGGGTTAAAGCAAAGGCTTCCCACTGAATCCTCTCACATGTCGAAAGCTGAAAGGAAAGGGGTGCTCATACATTCTTTAAACAACGCTCTTAAGTCGGAAGCAGTGGTGCGCGAACTCTCGTGGGCTTGCAGTTTACGAACACTGGTAGCAGTATGTAAATTTGCAGGATGGACCGCGTCATGTTCTTCTACGGTTTCTTCTTACACAATCGACTTTTTTACATTTTAGCTTATCTTATTCAGGATCCTCTGGTGTTGTCGGTTAGCTGAAGACTGTGGTAGTAGTAATTCATTTATCAGCGAATCACTTTTAGAAGCGTATTAGACACTTCACGGTAGTACAGATTAAGAATAAAAAGCATAATTCATGTACAGGGGGGAGGAGAATCAACTAAAAATAATGTCTGAGCGTAGAATCGAGAATAGTTTTTTTTTAAAGTTACCATGGGTCTGAGTATTTGTATTGAAATTAATGTTCCTCAGTCACCAGGTAAATCAGCTCGAGCTAAAGCCTTCAGCTTAAGAGTAAAAGATAGACCAACGTGAAATTCCTGTCCATGGTTGGTTACGTCAGACGCGAATATTCTGAGACGTGTACCGGATAGCTGAAGCTTGACTGTTCAGTCAGCTGCGCTAAAATTAACGCAATGCCATTAATTTGATTGGATAATACAGGATGTACAGCGAAGGAGTCACTGATTTCAAACTTAAATATCTCAGAAACTAATAGTGCATCAAACGGTATGTTTATTTAGAAAACTGTAGTAAGAGTTTTGTACAGACGTTATACAGGTATTTTAAAATAGTTTGAAAAGTTATGAAACTATCCCTTCAAAAATTAAGAATGACAGTGCTGGAAAAACTCTTACGTTATTTGATTTTCAAGCAGCTGAGCAAAACTGTACGTACTCAGACATTTATCTCTTTATTCATTCTGATCATCACTAAACTGATACACAATATTTTAGTGCAACGCAATCTGCCTTCTAGTAATCCCTACAAAAGAATGGCCCTGACTAACAATAATCTATACCTTTCATGAATCACTTACCTTACAAAAACCTTGGTTACTCGAACGACTGCAATACAGCGAGCGCCAATACTGCCAGCTAAATAAGAGATTCTAACTGCTGAAGGGACTAACTACTGATAGGCACAGTCAGCAAATGAAAGATTATGATAGAGAACAAACAATGTATTTACCTTAATAATGTTCAAAAGTCATCACACACACACACACACACACACACATATATATATATATATATATATATATATATATATATATATATATATATATATATATATATATCAGTTCATGATATCCAATATTACAAATTTACTCTTTCTGATGGACACACGTCCAGATCGTCCGCTCTCAAAACTCTGGCATCTCTCTCCCCACATCCACCACTGCTGGCGGCTCACCTCCAACTGCGCAACACTACGCACTGTTCACATCCAACTGCCAAACACTACACAAGCGAATATTCCAACAATGAGTCCAAACAACCACAGACTGCACACGGCGCAGTCAGTGATTTTCATAGAGAGCGCTACGTGGCGTTACCACCATAAAAACCTAAACAGCCTACTTACATAGCCCCCATGCTCCCCACAAAATATTTTACAAATTGTTTTGGGCAGTGGAAAATACTGATTTGATTAAATTTGTCATAATTACAATAACCAAGATATCAAATGCACACACTTATTGATACAATGTTCGTCTAAAGCTAAAATTGTCCTCACAATCCATAAAGACAGTCCTGATCATTAATCACAGTAAGAATGATAGTTTTATGCACAAGTCTGAGGAATAAACGAAAGTGCACACGGAAATAGTGGATTTCTATGCAGTCTTGAAGAAGTAATGTTGTCCTTCCAACGGAAAGACAGTGCTAACTCTTGACATGCAGACAGATAATGGGAGACAACAGAGCAAATCCACAGCAGAGTCAGTCGAAGTTTTGAAGAATATTGGTAGGTAGGTCACCACAGATCAGACCCACAGTATTTCTTGTAGAGATGATGGTATTAGTGGGTCACCACAGCTGCTGAACCACTGTAGTCCTGGTAGAGATTATGGTATTGGTGGACCACCACAGGTGCAGACCCACTGTAGCCCTTGTAGAGATAGCCCGCAACTATCCGTTGCGACTGTGCGGGTGCACGGCCAACATCGAAGAGTCTTGCAGATAATATAGCAAGTCCATAAACCACCACTTGTGCACTCACAAACTTTTTCGAACGTCCTTAGACTCAGCAATGCTGTTAACTAGTCCATTGCTGAATTATCAACGCACGTGTGAGCACTAACAATCCCTTTTTTTTAAGTTATCACATATTGTGCATATACAATGACCAACAGAAACGTCTGCAGTGAAATGAAACACTACTATATACTTAATCTGAAGAACTGGTGCCTATACAGTTACAAATTTATGGCATCAGAATACAATTATAAAGGTACAGAAAACATCATTGTAGAACATAATAATACAGATAACATTTGTAGTAATACAGGTTTTACAAGAGAATAGAAATAAACATATACATCAGTGTCACAGGAATTATGACATAAGTAAATAAATCAAAGATGAGAATATCTTTCGAAACATTAACATCACACATGAGCACTAAAAACAGAACAGAATAAATAATGTCTAAACACATTTACAAAGTAAAGAACATATTATTAATGCAAATTATATTGGAGGATAACAGTATTTCTCATCATAGTGAATGTAGCTCAGTATTAGAAAAATTCTACAACATAACTCTTATCAGATAAACACGTAAAGACAGGAAGAACACAAATACACAAGGGTACACAAATACATAGCGGAATAACACAAAAGGAAAGGACAGGGTTTGTTTTCAGTGTGACATTTGGTACTGCAGTCTAACCCAAAACTTCATTCCAAAGATATTTCCTCTTTTTTCAACATTTTTTTTCCGCATAAAAGTCCTATCTAAGCATGCTTTCTGTATTTTCCATCATCTTACCTCATCATTTGCTTCCAAGAAAATCCTACCTAAACCTGTTGCCACTAAACCGTACTTTTTTTGTTCATACCCTCTCTCAAAATAATTATTCTTCATTGTACACTACTTTAAAACATTGTTGCATGTTAACAGTTTCTAAGTGAGACAAAGCGTACTACTAACTTTAAGTGAAAAATTTTACGGTGAAGGTTAAGTTAAAAAGCAGATTCTCTCTCAATAAATGGTTTTACATGTGAAATGTGGTGTAATTCTTTACTCTTCCTAGTATGCAGAGTTTCAACTTCAACGCAATTATCATGTGGTATACGTCGGATTCTGTAAGGTCCATTGTAAATCAGAAAGAATGTATGACTCAAGTGTTTCTTCTTATGTGACAATGAATAAGCTTTAATGATAACTTTCTGACCAATATATAGTTACTTTGCATTTGCTTTACCGTGTAGTTTTCTCCTTTTGTCTGCAGCAGAATTTATGTATTTAATACCCAAATCAATGATGTCTTTGTGTCGAAGTTTATGTGTATTCGGAAAAGGCACAAGATCTCTGATTCTGTTTGGTGGTTCTTCATTCTTCAGTACAAGAATAAGTGGTAAAGCAGTGCAGACACGAGGCATTTCATTGAGTACATTTTGAAATATCTGTCCCAATATTGATGCTTTCTGTGACAATAAAGTCTGTAAAGCTTATTGATTTCTTTCATAATCTGTTCAGACGGGTTGCAATGTGGTGAGTACAATGAAATAAATAAAGGATTGATTTTATGATTCCGAAACATGCGTGACCGAACAGCAGATCTGAATTGTCGTCCGTTATCTTAAATGACTTTAGCAATGCCTTTAATAGGTTCCACAACGAAACATTGTCTCGAAATTTGGTAGAAAATCCGAAGAAATTCTGGTCGTATGTAAAGTACACAAGCGGCAAGACGCAGTCAATACCTTCGCTGCGCAGTGCCGGTGGTACTGTTATCGACGACTGTGCCGCTAAAGCGGAGTTATTGAACGCAGTTTTCCGAAATTCCTTCACCAGGGAAGACGAATGGAATATTCCAGAATTTGAAACACCTGCCAGCATGAGTTTCTTAGAAGTAGATACCTTAGGGGTTGCGAAGCAACTCAAATCGCTTGATACGGGCAAGTCTTCAGGTCCAGATTGTATACCGATTAGGTTCCTTTCAGATTACGCTGATACTATAGCTCCCTACTTAGCACTCATATACAACCGCTCGCTCACCGATAGATCTGTACCCACAGATTTGAAAATTGCGCAGGTCGCACCAGCGTTAAAGAAGGGTAGTAGGAGTAATCCATTTAACTACAGACCTATATCATTGACGTCGGTTTGCAGTAGGGTTTTGGAGCATATATTGTATTCAAACATTATGAATCACCTCGAAGGGAACGATCTATTGACACGTAATCAGCATGGCTTCAGAAAACATCGCTCTTGTCCAACGCAGCTAGCTCTTTATTCGCACGAAGTAATGGCCGCTATCGACAGGGGATCTCAAGTTGATTCCGTATTTCTAGATTTCCGGAAAACTTTTGACACCGTTCCTCATAAGCGACTTCTAATCAAGCTGAGGAGCTATGGGGTATCGTCTCAGTTGTGCGACTGGATTCGTGATTTCCTGTCAGGATTTCTCCAGCCTTTAAACTCGAAACCACGTATATTGACGAGCTAGATCAGTCTCTACTGTTTCTAAAACAGCCGTTTGATGTATGAAGTTAAGCTGCTGGAGAGGGGCAGCCGTTCAGTATTTTCTGTCAGGAAGGTCGCAGTTCGTGGTAATAGACGGCAAATCATCGAGTAAAACTGAAGTGATATCAGGTGATCCCCAGGGAAGCGTCCTGGGACCTCTGCTGTTCCTGATCTATATAAATGACCTGGGTGACAATCTGAGCAGTTCTCTTAGGTTGTTCGCAGATGATGCTGTAATTTACCGTCTAGTAAGGTCATCCGAAGACCAGTATCAGTTGCAAAGCGATTTAGAAAAGATTGCTGTATGGTGTGTCAGGTGGCAGTTGACGCTAAATAACGAAAAGTGTGAGATGATCCACATGAGTTCCAAAAGAAATCCGTTGGAATTCGATTACTCGATAAATAGTACAATTCTCAAGGCTGTCAATTCAACTAAGTACCTGGGTGTTAAAATTACGAACAACTTCAGTTGGAAGGACCACATAGATAATATTGTCGGGAAGGCGAGCCAAAGGTTGCGTTTCATTGGCAGGACACTTAGAAGATGCAACAAGTGCACTAAAGAGACAGCTTACACTACACTCGTTCGTCCTCTGTTAGAATATTGCTGCGCGGTGTGGGATCCTTACCAGGTGGGATTGACGGAGGACATCGAAAGGGTGCAAAAAAGGGCAGCTCGTTTTGTATTATCACGTTATAGGGGAGAGAGTGTGGCAGATATGATACACGAGTTGGGATGGAAGTCATTACAGCATAGACGTTTTTCGTCGCGGCGAGACCTTTATACGAAATTTCAGTCACCAACTTTCTCTTCCGAATGCGAAAATATTTTGTTGAGCCCAACCTACATAGGTAGGAATGATCATCAAAATAAAATAAGAGAAATCAGAGCTCGAACAGAAAGGTTTAGGTGTTCGTTTTTCCCGCTCGCTGTTCGGCAGTGGAATAGTAGAGAGATAGTATGATTGTGGTTCGATGAACCCTCTGCCAAGCACTTAAATGTGAATTGCAGAGTAGTCATGTAGATGTAGATGTAGAAATGTGTCCAAATCCGCGTAAGAAATTTTTAACAAAGGCGTTGGATACAAACCGCCCAGTGGCTTTACGTAACAGAGTGAAAGAAACACATTTTGAAGTATGTTAAACAGCGTCTAGAACGTACGAAAATCGATGTTGTGATAAGGGGTCCCAAGAGACCAACAGCAGCAAATTCTTTTAATTTAGAAGGAATGATAGGAAACAACGGAACACGATGTGAGATGGTAGATGGTTTAGGTTTTTGACAAAGTTTACAAATATACAAGACTCTTCGAATTCTCTTTTACATATTGTTAAAATAACAAGTCGTCCGAAGAGTATGATAACATTTTTGTGGACCAAAATGTGCGTAGCTGAAATGAATGTACCAGATCAGCTTATTAACATAATCGTCAGGAATGCAAAGTAGGTACAGATTGTCATCAACAGTGCAACGTTTGATAAGTATGTTGTTTCTAACCAGATAATAATGCCGAATCTGTGTGTGTCTGTCTTTTCGTACGATTTACTTTTGATGTCTTTCCAAACCGGATCCTTATCTTGTTTATAAGCAATGTCCTTTAAAGACGCAGTGATGAAGTTTTCAAAGGCGACTTTCTGAATGTAAAGAATAATAAAATTTTTCTCGACGTCGCCTTCTGTGTTACTTTTCTCAAGTCAAGCCGGTGCGCGTGATAGTGCGTCCGCAACAATGTTCTCCTTGCCGGGAATGTAGACTACTGTGAAGTGGAATTCTTGCAGTAACAATATCCAACGATTTAACCTGTCATGATTTAATTTTGAAGTCATAAGAAATTGTAATGCACGATGATCACTATATGCTTTCACGTGTTAACCAGAAAGAAAGAAACGGAATTTGTTAAATGCCCAAATGATAGCTAAAGCTTCTAATTCTGCAACGGAATAATTTTTCTTCAGATTTTGTCAGCACGCAGCTAGCAAAAGCAATGGTTTTCTGAACAGTAGTGTCATTTTCTATGGCTTCTTGAAGGGCACCAAGGCCGACTTTAGAAGAATCCTTGCTAAGGCAAGGACAGGTTTGGGTGAACTGGATTGGCGCGTTAAGTAACGATTCTTTCAAAGAATTTAATTCCAGCTGTGCCTGTCTGTCCCAGTTCCAAATAGTATTTTTTCCAGTAAGAAAACAAAGTTTTGGTGTAACTGGAAATTGCATATTCAGAAAACGACGGTAAAAACTTAATAGACTTAGAAAACTGCGGACTTGTTTTTTTGTGAATGGAACTGGACTGCGTCTGATTGCTTCTAACTTTTTAGGATCCGGCTGAATGCCTTCAGAAGAAATAATGTGTCCCAAAAACTTCACCTTTGTTCTACCGAATTCAGACTTTTCCAGGTTAACTGTAATTTCAGATTCTGCAAAAATACGCAACACACTGTTCAGGATGCCATTATGTTGTTCCCACAAGGCTTCTGCTATTAGAATATCGTCCACATATAAAAGGATGTGTCGTTATAAGAAGTCAGGTAATATGGAATTTAGCCCAGGAATGAATGCTGCCGAAGAAATGTTCAAACCAAAAGGAAGTTTCCGAAATGGATCACAAATGCCGAAACAAAAAAAGCTGTATATTTTCTACATTCTGGATGAAGTTCGATCTGATAAAAGCTGGATCTGAGATCAATACAGGGCAACACTTTTACACCATTAGAAGTTTCAAGAAATTCTTCCAACGTTTGCGGCCTGTCTGTTTCAGGAATGATGATAGTATTGATTTGTCTCGAATCTAAGACAAGACTGATAGATCCATTTTTTTTCTCAACAACACGAAATGAATTGTTGTATGAGCTTATTGCAGGCTCAATAATGCCCTCGTCAAGCATAGATTGTGTTTCTGTTCTAACACGGTCCCTATAATGTGCCGGAATTGCCTATGGCATAACACAAAATTTAGTATGCTGACGAACACGAAACTGGTACTGAAATCCCTTGATTGTTCCTGTTTTGTAAATAAAAACTGTGGAATGTGATTGTTAAATGTCAAAAAGGTACTGCCTATCAGTGTCATTACAGTTTTCAATTGTTTGAATTTTATTCTGAATTAAGTCATTAGTACCAAATAGGTCGTCGATATCATCCCTGTCAACACTTGCAGAGTGATTGTTAATGTCATATTCCGTCGATAGTTTCTATCTGTTGTCTAACAAGAGGTAGAGTTGATTAATTTCCTCGTCATGGTTTGAGAGCCAATCTTCAAATTTAAAAGCTATTGACTTACCTTCTTTCTCTAAACTTACTTCAGCATCGTGAAAGTTTAAGATTTCTTTGTATTCATTCAAAAAGTCTATTCCCAATATAATTTCTGTCGACAATAATGGAACGATAAGAAAGTTCATAGAGAATGTATGGCTTTGACAAAAGAATTCTAAATTAGTTTGCTGGCGTACATCTACACTTTTTCCAAAAATGGCAGCTTGCAATTTGATCTTACGTAAAGGATGTGTAGGGCAATCGTTCGATGTGTTGCATTTGCTAAAAGCTGTTTCACTAATTACTGTAATGGGACTGCCAGAGTCAAGTATTGCCGTAAATTTTACGTCTTTACTGTAATGTGAATTACAGGATATGCGATGTTGTCCTGTTTTACGTCATCTTCCTGGAGTAAGATGACCCTAATGTCTTCCATTTTTTACTTAATTAATAGCCACAGCAGCTCCATCGTCAGCTTCATAAGTATGTTTTGTGGCTGCCAGCGGTGTGAGTCATTGTCTACTGTCTTTTTGTTGTCGCTTGTCGTTATTGGGATTTGGAGCTCTGATCTCTACAATTACAACTTGCCGACAGGGCCTTGCCCTGTTTGTATCCCGCCAGTTCTTATTAAATTCTGGTCTGCTGTTAAGATTATATCGTCTGTCGTCATGTCAGTAGTTTCCGTAGTTTCTTTCTTGTCCGTCACATGGTGGAGAATTTCTCCCGGAATCGTAATTGCGAGGTGGACCGTTGCGTCTGAAGTTATTCTGTCTCCCTTGAAAATCATAGTTCTGGTTCCCATATTGTCTGTTTCTCTGACTGTCTCTGTGATAGTCACTACCGCGGAGAGGTGATCTTTCCCTGTGGTTATTAGTACTCTGCCAACGGTTGTCATACAGGTGGTGTCTGTTTTGGTCACGATTTGCGTTGTAAGAATAGCCTTGTCATGTCCAGTTCTCGTTTCTGTCGTCACGGAATTGTGACGAATGTGACCTGTAATTGTTGTTTTCCTGGTTTCGCGTCCTGCGATTGTCAGTGTCAATTTCCAATTCTTGTAAGAGTCCCTGAAAAGCTTCAGTGTCGTCTTTGCAACGTCCTGCCAAAATAATATGTCTCAAATGTTCAGGCAGTTTGATTAAGCAAATGCGGATGAGTTCTGAGGGGCTGTATGGGTTGACAGTTACTGATTTTTGTGCAGCATGTCTTCAAAATATTTAACAAGACTGGAAAATTCAGATTGTTCAAAGTGTTACATCATTCACTTTACTCGGTCTTGAGTAGCATGAGACCAATATGCTGAGAGGAAGGCATGATAAAATTCTCCTTCAGTGTGCCAATCGCGAATGACCGAACGCATTCTTACAGCAACTTCATTTTCCAAATAGCCACACATAAATTCCAATATGTGCTCTAATGACCAGTTGGGAGGAAAACAATGAGAGAATTGATGAAGCCACGCTTATGGATCAATGTCGTTGCCAGAATTCTTAAATGTTTAGAATTTACGTGTAGTAATAAACAGATTATAGTCAAAATCATCATATCGGCGAGTCGCATATCGGTCATTGTTACGTCGTGTCGGCGGTTCCATCTCAAAATTCGGCGTACCTTGCCAATTTCTTTCATAATTTCCGAAATGTCCTGTGTTATTATTTCGTGGCTTTTCCGTATTTTTAAGTCCCTCTTCCCTCATTGGAGTGCGAGTGTCCTCTGAAATATGTAATTCTTGTATTACTTGTGCTAACTGATCTTGTACTTCCAGGATTTCTCTTTCGTGTTGCGCATTAATCTGATTCTGATTTTGTTTGAATTTCCTAATTTGTTCGTACTCTACTGTGTCACTAAAGGCTACTGGTCTTGTGTCATTCAGATCATCATCTACCTTCCAAGATAAATTATTTAGCTGATCCTAAAGTTCGACTACTTTCTCGGATAATAAACTGATATCCTCCGTGTGTTTTTCTGAACCAAGTTTCAGAGTGTCCATTTGTGTAGAAACCGTATTTACTGTGTCCTTTAAGTTTTCCTGAGTTTTTGCAAGTTGCGTAACCGAATTGGTAGATGCATCCGAGACAATTTTAGCTTGCAAGGTGTCGTTATTTTCATGAACAATAGTTTGCAGTTCTTTTATGGCTGCTTCGTGATTCTGTAATGCATTTTCATGATGCAAAAAAATAGGTTGAAAATGCTAACAAATTTGTATTTTTACGTCATTACAGACTTTTTGACATTTCGATTCTATTTAAAGTAACTTAGCAGTTAAAGCTTCACGTGTTTGTTCAAGCGTTTGCTCAAGTTTGTTTAACTTTTGAAGATTTTGTTCCATTGCGTCTAACTTTTGAAGCTGTTGTCCCATTTGTTGCATTAATTGTAATAACAATGCACTGGTGTCTGAAACATGTTCCTCTGTACTTTTCTGCAATGCATTTGCAGCGGCAACATTGGCATTTTGAAAAGCAGAAGATGTATCTTGACTTGATTGATAAATGGGTAATGACGCAAAACCTGAATCTACAGTATTTGCAAGATTGTGTCCCGTCATTTCGGATTCCTGGGGCGAGCAGTTGCCGACCCATCGATCGACAATACTGCCCTGTCCACCAGCTGCTTCACTCTACACCAGTATTTACTGCCTGCTCCAGCTCCCTATGCACAATTACCATATTACTATTCTGAATGTTTGTTAATTTATTACACTGTGGCGCTAACACACTGCTCTCGTCTTCACTGTCATTTCTCAATTTTCTTTGCAGCCCTGCTGGCAAGCGAATAGCACGAGTTTTAGTGTTCTCGTAATGGTAAGTCATTTTAGACTATAAAAAGAAATAGTTTAGTACTGATTACGTGGTAAATAGGTGTATTAGTGTGCCCTCTAAGCGTACCATTAAAGGTTTCATTTTTCTTTTCGTAATATAGCAGAAAACGTGAAAAGATCCGTACAGCCATATTTTCTGTTTACGTTTTGTCAAAGCAAATCTATCGAATTTCGTTTAGTTGTTCTTTACTCTCTCCAGCAATTTAACTGTAGCATACCTCTTGAGTTTTTAACTCACATTTCCGGAAAGTAGCGTAAATTACACAAGAGTCGCGTGTAGGCCAGTTTGTGGAACCATATTTTCGTGTTTATCTGTAATTTAACTGGCTTATGCTTAAAAAACTATTACGTTTATCATGAGTGAAAATTGTTCGACTTTCCGTATAATTGTGAGGTCGGGGCTTTGGTGTGACGAAGGGTGCTGTATTTTTTCCATGTGGGTGACTGTAGTGGCGTGGGAATAGGGGAAGTAAATGACACTTATCAGTGGTTTTGTAAGATATGTAGTAGAGATAGGAAGATACTAGAACAGGAGGGAAAATTGCCGCTCTTCAGGCTGAGTTAGACAAGGCCAGGGGAAACCTTGACAGGTTATTGAGGGAGAAGGGTAAAGAGAGGTTGTAAGTGGCAACAGGCAACAGGAGGAACAGGTCTAGAACTTTGTCTGACAGCTTCGTGGGGAATGTAGAAAATAGATTTGACCTGTTGCTTCAGTCAGAAGCTGGTGAACCTCAAGCAGTTGCAAGTGTAGACAGGGCGCAACAAACTTTCAGTAGTAAATTGAAAAGTAAGAACCTGGGGAAATCAGTAAAGAGAAAGAAAGTGTTGTTGTTAGGTAGAAGAGGTGTTGGCCAACTTTTGCAGGATGAACTAGAATCAGAATACCAGGTCAACAATTTTTTTTAAACATACTGCTGGTCTGGAGCAGGTGACAGAAGATTTAGAATCACTTTGCAAAGATTTCTCTAAGGAAGACATAGTGTTTATAGTGGGTGGGGCAGGTAATAATATTGACAGAGATCCTGGGTACAGTATAGAGTGTGACCTGGCAAAGACTGCATCAGCATTGCAGCATACTAGTGTTGAGTTTGTATCTGTTCTTGAACGCCAGTTTGTATCTGTTCTTGGAGTTGGAACGGCTGCTTATATCGGGTGCAGGGTCACACATTGGTGTGGTTCCTATTGATTCTCTCAATAGATGGGGTTATACTAGGCATGGCCTTCACCTCAACACGAAAGGGAAGGGTAAACTGGCTATGAAAGTAGCAGGAAAGTTAAATGGGAGAGGCACTGTCATGAGTGATAAAGTATCAGTGGTTATAGGCTTCAGAAAAGACCCTTTTCTAGGGTATGGAGGACAGAAAGAAACCAAATTTTAAGAAAAGTTAGGACTGCGACAAGCCTTCAGTTTGAGAAAGAAACCAAAAAACATAATTCTAGCTTATTACATCACGATAAACAACTATTGGTTAAGAATTTTCAACAGTCAGCAGTTATTTCATCTCTACCCAATTTTAACTCAGTCAATGTGAATTGTCAGCTATATTTATTGTATGAAAATATTCGAGGACTGAGAAATAAAATTAATGAATTAATTATCTGCATAGATGAATTAGAGTCATCAAACCCAGCTAACATAATCTGCCTCTCAGAACATCATGTGACAACTGGTATAGAACTTTTAAGTGTTATAGGGTTTAGGTTAGCATCTCACTTTTGTAGAGCAGAAATGGAGAAAAGAGGAGTTGCCACATTCATCAGGAACCGTCATAAATTTAAGAACATAGACATTCATAAATTCTGCCTAGAATATCATATGGAAGCATGTGCAACAGAAGCAGAATTTCACAAAAAGTCCTTCATAATATTAAGTGTATATCGAGCACCTGCAAGTAACTTTAATCTGTTCATAAACCACCTTGAAGCTGTAATGGGCCATTTAACCACCAAAAACAAAGAAATAGTGGTTGCTGGTGATTTCAATGTAGATTTCCTTAAAGACTCTCCCAATAAGAACTTATTTGAGTTAGTAACATCACCACTCAACTTAATTCCCACTGTAAAGTTCCCCACTAGGGTAGCCAATTGCTCACAAACAGCCATTGATAATATATTTATAGAAAAGTCCAATGAACAAAATTATATTACAAAACCAATAGTCAATGGCCTCTTGGACCGTGACATGCAGTTCCTTCTGTTAAGTGTTAATACTGAACAGGATATAAAATCTGTTAAATCTGAGCTCAAGAGGGTAATCAAAGCCGATAATTGATTATTTTAGGACACTCCTC
Source organism: Schistocerca gregaria (assembly GCF_023897955.1). Lineage (NCBI taxonomy): Eukaryota > Metazoa > Arthropoda > Insecta > Orthoptera > Acrididae > Schistocerca > Schistocerca gregaria. Next base: position 861,748,925 of record NC_064931.1, on the reverse strand, counting down.
AGAGACATTCACTGGAATAATGTTTACAGTGCTCATGGCATGAAAGAAAAATATAACACTTTTGCTAATAAAGTGCTTACCTTATTTGAACACTTTGCTCTAACCAAGGTTAGAGCAAAGCCTACAAAAAAGCCATGGATTACTCAAGGAATGGGAGTATCTTGTAAAACAAAAAGACAACAGTATCTGTCAACCCGAAACAATTCTGATGTTGATGCTATAGCACATTACAAGAAATACTGCAAAATATTAAAGACTGTAATACAGACCTCAAAGCAAATATATTACAAGGAATAGCTAGTCATATCAGATAACAAAATAAAGGCAACATGGGATATAGTGAAGGGGGAGACTGGTAGAACCAGACATGAAGAGGGACAAATAGAATTAAGAGTAAATGATACATTGGTGACAGATGTGTATAGTGTTGCAGAATTTTTTAACAATCATTTTATAAGTGTTACTGAAAAGATGGGGTTGACAGGTTCTGTAGAAGCTGCTATGGAATGCTTCAGGCCAGACATTTCAAATAACTTCCGTAATATGAATTTGACCCTCACTACCCCAGCGGAAATAATTTCCATCATAAAATCTTTAAAATCAAAAACATCTAGTGGGTATGATGAAATATCAACAAAGTTAATTAAAGAATGTGATTCTGAGTTACGTAACATATTAAGCCATCTGTGTAGCCAGTCGTTTATCAGTGGAATATTTCCTGAATGGTTGAAATATGCTGAAGTTAAGCCACTGTTTAAGAAGGGAGATAAAGAAATAGAATCAAATTTCCGTCCAGTTTCACTTTTGCCAGCATTCTCAAAAATTTTATAAAAAGTAATGTACAATCGTCTTTATAACCATCTTATCTCAAATAACATACTGTCAAAGTCGCAGTTCGGATTTCTAAAGGGTTCTTATATTGAGCAGGCTATCTACACTTACAGTGAAAATGTGCTTCATTCGTTAGACAAAAAATTGCAGGCAACTGCTATATTTTGTGATCTGCGAAAGACATTTGACTATGTAAATCACAATATCCTTTTAAGTAAATTAGAATATTGTCGTGTAACAGGAAATCCTACAAAATCGTTCAAATCTGATATCTTTGGCAGGAAACAAAGGGTGTTATTAGGAAAGAGACATTTTTAAGGTATCAGGCATCATCCAACTGGGAACTAATTACATGTGAGGTCCCACAAGGTTCCATTATAGGGCCCTTACTTCTTCTTGTGTGTGTCAATGACCTTTCATCAGTAACATTACCAGATTCAAGTTCCTTTTGTTTGTCAATGATACAAAGATTGCAATAAATAGCAAATAAATTGTAGCCTTACAAAAGGTCGGCTAATAAAATATTTGTGGACATTAATCACTGGTTCCTGGCCAATCCTTTGTCACTAAACTTTGAAAAAACATACTACATGCAGTTCAGAACTTCTAAGGGGTGTCCCACGAGTATATGCCTAACATACAATGACAAGCAGATAGAAGAAGTAGACTGTGTTAAATTCTTGAGATTACAGCTTGATAATTAATTCAACTGGGAGGAGCACACCACAGAACTGCTGAAGCATCTTAACAAATCTCTATTTGCAATACGAATTTTGTCAGACATAGGGGATATAAAAATGGAAACGCTGGCATACCATGCTTACTTTCAATCCATAATGTCATATGGGATTCTTTTTTGGGGTAATTCATCAAGCCAAGCTAAAGTTTTCCGGGCACAAAAACGTGCAGTAAGAGTTACATGTGGTGTGAACTCAAGCACATCCAGCAGAAGCCTGTTTAGGGAACTAGGGATACTAACTACTGCTTCCCAATATGTTTATTCTTTAATGAAATTTAACATTAAAAATATATCACTTTTTCAAACCAACAGCTCAATTCATGGAACCAATACTAGAAATAAGAATAATCTTCACAAGGACTTAAAGTCACTAACTCTTGCAAAAACAGATGTGCATTATTCAGGAACACACATTTCCAATAACTTGCCAGCAGCCATAAAAAGCTTAACAACCAATGAAATTCAGTTCGAATCACCACACTGACTTAGAAATTTGCAGTCACTGTGCGTGGGATAACGACGAGAGTAGTGCTGCTGTCATACGAAATCGCACCCCAGACCATAACTCCAGGTCTGAGTCCAGTGTGTGCAGCACGTAGGCTGGTTGGCTGCAGGCCTTCAACTGGCCACCTTCTAACCGAGACACGGCCATCTGCAGGGTGTCTGGCTCGGGTCGGTCCTCGAAGTAAACGTTGTGTAACAATTGGCCGTGTCACTGCGGTGCCAAGTGCTGCTGCAGATGCAGTACGATGCGCCAGAACCGTACGCCGAACACGATGCTCATCCCTGTCCGTAGTTGGTTGGTTGGTTGATTCAGGGGGATGGGACCAAACAGTGAGGTCATCTGCCCCATCGGATTAGCCAAGGATGGGGAAGGAAATCAGCCGTGTCCTTTCAAAGGAACCATCCCGGCATTTACCTGAAGTGATTTAGGGAAATCACGAAAAACCTAGCCGGCCGGAGTGGTCGTGCGGTTCTAGGCGCTGCAGTCTGGAGCCAAGCGACCGCTACGGTTGCAGATTCGAATCCTGCCTCGGGCATGTATGTGTGTGATGTCCTTAGGTTAGTTAAGTTTAATTAGTTCTAAGTCTTGGGGACTAATGACCTCTGATTTTAAGTCCCATAGTGCTTAGAGCCATTTGAATCATTTGTTACCTTAACGACATTCGTGACTAACATCAAGTCACCATGTCCAATCTGCAAATGTATCTAACACTCATGACCATTGCAGCGTGTATATAAAGCAAACCTGATTTGCATCCTCCATATGATGATACTAGCGAAACTCTTTGATTTAATAATGTCGTTCGGAGAATGTTGCGAAAACAGAGGCTACTATATTCTCTCTATAATAAAGGCTATGTAATATCTGTTGATATTCTACTAATTATCCCTGCACAATTCTATGAGTGAAATACGTTTCCTACTTGACCATCTATATACTCGTAGAATCTATGCGCAAAGTGCTACTGTTCTATTACTATTCCATGAGCGCATAATTACTCTTTGGAGTATTCTCTCTGGTGGGTTGAGGGAACTTCTAGGATCTTCTACGTGCCGAATAGCCGCATTGAATAATTGCAGTTTAGCTATCGAGATTACTGGAAGAAAGAGATTGGAAATATATTGTATGCTAATCAAGAGAATATATACTGAGCGTTTACATCACAGGTGTGTAAGGTATTTCATTATATATGTATTCTCTAATTGGAAATTTGCACGGATGTGTCGTTTCGTTGGTAATCAGAAGGGAACTTCCGATGAATTGGAAACGAACCTGTAATTATTAGATCCAAGAGCTGCATTATTTCATCGGATAATTAAACTCTATCAAAGCAAACTTTCCGCTTGATCTGAGGTTTCCCGACTGACTACGAAACGCAAGAAAAACAAGATATTTTATTTACACAGGATTGCAGATCGCTTCGAATCATCGAGACTGCGGACAAGGAGAGTCATCGTCCGATTCTGATTAAAAAAGTAAAGCTTAGTTATAACTTTCTTGAGCGACTGTGATTACTGAAATTTGGCTGCTTATGAATGAGATCATTAGTAAAATACTAATAACTTTCTCCTCACCAGCAACCAGTATAAACACAATAGGACTCTCTTCGATTGTTCTATAATATTTACTGTTTCTTTATAAACTACGAGAACGAGCTGGAACTAAGCTGCAGATAAAGGCCAGAACAAACCAATTTTTAATTTTGTAGTTAAAATAGAGTTTGAAGTATCTTGGAGAGAAGTTTTTCAGAGAGTAGTTAGCTTGCAGAATTTTAATGTTGTGTGATTATTATTTCGTTGTGAGCATTTAACTTAACTACCTCAGTGAATTAATCTGAACGTTCAACTGGGTTAATACGTTAATTTTGAAACAATATTCAGTGATTTATAAACTGTGATAGATAATCATTTCATGGTATTAGCTAGAGCTGCATATAAAATGTCCATGCATCAGCAGCAAGACGTGCAACAGCCTTCAGCTGTTTGCTCCGAAGCAGAGGCCACAGAGAGCAATTCTGAGACTGTTGTGGATAACGGTAGCAATATAGAAACCCCCACTGGTTCAGACAATGTTCGTACGACACCAGATCAAAATGTTGTGGACCCGTTAATTGTGATTATACAGCAGCTATCTCTCTTAGCAAAAGGGCAAGCCGAAGTCAAACGAGAATTATCAACGGTACAGTCTGACCTGCATAATAAGTTAAGTGAAAATCAAACCTAATTACAGAATCAATTACGAGTAAACTTTAATGAACTAGATCACTGGTTAAATACCAAGACACAGGAAAGAAAATAACAGGCAGAAAGAACCGAACAAAATCTCATTGCTTAAATTGAGCAGGTCCGTCAGCAACGTCAAGAAACTAACAGTAAATTAAAGGCGGAACTAACCGAATATGTATCTGTCAAGATAGGGACGATACAAAAACAAGTCGAACTTGTTCCTCAATTAATACAAGCACAAGAGGACATGCAGTGTGCCGTAGCTATGACACCTAAAATAATAGAATCACAAGATAATCTAAAGAAGCATTTCAACGAAGTCAAGGCAAACCAGACGAATGTTGAACATAGAATCAATGTACTTACTGAGAAATTTTCAAAAATAACATTATAACGGCAGAATTTTTCTTCTGAAAAGATCGAAGAAACAGTGAAAGTAGCTTTGCAGTTGATTTCTGATAGTTCCGAAGAGAATTTCTTTAACAAAGGGTTGAAGGAAGTCCGTGACCAACTTGGTGAGGAATTTTTGCGTTGGAAGGAGAATATTGAAAGATCGTTAAATCTCTCGCAGGAGGATTTGGAAACCGCGCGAAGCAAGAAACAAAATTTTCAATGTATGCGTGACATTCCGTCAACGACAAGGTCAGACGCAGACAGAAGGATAACGTCACAGGTTAGAGTTGATCTACTAGATTGTCACCGTGAATATTTTGAACAGGATGATTTTTGGAATAGTAGTGCGGTAGAAGAAAAAATGATTAAACAAAGAGAATTCCAAATCTTTAATCCTGAGAAAAAGGAATGTTCATCCTGTAGCTTTCATTAGAAGCTTTAGAGATCGACTTCCACGCTCTTTGACAGAATGACAAAAGATTAGTTTTGTGTCAGGATATATTCAAGGACCAGGAGCATTGTGGGCATCTGAGCAAATATCGTCCAGTAAAGTATATAAAGAATTTGAGCAGGCTTTTCTATCAAAATACTGGTCTGCAGGAATACAAGAAAGACTAAGGCAGGAAGTGTTATATCTTGAGCCTTTCTCATTCTCTAGACTCTAGAGGATCCCTAAAGAAATATTTTGAGAAATATATTAACAAATCATTATACTGGGACGTACCAATTCCTTTACCTGACACACTCAGAATACTTAAATACAGATTACCCACGAATATAAGGAATCAGCTTTTGTACATAAATGATGAGGACGTAGACTCGTTTATGACCACTGTTGATCACATTGATTTAATTAAGGAGGACGGTCAAAGGTCAAGGGAAATGTTCCATCAAATAAGAGCAATCGAAGCAAATCCGAGCTACATCAGGAACGGAAATGGCAATAATAGTAACAGTAATAATAATCATGACTAACCATCTTATCCGCGAAGACTTAGAAATGGATTAAATGGAAACAACAACAATTATTATTATAATGGAAATTTCAGAAACTGTGCCGCGAGGGGCAGTTTCAGGAACAGAAATTTTAATCGATTTAATCCTATGTATAGGAATGGAAGACAGTTCTACCAACACCCGCAGAATAATAACAATAACTACACGAACCAATCGAGGCAATACCGACCAAATTCACCTCAAAAGACAGAATGGAATCATGACTCACCACAACAACTGTTCATTACTGAAATATTTGACGATACAAATAGAAATCGTAATACAAATCAGTCAAACTAATCGTGACCGCATTGTGCCCAAGAAGAGCGGTCAGGGGATCTGTTACGGGCGAGTCAGTAAAAGTGCAAATGTTACGATATAAAGACGGTGAGCTATTAACTGAAGGGTTACCGAAAGATTTAACAATGTGTCAGAATGAAAGATCGAGTGTTCCTGTATCGGAGGTATTTGTCGAAATAGAGTAGAATCCAACGAATGTAATACTAGACACCGTCGCTTCCGCCAATGTCATCTCAGGCGATCTTTTTAGGAGAATTGTTAAGAAGAGGTAGGTACCAATTTTACCGGTACAAAACTTTAAAATCATTGGAGCTGTAGGAGCACGCTCTCCCAATGTTAAAGTACAAAGCCAATTGGAGATGAAGATGGGAAATGTAGCAATAACATGCACGTCCCTTGTAGTAGAGAAGTTTTTAGTGTATTGTACTCTTGTATTGGGAGTATGCAGGAGTACGATTGTAAGATTGATTTTTCGGAAGGGAAAGTTAAATTTAGAATAAATGGAGGAGAGATAGCACTGGACTTAAATAGAAAGGAGACCGTGCATAAGAAGTATTGTCGCGGTGCCACCATTCAATTAATTGATATTACAAACGGTCGTTAGAAGGATTTTTCAAATAATACTATGTAGAATGAAGACTTTAATCAAACAGCAATACTTAAAGCCAGTTAATCAAATCAGCTTACAGTAGAACAAAGGCAGCAGCTTATGAAGAGATTTTTGATGACAAACCGGGAATTATCACAGGGTATATTTGCCACCTGCAAGTAAAGCCACATCAAATTTACTGTCACACGCACTATCCGATCCCCTGGCGATTAAAACAATCTGTTAAAAAGGAGATAAATAGAATGCTAAAATGGGACCTGATTGAGCCATCAACGAGTCCATATTGTTCCCCGTTGTTAGTCGTTCCAAAACCTGGAGGCAACGTAAGATTAGTTCTTGATGCGAGAGAGCTAATGTTTAAGAAGGCTAAAAAGAATTTCTGGATAAGCCATCTGCCAAAGCATGAAGATCAAAAACTGATGAGGGAGGAAAAGATTCGACTAGCACTTGTCAGTTTGACTGAAAAGGCAGCACAACGGAAGTTGACATGTGATCAAAGGATACACCGGATTCAGACACTTCATCTCGGAGGAAAGGTTTTATTGAGGCGACACATGTATTCCTCGAAATTGAGAAAGAACACCAAGAAATGGAATCTTATATATACCGGACCATATGTTATTGTCAGTATACCAAATCCGGGGTCATACTTGTTGGCCTATCCAGATTCAAAAGGGGTAAAGGGTTTATTCCAACGTAAGGATATCAAGAAATTATTTGAAGGATCTTAGAACTTCGACACCGGACCTGAAGAAGAATCAAGAATGGATTTTTATTATTATTTGAGTGAATATATATATATATATATATATATATATATATATATATATATATATATATATATATATATATCATCATTTAAGACTGATTATGCCTTTCAGCGTTCAGTCTGCAGCATAGCCCCCCTTATAAAATTCCTCCATGATCCCCTATTCAGTGCTAACATTGGTGCCTCTTCTGATGTTAAACCTATCACTTCAAAATCATTCTTAACCGAATTCAGGTACCTTCTCCTTGGTCTGCCCCGACTCCTCCTACCCTCTACTGCTGGACCCATGAGTCTCTTGGGTAACCTAGCTTCTCCCATGCGTGTAACATGACCCCACCATCTAAGACTGTTCGCCCTGACTGCTACATCTATAGATTTCATATATATGTGTTTATGTGGTTGATAGGTTAAGAGACAGTGAGATTACTCCTGTGATGGTTTATTATAATCTTTAGAATAGGTATCAGACTATGTGTAGTATTTGCAAATGCGTGTACGTATTGACTATAAGTAACAGCCATAGGGAGTGTTAATGTGTAGTTAAAGTGAACCTCTATTCTCTCAAGAAATAACAGTCATATGAACATGGCGTGTGAAGCTTTAAACGTAGTAATTATGTATGGAAGTACGTTGAAGACAGAACGCGCGCTGTTCGCGGTAAAAACAAGTGAAGTGTGAAGTGAAACTACAGTCGATAATATCACCGCTACGAACGGTTAAAGAGACTCGCTGGTCGAGCGAGAGAAAATTTATTATATTTAAAAGTTCTCATAATGCATTCTTTTTCAGTTGAATTAATTTAAGAGTTTTAATTGAATTTTTAAGAGTTGGGTTTCGTGTGTTTTCATATTATTGACATGATTGTTGAAAATATGTTTTCCATTAATGTTCATGAGAGAATGACAAAGATTCTGCGAGTGGATGCTGAGCTAAATGAGCATACATTACCATTAAATCTGTTTAATTGCAGGTGGATCTGCAGATCAAATAACGACAGTAACAAAGATCAAAACGTTTTAGATATTTGGACTGGAAGAATATAATTTTATGTGTATTCGATGTCACATGCCTATATTTTAAAATATATGAACTTGAATTTTGTGCATAATTTCGTAATTGAAAACAAAATTCGGACAGATTCAGTGCCTTACTTCCACCTGAACTGTATCAAATCGAAGATTAGATTAAGAAAATTTTGGGAGGAATACATTCGGTACGTGCTACAGCAAAATTAAATTAACACAGTTTCTTTTGCAATACTCTGGACGATCTTCAGTTTTTTTCTGTCTGTACCGCCACTCATCGCCTGTCCTCAGTACCGCCTCCACCAAATGCTGTACGTCGCCTATCCGCTGTCCGTGCCCAGTGTTCCTGTTGATCGGCTCCACTACAAGATCTCCGCCTACACCGTCGAAAGAAGAAATTTAATTTTTTTTTTAACACTGTTGTAAAGACTTTTTTTTGGCTATGAGGCACTTTCCTATCTACCTCATCTATCAAGTTTTTATACATTTCAAAATCACTTTGTTTAGGTTTCCTATCGTTTTAATACCTGAGCTGGGGTCTGTTCTTCCGGGTTTTCCAGGGTTTCCCTGTCAAGGCCAGCTCCCAAATGAGTAGACCTTTTCCGCGATCATACTGATATATATCTTCCCCGGTTATGTACGCGGGAATCGGATATACCCCGGTACATGTAAAAGTCACAGCCTAAGTATTCTGGTAATATACAGTCTAAACATGTTTCCCATACACTCTATGGTAAATTTCTAAAAACTAATCTTCAAAATATTTCTCCTTTGAATAAACGAGCCAACAAAATTTACGGTTAGCTCGGAAAGTGTATAATCATTAACTTTGCTCACTGCGAGGGGCAATTGTAATATCTCTTTATATTCCACTAATTATCCCTGCACAATTCTGTGAGTGAATTACGTTTCTTACTTGACCATCTATATACTCGCAGAAACGATGCGGAAAGTACTACAGTACTATTACTATGCCATGGGCGCTTAATTACTCATTGGAATATTCTCTCTGGTGTGTTGAGGGGACTTCTAGGATCTTCTCCATGCCGAATAGCCGCATTGAATAATTGTAGTTTAGCTATCGAGATTACTGGAAGAAAGAGATTGGAAATATATTCTATGCTAAGCAAGAGAATATATACTGAGCGTTTACATCACAGGTGTGTAAGGAATTTCATTATATATGTATTCTCTCCCCCCCCCCCCCCCCTCCCCCATGAACCATGGACCTTGCCGTTGGTGGGGAGGCTTGCGTGCCTCAGCGATACAGATGGCCGTACAGTAGGTACAACCACAACGGAGCGGTATCTGTTGAGAGGCCAGACAAACGTGTGGTTCCTGAAGAGGGGCAGCAGCCTTTTCAGTAGTTGCAGGGGCAACAGTCTGGATGATTAACTGATCTGGCCTTGTAACAATAACCAAAACGGCCTTGCTGTGCTGGCACTGCGAACGGCTGAAAGCAAGGGGAAACTACGGCCGTAATTTTTCCCGAGGGCATGCAGCTTTACTGTATGGTTATACTTAGAGAAAGCTTTTGACAATGTTGACTGGAATACTCTCTTTCAAATTCTGAAGGTGGCAGGGGTAAAATACAGGGAGCGAAAGGCTATTTACAATTTGTACAGAAATCAGATGGCAGTTATAAGAGTCGAGGGACATGAAAGGGAAGCAGTGGTTGGGAAGGGAGTGAGACAGGGCTGTAGTCTAACCCCGATATTATTCAATCTGTATATTGTGCAAGCAGTAAAGGAAACAAAAGAAAAATTTGGAGTAGGTATTAAAATTCATGGAGAAGAAATAAAAACTTTGAGGTTCGCCGATGACATCGTAATTCTGTCAGAGACAGCAAAGGACTTGGAAGAGCAGTTGAATGGAATGGACAGTGTCTTGAGAGGAGTATATAAGATGAACATCAACAAAAGCAAAACGCGGATAATGGAATGTAGTCGAATTAAGTCGAGTGATGCTGAGGGAATTAGATTAGGAAGTGAGACACTTAAAGAAGTAAAGGAGTTTTGCTATTTGGGGAGCAAAATGACTGATGATGGTCGAAGTAGAGAGGATATAAAATGTAGACTGGCAATGGCAAGGAAAGCGTTTCTGAAGAAGAGAAATTTGTTAACATCGAGTATAGATTTAAGTGTCAGGAAGTCATGTCTGAAAGTATTTGTATGGAGTGTAGCCATGTATGGAAGTGAATCATGGACGATAAATAGTTTGGACAAGAAGAGAATAGAAGCTTTAAAAATGTGGTGCTACAGAAGAATGCTGAAGATTAGATGGGTAGATCACATAACTAATGAGGAAGTATTGAATCGGACTGGGAAGAAGAGAAGTTTGTGGCACAACTTGACCAGAAGAAGGGATCGGTTGGTAGGACATGTTCTGAGGCATAAAGGGATCACCAATTTAGTATTGGAGGGCAGTGTGGAGGGTAAAAATCGTAGAGGGAGACCAAGAGATGACTACACTAAGCAGATTCAGAAGGATGTAGGTTGCAGTAGGTACTGGGAGATGAAGAAGCTTGCACAGGATAGAGTAGCATGGAGAGCTGCATCAAACCAGTTTCAGGACTGAAGACCACAACAAGAACACAACATGTATTCTCTAATTGGAAATTTGCACGGATGTGTCGTGTCGTTGGTAATCAGAAGGGAACTTCCGATGAATTGGAAACGAACCTGCAATTATCAGATCCAAGAGCTGCATTATTTCATCGGATAATTAAACTCTATCAAAGTTCCGTTTGATCTGAGGTTTCCCGACTGACTACGCAGCGCAAGAAAACTAATACATTTTATTTACACAGATCGCTTCGAATCATCGAGACTGCGGACAAGGAGAGTCATCGTCGTTCTAGGCGCTCAGTCCGGAACCTCGCGACTGCTACGGTCGCATGTTCGAATCCTGCCTCTGGCATGGATGTGTGTGATGTCCTTAGGTTAGTTAGGTTTAAGTAGTTCTAAGTTCCGGGGGACTGATGACCACAGATGTTAAGTCCCATAGTGCTCAGAGCCATTTGAACCTTTGAACCAAAGTCATCGTCCGATTCTGATTTTAATGAAGTAAAGCTTAATTATAACTTTCTTGAGCGACTCTGATGACTGTGATATGGCTGCTAATGAATGAGATCATTAATAAAATACTAATAACTAACTTTCCTCTTTACCAGCAACCAATATAAACACAATATTAATTAAAATTATAGCTACAGGGAAACTGACAGAGAAAACTTAATAGTTTCTCCTGTGTCCGTAAGAAGGCCATACGAGAGACATACAATACTTTTCACAGTCCTATCTTGGTGAAAAACCTGTCAGAAAATCCTACGAACTACGGGTCATAGACCTAAGTGAAGTCATTGAACAAGTCCATATATTTTGCCAAATCTCCCATGGATCTATCCGTTCTTAAAAACGATGACAGCAAACAGAAACAGAAATGTTATCGTCTTCATTTAAAGATGTATACTACCGTATCAATGTTTAAGAATTTTTAACATGTTGCAGCCCTGTCAGCAACTGTAATAAAATTAATATGCCAAAACTGCGCCTCAGATGCGAAATGTTACTGGTCTTTACCCAGGTTTCAGTTACAGTAATCTAGCCTTCTTCAGAAGCATAAAATAAACGAATACATGCCAGAATAAGGCACGGTCAAACATAAAAAGCTAAAGTACCGTGGTGCCATGTCAAGCTACGTTACTTAGCTGAGGAACAGCCGCGGCCCCACTTCGTGGAAAGCAGTCGGTTAGCCGCGGACGCTACGTTGGACCTAGCACACACCCATCTCCCCTTCCCTGATCCACCAGCGAATGGTGCGTGGGAAGAATGATTGTCGGTAAGCCTCTGTATGAGCTCTAATTTATCGAATTTTCTCGTCGTGGTCATTTCGGGAGATGTGTGGGAGGAAGTAATAGGTTGCTCGACCCTTCCCGGAAAGTACTATGCTGAAATTTCAATGGTAAGCCTCTCCGTGGTGCACAACACCGTTCTTGTAGCGTCTGAAGTTAACTGAGCATCTCTATAACGCTCTCGCGGCGACTAAACGAGCACGCGACGAAACGCACCGCTCTTCATTGGATTTACTCTCTCTCTGTCTCTCTCTCTCTCTCTCTCTCTCTATCTCTCTTCTGCCAGTCCTATCTAATAAGGATCCTTTATTGATGAACGGTACTGAAGAATCGGTCGAAGAAGTGTCTTATAAATCATTTCCTTCGTAGATGAGTTACATACTTACTCCTAGGTATTCTACGGTAGATACTGTTTCCAGTAGTTTTGCATCATTAGTGTAGGTGTGCAGTAGTAAATTTCTTTTCCTATATGCGCAGTATTTTACATTTATTCGCTTTCTGCGTCAACTACTACAGTCCCTACCACTCATCAAACACCTGCAGTTCATTCTGTCTTCTGGGATTGCTACTTTCCTACAGACAACCGCAAAACCTGCGAACAATCTAAAAGGGATTCCAACGCTTTCTACTAGATCGTTTATGTACTTTGTAAACAGCAACGGTCCTATCACACTTCCTTGGGGTATTCCGGAAATTACCTTTACATCTGTCGATGTTGTTCCTTTAAGAGCGACGTGGTGAGTTCTGTCTACAAGGAAATCTTGAACCCAGTCGCAAAGCTGATCCGACACCCGATGAGTTCGTGCTTTTTTGACTAACCGGAGTGCTGGACGGTGTCAAATGCCTTCCTGAAGTCAAGGAACCCGGCATCAACCTGAGCGCCGTTATCTATAGCGCTGTGGATCTCATTGAGAAACAGATCCAGCTGAGTTTCACAAGATCTCTGTTTGCGGAACCCATGATGATTTTTATAAAGTAGATTTTCGATCTCCAAAAACTTCATTAATCTTGAGCATGGAACATGTTCCATAATTTTGCTACAGGTCAACTTCAGAGATATAGTAATTATGCTTATCTCTCCTACAGCCCTTCTTTAAAACGGGAATGACGTGTTCTTTTTCCAATCGTAGGTACGATTAGTTGCTTCAGCTATCTAGGATGAACTGCTACTAGAAGGGGAGCAAGTGCTTTAGCATTATTTTTGTAGAATCTTATAGGTATCTCATCTGGTCCTGATGCCTTTCCACTACTAATCAACTGTAGTTTCTTTTCGATTCCTTTAATTGCTATCTCAATACCTGCTACTTAAACGTTCGTACTGTGTTTGAAAGGAGGGACCGTGTTATGATCTTCCGTGGTGAAACACTTGCGGAAGACCGAATTCAGTATTTCGGCCATATCTCTGTTATCTTACATTTCGGTGCCAGTATGGTCACTGAATGAATGAATAGAGAATTCCGAGCCTCTTATTGATTTTACGTAGAGTTTTTATTCAGATCGGTTGACAAAATTTTACTTTCGAAGTCATTGAGCACTTATCTCATTCCACTCGTTAAACTCAGGTTCGCATCTTTCGGCTTTGTCAGCTGGTTTTTGACTCCCCTTGAATCTGTGATAAAGCTCTCTTTGTTCACGTAGCAGTTTTCTAGCACTGCTATTGAATCACGATTGGCCTTTCCTATCACATAAGACATTGCTCGAAACAAACTTGTTTAAGGCATATTGAACGATGCCTTAGAATTTTTCCCATTTATGCCCCATATCTTCGTTCTCACCTTTGAATATTTGACTACTCAGATAATCTGCAGTTGGTATTCTTTCACTTTCGGCAAACAAAAATATCTTCCTACCTTTCTTAGCATTCCTTGTAAAATACATAGCTACCCCTGTAATCACAGCCCTATGATTACTGATACCATTCTCTACGTTCACTGATTCCACAAACTGAGGTCTCTTTATAGCTAGGAGGTCTAAGACGTTACCTTCACGAGTTGGTTCTCTATCTGCTCGAAGTTCAGATGAGACATTCGGGACAAAGTCACACGAATCCCTGTCTCTGACACAAGATTTGACAGCCCGACTCTCCCAATCTCTACCTGGCAGGTTGAAATAATCCCCCCCCCCCCCCATTACAGCAGCATGATCAGGAAAGTCAGTAATGATATTCTGCAGAATCTCTTCGAAGCGCTCTACCACTACAGTTCCTGTCCCAGGTGGTCTATAAAAGCATCCGATTACCATTTCTGACAGACGTTTGATGCTTGACTTCATCCAGATTAATTAACATTTGGAGTCTGTGATAACCTTTCTAGATATTATCGAGTTGCTTACTGCAATAAGTACGCCGCAATCAATGGCGACTAACCTAGTCTTACAATAAATATTCCAATCTGAACTTGGAATTTCGTTTCTATTCACTTCCGGTTACTAATTCTGGGACCTTTCCTACTAATATCATATTAATCTTATCTACATCCGATCAGCTAGGACGACCATTCTCTGAGAACATTGTGGCCCAGGGGTAGGGGGGGGGGGGAGAGGTTTCTCTAACCAAACATGCCCCATGTGCGTGACCCACGTACACAGCTACCCAAGTATCTGCTTTCTGCGTGTGGTGCACGCCTGGCCTATTATGGGGAACCTTACAATTCTGCAGCCGATAGCGGATGTCGAGATTTTCACATCCAGTACTGTCGCAAAATCGTCTGAGCCTAAGGTTTAGACCCTCTCTGCTCCAAACCAGAGGAACGCCATAGATTCTGGGCACGATGCTACAAATAGTCAGCTTAGCGTACTCCAGCATGCGATGTTAGTTGCCTTCACGAAAACTGCCATCCGCTGAAAGGAGCTAGGATGGTCTCGGAATGCCAGCGGTAGGTGCTGTCATGTGCCACTGTTTGTAGCCGGTCGCATCCAGGGTCTTCGACAGCCACCGGCAGGGCCTCCTCCACGTCACGGACAAGACCCCAGGCAAACATACTGCATGCACAGTGGCATTCTTTCCTGCCGTGCATGCTATTCACCTGAGGAGCTCCATTAGCCGCCTAACACTGAAGCTCCCGATGACCAACATACCCGTCCTCTGCACTTGTCCGGGTTGGTTAGGAATATCAGCCACTGGTCCAACAGGAGAGGTTTCCACAGCTGGTTCAAAAGTATTATCAAAGTGGGTAGCACCTCGTAATTGTCGTTAAGGCAAACGGAGCCAGCCGTGCAGCCCATTCCCTCTTTTGCTTTCCACCCAGTGACGCGTGAAATGGTTCAAATGGCTCTGAGCACTATGGGACTTAACATCGGAGGTCATCGGTCCCCTAGAACTTAGAACTACTTAAACCTAACTAAGCTAAGGACATCACACACATCCATGCCCGAAGCAGGATTCGAACCTGCGACCGTAGCAGTCACGCGGTTCCAGACTGAAGCGCCTAGAACCGCTCAGTCACATGGGCCGGCCACGCGGGGGAAAACCACTGTCCGCCACACAATCTCAAGGGAAGAGGAATTGAAAGATGTTGCGTGTCAAAAGACGCAGCGTTGACCAAGTCAGCAGAGGATTCCAACGGCACCAAGGTGGCGCAAGTCTCGTCATTGGCTCAGCTTTGTCGGCGCAACGTCGAGGAGAAGCCAGAAGCTTGTTGACCATGGCCAATGTGACTTCCAGCTGGTTACAGACAGCAGCTAGTTCGGTCACAACAAGCACAGTCCATAACCATATTGTACTCTTTAGAGATTGACAGGAGATCCCAAAAAATGCACACAAAGCAGCAGCTTAGAAAGTATTAACAGACTCCCACACAAGAGAAAATTAGTCACTATGTCACTACTGAGGTTGGAAAGTACGCAAAATATAACGAAGAGAATAAACAAAACTAAAACCTGCCCTGCAGAGTTATCACTCTAGCCGGAGACCACAAGGTCTGCAAGCTCTTGAAACAGAAATAAATTTCTCAACTGAAAATTGATGTATTAACAGTCACTTTTACCAGAAACTCTGCTTATACAAGAATTACTGCAGGTAATACATATACAAACTATACCCGCTATACTAACATAAGATTAAATGTACTCACACTTCTGGGGGCGGAAAAGTTACACAGGGAAGCGCCTCAAACAAGTTTATGCGCTAAGATTTACGCAAAAGAAAAACTCAAAGTAAGTTGCTAAGCACTAGTCGACACAGTAAAGTTACACAAGTACAGTACACTTCTTCGCAGAGTTACGTGAAAAAACAGGAACTAAACAAAATTGAGGACAAGATTAGATTAAATACGACGTGCACGGAGGCATTTAAACAATTATTCTTCTCGCGCTCCATACGTAACTGTAACGGGAAAAGCCCGTAATAAATGGTACGATGGGACGTGCCCTCTGCCATGCACTTCATAGTGCTTTGCAGAGTGTACTTGAAGATGAAGATGTAGGTCACTTTCGTTAAAAAAAGGAAGATAAAAGACAGGATGCCCAGAATTATAGGCCATACCAAAGTCGTTGACGCCCGTCTGTTGCAGGTCCCTAGAGCTTATTATAGTCTCAAACGTTATGACATTGCAAGTTATACAGGCTAATACCGTCTTACGCGACTGTAATAAAAGTCTTATTTGGAATATATGCGATTCGCTTTATTTTAAAGCTTCAATGGTCAAGTTATTTTTGTTTCATACTTTCCTCTTAATGTTCTTCTACACTTATATGCTAGATTTTGTACACAGCATTTCCTCTGATACGAAATATATTTACGTTCTTATGTTTTGACAGTGCACTGCCATCTCTTGTATATGAGACGGGGGTCCCTTACTTCAAACTGATACATTTGCTCTGCTCCATCGTCACAGAACATTTGTAACATCGTCATCGAATAACTCTCTGTATAGACACTGCCGAAACAAACGTAGCTGCCTCAAGGACAAGGTCTTTTTATTGACAAGTAAAATGGCACGTAGTTCATCATTATAGGAATATACGTTAGTAAATTGAGACCAAACAACACACAAATGTCTCAGTAAAGGTCAAATCACCAGTGTCCGGACAGTTGCCACGATGCTCCGAAGGGTCGGGTCCCTTGTCTCTTCCTCCTACTCCTCACCCGGCCGCCCAGTTTGCTTTCGAAGTTCCTAACGTGACCATCAGTATGGAAGTTATTACAACGAACAAGGGCAGGCCTCCGCCTCATTACAAAAGATATTTGATCGTTTCCTCTGTCACTGACAGTGTAATTTCAGTTGCTTTGCAACACCATGGGTATCTACTTCTAAATTATGTTTGCAGCTGTTCTCATTTCGAATTCTGGAATATTTACTTCGTCTTCTTTGGTGAAGGAATTTCGGCAAATGCATTTACTAACTCCACTTTAGTGGCACTGTCATCAGTAACATTGCCATCGCTGTCGCGCAGTAAACGTACTTATTGATCCTTTCCACTGGTTTACTTAACATGGGACCAGTATCTCTTTGGATTTTCCGCCACATTTCTAGAGCGAGTTTCGTTGTGGAAACTATTAAATGCTTCTCGCATTGTAATCCGCACCAAATTTCGAGCCTCAGTAAAACTTCACCAATCTTGGAGATTTTGCGTTCGTCTAAATTATACGTGCCTTTTGCGGTGCTTCTGTAGCAGCTTTCTGTCATGTTTTGTGTACCATGGATGATCAGTTCCGTCTATTATTAATTTATTTGGTATGAATATCTCGAGTGCTGTTGATACTATTTCTTTGAACTTAAGCCACATATGGTCTTCATTTACATAGTTTGGAAGGATTGGAGACTATCTCTTAGAAAGACGTCACCCCAATTTTTAGCTGCTTTTATAAACAGATATATTTCGCGTTTAGTTTTGGTGAATTTCTTTGTTACGGAAGTGGGCCTCACTAGGAATTCGTGTTTACTAATCCCTGTATCCGTCGTGATGCTCAGGATTATTTGTGGCTAAGAGGTCAAGTGTGTTTTCGTAACCATTTACAATTTGAATGGCATCGTCAACTAATTGTTAAAAATAATTTTTAAAATAGCATTTAGACAAATTACGGAAGTTGTTTTCTATTTGCAATAGTGTATGAAAATGTATTTTTGTCAACATGCGGAATGTAGATTGAAGTAACAGCCAACTATAATTGTATGAGTAGGGTGGTGAGACTCAAGTTTTCTTTGAACTGTTCAGCAACTGTTTCATCTGAGACAGGGGACGGTAAAAGGTGCCAGTTATTAATTTATTCTGGTTGTCGAACCTCTGCCCATACTAAGTCACAGGAACTATCTGGTTCAAAGTCGATTGTGAGCTTACATTATTTTTCCTTAAGTTGTTTTTGTTTCTGTTGTAGCGCAGATAATTACAATTACGGCTTTTCCCTCCAGAACCTAAGATGCTTTCTCTGTGACCCTGTAAATACCAGAGCTAAACAATGCAGAACAACAAAGTACGTTACAAGTGTAGCATTCTTTATTACTTCATTTCCTTATTTCTAACATTTTAAAATTGTAAGTCGACTTTAGATGCCATGTCAATCATAGATGTTCTTATCTCTATTTAGTGAACGTGTTTTCAGTTATGTTTTGAACATTGTCCGGCTACACTTTATTAACTAATGTTTTAGAGAGTAAATTAATATGGAGTATATCGTTCTTCTTTCAAACATTCACATACCCATTTATTCTTTCCCTATTGTCTTTTGGGTATGCAGTTGTAGTAATTAAAGTAGGCACAAATGCAGTGATAAAAAAGAAATGATTAGCGTACATTCGCATTCTCGTTACATCATTCTTTTCTTCTTACTCCCGTGCCGATGGACTGTTTCTATCGTAACAGTAAGCGTGAAAGGAAGCTACCGTACAGACAGAGGAATCTATATTTATACTTGGCCGAACTAATTACATAATGACATAATTGTTGGTATTGCTTTCGTTTCCCAAAAGTTATAAATATTTCGATTTCGGAAAAGAAGATCTGTATTTGGCCAAGATGTCGAAGAAGAAGATCGATTACGTACTGGCTGTGTCGAGTAAGATGTGGACACGGTGGTTTTTAAAGCGGACAGAGGTAGTGCGGGGAAGAGCGTCCCTTACCTGAGGGATCGCTACTCAAGCTACTTAGCGAAGGGGCAAGTGTGGCAAACGTCCGGCATTCCACATCATCACACTCTGTACCCCATCTCCTACCCCCCCCCCCCCCCCCCCCCCCAGGGGGAACACAAGCACGTGTTACTGCTTGCAAACGACCATAAAGGTGCTGAAAGGCACATTCTGCGATAGGTTGCCCCAAGCTTCTTGTGCCTTCCAAGAGTTGTAACTGGTACGTCACCCACCACCACCACCACCATCGTGAAGCATGGGATGGGACCTGTGTGTTGCAGGCGAAATCACACTGGAATAGGCATCTCACCAAGTATGACGCAAATACTGATTTCATGTTGTTCAGTACACCGTCCTCAATCATCAACAGAAATATCTACGCTTATACCCATTACATCCTATAGTATTTGTTCAAAAATTCAGTGCCCAGACTGACAGATACATGGTATTACGACAGAACCAACGACAATTATATTTTGTTAAGTAAACAGGTGTCAGAAACGCTTTATTGCATGAGCACTAAGCCTACATAAGTACACCCGTGGCAAAGAAGATAAACAAAAACGGTTTTGTGCAAATATTGTTATACTAATATTGATTTGAGGAACATAGTGTTGTGACAGCCTGACAATCAACTTGAGCCAGTAAATTCCGTGTAGTACTGTAGCGCCTCCTTGACTGTCACAGTGTTAAACCTGGAACACAACACATCGAGATAACTGAGAGACATGCAGCCCATTAGACTTGGTTCACTGGGATTACATGAAAACCGAAGTGTGCTCTACCCCAAAATCTCATATGAGGGATTAATTGCACACACGTACAAAACACGCCACACATTTTCCAGCGGTCTGTGCTGAAGTTAATGGTGATCGTGAACAACATTTATTGTAACACTGATCAGAAGAGTACAGAACTGAGGCACATTTGACATTGAGAATAAAACAATGACACTCAGTGACCTCCTGGATACTCGGTACTCACGCACTATGCACTACTGAAACTTGATTGCTTAACGAAATATATTTGTTGTCATCTCCATCACCATATGTGTCAGTCTGGGCATTGAATTTTTGCATCTGACAGATATGATTATGAAGACAAAAATAAATACAAGTATGGAGTATCTAGATACCTAAGAGATCACTAGGTTTGACTGAGAATAAAACAGTGTTAAATGTGCTTCAATCCTTTATTGTTCTGATCGATGTTTGAAGAAATATTGAAAATGAGCCCCCTTAACTTCAGCGCAGAGCCGCTGTTGACGAAGCGGGATATCCCGTGTGTAATGGATGTATACAAGGTGGTAAGAAACGGTCTGAAAAGCTTGTAAGGGTGTTGCAAGGCAGGTTACGTTGAGAAAGAATTGTTAAGAAAAAAATTCGATGCGTTGGGCCGTTTCCGAGTTATTTAGCATCGACGTTAGCCAATCAGATCGTGCAGCCAACAAATTCTAGCAGCCTGGCACCTTACAAGCTTTTCAGACCACCCTGTCTCTATATGTGTACATACAGGGCGTTTTAACCCTTTCGTGGTTGGTGGGTTATATATGTCCCACTAATTTTGACCACGAATTTGAGCATCGGGACATATGTTAGCCACCTCTGGATGGTGCTGCCATTTGGGGACAACTGTACTGAACCTAAGAAAAACTGGGAACAGCGGTGCACAGGCAGCAGAGAAGACTTCGACTAATCATGTTGACTAGCGCGTACATATGGTTGCTCTTGTGTCACTGTTTCTTGCCGTACGTCAATTTTCACCGTTTCAAACTTTCGAAAGACGTCTGAAATAAGTAATTTGTCTTGTAATTAACTTAATAATCATTTTATGCAAATCCACTGTCACGTATATTTCTCAGTGACTGCATTTCTTTGGATACGAAATGAAATTAGTGTGACGTGTGTCCCAGCACGCTTTATTTGTAAAATGATTTGTAGATTTTAAATGTAATGTGATTCTATTTTATTCCTTTTTATTATTTTGTACCGAAAATAATACAGTAATTAACGAATTGCCATTACCATGTTCTAGATACTACGAGATAATGATTTCCTAGATTATCTTTTCTCAGTACCAGATGACATTGAGGACGCTAAAGCTGATAATCTAGAAGAACACAATAGTTCCGATTCAAATTCCTCTGGAAGTTGTATGCCACATGCGTTGTCAGAATGTCCAACAGCAGGTAGCAGTTCAGACATTTTACAAATAAAAAATAACGTTGACAGAAGACTTGCAACTACCTTCCCTCAAATTTTCTTTGATGAGAACTTTGATGAAAAGGCTGAAAATAACTCATCTGTTGTACATACTGAAGAGGTAGGAAGTCAAGATGTAAGTGACTCTGAGAGCGATTACGATGACGGTACAACATGCTTCGAGAGCACTGTGATTCTGTGTAAGGAGCCAAAATGAAAAGTAGATGCCACTGTATCAGTCTATGGATGTGTTTATTTTCAGAAACTTTTTTGCCAAAACATTACATAGCTCATATGTTTGCAAACAAATTTATATGCTACTCTAACGAAATGTGTCAGATCGAACTGAAGGCATTCATACCCATTCATACCCACGCTCATAATAGTGGGTATCCAGACCCAGTACTCAAATTGAGTTCAGTCTGAAACACCATAACGCTGTCAACTTTGGCCCACGGCTTCGTGGGGTCTGCGCCACACTCTAAGCCTACCCTCAGCTCTTACCGACTCATCTGACCAGGCCACGGTTTTGCAGTCTGGTTGCGAGGCGCTGCAGGCGATGTCGTGCTGTTAGCAAAGACACTCGCGTCGTCATCTGCTGCCACAGCCATTAAGGCCACATTTCGCTGCTTGTCCTAACGGATACGTTCGTCTTATGTACCACGTTTATTTCTGCGGTTACTTCACGCAGTGATGCTTGTCTGTTGGCACTGATCACACTACGTAAGCGCCGCTGTCCGTGGTGAGAGGTAATGCCTGAAAATTGGTGTTCTCGACACACTGTTGACAGTGTGAATCCCAGATTACTGAATTCCCTAACGATTTCCGGAATGAAATGTCCCGTGCGTATATTTCCAACTGCAATTCCGAGTTCAAAGTCTGTTAATTCCACCGTGCGGCCATAATCATGCTGGAAACTTTTTCACACGAATCAACTGAGTATAAATAACAGGTCCGCCAATGCACTGCCCTTTTATACCTTGAATACGCGATGCTACCGCTATCTGTCTATGTGCATGTCGCTACCCCATGACTATTGTAACTTCAGTCTAATCGTACACAAAAAGCACTTCCAAAGTACTCAGGGTCAAAATATAAAACAAAATTATTCGGATACGATGTCCTCGTCTTACTTTAGAAATAGCAACACCAAATTACTGTTCCGTTTGTCCATGTCACCGCACATCCTCCAAATCGTTGCCTCCGTAAGGCTGTAAACACCGGACGACAGCACTGAGACACCAGTCTGCACAGACTGCTCTGAGCTATCAGGCTTTCAGACCCGTACATATGTTTACGAACTAGTAGTGCACGGAGAGGCAGGAGATTGGCTGCGGCGTGTTGGGGAGCGAACTCGTCTAATGTATGGCGATGGGCTTCGTCCCACATGTCGACGATAATCGCCTGGAATTTTTTCACGCGAATAGGAGTGTTGTGATGGTTGACGTCCTGCGCGGTAGTAATCGTCGAAAACTCGTCTTCTTTCTCTGCAGTAGCGCACAGTGTAACCAGGGCGTCCACAGTGGACACATACTTGGGTGTTGTTCTCTATCCTCCAAATCTTTGTTCTTTTGATTGACGTTAAACTTGGAGGAGTTGTTTGTACCCGAGTTAGTTGGATGCTAAATTGTCGTTTGACGGCTGACGTATAAGTCAGAGTTGGCCTAGCCCGTTCTTCCTGATGCGTTCGACGGGGGACGGATACCAGCGCTCAACATCGATGTACCTTTTCTTCAACATTCTATGTTGTCTCCTTCCTCATAGGGTCGTTATTCTTGACTGTTATCTCCTGTCGCATGGGCGTATTCGGGTTCACAGTGTGATATAGGTCTAAATCATTCTGTATGTGGGACTGTGTCGTTTCGACTATGTTCTTCTGCTAAGCAGACTTGCTGCTGATTATTACTAAACTTTTTCTTCAGTTCGGTCTGGAGTTAATCCAAGTTATTGAGCTTCTCTTCGTCGTTCTCGAATAATAGCTAGGGTGTACATGTTTTGCAGCACGTCATGTCATCCACCTGTTATATTTGGTAACTCAACGGAATCCTTTCCGCCATTTCGTCTGGTCTTGGTCAGCTGCTGCTGAAAACACTGATGGATGTGTGAGATAGAGCAGATTTGCTGCTGTTTTGGAATCCACTGACCTCCTGAATATACGAATGGTGGGAGCGATGTGCTGCTTGTATTTGCGTTCAGGGCACGGCATTTTCGTTGCCTAATATGAGCCATAATGATGTAAACGTAACCAGAATCATGTCTAAATCCGAAAGTAGGTTCGTCCGTGAAGTGCAATACTTAACGCTGAAAGTACGTTAATTAGCAACACTAACGTACAGACAGAACAGAACCGGATTCCGCGACGAGGTGTGCTGCTATTTATACGATCATCAAATATTCCAGGATACACAAACAATACCAACATAAGAAATTTCTGGAAATGTCCTGAAATGATAATAACTAAATAACTAATAATTGCTAACATTTTTCTCTATCTTTTGTGGTGAAGGGCTCCACCAACTTAATTTTTTTGGGTCACCCAAGCAACACTTAAATTTTGTTATTTTAAATAAATAATATTAAACAGTGTTCTCTTGTAAACACAACACAAAATTGAAATTTTAGCTAGGGAAAGAAAAAAGAATAAAACCATAAGCTGCTTTTGTCTCAGCTGACACAGTCGTCTGTATTCTCATACTTTAGAAACAAAAGACTGAACATGAGGTGGTCTTATACAGATCTTCATTGCTGGTCCTTTTCTTCACGTAATTAGCAAATGGCTACAATAGAAGTGCACATGAAAAAGAGAAACATAAAAAATACAGATGCAAAGCCATTCGTGAATAACACGTATAAACACTAATCTGTCGTTCACAACAGACTTTTATTTTTATTTTTGAGAAAGATGGCAGCAAGGGAATTAGCCTTTAGTTTTCTGTCTTCTGAATTACATTTGTTTAGCAGAGGCGCAGATCTTGTGTGGTTAAAACATTTTGGAACCTTCACTAATACGAATGACTCATTTGTAATGTGTATTACCCGTGATTTTACACTGTGTATGTATTGTTTCAGTGTATATATTAGTACTCAATGTAAGCCCGCTGAATTTTTTATTTTTTTAGGGTTTGAAAAGTTTTTCTGGCTTCATGCTCTGTGGTTGGTAATTCATTACACTTACAAACTGTTCTAAAAGAGGGGTAATCGCAACTAAAATAATATTTCATTGATGGGGTTGGAACTTTCATGGCATAATGTTACGCAAAGTGTTACTAGCAAATCAGAATTAAAATTAATAAAAGACCATATGATCGCATTAGCTGTTTATTGTATTCCTTTAAAAGAACCAAGACTGATTTCGCACCTTAAAGAGGCATCATCAGGTGCATTTCTGCAGAAAAGAATTACAATATTTCTATAAAGAAATCACAAATACATTTTAATGAAACTCAAAAAACTTTCACCACAAATTCTATTCTGTATTGGTATTGCTAAGCGCCTTGGTGTTAAATAAATTTTTAAAAACTTTGTTGCAAATGCAGTATTATGTAGGTGCGGCTATAAACCAAAGTGAGTGACCCCTCAACGGTTGTCACCAAACTAAAAGGTTGTACACGACCTTCGTCGGCTGCATCAGATCGGCCCACCAACGTAGTGGGTTCCTGTTGTAGAAATACATTGATCAGCCAGGACATTATGACTACCTAGCCAGTATCCGGCACGCTCAACTTTGTCACGAATAACAGTGGCGACGCTACGCGACATGCCTTGATATGTCGCTGGAGGGAGTTGGTACCCACAAGTCACTTAATGCCCGTAAAAGAGAGCGATGCGCTCTGATGCCCACATCCCAGATGTGGCGACTTAGGGAGCCGGCACATGACCTGGAACTCGCCACTGTGTTCGTTAAACCGCTCCATCACACTTCTGGCCTTGTCACTTGGGGGATTATTTTTCTGAAAAATGCCAATGCCTTCGGGAAACATGATCGCCATGAAGTGGTGTACGTGGTCTGCAAGCAGTTTAAAACATTTCTTGGCCATCATGGTGCCTTGCACAAGCTCCACTGGACACATGAATGGCCACGTGAATGTTCCACAGGCATATTGGAGCCGCCATCAGCTTGTCTCTGTCCCATAGTACAGGTGTCAAGGAGCTGTTCCCCTGGAAGACGACAGATTCGCTCCCTCGCATCGGCACGGTGGAAAGGGTATCGTGATTCATCAGAGCGTGCAACGCTCTGCCACTGCGCCCATGTCCAATGCCGATCATCACGTGTCCATTTCAGCCGTAGTGGCCGATGTCGGGATGTTAACGTGGCTGTCGGCTGCGGAAGCCCATCGTTAGCAGTGTTCGGTGCACTGTATGTTCAGACACACAGAATTAATGTCTGATATTTGTTACGCCGCAGTTCGCCACCTGTCTTGTTTTACCAGCCTTCCCAGCCTATGACCTCCGACATACGTAATGAGGAGTGGCCGCCCAGCTCCACGACGCCTGGACGTAGTTTCACGTTGGTTTCGCCACGTGTTGAAGACACACACCACAAAACTCCTCGAAGACCCAACAAGTCGTGCAGTATCCGGAATACTCGAGCCGAACGGACAGCACGATCAGTGATTACTACATGCATCGTGCATGTGTCATTCATCGCCAGGTTACGCTGCTATCACCTCGACGGATTTGTATAGATAGTAGGCCGGAAAACAAAGTATTCTTGAAAATAAAATAGTTTCTGCGTCAGTCATTTATATATTTACCCACCACGCGTTTCGACGGCTCACGACATCATCTTTAGATAGAGAATAGTTTATTTGTAATTATCAACAGTCGCAGCCCTGATAATGCTGTCTCCTATGGAAGAAACATTCGTTCAAGGTGTTCTTGGTTGCGCGAAAGCTCACTTATCAGAAATATTAGAGGCATCGAGTGAAGGAGTCTCAGAATCGTGATGCAGAGGATCTGCTGTGACGATTGGTATCATGGCTGTGGTGTGCTGTGGTCGCATTTTCTCATTATAGGGACTTCCATATCCAAATTTTCTTATCTTACGAATTTTATTTATGATCCCCACCCTCGATATTTAACAACCTCTTAGACTGATGACATCGTTGAGGGAACATTCACTTTCGTTCACAGCTCACCTTGCAGCATCGTAATTCACATCAAACATGGAGTGCTTCATATAAGTAATGAATATGAAAACTGACGATCAACGGCACTATATAATATTGCATTTGTAAAAGTTTTTAAGAGTTTTTTAACACATCCTATACAAAATAGCATTTCTGGTGAAAGTTTTATAAGCTCTTTTTAATGAAAATATATATAATTTTTTATTATACAAAGAATATAATTCTTTTATACAGAAATGCACCTGAGGATGCATCTTTAAGGTGCGAAATCGGTCGTGGGTCTTTGAAAGGACTCCAATAAATACCTAATCCGTTCATATGGACTTTTATTCGTTTTAATTCCAATTTTCTGGTAACACACTACGTAATATTAAGACATGAAAGTTCCAATTCGTACAGTCCTCATTAAACTTAGTTCCAAACTTTTTGCAAGTGTTATATTTGTGTATGAGAATTATTGTTGTAATTTTTCTGCAGTATTTGAAAAACGTCGATTCACACAGTCTGCTGGGTGGAATTGATCATTTATTACTTTATCTCCTTCCCTTATCATTAGTATATTATTATGATTTTATTTGCCTGTCTCTGTATGCTCTTCAATGACGCTTGCATCTACATACCTACTATGCAAGCCGCCGTACGTTGCAAGGTGGACAGTATCTTGTACCATGACTGTCATTCCCTTTCCTTCTCCACTCCCAAACCGGGAGAGGAAAAAACGATTGTCTATATGCCTCCGTACGAATCAAAGTTCTCCTTACCTTGTCTTCGCGACCCGTATGCGAAATATACGTTGGTAGCAGTAGAATCGTTCACCACTCAGCCACAAATGTTGGTTCTCTAAATTTTCCTAATAGTGTTTTGCGAAAAGAACGTTAGAAATTCTGTCTAAGTCGTGTCATATCCACCTACAGTCGCTTAACGACTACAATTTCCCGTACACTGGAGCTTCGTAAGCAAACAATCCCAGATTGCTGCTCAACCTACCCGTCAACTCATTTAAGTATGTGTACAGAGAACAAAAGCGATCCTATCGCACTCCCAGGGACACTAATGACGATACCGTTGTCTCTGATGAGCATCCACCGCCCAGGACAACTCATTGGCTCCTGTTACTTACGAAGTCTTCGAGCCACACGTTGTGGCCGAGCTCTTCTAGGCGCCTCAGTCTGGAACCGAAGGCTCGAATCCTGCCTCGGGCATCGATGTGTGTGATGTCCGTAGGTTGGTTAGCTTTAAGTAGTTCTAAGCTGTAGCGGACTGATGACCTCAGATGTTAAGTCATATAGTGCTCAGATGCATTTGAACCATTTGAGTCACTCGTATATCTGGGAACCTATTCCATATGCTCAGACATTCGTTATCAGTCTGCATTTGGGTTCTGTGTCAAACGCTTTTCAGAAAGCTGGGAATATGGAATCTGCCTATTGCACTTCATACATGGTTCGCAAGATGTCGTTGACAAAGGAAGTAAGATGGAGTTTAACGTTCCGTCGATATCGACGAGAAAAGTGCAAGTTGAGTTTCGCACGAGGGACGCTTTCTAAATGCGTACCGGTTGTTGGACAGAAGCTTTTATTGTATTCAGACTTAGAATATACTCACGAATACTGCAGCAAACCGATGTTAACAATCTTGGTCTCTGATTTTACTAATTTACTTTTTACCCTTATGTACAGGAACCATTTGCGCTTTTTTCCTGTCGCTCGGGACTTTGAACTGGGTGAGAGATTTGCGATAAATGCACGCTAAATAATGGGCCAATGCGGGAGAGTACTGTCAGTAAAAGCTGACTGGGATTTCAGCCGCACGTGCTGACGTTTTTGTTTTCAACTCTTTCAGTTGTTTCTCAAAACTAGGGATGCATATTTCTGTGTCCTACGTACGGGAGTCTGCGCGACTTTCAAATGGTTCTACTCGTATGTCTGTTCCGTTCTCCTATGTGAATGGTTCTACATCTACATCTACATCCGTACTCCGCAAGCCACCTGACGGTGTGTGGCGGAGGGTACCCTGAGTACCTCTATCGGTTCTCCCTTCTATTCCAGTCTCGTATTGTACGTGGAAAGAAGGACTGTCGGTATGCTTCTGTGTGGGCTCTAATCTCTCTGATTTTATCCTCATGGTCTCTTCGCGAGATATACGTAGGAGGGAGCAATATACTGCTTGACTCTTCGGTGAAGGTATGTTCTCGAAACTTCAACAAAAGCCCGTACCGAGCTACTGAGCGTCTCTCCTGCAGAGTCTTCCACTGGAGTTTATCTATCATCTCCGTAACGCTTTCGCAATTACTAAATGATCCTGTAACGAAGCGCGCTGCTCTCCGTTGGATCTTCTCTATCTCTTCTATCAACCCTACCTGGTGCGGATCCCACACTGCTGAGCAGTATTCAAGCATTGGGCGAACAAGCGTACTGTAACCTACTTCCTTTGTTGTCGGATTGCATTTCCTTAGGATTCTTCCAATGAATCTCAATCTGGCATCTGCTTTACCGACGATCAACTTTATATGATCATTCCATTTTAAATCACTCCTAATGCGTACTCCCAGATAATTTATGGAATTAACTGCTTCCAGTTGCTGACCTGCTATTTTGTAGCTAAATGATAAGGGACCTATCTTTCTATGTATTCGCATCACATTACACTTCGCTACATTGAGATTCAATTGCCATTCCGTGCACCATGCGTCAATTCGCTGCAGATCCTCCTGCATTTCAGTACAATTTTCCATTGTTGCAACCTCTCGATACACCACAGCATCATCTGCAAAAAGCCTCAGTGAACTTCCGATGTCATCCACCAGGTCATTTATGTATATTGTGAATAGAAACGGTCCTATGACACTCCCCTGCGGCACACCTGAAATCACTCTTACTTCGGAAGACTTCTCTCCATTGAGAATGACGTGCTGCGTTCTGTTATCTAGGAACTCCTCAATCCAATCACACAATTGATCTGATAGTCCGTATGCTCTTACTTTGTTCATTAAACGACTATGGGGAACTGTGTCAAACGCCTTGCGGAAGTCAAGAAACACGGCATCTACCTGTGAACCCGTGTCTAAGGCCCTCTGAGTCTCGTGGACGAATAGCGCGAGCTGGGTTTCACACGATCGTCTTTTTCGAAACCCATGCTGATTCCTACAGAGTAGATTTCTAGTCTCCAGAAAAGACATTATACTCGAACATAATACGTGTTCCAAAATTCTACAACTGATCGACGTTAGAGATATAGGTCTATAGTTCTGCACATCTGTTCGACGTCCCTTCTTGAGAACGGGGATGACCTGTGCCCTTTTCCAATCCTTTGGAACGCTTCGCTCTTCTAGAGACCTACGGTACACCGCTGCAAGAAGGGGGGCAAGTTCCTTCGCGTACTCTGTGTAAAATCGAACTGGTATCCCATCAGGACCAGCGGCCTTTCCTCTTTTGAGCGATTTTAATTGTTTCTCTATCCCTCTGTCGTCTACTTCGATATCTACCATTTTGTCAACTGTGCGACAATCTAGAGAAGGAAGCACAGTGCAGTCTTCCTCTGTGAAACAGCTTTGGAAGAAGACATTTAGTAATTCGGCCTTTAGTCTGTCATCCTCTGTTTCAGTACCATTTTGGTCACAGAGTGTCTGGACATTTTGTTTTGATCCACCTACCGCTTTGACATAGGACCAAAATTTCTTAGGATTTTCTGCCAAGTCAGTACATAGAACGTTACTTTCGAATTCATTGAAAGCCTCTCGCATAGCCCTCCTCACACTACATTTCGCTTCGCGTAATTTTTGTTTGTCTGCAAGACTTTGGCTATGTTTATGTTTGCTGTGAAGTTCCCTTTGCTTCCGCAGCAGTTTTCTAACTCGGTTGTTGTACCACGGTGGCTCTTTTCCATCTCTTACGATCTTGCTTGGCACATACTCATCTAACGCATATTGTACCATGGTTTTGAACTTTGTCCACTGATCCTCAACACTATCTGCACTTGAGACAAAACTTTTGTGTTGAGCCGTCAGGTACTCTGTAATCTGCTTTTTGTCACTTTTGCTAAACAGAAAAATCTTCCTACCTTTTTTAATATTTCTATTTACGGCTGAAATCATCGACGCAGTAACCGCTTTATGATCGCTGATTCCCTGTTCTGCATTAACTGATTCAAATAGTTCGGGTCTGTTTGTCACCAGAAGGTCTAATATATTATCGCCACGAGTCGGTTTTCTGTTTAACTGCTCAAGGTAGTTTTCAGATAAAGCACTTAAAAATATTTCACTGGATTCTTTGTCCCTGCCACCCGTTATGAACGTTTGAGTCTCCCAGTCTATATCCGGCAAATTAAAATCTCCACCCAGAACTATAACATGGTGGGGAAATCTACTCGAAATATTTTCCAAATTATTCTTCAGGTGCTGAGCCACAACAGCTGCTGAGCCCGGGGGCCTATAGAGACATCCAATTACCATGTCTGAGCCTGCTTTAACCGTGACCTTCACCCAAATCATTTCACAATTCGAATCTCCGTCAATTTCCTTCGATACTATTGCACTTCTTATCGCTATAAACACGCCTCCCCCTTCACTGTCCAGCCTATCTCTGCGGTATACATTCCAATCAGAGTTTAGGATTTCATTACTGTTTACGTCTGGTTTCAGCCAACTTTCTGTTCCTAGTACTATATGGGCGTTGTGACCGTTTATTAATGAGAGCAGTTCTGGGACCTTTCTATAGACGCTTCTGCAGTTTACTATTAGCACATTAATATTGTTATTCCTTGTTGCATTTTGCCTACTCCTGCCTTGCCGCGTCTCAGGAGGCGTATTGTCGGGCCTAGGGAGGGAATTCTCTAACCTAAAAAAACCCCATGTGCACTCCACACGTACTCCGCTACCCTCGTAGCCGCTTCCGGCGTGTAGTGCACGCCTGACCTATTCAGGGGGACCCTACATTTCTCCACCCGATAGCGGAGGTCGAGAAATTTGCACCCCAGCTCTCCGCAGAATCGTCTGAGCCTCTGGTTTAAGCCTTCCACTCGGCTCCAAACCAGAGGACCGCGATCGGTTCTCGGAACGATACTACAAATAGTTAGCTCTGATTCCACCCCGCGAGCGAGGCTTTCCACCTTCACCAACTCCGCCAACCGCCTGTACGAACTGAGGATGACCTCTGAACCCAGACGGCAAGAGTCATTGGTGCCGACATGAGCAACAATTTGCAGTCGGGTGCACCCAGTGCTCTCTATCGCCGCCGGTAGGGCCTCCTCCACATCTCGGATGAGACCCCCCGGCAAGCAGACAGAGTGAACACTGGCCTTCTTCCCCGACCTTCCCGCTATTTCCCTAAGGGGCTCCATCACCCGCCTAACGTTGGAGCTCCCAATAACTAATAAACCCCTCCCCCCGTGTGCCTGCTCGGACCTTGCTGAAGGAGCAGCCACATGTCCACTCACAGGCAGAGCGGGCGATGCCACACGGCCAGCCTCCACATTGACCCTCCGCCTCGTGCGCCGCGAACGCCGCTGAACCCGCCACTCCCCTTGGGGAGAGGGTGGCCCAACCGCGCCCGGTACCCGCGAAGATGTCTCGACAGCAGGGACAGTGGGTGAAGCATCTAACACCTGGGGTGCACCATGCGACGCACCAGACTCCCCACTGCCGCTACACTCCGAGGCAGCAGCCTGAAGACGGCTGACCGCAGCCATCAACACGCTCAGCTGTTCGCGAAGAGTGGTTTTTTGAACGCGACATTTAAAATTTCAGATTTCATTTTGCTGTCTTCTATTGGCATACTAGACTGGGCGACGAGTGAGTAGGTAGAAACTTTCGGCGCGATTATGGATTTTACGTAGGACCAGAATTTTATTGGGTTCTTGGGCAGATTTTTCGTTAAAATATGAAGGTAGAGGTTGTATGCTTCGTAAATTGATATTTTTATAGACCTACGATCTTGTACTAACTTTTGCCTGTCGACATTTCCATGTCCTTCTTTTGATCCTAGAGTGCAACAGTCACTGCTCTCTCAGCATTTTCCTAAGTTTGGCACTAAACCCTGGTGGATCTTTTGCTCCTTAATACACTTATTCGCACGTACTTCTCCAGAGCACGATTTACAATCATTTAAAACTTTGCCCATAATTCCTCTACGGCCATCATATTGGAACTAAATGATACCGTTCATTCTCTAAGTAGGATACTAACCACTGCTTATCTGCTCTTTCCAGCACGAAAACTCGCGTAGCCTTCTTGATGGATTTATTAACTTTAGTAGGGTAAAGTCGGCTGAATCGGGTTAAAATTTGTTAAAATCTAAATAAAAGAGATGCTCTCTCATGAACAAATTTTCATTGTAAATACTTAAGAACAATGTCATTTTGCCTACAAATTCTACTATATAACACTATGTAAATGTTCATAGTTTCATAAACTTAATCTGAAGAATGAGGGGCATGACCCTATTCGCCTTCTTCAAGAAAGGCGATTCGGGTCATAAATCTGGTGAACGGGACCAGAACAAAAATGTATGCATCTCATTAAAATAGCAACGGATTTTTCACACATAAACCTCTTCTTCCCAGCGCCACCAACACAGTTCTCATGGTACCATACAGTGCCATTGCATTGACACTGACTCAAGTCACCAAGTTTCGCCGATATTGGATTCTGTATTTAATCTTGCAGAGTTCACAAGATTCGTCATCATAGTCACCTGTTTCCTCGGAGGATTCAGATGAACCTGTCACTGATGATTCATGCTGTAGGTATTGTCTGTTCTTAACCTGGTGTTTCTTCAAACCGTCCGGCTGGAATGACATTTTCCTTTTCTTTTACAGTTGTTTTTTGCTACACTAATATTTTCTGGGAATGTAGTGCTTTCTGTTTCCTGGTAGAAGACTTTGCTGTAGTCTTCTTTGGAAACGTGTCATTGTTTGTCCTGTCATGAAATGGACTAGCGGGAGGAGACACAGACTGAAGTTCAGTTCCCTTTGGAGTGTTTTCTTGGCTCGAAGATATACTAGCCGGCAAGAGCTCGTGTTCAGCCACTGCGTTTTCATTCGACGGTGAAACGCCAGTTGAACGAAATTCATTTTCTAGAATCGCTGGTGTTGGCGCTCTCATCCATGCAGCATTTAAAATGTTTCCAATTGTGATCTTGTCGATCTTCCTTGCTCTTCTTGTGGGCGAATGAAGTTCATACATTCACTGTTGTAATATGATTTTAGTGGCTTAAAAAATGACCTGTCTAATGGCTGCAGACGGTGAGTTGTGTGGCTTGGTAGGCATATCATACATACGTTGTTTTCTTCGAAAAAATGGACCGCTTCTAAAGTTTTGTAAGACTTATAACCATCTACAAGCAAAATGCAGTGCCAGCAACCAGGTGAGATTGAAAACGTTTCAGCTATTTGAGGTACGCTTCGTCATCAATCCACCCGGACTCTATCATTGTTATCAGGGGCCCATTTGGAAAACCGTTACGAAACTCGCATAAAAATCTTTAGCCTTTAAATATGGCCATAGGAAGCATAAAGTTTTCTGCGGCATTAGCACAAGCTAAGATGGTGACAAGCTCTCCTCTTTCTACGAAAGTCTGTACATAAACAGCTATGCTCCATTTTTCAGCAAAACCTTTTCTTGTGGGGTTGTTGTTTATTTGGCAACCTGACTCATCTGCATTATAAATCAGCTGATACTTGTCCAGTAAATCAAGATCCTTCATAGCTTTCCTCAACAAGGAAAAGGAGTCAGCCACATCCTCTTTATTGAAACCAGTCTCTCAAAGAGAAATTTGGTTTCGTTCCCTGAATCCTGTTAGTCACTCATTACCTGCCACTTTGTTGGAGTCTGAAAATGTATGCTTTATTTTGTTGGATTCTGCGAACCCTTAGGCAGCCCTCCTTACAGTATCTGAATCCAACGGGAAGCCACTTGCACATAAACTCAGGATTCTTGAAACGAGTTCTTTTTCTCGCCCCTTATTACATATTGTTTGACGGCGTTTTACCTTTGCTGGAGAATCTTTTCCACATTGCAGTCGTCTTTGTAGACAGGAATGAAGCACCCCAAACAATTCCGCTGCATGGCGCTGACTTCTACCCTCCAGGTAAGCTTTAACTGCATTTTTCATGTCATCCTCGGTCCACAAAGTAACAGTTTTCCTCTCATGTTTTCCTATGTGGAATAGAAAACGGAAAAAAATAATACAAAACGAAATAATAAATGAAATGAATCCAAATAAAAGTATTGATCCTTTTCACCCTCATGGTTTTTATCCGATTCGCTGAAAACGTGGAATATTTTATTCCTGGGCATGCATATTTACGTGCCGGTAACACTGTAACCTCTTTTCCAGTACATAAAATTATTGTGTAACGAATACTTAAGAAATTACTAAACGAATCATCAGAGGTATATTAAACTGAAACCAAAGCCATTTCACTAAGTAGAATATATGCAGAACTTACCACAAACAGCACAAATTTTTACACAACAGCGAACACATATGACAATGTTTCCCACTTTCCATCCCATACATCGAGTTCCAACAGCCACCGCTATGTGACACAACTTTCTATACCACTTCGTATGTGGCAATCAGGTGGTAATTTGTGAAATTGACCCTATTCAATTCCCGACCCGATTCGGCCGACGTTACCATAACCATCGTCACTACGATGACACCCTGATCACTAATCTCTGTCTTTATAATGACATATCGACAGGATTAGACCTATTTGTATCTAAAAGGCTTAAAATATTTCTTTTGCAAGTGGGTTGTCGAACCAGGTGTGAAGCCAGTTTTCGGAAGATGAGCTCAAAAATACTCCACAAGGCTACCTGTCGATACCACATGCAATTAATATATAGACATCCCAGTATACGCTCGGTAGGTTAACTAATATTGCATGATCGGTGTACTTCCGCCCTAACGAGCATAGACTTTTCTTGACTGATTCTTCATCTGTTCGGCGTAATCGGGTGTCCCGTAAAACATCCGATAATTAAGTTGCGTGCACAGAGGCCTGTTACTCGCGTCCAGACAACGTCTTAGTCACACTCAATTGCGATGTCGATAGACACAATATTTTTCTCGACTCCGATGAACACCCTTCCCGTTTTATCTCGTCTAAACCGTCTTTTTTATATACGTTCGATGTTTCGTTAAATATTTCGGAGCTTTCTTCTTCGAGTTTCATTTAGCTCTTGATTCTGAGTATAAACTGAACGCAACAGGTTTCCTGGAGGAGCATAAATTCAGGAGCTTTCTTATGAATGCTTCCGCAATTTACTGTTATGTTTTTGACATTCGAAGTGTCTTTACTTTGCATGTCATCAGATTTTCCTCTCTGCGTGTCGAATGGCGAACATTCATCTAAGGACCTGAAACTATCACCTAGCCTACATATATGTAACACCGTGTGCACTCCACAAGTACTCTGCTACGTGAATAGCTGCTTCGTCTGTCTAGTGGACCCCTAACCTATCAAGGGGATAAGACAAGTCCAAATATCTGCAGCCAAAACCGTCACAGAATTGACGGAGCCTCCAGTTGCGATCCTCCACTCGGCTCCAAACCGAAGGACCTCGATCAGCTCTAGGTATGATGCTGCAAATGGTGAGCTCTGCTTTCATCCCTCTAGCGAGGCCAGCAGAGCCCAAGTGACAAGCGCCGTTGGTACCGACATGGTTCACAACTTGAAGACGACAGATCCCGCACCTTCGATTGTGGCAGACTGTTTGTCTTTTGTTCTTTGTCACTCCGCAAGCCACTTGACGGTGTTTGGCTCAGCGTACCTTGAGTACCTCTATCGGTTCTCCCTTCTGTTCCAGTCTCGTATTGTTCGTGGAAACAAAGATTGTCAGTATGCCATTGTGTGGGCTCTAATCTCTCTGATTTTCTACTCATGGTCTCTTCACGAGATATACGTAGGAGGGAGCAATATACTGCTTGACTCCTCGGTGAAGGTATGTTCTCGGAACTTCAACAAAAGCCCGTACCGAGCTACTGAGCGTCTCTCTTGCTGAGTCTTCCACTGGAGTTTATCTATCATCTCCGTAACGCTTTCGCGATTACTAAATGATCCTGTAACGAAGCGCGCTGATCTCTGTTGGATCTTCTCCATCTCCTCTATCAACCCTATCTGGTACGGATCCCACACCGGTGAGCAGTATTCAAGCAGTAGTACTGTAACCTACTCCCTTTGTTTTCGGACTGCATTGCCTTAGGATTCTTCCAATGAATCTCAGTCTGGCATCTGCTTTACCGACTATTAATTTTATGTGGTCATTCCATTTTAAATCACTCCTAATGCCTACTCCCAAATAATTTATGGAATTAACTGCTTCCAGTTGCTGACCTGCTATATTGTAGCTAAATGATAAAGGATCTTTCGTGCTATTTATTCGCAGCACATTACACTTGTCTACATTGAGATTCAGTTGCCATTCCCTGCACCATGCGTCAATTCGTTGCAGATCCTCCTGCATTTCAGTGCAATTTTCCGTTGTTACAACCTCTCGATATACTACAGGATCATCCGCAAAAAGCCTCAGTGAACTTCCGATGTTATCCAGAGGGTCATTTGTATATATTTTTAATATCAACGGTCCTACGACACTCCCCTGCCTCACACCTGAAATCACTTTTACTTCAGAAGACTTCTCTCCATTGAGAAATGGCATGCTGCGTTCTGTTATGTAGGAACTATTCAATCCAGTCACCATGTTTCAGCCTGCTTTAACCGTGAATGCTCCTGCAGTTTACTATAACCTCATTAATATCGTCATTCCCTGTTGTGTTTTGCCTACTGCTACCTTGTCGCGTCACAGGAGGCGCCTTGTCGGGCCTAGGGAGGGAACCCACATGTGCACTCCACACATACTCCGCTACCCTTGTAGCTGGTTCCTGCGTGTAGTGCACGCCTGGCCTTTTCAGAGGGACTCTAAATTTCTCCACCCGATAGCGGAGATCGAGAAATTTGCTCCCCAGATCTCCGCAGAATCCTCTGAGCCTCTGGTTTAAGCGTTCCACTCTGCTCCGAACCAGAGGACCGCTATCGGTTCTGGGAACGACACTACAAATAGTTAGCTCAGATTCAAACCCACAAGCGAGGCTTTCCGCCTTCACCAACTCCGTCAACCCTGTGTATCAACTGAATCGAATGGCTATATGCAGCAATCAGCACCACACTGTAAATTTTTTTTCATTCTGGTAGAGATTTAAGAACTCTGGCTCATTACGATTCTCTTTCATAGAACTAAGGTGCTTAAGGACCTGGGAGGACTTTCTAACGTCTACTGTTATCCGTTTGTTTTTACGTGACATTGCTACTGTGTTGGTACTTTTGAAGACGCCTTTTCATTGTTGAGTTCTGACATAGCAAACAATCACAAATAACCAACGTTAGTGTCATATCCAAAGGCTTTCGGGTTCGGTAGCTGATTGGTAAAAGTCTCGATGATGTTTAAATCATACTGTCGAGTTAGGGATTGTAATAGTGAATGAAATGCAACTCACGTAATGGAAAAGAAGCATAACCCGACGTATTCCTAAGAACGAAAACCGACCATCATTACCGTGACAAATAGATGTCCGGTTTTCGCGAGCACCATAACACAAACAGTACACCAGTTCAGGTATCGCATAGACAACCGTGACACCACAATACTGACGCTGCTAGATTTCACCAAAACATTTTATACGTCAACTTTGATACATCGCTTAGACGTTCAGATCGTGCCGTCTGTGGGAATTAATTGTCATCCTGGAAGGATGTTCTCTCAGGAGTGCCAAAAGGCTCAGTACTGGCTCCACTGTTATTCTCATTGTATGTCAGTGACATCCCGTAGATTCTGTCATCCTTGTAAATGTAATTTCTGTGCCGACGACTTCCAGCTTCACGTAACTGCCGTACCTGGAGAAGCAATGCTGCCGCCGTCGAGCTAAAAAAAATGTTCAAATGTGTGACAAATCTTATGGGACTTAACTGCTAAGGTCATCAGTCCCTAAGCTTACACACTATTTAACCTAAGGACAAACACACACACCCATGCCCGAGGGAGGACTCGAACCTCTGCCGGGACCAGCCGCACAGTCCAAAACTGCCGTCCAGCTAAATGCCTGTCTGCCTTCAGTGGTCAGTTGAGCGCAAAACCTATGACTTAAACTAAGAGCGGACATATCAAGTAATTTCAGTATCTTATCAAAATTAATTAGTTCTCAATTCCGTGAACAATTGTCTCTTATTCTTTTTAGCCACATCCCATTACCGTATTAGAAAACAGTGAAGCATTTGAATGTTCCTTTGGATGAACACCTCAGGTTGGCGTACAATACTGCACGGGAAGGTCTCGGCTGGCATCTTTCTCTTTAAGAAGTATCGGAACCTTTTTGCACATTATTGCGTCCAGTACAGCACGAGTAGTGAAAATTCTGGACAGTTAGTACTGTCCGTGAGTGCTTACGTGCATTACATCTGCAACATCCGTCTATTTGGCCATATAAGTTTTTCGTACGACCAGTTAAGATGATTTCGGCCAAACAAGTTACATAAATAACAAGCACTTGCCCGCTTCATCGACTCCTCACTGCGCATCGATCCGATTGCTTCACATCAGAAATGAAGAACCTGTTATCTCATCACAACAGCAAAAGAACATTTCACTTATCTAATATTATAGCTGTGTCCACCAATAGAAGAAAAACATTCGTAAACTCTACGTTTTTTTAAATGATTTCATGTGGCTCTTAGTAGTTAGTGTTTTTCTTTTACTGTTGCAGCTTCAGCATTTGTGCCATTTTCCTGCATAAGATTTTTGACACGCAGGTTGATATATGTTTTCTCTGATGCTGATGTTATCCCTAGAATATGCTATCCTGCACTCTCCGCTCAATACAATGTTCCGCTGCATTTAAGAGGTATCTCAAGAACTCCGTTTTGTTCTCTAAAACTCAACGTGCACTAGCTGACAAAATAAATGAAGAACCCAAAATACATGGTCGGATATGAGTAACTTTATACACGTACACATAGTCGGCAGGTATGTAAATGATGAGAGTTGCAGTTCTCTGTTACAGGCAGAACAGCCACCAGGCTGCATTAGTGTTGTTCGTGTTCAGCGCTATTAGCAGACGTAGTAGGGAATATAAGGGATTGTGCGCCGTCATATGGTGAATGATCACTGTGAAGGACACGGAAATGCTGCATGCCCGTGAGACACAGCGTTATCAGCATCTGACAGAGCCTGAAATGGGCCTTATTGTGGGTATCCATTTGGTAGAATGGTCGAATCGCGTAATTTCTAGATTTGTGTGGCATTTGAATGTGAGAGTAGCCCGTGGTTGGACTGCATGGGAACGGAAGGGCAGGCGTACTCGTCGTCTGACCGCCAAAAGGGAGGATCGCCGTACTGTGCACCAAACACATCCTCTCCCATGATTTGAAGGGGTACAGTGGTGTTACTGCTGGTGTCGTGGCGTGGAGAACCGTCTGGTATGACTTCAGGCCACAGCTGCTGGTGACAGAGTATTCTGACGCCACAACGGTACGTCATGGACACCGTGTGTTACCTCTCGTGTGACAGAATACTAGTGGCAGTTTTCAGCAAGACAACGCTCATCTACACATCGCACGTGTCTGTATGAACGGTCTGCGTGATATTGAGCTACTCACATGACCAGAAAATTCCCCATGTCCGTCCCTGGCAGAACGTGTGTGGGACCAGCTCGGACGTCAACTCTGTCCCAATGGCAGTATCCCGAAAATCGAGGACAGTTCATAATAGTTGTGGGCCATTTTGGATCAAGAGAGGATAAAACGGCTTTGCGACATCCTTCCCAACGAAATTATTGCCTGTATCCAGAACAGATGAGATGCAGCGTCAAGGTGAAAACCGGGCACAGACTGCCAAGATCTTTGTAAATGTGACTCGACTTTGGTATCTTTGAAATAACAACGTACTAAGTTTCGTATCGTTTTCTCCGACCTTCAGCGTGTTTTACTGTTCTCTGGTCAGAGAGTGTGACACCATAATTGTGTACACCCATAAAAAAATCGCAGACACCTTCTCTCTTGTTACTGCTGTCCGCCGTTGGAATGGAGTACCCTGCACTTTGCGCACAATGCAGTGCCTTGTTTCGTTCAAAAAACTGAAGCACGAAGCGCTTTCTTTGGTTAACTTCATAACTTTTCCCTAAAAATTAACCTGTGGGGGCCCAAGTGTTGCCAAGGTTGTTTCTAGTACGCTGCAGAAGATTTGCTGTATTGTCCGAACAAGACACAGCCAGGGTAAAAGCACCACTGGCGCTAAGATGCGAGCTGGTGCCAGTGCAAAAACACTCGCCACTTGCGAGGGTTCCACCAGCGCCACGGGCGACGTTGAGAATCGACTTCGCTTCGACCAATTGCCGGCCGAGTGCAATCCGCCAATGACCGGAAGACAACGGAGAAGCCTATTCGAATACAGAAGAGCAGCATCGAACACGGCTGACTTAGACAGGGAACGCTGTGTAATGAACTTTTAGAAACGAACAGACAGTAGTTGTAAATTGCGTTTGCAATGTACTGAGAAGTTTACCTACGATTATTTGGACTTAGCCATTGAGGTCCTTTTTTGTCTTATATTACATGCAGTGTTGCAGACTTCGTTATCGGGCAGGTCATAAAGATATGTAAACCTTTTTAACTCATTCGTGTGGCTTTGTTACAGATTTGTTGTAGTGTTGTAGGACCTTCGTTCGTCTATCCTGTCACCTGACCCTGGGGCATAGCTGTGTGATAGTGCAGGAAGAAACAGTCTTAGAGGTGTACTGAACCACAAGCCGTTTCACGAACTTACCAACTCGACCAACAGGAACAGTGACAACTCGGTCTCCACAGCAGTAGCGACGAGGCCTTTACAAAACTGGCGATAATAGTATACAAAAAGTTTCTCTGGGAAGTCCTTACACATCCTTCATACGGTCCTGATCTCATTCCACACGAGATCTACATATTTGGAACCCTGAAGAAAGACCTTAGTTTCAATCGATTTGCTTCGGATGAAGAGGTGCACGCCTGGGTTCCGTAGGCAACCGTAAACATTTTCCATGGACGCATTGACAGTTTTCTCTCACACTGGGATACTGGTATTAACAGTTATGGCGATTACTTTTGAAATATTGCACTAAACAATTTATTTACTTTTTTGCATCTGTCTCGTTTTCATTTGACTTCCCCTTAAAACGTATACTGTGCTTTCTCCGCTTTAATTACTACTAGTATCCACTCTTTACGTTATAGTTATTTCTGTGTGTTGTTCCCTATATTAAGTATAAGCCAGTTTATAATGCGTTTATATTTATGAAAATAATGTTAAGTAAGTAGAATATCTGATTTATTGCGACAGATGTCTTGATGATGCTAATCTTGCCAGTATAATTAAATGAAGTAATAAAATAAACTAAATATATTGACATAAAAACAATTACCCAGGAAAGTCCGTGTAATCAGTTACATGGATTACAAAAATCTGTAGGACAGATGTTAGTCACATTAGGCCAGTCGGCTGCCAGACCGCCCGTTGAGGAAATGAAAAAAATGAAAGAAGAACCTGCCGATAACCACCAAGACCATAACGTTTCCATCGAATCGACTGATCACCATTGATCACACACTGCGCTTTTACCATTCTCCTACTAGAAAAAACGGCATGTGGGGATAGGATCAGTCCTGGATTCTCGTTAATGTACCTTCGATAAACCATAAAGACGTTCGATAAACGTTTCGAGATTTAAGGCAGGACAGAGTGCAGTTCTCAGCTCGCCATCACCAGGATATGATCTG
This sequence comes from Schistocerca gregaria, assembly GCF_023897955.1. Taxonomy (NCBI): domain Eukaryota; kingdom Metazoa; phylum Arthropoda; class Insecta; order Orthoptera; family Acrididae; genus Schistocerca; species Schistocerca gregaria. The sequence goes on along the minus strand of NC_064931.1, from coordinate 861,706,484 downwards.
CCTGCCTCTGGGACCAGCGTCCTGGCGTATGTGATAGCGACATCGATTACGGAGCCCGATACAAAAAATGGGGAATAAAAATTATGGTAGATGATATCGCAGCTCACACTGTTGCGACCCGTGTTCAGAACGCGATTATTATCTTTGTTGATGTATTCACATACCTAACCATGTCCGTAGAACACTACTACACGAATGTTTTCCATTGTATATTAAAATAACTTTGTCATTATTGTTGTGTATGATGGTAACTGAATTAAAAAAATAAATGAATGAGAAAATTATTTGAAATTATTTTTCGGTGAAATTCCTGTAGAGTCTTTTTATTCATAATCAGTTACGAGCGCCAATTTTCAGCGAAGTGATCCCTTATACGTGGTCTACCGCAAAATTATTGTCAGCGCGTGAAATTTATCGCAACGTTAACGACGTTTCTTTCCCAGATGAGAGTCATACGAATAAATGTCTCTGTGTCAAACATGCCTTCGCTCTATGCTCCTGGTATTCGAAATTATTATGTTTCGAATGTTTCTACGATCGGTATCATCCAAAGGAATGTACCAAATCTGCCTGAAGAATAAACATAACAATAAAATATAAGAGTTAATATAAAAATGAAATACAAGAACATTAAAATGTAAAAAGGTTGTAACCCCTGAAAATACCATACACACATATATCGTATGGCACTTACTGTGAAATCCAGTTGTAACTTAACAATTAATATGAAGTCCTTGTATTCCCTAATTTGATAAAAAAACTTTCACGTAGTAACCTTCGTTGGCATGGGTAGATAAATGAAAAAAAGCAATAAATAAATAAATAAAAACGATAATTTGGTTTCGAACACGAGGCGCAAAAGCAACAAGCCGCGTTGCTAACGACTGTCTCACCATTTCGACTGACATTTCTCGCACTAACTTTGACCGTGGTTTTCTCAGAAATGGTCAAGTATCATCGGATAAGTCAAGAAACGTGTTCTCTCATTTTAATTCCTCTTCCACTGAGCAAATTTTCCGGGAAATCCGGTAATGCCACTGTGCCACTTGTAGTTTGTGAATACCTAGCGTATCAGTTAAAGAAAAAATATTCTTCTAATCTGTGTCAGTTTCTTTTTTCAAAATAAACAAGTGAAAATCGTTACAATTTAAATTAAAGTACTATTAAAGTAGTAGTAAAATAATTCGAATGCAGTAACAGTGGCAAACAAAAGCTATATTTTTTCAAACTTGAAAGTTTTCTGTGTGTGGTTTGCGTTTTCATATTTCGGCGTTCCAGCTACGTTGATCTTTGATTGTCGTTTTATGAAAAAAGGTTTAAATTATTTAGTACAATGAACGTCTGTAATTTAGTTGTGAAAATGATGAGTTTTACGTATGTAGGTAATAATTTTAACTGTAATAGCGAGAGCTTGCCATTTAACTATTTCCGAAACTGTTATTTACATCTTGCTTTCTAATTATTTGATTTAATTTTCTTTGGTAGCCTAAACCATAGTTAACATTTCCCTTTGTTGTTCCACAAAATAGTCCTGTTGGCTTCATTTATGAACTATTTCGTCAGCTCATGGCTGTTCAGCTAAGTTATTTAGTAACAATACAAAGTCAAAAATTTGGTCATCATTTTCTAGTGGTCCCTGAACTAAGTGCTGATATGATTCTAGGTATTGATCGGCTAGACAAGAAAAAAGTATTTTTAGATTGTGGTAGTGGAACTGTTAATATTAATAGGGAACCTAATACAATAAAAATTAAATTTGCAAGTGATAACCAGGTACAAGACATTAATGTAGAATCCAAATTGTTAAAAATAGAATCTGAAAATGATGATTTATCCCAACTATATGAAATATACCATGTGAAAGATTTAGTGCAGAGTGAACCAAAAACTGACAGTTTTAGAGAGATTGTTGATGTTATCCAAGAGATCTCATGTGAACAGAAAGAGGATTTATTTACTATCTTGAATAATAATAGGAATGTGTTCTCTGATAAACCAGGTGTCGTAAATAACTTTGAATACTGTATGGATGTCCTGGAAAATGAAACATTCTTTGTTAGACCATACCCAATACCTATAGATAAGAAAGAAGCAGTACAAGCTGAAATAGATAAAATGTTGGAATGGGGGCGGGGGTAATAGAGAGAAGCAATAGTGAATACAATAATCCACTTACTATAATCAATAAGAAGGATGTATGCGTAAGAGTAGTCATTGATGCACGAACACTGAATAAAATTGTCAGGAGAGAAGTAGACAGACCTGAAAACTTAGATAACTTATTACAAAAGTTCCATAATGTAAAATACCTAATCAGTCTAGACCTCACTGCTAGATATTGGCAAATCCCATTACAAAGGTTTTAGGAAATATACAGCTTTTTTGTTTGCAGGAAAATGTTACCTATACAAAATTGTACCCTTTGGTTTAAATACATCTGTTGCTGTTTTCATTAGGGCTTTGGATTCTGTTTTAGGAAAAGAGCTTTCTGCCAGATTGACTGTATATGTAGGTGACCTACTGATTGCCACTGATAATTGGGAGAAACATTGTGAACTGTTAAACAAAACCATTATTAAACTTCCTGGCAGATTAAAACTATGTGCCGGACCGAGACTCGAACTCGAGACCTTTGCCTTACGCGGGCAAGTGCTCTACCAACCAAGTTACCCAAGCACGACTCACACCCCGTCCTCCCAGCTTTACTTCTGCCAGTACCTTGTCTCCTACCTTTTCTTGAAATATTTAACTGAATATTTCAGAGAAAGAGGCCTTAGCCATTATTTGGCCATTAAAGAAATTTAGGAATTATTTATGGGGACATATAACTATAACTCATACAGACTACAGGGCATTAACCTTTTTGAAAGACTGTCAACTGTTTACTGGCAGGTTGAGTCGATGGGCCCTGTACTTGCAACAGTTTGATTAGGAGATATTGTATATTAAAGTTAGTGACAATCATGTAGCTGACACTTTATCATGATTGCCTGAGAGTGTGAACAACTTACCGAGGGAATGTAATGAAGATGGGAAATGTCATATATAGATATATAGATATATTAAGGAAGTTCTAGATAGGAACAGAATTGAGCAAATTTGTAAAAGCATGGGGTTCCACCAGAATGAGGATAAAATATGGAAGTCAGTGGAAGTTAATTTTAGTAACCCTAACTTCCCACAAATCAGTAGATTTTACAAGATATGTAATGGAGTTTTATACAGGAGAAAGTAGAATGGAAGGTGTGTTGGCCTAGGCAATTTGAGACTGAAGTGATTGATTATTTCCATCTTGCCTTAAGGCATTGTGGTCCCAAAAAGTGTGTTGAGAAGATATCTGATGTGGTCATGATTAATGTAGGTGCTGCTAAGAAAATTACCGAGAGAATATGATCTTGAGATTTTGGTCAGAGGGCAAAAGTAACTAATAGAGCAAATCAAGGTTTTATACAGAATAAAGTACCAAATGACACATTACAATTACTGCCAGTAGAATTTATGGTCGTTTAACTAAAACCTCAGGGAATTGGCCTTACATTGTTGTAGTGTTGGAAGTGTTATCCAAATTTTTTAAATTATATCCAATCAGGAAAGCCACTGCTAAAGCAGTCTTTAGCAAGAAGACAGAGTATTTTAACACCATTGGTAAACCTATAGGAGTTTTGCCTGATAATGGACAACAATTTATCTAAAAAATCTGGAAGGAAGGCATGACGCAACATAATGTTCAAGTTAAATATAGTTCAGCCTAACACCTAGTTAGTAACCCTGTCGAAAGATACACGCGTGAATTAGGAAGGCTAGATGGAACCTACTGTCACCATAACCATAAGGCTTGGGGCAGATTTGTAACTGAATTTGAAAAGACCATGAACACCTTATACCATGAAACCATCGGCTTTACCCCTGAAGAAATTTTGTTGGACCTTAAAAGCAAAGCTATTATTGAAGAGATCTTGCAATTTCCACCTATTGTATGAATTAACCTGCATGAGAAAAAAGAATTGGTTAAGATGAGAATGAAAGATAAAGCGGCCACTAGATCTAAAAGGCATGATAATAACCTTAAAACAACTAAATTTAAGCTTAGAGTTTATGTGTTAGTGAAGACCCATGAAAAATCTAGCGAAATTAATAATGAAATACATTTACGATGGGCCTTCTGAAGTGCAAGGCACTCCACATCCAAATGCTTCTTTTCTTGTGTACCCTAGATCAAGAAAGCCTTTATGAGTTAGAAATATTGTTGGCCTGAAGTTGTATGTCCACAGAAACCAATGATAAATGAAATGTTGAATCCTCAGGGGACATGCACCTTTTGCATTGTCAGGTGCCTGATGAGCACCAGGGACCCCAGTCGTTGCCAGCACTACTTCCACTTCTTATCGTGTAGTCAACTTTCCTCTTCTTCATTCGCAACCTTGACTGTCTTCTTTCCCTCTTGTCTATTATGTTAGATCAGTGTTAGATCACTTTGGGGAGTAATAGGTAAAATGGAAAATAATTTTCTTTTCATTCTATTAATATTGGGCCATAGTGATAGATGGTCCAGTATTAGGACAACAATACTGACAAATTGCCTCAAGTTGGAACTTCGCATTGGCTGAAAGTTATTTGAAATTGTGGTTCTAGAACCATACTTAAGTTTTCTTTTATTTTGTGTGAATTTAAATAAGGATAAAAAATTTCAATAATACTAAATTTTCCTTAATAAAATGACTAAAGATAAATGTTTTTGGGAGAGAAAAGTGGATAAGAAAAATGGGTACACTAGAAAATGGCCAAGTAATGCAATTAAATAGAGTGCCAAAACAGGAAACGAGATTAACTAATTACATTATATGGTTCTGGTCAGAACGATGGAAAGAGGGTAAACAGAAAATAAGATTTATGATGAGTAATATGATGATACTAATATCCAAACATGACTGAGTAATTATAAAATAGGACTATGTCAAAAAGGATATGAAATATGTGTTTGTTATGTACTAACAGTAGAGGTTTTCTTTTCTTTAAACCACAGGAATTGATTTAAAATTATTGTAACTAAATGGAAATGATGTTTTATACTACCCAATTTTGTCATTTGAAAAGAAATTTTTTTAAATTTTTGTTATCAGTGTCTAATTACTGTTTCGAAGTTACAGATTCTATGATTCATACCATTAATGCAATTTTACCAAAGATGTGATAGAATGATGAAAAGGCCTGGAGACAATGACAATAAACTGCTCAAAAATGTGTTGTTGGACACCAAAACAAATAGTGGGCAGTGAAAAAAGACTTGCCAATATGAGGCAAGACACTAAAAAGGTCCATCTAGACTGCAATAGATCAAGAATGGGCAGTGAGTAAATTTGCAATAGTTCTTTGAGTATTGTTCTTGGATGTGTTTGTGGGTGTCTAAATACATGGACTGACAAATATTATTGCAGGCAGTAAAGTAACCTGAAATATTATTGATTAATTTCGTGTATTTGTTATGATTTTTGAAAAAATGGACTTACAATTCCTACTGAAGTCAGTTAAAAATAATATTAAATCTGATGTAACTATATGTGTGTCTATGCTACTAACCAAAAAGTGGACTGTCTATTTTAAATTGATGACAGTGAAAAACAACACTAGGTTCATGATAAAAGTTTTTGTTTACCCATGTCATTGACCAAAAACTTGCATTACTGTTAATGAAGTATACAGTGTAGGATGGTTGTATGTTAAATTTTTTGTGCCTGTTCTATGTATATATTTGTGTATGTGTATGGGTACAAATGCAAAACTTTGAATATTCCAACATTCTCTGAATAGTTTTAAATGTTTTGTACTTTGCTAAGGTATGTTCTTTTATATGCATATTTACTTTTCTCTAGAATGCTATACCATTTTACAAGTGTGTAGGTTATTTTCTGCACTGTTTGTCTATTATCTGGACTGTAAGTGTATGAAATGAACGTGTTTAAAGATATTTTGTTTAATGATGAATTGTTTTGTTTCTTAAAATGATTTAAAGATGAATTGTTTTAGGTAATAATGGAAGTGTATGTAAATGTTTCCTTTTGAAAATGTTTTGGAAGGAATGTAGAATTTTTCTTGGAATGTGTATTGTAATCTTGTAACATGTGTATTTTTTTCCAACTAACGTTGGATGATATGCATTTTTTTTGCAATAATTACTTCGGTGTTATGGATGTTTCTTTGAAGTATCCCTAACGGGAAACCTCAGCAAAACATGGGGCGTGTGTAACACCACAACTCAAACCCTACCTAACTGGTTACTGATTCATTTTTGCTTTCTGTTTATTCAAGGTTATATTGTTGAGATTTTGTAATGATTATTAATTCAATAATGTATAAAACATGTATAATCTTTTCTCAGTTGAAAACTATGATGTCTTGTAGATTGTAGCAAGTGTAATCTCTGTAATATGTACAATATGAGCAAATGATATGTTTTGTATTTCTCATATAATCTCTTTGGTTATCTTTAAAACTGATTAATTTTATTTGAATAATTTTGTGTAGAAGTACCTATATGTGTAAACGATATGTTTTGTTTAAAGTGATTGCTTGCTGTTATGTAAATTGCTGATCCTCACTCAGGGTTCTTAGTTATTTTGTATGTAAAAGGTGGTGTGGTTCCCCTCGGCAACGGAACTGTGTAGCGTGCGCAAAATGTGGTTGGTATAGATAGAAAGGTGGAACAAAGAGTCAGTCGGAGACGAGCTACTGAACCGCTAGCTGCTTATGTAAAGGTTGTGATTTGTGCTGGTACCGAGAGGGGTTTTTAGTGCTGTTTTAATACGTGTCGAAGCCTCGGATGAATGGAGTAATATGCTGGCAATACTCTGAAATTAGTATCTACCCGCGCCACTAAGAAATGACAGAGTCCAGCTTGTCTGTCTGCATCTCCATCCGACAACAGTGAAGGATCAGCTCCTTGGATTTTTCAGTGTGCTCAAATATAAGGTAAATTATACCTGAATTCTTGTACCTATCCTGATTTTTTATCCTCAGTCACTTACCCAATAAGGGTCCTTCCCACGTTAAAGTGCTTACCAAGTATCCTAGTTGAAAGAATATCAAAGCTCCGTGTGTTATATTAAAAGGTCTCTTTAAAACATTAAAAGTTTTGGTTAAAATTAATGTGGATAAAGAATGTGCCATGATAACTATCTGGTGCAGTAAATTTTGCAATCAAAGTTGTTGCTTAAAAATCTATGGGTGTTCAAAGAATTATCGAAAATACAGAAGCAGATAAATTTGATTAGGTCTTAAAACAATTTACTGTTATTTCAAAGCTAATAGAATACTTACTCATACTAAGGCTAAAAAATTTTGTTCAGTAAATGAGTAATACAGCTTGTTGTCCACTGTACCATGTGAATCAATGCCTGATGTTTTATGTTAACTTGTGTCTTACTGCAGTAACAGGTCAAAAGTTTCATGGTTATGATTGCCAAAATAAGTATCCCATGTGTATAGGAAAGTGCATGTCATTAGTGTAATAGGACCTACAGTGTGTTTATTGGGCTCACTAGTAGGAAACATTTGATAGATAGACCATTTGTTATGATTACAGTAACTGTTTTCAGCCATAGATCAGTGAGAAAGTGTTTGTCAGTGCATTTCATTTAAATTTTATTCTAAGTAGAGAGGTATTTATTCTATGGTGAATATTAATAGTAATATTGTTAAGACCATCTTGTTTGGCTAAGCACTGAAGACAATAGTGTGTGTCAGTATCTGTTGTACTTAGACAGATAGTTTGTTCTGCTCTGACTATCATCTCCAACCTTAACGTTAATATATGTTCGTGCTGGAGTTCATTGCACTCTCATGTGGCAAAGTATAGGTCACGTTTGTCCGTTGAAGTTACTCATATCCATTTTCTTGAATAGGAATGTTACTCATTCTTATGCCTAATTAGGCTGGCGACCGTTTTCTTTATTATTTGTACAGTGTGAATAGGTAAATTTGGTTTGTTACCATTTAAACATTTACGTAATTCTGACTTTCCCTTCCGATAAACCACTTCCGTTAGGTACTTCACGGTCAACGTTACAAAATTCCTTCCAGAGGGTAACACTGCTCTGCTTCTTTATAATGCAATTGCTTTGACTAATAATTTCGTGATACAATTGGCCTCCAGCTTTGAGATTATGGGATAACAGTAGCGGACGCTAGTGTTATAAGGTGTACATCCAACGTACTCAGATAATCGAGTAGCTACTTCCGGAATGTAAGGCATTAAAGGGAGTCCTGCACTGATCCGCTAGACAGCGCAGATCAAGAAACCTCTCCTACCAGTAACGAAAGTAATTTAGTAATACTTTTCTTAGTTCTTTACGAAAACAATTTCCAGTGACATCCACATCTGGCTTTGTAGGAGTAAACACAAGATGTAAGTTTTTATGTTAAGGAATAATTTACCAAACACATCTATTTCTCGCTTTTACGTTCTTCTGTCTGTTTAAGATTGGCAACATTAGTGTCGTTAATTGCAGAAACGCGGAAGGGCAGCAAGATAGTCGAGCGAGGAATGGTATGCATCGTATGTCTTCTTGTTGGTGATGGTAAATTTTACTTGCTGAAGATATTTTGTTGTGTTCTCCAAGAGAATGCTCTTACTAAACAAGTACAACGATTAAAGTCTGTAGATGAAGGAGTATTTTGACACTGTATTCGGAATTAAGTGTTTAAAGTGTTTTTGTAAATGAAGTGAAGTAATGACAATATGGCGATGAGTACAATGGCTGACTTAAATAGGGGCACGACTCCAGACATGGCCAACATACTCCACTGTCTTTTTGTAAGTACTGTTATTAACTTTAATAGATCAAACGTAGTCAAAGTCTAAATCATATCCAAGGCTGTTTTTAAGTAAGCAAATTGTGTCTTGCAATGATTTTAGCCGGTAGCGTCTATGCGATGTTTGACCTTTTTTCTTCCAAAACCCATGAAGAGTGTTAGACTATTCAACTGAAACTATTTTAATACAAGTTTAAAATTATTACTTATCGGATATTGCAGGACACACATTTTCAAGTCTAAAATCGACGTGAATCTTGCAATGTAGTCATGCTTTTATTCATCGTCATTCTACCCGTTTTGTTTTTAGGATGGTTCGGAATTATAAAAAGAAAACTACAAGAGGCAGTGTTTCTGAAGAAACTATGAGATTAACAGTAAAAGAAGTGAAACAACATTAAATATCAGTTAGGGAAGTAAGCAAATAATTTACTATTGCTAGAAATTTTTTTGAAGAGTTAGTGCAACAGTTTCAAAGATTTAGAACCTTCTGCAATTGCAGAAAAATTCTGGAATAGATTTGACTTCGAAAAAAGATTTCAAGTAACAAATTTCTTTGTTTGTGATGTTGTACTATACATATTAGCTATTTTAATAACAACACCAAATACAATAGAAGCAATATATAAAACGAAAGCTTTGTTTATTCAACGGTTATTTAAATTCGTAGCTACGACAAATTCTGTTTCCAAGTGTCAGAACCTCCGGTTTGTCTATACCTATGCAGCTAACTCTCAACGTAAAGTACTCCAATCTTGGAATGACTTTTGAAAGGTGAGATCTGGTTGGTTCCCAGGATTTCTGCATTGAGGCCCGACACTCTCCATTCGATATTCCCAGGCACCTAGTTTGACACGACGTACTAGCTTCAACAAGAACAACATTGCCTTGTTTTTTGAGAACCTGAACAATGATTTGACAAGACTGAGACTGACCCTGGAGACGTATGGCATGTAGCCGAAACTGGAATCACTACAGTCCAAAGGTCTGACAGAATAATCGCTCGATGGAAATTGATTACATCAGATAGGGCGGGTATATATCTAAAATATAATCCCAAATCATTATGGCTTTATCTATTAGTGCTTTTCGGAATAGCCTACCTTCATTTTTCATGTTCCCTAGAGTTAACTTCAAGTGACATTTTACCAGAGTTGGTTCTGTTGGGAGAAAAAGTGGTGTCTTTGCCCCATGGTAGATGACAGAAACTAGCTTCTTCAAGCTCACAGACGGAAAAAAGTCGCAACGCCTAAAAACAGTTAATGAAGAGTAATGAAATTTCGGGAATACATCTGTATAGATAACATATTTAAGTAATTAACATTACAAGATCACAGGCTAATGCAAGCGTGAGGTAAGATATTGTAAATGTGAAACACTGGTACATTAATAACCGCCAGAATGTTAAATCCAAGCATGTAACCATAAATACATTGTGTTACACAGGTGCCGGGTGTCAGTTTGCAGGATGGAGTTCCATGCATGTTCTGTCAGTATACTTGTTCTGTCAGTACAAGAACGGTTAATGAAGGTTGTGGATGACGCTGGATTTGTCGTCCGATGATGTCCCGTAAGTGCTTGATTTAAGACAAATCTGGTGACCGAGCAGGCTAAGGCAAAATGTCGATGCTCTGTAGAGCATCTCGGGTTCTTACAGCGGTATTTGGGCGAGCGTTACTCTGCTGGGAAACTAACCTTGCAATGCTATTCATCAATGGCAACACAACAGGCCGAAACCAGATTGACGTACAAATATGCAGTCAGGGTTCGTGGGATAACCACTATAGAGTGCCCCTGCTGTTATACGAAATGGCACCCCAGACCATGGCTCCAGTGTGTCCAGCACGCGAAAGGCCGTTAGTCTGCCTCCTGGTAACCAACACATGGCAACAGAGGCTTGACCAGCTTTCATCAGAAAACAGAACAGACATCCACTCTGGCTCTCGCTTGACACCACTAAAGCCGCAAATGACTTTGGTTTGGGATCAGTGGAATGCACTCTATAGGACGCGTGACTCGAAACTGTCCTTGAAGTAACTGATTTGTAACAGTTGGTTGTGTCACTGGTGAGCCACCTGCTGCTCAGACTGTTGCTGCAGGTGGGCCAGAGTCATGCGCCAAATCAGATGGTATTCCTTCTCGGTAATGCCACTTGGCCGTCCGGAGATCTTGCAACAGTATATTCTCGTGGCCACCGCAGTCAGTAATCATATACAATGGCCACATTATTGACAGGTCTTTCTGCAGGAACATCCTGCTTCTCGTACCCCTATTACACGACCTAGTTCAAACTCAGTGAGTTGTTGATAATGGCGTCTTTGGCGTCTTAAAGCCATTGTAGACTAACGTCAACTCACCAGGTCCAATCTCAAAGGTAACTGTTTCTAACGACCGTCACTGCGAGTATTTAAAGCAAATGTGACTCTGAGTGGCGCAACTGCTATGCGAAATCTCAACAGACATCATCTTCCAGATGCAGAAACATGCGTACCAACTTTCGTTTATGCCACACAACTCCTTCTTGGTGTCGCGATATTTTTTTCTCAAGAATACTTGCAACATTTTGTATAACATATTCGATGTTCCAAAGACCATCTTTGCATTGTATTAATTGATAAACATAGTTGCCGTTTATACGCTCAAGTCTCGTATTTTTACAAGTTAAATGCTGTCATACATTTATCTTTTCCAGTTGACTGTAGCCACAAACTACAGGAAGCAGACAGAAGTGTTTATGGCTCCCTTAAGAAGTTCGTAAACCCTGCTTGCGATTCATGAGTGACAGCAAACAAACGATCAGTGGCAATATACGACCTCACAGGCAGTGTGAAAACTGCATTATTAAACGAAATTATGCTGAGAAACAGATTGCCTGGATTCAAAAGGAGAGCCATCTTTCCCTTAAACCGGGACATTATCACCGATACTGACTTTCAGCCTTCGTACACAAGTGAGTTCCCTTCCTTCCTTTTAAAAGAATGTGTGTGAAATCTTATGGGACTTAACTGCTAAGGTCATCAGTCCGAAAGCTTACACACTACTTAACATAAATTAACCAAAGCACAAACATACACACCCATGTCCGAGGGAGGACTCGAACCTCCGCCGGGACCAGCCGCACAGTCCGCTGCGAAGTCAGTTGCTGAGGAGAGCTCCGCCTACCATCCTCCAAGGAAGCCATGGGTCTGAACATGGTTATACAAATATATCCGAAACCGGTCACCTATGTTATTGAGGCATAAGTGTTGTGATCAAGACTGAACTTTAGTTAAAATATAATAATCTATTGATCACTGTATTCCAAAAATGTTTACCAAAATTGTACATTAAAGAGAGATATGAATGTTGCGCGTTAAAACTTATTTTCTAAGAAAAAGTGGCCGTGGTTAAGTTACATCTCATGAAATAAAGCGTAGAAATAAAATAGGCATTTCGAAGAGGGCTAGAAATTACATTTAACCGTTGGAACGAAGATAAGCATAAGTCACTGTTGAAGATGTCATGTTGAATTAGAATGGAGGTAATGTTAGCTTTTTATAATATTAAATGATTATGATTTGACCTCGTAGTTTGTCACTGAAGCTGTACTGATACAACAGTCTAGGAATTCGGATCTATACTACTTGACGGTAGTCACGCAAGGTGTCGCACTGGCGAAACAACCTTCTGCTGCTCAACATTAAAACAATGTCTCTCAGATGAAGCAGTGTCCGTATCACTAATGCTCCATGTTCTGTTTTCGCCTGGAGTCAAAGCTTATTTCAGGTTAAAGCAGTGTTCCTTGGCATCCAGAAGGTTTAGTAATTGTTGTCTAGTGAATAGATTGTCAGCTCATGGAATACCGGACCAGATTTATGATTAGCTTCAGGGCTTCCTAGTAGATAGACTTGCACAGGTCGTGACTAACGGAATGAAATCGTCACAGGTTAATGTGGCTTCTGGGGTAGACCAGGGTCTGTTAGTGTTTATTGTATGTTTAAGTGATTCGTTGCATAACGTCTAAGGCACGGAAGCTGTTGTCGGATGATGCCGTTGCATGTAGGAAAGTAGCAATTCCAAAAAAACTGTATCGAAATGCAAGAAGACCTGCAGACGATCAACATTTGGTGCAAAGACTGGGAGTTGACGCCCAATCGAAATAAATGTCGCAAAAGATCCATTATTATTAGATTAAACAATTGGTGACTTATTTCCGACTATGTGTCCGGAGTGAGCTAATGTGGAGCGACCGCATAAAACTTGTTGTAGGAAAATCAGATACCACACAGAGTCACTGGAGAGTTTAAAAAAAAATCCGAGAATGAAGTAAAAATACCTCACTGGCCAGGCCCAAATGACTCAATGCTGTCAGCCCGCCCTGCCATCCACTGCCTTACTGCTTAATGTGGATTCATTTGGAAGGGCATTGTGTCAAAAAAACAGCCGTTGTCAGCACTCTATACCCTGAATGTCCTATTTATCATTCACATAGTGAAAGGTTACCTGCAACATGTACAGAAAACGAACTGCATCTCTGAAAGCCTATTCCCTACGTTGTTCAATCTGTAAACTCAGGAAGTAATAAAAGGAAACTAAAAGAAATTTGGAAAGAAATTAAGTCAAAGTGAAGTCGTATGGCAATGGATGACTGGAAGACCCTGAGGGACAGATTCAGCCACATAATTGGAAAGGCAATACAATATTGCAGTGCCTGTGTTATTCTGTTCACGATGCAAAGGTCCTTTGGACATGTATGCATATGCTTCATAACGACAATGTTCGCCACAGTGGCTGTTCCTTTGGACGTGCATACACGGGTAACGACTGTGGTAGCCGTAGTGCCAGTTCCTTTGGACATGCACGCTTATGTTTCATGACGGCTGTGGTGACTGCAGTGCCTGTTCCTTTAGACATGCATGCATGCACATCCAAAGGAACAGGCACTGTGGCGACTACAGCCGTTGCAAAACACATCAAATGAAGTCGTAAATGCTATTGGGGACTACAATCAGCTGTACAATGGATCGCACTTATCTGGCGATACCGGCCGAGTGACTTTGAAGTGCAACGTCCTCCCTTTATGGGAATATACATAACGGGTGTTCGAGTACAGGTCGTAGACGCACGGTTGACGACATATGGAAGTTCGGGTCTGGCTGTGGGTCGTGTACAGATAGCCAAACGGTAAGGCGACCGCTGGTGATAAGCGGGAAATCCTGGTTCGAGTCTTAGTCTGGCATAAATTTTCACTGTCGTCATTCTATTCTACAACTGAAGGTAGTCTTTATTAGCAACTGTGAATCCATTTGATAACTGGGAACATTTTCGCTGTCCTTCTCGACCACAGCCACCTTCCGTTCGCGAAGTGTAAGATTCGTGTGCGATAAGTGTATGTGACAGTAATGGGTATGTGTATAGTGTAGTGTCGTGTTGGAGACGAAGGGAGATGGGAGAGGGTAAAACTCGGTGCCGGCACACAGCGTATGCCTCCCGAAGGGCACCAAAGTGGCTGACGAGCTTAACGTCGCCATTCGACGTACAGTTCACCATCAACAGTGTCGCATGCGGAGGTTTCGAATTTAATCCAGGACATTGGCGTAAAGCCTGCTGATCTGGTTCTTCACCTCGTTCTCCTCTCTCATGCAAAGGAGGGAGGAATATCGTCAACAGAGCGCCGCGCGCCCTTACTGTCACCCGTCTAAGTGCTGACCACTCGAGACGGCGCTAAACTGCGCACATCTGACGGGAATGTATCCATCTCGGCACTCCTTTGGACAAAACGAAATTAAAATCAAGGGACATTATACTGAGTGTACCATCCGAAAATTACCTCGAGCAATTAAACAGAGAACCGACTCGTGGAGATAACATCTTGGACCTACTGATAACAAACAGACCCGAACTTTTCGACTCTGTAAGTGCAGAACAGGGAATCAGTGATCATAAGGCCGTTGCAGCATACCTGAATATGGAAGTTAATAGGAATATAAAAAAGGGAGAAAAGTTTATCTGTTTAGCAAGAGTAATAGAAGGCAGATTTCAGACTACCTAACAGATCAAAACGAAAATTTCTGTTCCGACACTGACAATGTTGAGTGTTTATGGAAAAAGTTTAAGGCAATTGTAAAATGCGTTTTAGACAGGTACGTGCCGAGTAAAACTGTGGGGGACGGGAAAAACCCACCGTGGTTCAACAACAAAGTTAGGAAACTACTGCGGAAGCAAAGAGAGCTTCACTCCAAGTTTAAACGCAGCCAAAACCTCTCAGACAAACAGAACCTAAACGATGTCAAAGTTAGCGTAAGGAGGGCTATGCGTGAAGCGTTCAGTGAATTCGAAAGTAAAATTCTATGTACCGACTTCACAGAAAATCCTAGGAAGTTCTGGTCTTAGGTTAAATCAGTAAGTGGTTCTAAACAGCATACCCAAACACTCCGGGATGATGATGGCTTTGAAACAGAGGATGACACCTTTTTCCAAAGCTGTTTCACAGAGGAAGACCGCACTGCAGTTCTTTCTCTAAATCCTCCCACAAATGAAAAAATGGCTGACATCAAAATAAGTGTCCAAGGAATAGAAAAGCAACTGAAATCACCCAACAGAGGAAAGTCCACTGGACCTGACGGAATACCAATTCGATTCTACACAGAGTACGCGAAAGAACTTGCCCCCCTTCTAACAGCCGTGTACCGCAAGTCTCTAGAGGAACGGAAGGTTCCAAATGATTGGAAAAGAGCACAGGTAGTCCCAGTCTTCAAAAAGGGTCGTCGAGCAGATGCGCAAAACTATAGACCTATATCTCTGACGTCGATCTGTTGTAGAATTTTAGAACATGTTTTTTGCTCGAGTATCATGTCGCTTTTGGAAACCCAGAATCTACTCTGTAGGAATCAACTCGCTTTATTTGTTCATGAGACCCAGAAATTATTAGATACAGGCTCCAAGGTAGATGCTATTTTCCTAGACTTCCGGAAGGCGTTCGATACAGTTCCGCACTGTCGCCTGATAAACAAAGTAAGAGCCTACGGAATATTAGACCAGCTGTGTGGCTGGATTGAAGACTTTTTAGCAAACAGAACACAGCATGTTGTTATCAATGGAGAGACGTCTACAGACGATAAAATACCCTCTGGGGTGCCACAGGGGAGTGTTATGGGACCATTGCTTTTCACAATATATATAAATGACCTAGTAGATAGTGTCGGAAGTTCCATGCGGCTTTTCGCGGATGATGCTGTAGTATACAGAGAAGTTGCAGCATTAGAAACTTGTAGCGAAATGCAGGAAGATCTGCAGCGAATAGGCACTTGGTGTAGGGAGTGGCAACTGACCCTTAACATAGACAAATGTAACGTATTGCGAATACATAGAAAGAGGGATCCTTTATTGTATGATTATATGATAGCGGAACAAACATTGGTAGCAGTTACTTCTGTTAAATATCTGGGAGTATGCGTGCGGAACGATTTGAAATGGAATGATCATATAAAATTAATTGTTGGTGAGGCGGGTACCAGGTTGAGATTCATTGGGAGAGTCCTTATAAAATGTAGTCCATCAACAAAGGAGGTAGCTTACAAAACACTCGTTCGACCTATAATTGAGTATTGCTCTTCAGTGTGGGATCCGTACAAGATCGGGTTGACGGAGGAGATAGAGAAGATCCAAAGAAGAGCGGCACGTTTCGTCACAGGGTTATTTGGTAACCGTGATAGCGTTACGGAGATGTTTAGCAAACTCAAGTGGCAGACTCTGCAAGAGAGGCGCTCTGCATCGCGGTGTAGCTTGCTCGACAGGTTTCGAGAGGGTGCGTTTCCGGATGAGGTATCGAATATATTGCTTCTCCCTACTTATACCTCCCGTGGAGATCACGAATGTAAAATTAGAGAGATTCGAGTGCGTACGGAGGCTTTGAGACAGTCGTTCTTCCCGCGAACCATACGCGACTGGAACAGAAAAGGGAGGTAATGACAGTGGCACGTAAAGTGCCCTCCGCCACACACCTTTGGGTGGCTTGCGGAGTATGAATGTAGATGTAGATGATAGGAAATGATAATTTTCAAGTTGGCCAGTGACATGGTAATAGCGTCAGAGACGGCAAAGGACTTGAAAGATCCGTTGAACGGAATGGATAGTGACCTGAATAGAGGTTGTAAGACGATCAGCAACAAACTTAACGCAGTAAAACGAAATTAAGCCAGATGGTTTAAAAGGAATTGTACTAGGAAGTGAGATGCAAAACGTAGTAGACGACGGCAGAAGCAAAGATGATACAAAATGCATAATGACGATAGCACGAAATGCTTTGTAAAATTTAAAATTTTCCCGGCGAATCAACTGTTCAAAGAGATTTCGGGACTGCAGCCGGTCGTCGTAAACTTCATTCCGCTCGTGGATTCATTCCACGGGTGGATTCCCGTCATCTCCGAAATGTGCTCGAGACGAAGACGCCAGAAGACTTCGTTAGCTGCCTCCAGTGACAATACCCATGGCAGCTGAGTCTCAAACAGCGAGGGCGCTGCCGCTGGCCGGCGTGGTCCTTCTGTCTCCGCGACTTCAACGCATCCGCGGCAGTACCGTCAGCGAACTATATAAGACGGAGCTGAGAAATTCTTCGAACCATCCCATGCAGGTCCTCACAGGTTTTTATTCGTTATCAGTGTGCTACGTTAGTGTTTCGGTGCCGTTACACAGTGTCATCTAATCATGTGAGTTTTAATTGTGTGCTCGACCTGTTTATCGTCCATGACAGTTCCATGCTACGCCGTCCGTCATGAGGCTATTTTACTAGTTCTACGAAATTTTAGGGTCCGGCCGTATTTTGTCTGGTGCCCTTTACTGTAGTGTGTGTGTGTGTGTTTTTTTTGTGCAACATACTTTTTTAGATTTTAGATTTGGTTTAAGAATCACGAAAGAAGGTTGTATACATGGAAGAGGCCTGGAGAGACTAAAAGGTATCAGATAGATTATATAATGGTAAGACAGAGATTTAGGAACCAGGTTTTAAATTGTAATACATTTCCAGGGGCAGATGTGGACTCTGACCACAATCTATTGGTTATGACCTGTAGATTAAAACTGAGGAAACTGCAAAAAGGTGGGAATTTAAGGAGATGGGACCTGGATAAACTGAAAGAACCAGAGGTTGTACAGCGTTTCAGGGAGAGCATTAGGGAACAGTTGACAGTAATGGGGGAAAGAAATACAGTAGAAGAAGAATCGGTAGCTTGGAGGGATGAAGTAGTGAAGGCAGCAGAGGATCAAGTAGGTAAAAAGACGAGGGCTAGTAGAAATCCTTGGGTAACAGAAGAAATATTGAATTTAATTGATGAAAGGAGAAAATATAAAAATGCAGTAAATGAAGCAGGCAAAAAGGAATACAAACGTCTCAAAAATAAGATCGACAGGAAGTGCAAAATGGCTAAGCAGGGATGGCTAGAGGACAAATGTAAGAATGTAGAGGCTTATCTCACTAGGGGTTAGATAGATACTGCTTACAGGAAAATTAAAGAGACTTTTGGAGATAAGAGAACCACTTGTATGAACATCAAGAGCTCAGATGGAAACCCAGTTCTAAGCAAAGAAGGGAAAGCAGATAGGTGGAAGGAGTATATAGAGGGTCTATACAAGGGCGATGTACTTGAGGACAATATTATGGAAATGGAAGAGGATGTAGATGAAGATGAAATGGGAGATACGATACTGCGTGAAGAGTTTGACAGAGCACTGAAAGACCTGAGTCGAAATAAGGCCCCGGGAATAGACAACATTCCATTGTAACTACTGACCGCCTTGGGAGAGCCAGACCTGACAAAACCCTACCATCTAGTGAGCAAGATTATGAGACAGGCGAAATACCCTCAGACTTCAAGAGGAATATAATAATTACAATCCCAAAGAAAGCAGGTGTTGACAGATGTGAAAATTACCGAACTATCAGCTTAATAAGCCACAGCTGCAAAATACTAACACAAATTCTTTACAAACGAATGGAAAAACTAGTAGAATCCGACCTCGGGGAAGATCAGTTTGGATTCCGTAGAAATACTGGAACACGTGAGGCAATACTGACCTTACGACTTATCTTACAAGAAAGATTAAGGAAAGGCAAACCTACGTTGCTAGCATTTGTAGACTTAGAGAAAGCTTTTGACAATGTTGATTGGAATACTCTCTTTCAAATTCTAAAGGCGTCATGGGTAAAATACAGGGAGCGAAAGGCTATTTACAATTTGTACAGAAACCAGATGGCAGTTATAAGAGTCGAGGGACATGAAAGGGAAGCAGTGGTTGGGAAGGGAGTGAGACCGGGTTGTAGCCTCTCACCGATGTTATTCAATCTGTATATTGAGCAAGCAGTAAAGGAAACAAAAGAAAAATTCGGAGTAGGTATTAAAATTCATGGAGAAGACATAAAAACGTTGAGGTTCGCCGATGACATCGTAATTCTGTCAGAGACAGCAAAGGACTTGGAAGAGCAGTTGAATGGAATGGACAGTGTCTTGAGAGGAGTATATAAGATGAACATCAACAAAAGCAAAACGAGGATAATGGAATGTAGTCGAATTAAGTCGGGTGATGCTGAGGGAATTAGATTAGGAAATGAGACACTTAAGGTAGTAAAGGAGTTTTGCTATTTGGGGAGCAAAATGACTGATGATGGTCGAAGTAGAGAGGATATAAAATGTAGACTGGCAATGGCAAGGAAAGCGTTTCTGAAGAAGAGAAATTTGTTAACATCGAGTATAGATTTAAGTGTCAGGAAGTCTTTTCTGAAAGTATTTGTATGGAGTGTAGCCATGTATGGAAGTGAAACATGGACGATAAATAGTTTGGACAAGAAGAGAATAGAAGCTTTCGAAATGTGGTGCTACAGAATAATGCTGAAAATTAGATGGGTAGATCACATAACTAATGAGGAAGTACTGAATAGGATTGGGGAGAAGAGAAGTTTGTGGCACAACTTGACCAGAAGAAGGGATCGGTTGGTAGGACATGTTCTGAGGCATCAAGGGATCACCAATTTAGTATTGGAGGGCAGTGTGGAGGGTAAAAATCGTAGAGGGAGACCAAGAGATGAATACACCAATCAGATTCAGAGGGATGTAGGTTGCAGTAGGTACTGAGGTATGAAGAAGCTTGCACAGGATAGAGTAGCATGGGGAGCTGCATCAATCATCAATCCAGTCTCAGGACTGAAGACCACAACAACAACAACCACCGATTTACAGTCACATCATTTGAAACGTCCCCTTAGAAAAATTTATGAATGATTGTGCTGGTAAACCCCTTACGTTATTTGATTTTCAAACAGCTGAGCAAAACTGAACGTACTCAGACATTTCTCTTTTTACTTATTCTGATCATCAGTAAACTACCACACAATATTTTTAGCGCAACACAATCTGACTTTCAAAAATTCCTACAAAAGAATGGCCCTGATAAACAATAACCCATACCTTTCATGAATCACTTACCTCACAAAAATCTTCGTTAATCGAACTACTGCCATACAGCGAGCGCCAATACTGTCAGCTAAATAAAAGATTCAAACTACTGAAGACACTACCTACGGATAGGCACAGTTAGCAAATGAAAGATTTTGATAGAGAACAAACGATGTATTTACCTCAATAGTGTTCAAAAGTCATAATATATATATTAGTTCATGACATCCTGTCTTACAAATTTACTGTTTCTGATGGACACACGTCCAGATCATCCGCTCTCAAAACTCCGTCACCTCTCTCCCTACATCCACCACTGCTGGCGGCTCACCTCCAACTGCGCAACGCTATGCGCTGTTAACATCCAGCTGCCCAACACTACAATAGCAAACAACAATGCAAACCAGCCACAGACTGCATACAGCACAGCCAGTGATTTTCATATAGAGCGCTACGTGGCGTTACCAATAAAAAAAAACCTAAACAGCCTACTTACACTTTGTATGTCTTCTTTGCTTCTGTTCCGCCTTTTTTGTTTCTATGGTCCGCCATGTTATCTCCTTCATATTGTTTTTAAATGTCTTCCTGTCTATTTATGTCTTTTGGCTCAAGAGCAGAGCTTATCCTGCTGCTAGCCCGCCCCTGATGGGGAATGGAAATGACAGTACAGGAGAAAAAAAAAAGAAAACCTGCTTCGTCAGTGCCCATTCGGCTCACCTGAGGATGGCTGGCAATTGTCCTGCCGAAATATCGTGGAATGAAGTTTACGACGACTGGCTGCAATCCCGAAATCTCTTTGAACAGGAAACGCTTTTCTAAAAAAGGGAAATATTTTGTCATCTGATATAAATTTAAGAGCTTTTACTGATAAAGATCGCGTAACTGATGCAGAGGTACTGACCTAACCGGGGGTAAGAAATCTTAAGGGGAGTAGGACGTCAAACGCGTCGACTTGGAGCAGGAGAGGCGTCACAGGACATTTTAATTTCCAGTGTCTATACTTTTACAAATAAAGTAATAAAACTTTGTCAGCATCAGCAGGAAGGATTCAGGATTCACACTCATTTCAGTGGACGTTCTAAAACATAACAAAATAATTTTTTTACCTGTGAAATTTCATCATTTTTTCACTTACTTATGGCTGCCTTTGTTGCTATTGGTACACTTTTCTTCATACGTTAGAGAGATTCTTCGATGAATTTAGCACAGCATACATACCATGCTTACAGGTGTATGAAACTCTAGAATTTATTCAATTTATGAAAAAATGAGCTGTTATATTTTAATCTTCACGTTTAGAAAAAACACAGATTTTATAGTTAATTACCTCAATTTTTACCACAGTTTTTAATAGATTTCATACACCTTTAAGTATGGTTTGCATGCTGCGCAAAATTCATCGAAGACTCTCTCTTACTTATGAAGAAAAGTGTGCCTATAGCAACAAATGCAGCCATTTGTAAGTGAAAAAATGATGAAATGTCACATGTGAAAAAAATCATTTCGTTATGTTTTCGAACTTCCACTGCTATGAGTGTGAATTCTGAATCCTTCCTGGTCAAGCTGACAAAGTTTTATGAATTTATTTGTAAAAGTATAGACAGTGGAAATTAAAATGTCCTGTGTAGCCTCTCCTACTCCAAGTCTGCCTTTTCGACGTCCTACCCCCCTTAATGGCATTAAATGACCGAGAGAAGGGGAGGTTGATAGGAGGCAACAAGAAACTTTAATTACCTAATAGTGTGAAGAAAATGGTTCAAATCGCTCCAAGCACTATGAGACTTAACTTCTGAGGTCATCAGTCGCCTAGAACTTAGAACTACTTAAACCTAACTAACCTAAGAACATCACACACATCCATGCCCGAGGCAGGATTCGAACCTGCGACCGCAGCGGTCACTCGGTTCCAGACTGTAGCGCCTAGAACCGTACGGCCACTCTAATAGTGTGAAGTCTTAAGGGTATATATGATAGAGAGAGAACAAGGTTTTAATCAAGTAAGCACACTCAAATGATTGTAGGTTTATTTTTATGGCTCGAAAAAACTGCCACATGATGGGATAACATGGGGAGAACTACGCCAACCAATCATCGGGCTGAAGACCATAACACCAATAACTTAGTGTTCATGAGGCATCCGAAAGGAAACGCTGGTGGCAAAATGAGACTGCTTTTCGAAGCAGTTCCTATTTAGTAAGACATCGGTACGATGACTTTTAAGAAAGGAGATATTGTCGATTATCAGTGATATGGAACACCAACAATGTGATTTCCTGCGCTTAATCCCGGTTACAGATTGCTTAATTTTTCCGCAGAAAAAGAATATCTACCATTTTAATCTTAAAAAGAGTGAAGCTATATTTGTAATTTATATGTTCTCTAGCGCTTCCGGTAATAGAAAAAAGTGTGCCTCATTTTGTAGCTGCAACAAAAGAGTCAGCGTAGAGATAAGAATCGCGTCTTGTGTTCTTTTTATAAATACAAGGCGGGTGTCGGCTGAGATAGGATCTGGGGAGGGCGTGCTGCTGAGCTGCTGTGTGTGAAGATAACGCACTGTCGTTGTGAAACTTCACAGTGACGTGCGCAGTTTGCGGGGGACAGCCTGTTACGATGTAATCGTGGGACGGGAAAGCATTCTGCTTTGTCGTCTCGCGCCAACTTTTTATTGCCAATTCAAGTGTTTTCCCATCATGTTTACCGCTACACGTCGTATTTTTAATACTGTTTTCCTGCTGTATTTGCTGTAGAGCCTAAGAAGCAGTAAGATTTCAAAATTAAAAGGATGCGTGTTCCACGACGAAATTCTTTGGTATAAGCTTTAAACTACGCGCTAAGAAGAATATTGACAGACATTTCACAAAAAATATTTTTCTTTCTTTTTCTTTCTCGTCATCAAGGAAAATAAAGTCCTTCTAATGCGACGTTTCTTTTCATCAAATATCTTCTCACCTTTTTGATTTATGTGGACGACTTTCAACCTGTTCTCTGATCCAGAGTACCTTCAGATACTTACATTCTTAGTACTTAATTATTAAATACTTCTGTATATCCTTTTTGCAAATTACGTAGGTCCAACTTGTGAAATTGATACCCCAAATGTACTTGACAATCCTCAGTCAATCCAGTGCCATATCTTCTGCACGAATGGTAAAATCAATTATTATTCTTGTAGTTTTCACAGTCGTTTCTTCTATGTTCTATCGTATTTTACCATTACCTTTTGATCTACAGGCCCTTCTGGTTGTTTGGATGTCTTATGAAATAATTTGTTTCCGTAATGGGCGAAGAAAAAGCGTGACTGTGTCGGATAGTACTGTGAAAGGAACTGCAGCAACTGGTCTCTACCAATTTTATAAAATTTAATTGTGCTTTAGCGACTACTCACGTTTGCACATCGATGCACGGAAGGTACAATCCTACATTGTCACATAAAACAAATAGTAGGTGTGATATTTGCTTTTAACACTCGCATTGTCTTATCCCCTTTCGTAAGTGTGGCAATCAAAGTAAGACCACAATGCACTCTAAACACTGTCTGCATATCTTTAACACGTGAGGCTACTGCACAGTAAGACATATCTGACAAGATCGCAAGTTGGTCATTTTCCGATAGATTATTATAGTTTCGACGCACTACTATGTCTAGGCTGCAATATCTTCAACGGTAATGTAAACCTAATACTTTTTTCATAACTCTTCTGTGTAAAATTTCTTACTTATATGATTTATACTTCAGTAGCAAGTATTAATTTGTAATTCAAGTATCCTGGTCTCATAGCTGTGTACTGTAACTTGTTTAACTATATGGATATCCTGATGTGTCTTTATTGTCTGAAATACTTGTCCTGTCTGACGTTTCCGTTCTGTAGAAGCTTTCCTCTATAGTGCATTGTTGTAAACCAATTTCTTCACTAGTCACCTAAATACTAGACATTTTAAATAGTTTTAATGCGAAAAGTTACTGTTCCAAATGTTTCTGTACTTTTTAAGTTAGTGGTATATACTATTACATCCAGAGATTCTTATATGTTTTACACTTTACCTGCTGTAAGAGAGTCATGTGTTTCCGTATGATCAAGATTTTTTAGAAAGGCTATCGAACACTACCCAGTTTATTTAAGTGGGTGTTTTCTTGCCATATACTTTCATCTATTAGTTCCAAATTCTCGTGTAAGTTCTAAGATATCCACTGATAAGGACCATTAAATCGTTACATTGCCTTACACCTGCGTATGACATCTAAATGCCACCCATAAATCGGTAGTGCCTATAAGTGTTATACGACATACGACAACATCTGTACTATGCTAACCAGCAGACTGTGTATGGTGAAGGGTACTTTCTCCTGCTTCCTGTTCCATTCACGAATGTCACGCGAGAAGAAGCATTGCCGCGAAGCCTCCATATGAACTCGAATTTCTATGACTTTTCATTGCCATTTAGCGAAATGTACAGGGGTTAGCGAAAAATACGGAAACACCACAAAAACTACAAATTACCATGCCTAAAACGGTCTAGGAAACACGTGAGGAATTCGTAATTAAGGCGCGTTATCAGCTTGCCCTTCTGCGATGCACTGACAGGTTGTAGCTCGGTGTGCTAGCTTTATACCTTATTCCCATATGGCCTTAGATGCAAGCGTACAATGATCTCTTCTCCTCTAAAGTTAACACGCTGATTATTCTGGTTCACAATACGCAGTTCTAGGCAGTCCAATGTCTGAACTGTCAGCGGGAGATATATAGCGTTTGTGGGGGCTTGAACTATTTTATACCCTATACCGACTGTAGGAAAGAATCCGTAAATTGCGTGAATCAACTTATCGTTCAGGTATGAGTTTGTGGCAATATTACACTCAACGTGGACTGTGCTCACTGGAAGTATATCTACAGCTTGATCCGATGCGTAAAATTTACTGGCGTCCTTCACCAAAACACGACCCTTTGCAAAATCTAGCAGTAGACCCATTGAATCTTTCTGTGTAAAGTCAATTGCAGCACTCTCTGTCTGTATTTCAGATTTAAGGGCATTAATGTTTGCCCTTAGTTCAATACCTTTTCCTGACTGTTTTAAGACTTCATTTAAATCATCAATACCGTTGGCACCAGGTTATGTTTGTAGAATCTCCTTCTGGCCGTCAATTTCAAGTTGAAGTTTATTGTTGCTCTTTGTGATATTTGGAATTCTGTTATACGTCTCTAGACCAATTAGCGCAATACTCGACACCCCTGCACGTAAATCAATCGGTGGAAAGTAATTTTCACGTAATATTGATCCTCGCTCTTTTAAAGTCAGAGTGTACGGCAACGCATCTAAACATCAAATGATGGTCATCCATTCAATGACAGCTCTTAAACTTCACGGTCTAAATATAGCGCGCATTCCGGGGGTTCGCCTTGGCTGTGATGAGGAACATAACGTAGAAATGCCCACACAGGTATGTGTTAAAGGCCTGATATCGCCGGAAATGGTAGAAGACGTGTCGTTTGCTGATGAAGTAGCGTTGTAATTCTTCAGACGGCTGTAAATCCCCGAATGAATCGAAATACTGCACTGTATTTGCACTTTTCTTAACATACGCCATCCAATGGGTCCCTGGACCCCCAGCAACATCTAAATTTACAATTCCGCACTCATTAGTCCGCCACATGGTCTTCGGTAATGTATCGCGCATAAAGACGCCTCGGAATGCGGGAATGTGAAGTTTTTCTTTAACAATTTTAACTAGATCTTTATTCGTGAGCGCTCAGTCAGGCAGGATAACTAACGGACTTTTTTTATTTATAAAAAGACCTAGTCCTCTTCTGTATGGTTTCAAGTAGAGACTTTTTCCGATGGCCGCTGCCTTCATAGCGCCATTATTTCTTTTGTCTTCCTGTAGTTAGGCCTGTGCATTCTGCGCGTTTTTCACCGTTTTGGCGACAGCTGCGGCCCTGCCTGTAAGCGAACCTACAGCGGACAGGGCTGCAAGGGCTGGAACGAGGAACGGGATAATTCCACCTGAAGTCCTTGGTAGTGGTAGGACCCTAAGCGGTTTAAATGAAGTCTTGTTCTTCTTCTTGGTCCCACCGTTCAACAGACGTTTAGCTGCACACATCGAAGTGAGAATACAGTTTTTCAAACAACCGGGCTTGTTCTTATTGTTCTTCGCCCTCAAAGCTGTTCGCGCTGCTTTCATAATTCGTTTGAAATTCATCACCCCCAAGCCCAACTTAATTGTTCCACGCATTGTTTTATCAACTACGAATGCAGCAACGCGTTGGCCTATTCCGAGATCTTTTCTTCGCCTTACTTGCTTGGCTTTATCTGCTAATATCCGGTCGGCGACGTGGCGTGCTGGCAGATCCTTATTTGCAGCGTATGGGAGGTCGTGCTCAAGGCAGGCTTCGTCTAGCAGGTTAATACCCTTATCACCACGTGCCAGGCGTTTCTGAAGCTTTGTTCCAGGCCTACAGAAGTTATATGCATGGATGTGTAGTTCAACAGGATATTTGTCGAGAACACCACCTCCACCTCCTATTATGATGTGCCTCCTGTCGTGCATGGTACGCTACTGAGGAGATAGAGGTCTAGGCTCCCTGTTAAATATCAACTTGTCGACGTCAATCCAACTGTGTTCTAATGATGGAAATCCCAACCATTTAACTAGCGCTCTATTCCCGCGACGTCTTATCACGCGTTCGATGAGAAATAAATCTGGTTCAGAACTTTTCTGCAATTCCTCCGTGTAAAAGCATCCTGCAATTTCTTCACCATTGCTGTCTTTTAACGTATATATCCTAGGGCTCGTTCTCTACACTTTGGATACTGTGAATATCTCCGCTGACCAGTTTGATAAGTACGATTTCTGGAACGCTGCCTTCTGTTTTGAAATATGTACTAAGTCGCCTACATTGAACCTCTGTTTGCGAGGGTCCAGCATTTTAATTCGGAAATATACTGTGTCCATGAGTGAGTTATCGCAAACATCGATCGGTCTCATTTTTATTGTACTGTGTTTGGTTCGATTATACCGTGCAGTTATCTGTGTGAGGATATCTGACCACTTGTACGAACCCTGAAGATTAAACTGCATCCACATTTGAGCTTTGACTGTTCTGCTCAAACGCTCCACGATGCTAGCTTTCAGGTGGGTAAACGTAGAGTAGTGATGTATCCCGCACCCCTCTACAGCAATCTTGAAATGTTCATTGTAAAACTCGCCACCATGATCAGTTTGACGATTGTCCGGGTATCGATTCGTTCCTGTCTGCAGGAAACGCTCAAACACCGAAGTAACATCACTACGATCTTTAGTTTTCGCAGGTAATGTCCATGTGAATTTAGAGTATGTATCAATAACCATTAAAATGAATTTGAATCCATTGTTATAATGTGAATATTGACTCATTTCTACAAGATCAGCTTGCCACAAGTCATCCATACCTTTAGTCGTAACATGCCTGCGAGGGTATGTTTTGCGTGCTGGCTTGTGCAGTTCTCGAACTACTGTCTCCATACTTATTCGACGATACCTCTCTCTCGAAGCTCAGAGATTATCGAAACAACCTCATTCGAATGAGCTGTATTGCTCGCAGCAGGCGAAGCCATCAACAGGCGAAGCCTGTCTATTAGTTCATCTGGCTCATCGTAATATACATACAGCAGGACTTGATTGCTCACTCCTTTATGCTGGGAGTCCACACCCTCACCGATGCTTTTAGGTTGTTCATTCAGTAAAGGTTGTATAATGGTCGTGTATTTAGAGTTTTCCGGCTTTCTCAGTGTTCGTGAGGATTTTTATACAGATCAGTCAAGTGATGTATCTCACGATAGACTTTACGTTCATTGGCAGAGTATTTTAAGTTTTTTGATGGCCTTAGGAAGATTAAGTTAATTAAACCAGACGTTCTTTTAAACGCTGTATCCCCGATGCGTATTGTGCTATCGGATAAACTTATAGATTGAGAGCCTAGCATGTACATCCCTGCTGGCATCAAATGTTCTACTTACCTTAACGGGTGGGTTGTGGTTGGTGAATTCTGCTATTGGATCATTATCACGCGAAGCCATCTTGGTGATAGATTCGGTAACAGGTTTAAAAGTTTCTGTTAGTGTTTGCTCGCGATCGATATGTCCCAACTTAAGCAAACGTAATTTATGTCGAACTGCTTTGCGCTCCTGAATGACTTTATGCTTTATCGACATCTCGAAGGATACTAATCAGAGCTCTGAATATCACGTAGTTTTATATATGCTTTGTTGTTCTTCTTTTTCTGGTTTCCTACACTACCTTCTTCAATAACAACAGCCTCGGCTTCTATCTGCCGCTCAATTGCGCTAATTCTGTTCTCTATCCGGTTTTGGTTAATCGCAAGAAGTTTCTGAGTGCCCTTTAATTCCTTTACAACCTTAACGAGTCTCGCCTCAAGATTGTTAAATTTGATATCTGTGCACATGCGAGCATTCTTTCTCTGCACACCTAACCTCTGAGACTGAGCGTGTGCCATGCACGTGAATTTGTCCCTGCTGTAGTGTCAACTGACGCACTAAGCTATTTTGCACGTTTATATATGGAGGAAGTTTCGGCTATACCTACCGTCTTTCAGTTTGCGAGTTTTATCAATAACGAGAAACCAGTATTGTGAGTGGTTCCAAAAACAGCGCATATCTTTACAAATTCACTGCATGACATGTCGGTCCCTACGTGAGCATGGTAAATGTGCTTTAAATTGAGATTGTATTGTTTGAATGCTATAATGAGGCTGGCGTTATCCCTCACCAAATGTTTTGGGATCCTGGAATACGTCTGACTCAGATATTATAAATACATTTATTTATTAAAATATTTACAAATATGATCAGAATGAGAAAAAATTAATTGATTCTTTTTTAAATGGTGCAGCAGAAGTACAGTATTTGGAAAATAGCTGCTTTTTGTACGCTTCAAATTCAGCATGTTTATCTTGTAATGTTATTGGTGCATTGCAATAGTCTGGTATTCCATCAGTAAATTTGACTTCAACATTTCAAACTTGGCCACTGGTGTTATACAGGTACTAAAACAATGTTCTATATCTTCTATGTGGATGCTATATGTCTGAAGCCGGTTAATGATATCACTGTGTACTGCTTGAACATATAGACACCATGTATTTAGTCTCTCTATCGTACTAGTTACAGCCATGTCTACATTGAATAAGTTATCAACAGTCGAGTGCTGCATGAAAATACTATAACCGTATGCACTTTTAATTCTTAGTGTAGCATCATCAAACATTGATAGAATACTCACAGTTAGCGTGCCGCAGTACATGTCCTGGTAGGATTGGGATGGCTAATATTCGGTAGTCATATGTTTCTTGATCTGTGTTTTTACACGACACAGTTCATGCCACTCGTAGTCAGAAAGATTCACTTTAATATTTTTGAGCACATTTTCCCAGCACTAAAACAATTGACAGGCTACCGTATTGTGAAACTTCAAGTCCTACATTAAAACGTTTTGAAGCACTAGCTGTTAACACATAGCTTGAGGAGAATAGTAAAGGTTGAGGTGCACTGGCGGTCAGTGTCTTCTCATCAACGACATCCCCACCAGTGAGGTTAGCCTACTGTTCTTGCAATGATGGCGGCAAGTCTCTTGGGCGATGATCAATGGATGGTGTGTATGAAGGACACCAGTACTGTGAAGGTCCGTCAAGGGTAGCCTCCAGCACTGGAATTAACACCTCGCTATCTTGCTCCAGTATTCTGAGAAGCTGCGCTACAGGATCCTGCGTGGACGAGTCCAAGGTCACTCACCGCAAACAATTTGTTTGGAAGACAGTGTTTTTGTTCATATGTTCGAGCATTACTGAGCGCTTCCATTCCACATGTAGGAGGCTATGGGGGCAGTCCTCGGCTGTATTCTTGCAAATACACAGGTGCTAAA
Source organism: Schistocerca gregaria (assembly GCF_023897955.1). Lineage (NCBI taxonomy): Eukaryota > Metazoa > Arthropoda > Insecta > Orthoptera > Acrididae > Schistocerca > Schistocerca gregaria. The sequence goes on along the minus strand of NC_064931.1, from coordinate 861,676,337 downwards.
CTCATCGCTGTCAAACACCAATAACTCGTCGATAGAACACTGCAGGATGGTCTTCAATGATATATACGGAGTATATGAATATGTTTAGACCGAGGCGATTTGACATCCTGGACATATCTTGCGTTTTGGGAGAGTGAATGCTTGATGGTTAATATCTCTGCAGTTGCACATGCGCATGAGCATATGCTGGTTACAGGATGCATTTTGGCTCCATCCCTCTGCATTGCCGAAATATGCTGAACAGAATTCTTGTACTTATTCCTCCGACACTCCTCCACTATCATACACTTCCATACCTCATGTAGTGAACTGTGGCTACAGTTCTCCCTCAAATGTCTACATGTAATGTAGCTATTGAAAACTGCTCTGTCACCCACATTCATCTCAATGATTGAACACATGGCAATGGTTTGACAACGACAGCTCAGCAAAGACTGAATTTGCAGGAGCATTTAAGGTCATAATGGTAGTTAAATGGATGTGGCCCAATTGGCTTTCTTCCTGCCAAAATCTGCCATCTTGAATGACGTCATGGCGGTGCTCCCTGGAGGCTGAGATATGAACTAAGTCAGTTGGACTGCATACACATGTGCATGATATAAATAATAATAAATAATAGTAAAAGATAATAAATGATAATGAATGATAATGAATGATAATAAATGATAATGAATAATTATAAAGACATGTACAGCTTTGCAGCCATTATTCTGTTGGAATTTGAATTTGGTGCTAATTTTTTTCTGGAGCGTTAGGTTAGTGGACATAGTCCAATTGACCTATTTTCCCGCCAAAATCCACCATTTTGAATGACATCATGCACTGTTGTCAAGTCTACACGCCGCCATCTTGAATATATTTGGCAAAAATGCAGAGTGGCACAAAACATAGCTTGTTCCACTACTACTGTACAGCTACACCATTGATGACAAACAGCTGATGACAGCGTCTGTGTAAAATATCTAGGCGTAACTATCTAGAGCGACATTAAGTAGAATGACCATATAAAATAGATTCATCGGAAGAATATTAAGGAAATGAAACTCATCCACAAAGAAGTGCCTTACAAGGCGCTTATTCGCCCGATTCTTGAGTACTGTTCATCTATCTGCGATCCATATCAGGTAGGATTGATAAAGGAGATACAGAAGATACAAGGAAGAGCGGCGCGTTTCGTCATGGGATCATTTAGCTGGGGAGAGAGCATTACGGAGATGCTAAACAAACTCCACTGGCAGATGTTACAAGAGAGGCTTTGTGCATCACGGAAAGATTTACTACTGAAACTTCGGGACAGCACTTTTCAGGAGAAGTCAGACAACATATTAATTCCCCCCACATACATCTCGCGTATTGACCAAGAGGAGAAAATTCGAGAAATTAGGGCCAATACAGAGGCTTACCGACAATTATTTTTCCCACACACTATTCGCGAGTGGAACAGGGTTGGAGGGATCAGATAGTGGTACCGAAAGTAACCTCCGCCACACACCATTAGGTGGCTTGCGGAATATGATGTAGATGTAGAACCTGAGGCAGCAGTGTTAGGGTCTCTCCACCGATGAGTGCAGTGCTTATCTAACGCCAGATTATGCTTGTGGAAGAGTGTGAAGGCAGGGAGGTTCAAGACGCTCTGTCACCCATACAGCCCTGCATGTTTTGCAGGGTGATGGGTCTGTCATATTACAGGATACAGTCGCGCCCACTAAAAATCTCGGAGTGTATTTATGGAGCTATTTAAAGTGGATCGATGACATAAAACTAACCGTAATGAAAGCAGGCATCTGAAAGATACATTTGAAGAATCCTCAGCAAATATAATCCAACCACGAAACATATAGCTTACTAAATCACCATTTGATCGATACTTTCGAGTTTCAGACGTTTTCCAAGTAGGACTGACAAAGATAACAGACAAGACACAAAGAAGAGCCTCACGTTTCAAACACGGTTAAGGGCGAAAGCATCATGGAAATGTTCATCAAACAGCAATGGGAGACTACACGAGAGAGGCGTTGTGCATCACGGTGTGGATAACTGTTAAAATTACAGATGATATGTTCCTAGATTAGTCAAACAACATATATAGCTCCTTCAGCGTGTATATTGTGAAAAGACCACGAATGTAAAAGTAGAGAGATTCGAGCTCATATGAAGGATAACCAAGAATCTTTCTTGCACCCCACCACTCGCGACTGGAACAGGAAACAGGGGAACTGACGGTGATACATGAAAAAAAAAGGTTCAAATGGCTCTGAGCACTATGGGACTTATCCCGGGTTCGATTCTCGGCGGGGTCAGGGATTTTCTCTGCCTCGTGATGGCTGGGTGTTGTGTGATGTCCTGAGGTTAGTTAGGTTTAAGTAGTTCTAAGTTCTAGGGGACTGATGACCCTAGATGTTAAGTCCCATAGTGCTCAGAGCCATTTGAACCATTTGAACTATGGGACTTTACTTCTGAGGTCATCAGTGCCCTAGAAGTTAGAACTACTTAAACCTAACTAACCTAAGAACATCACACACATCCCTGCCCGAGGGAGGATTCGAACCTGCGACGTAGCGATCGCGCGGTTCCAGGCTGTAGCGACTAGAACCGCTCGGCCACTCCGCCCGGCTTGGTACATGAAATACCCTCCACCACTTACTGTAAGGTGACTTTCAGTGCAAAAATGTGGATCATAATCTCATATACAGCTTGAAATCGAACTTCACCGACAAATTTTCGGTGTAGTTAAGGAATATTTACTGAGTGTTTTGCTATAAGAGACCAATGGTCGTACGACGGAACATCAAAAATTAAGTCACACACGCCGTCCCAGGCTAAGACTACTGCGCACTAAGAGTGATAATCTGTCAGAAGAGAGTACATGCTCCAGGTTTTTTGTAGACACACTTCTCCTGTGGTGCGGGTAATAGGTGCATCACAGTATGCGAATGAAATTGTGTGACCACTGGAAACGTGCTCCGAATTTGAAGTCCGTGCTACGGTACGATTCTTGAGGGCAAAAAGCCTAAATTGCACACAAATTTACGGTGAAATTCCGGCATATATGGACCAAATACAATCTCACGTCCGGCTGTAGTGAAGTGGTACCAAAAATTTGACCAGCGCCTCACAGACGTAATCGGTGATCGGGAAGTAAGGTGACAGACAGCGACAACACACGACAATGTATAGCAACTAAGGAACTGGCAGATTTTCCAACGACGTGCACGTTCACATAGCGTTTCTCAAGTGGCTACATGACAAGACAGCGCATTTCTACCGTTTAAGAGCTGGACGAATGGTACAACTTCCCCACCGTCGTTTAGAGACTATGAAAGATAATGTCTTTTATCTGTGTCACTTTGAAGTGTAGAGCAGCATTCAGTAAAAGTTACTTGACCTGCAGTAATAATGTCTAATCTAGGTTATGAAGTACGCTCGTAATTATGATTTATTGATGTTCGTTACCTCAGTTACCTTTGTTTCTGTAACACTCTAAGAAAAAAAAGACGCACTACAAAGGATTTATACAAAATGGTCGCAAACTGATATTCATATAGTGTCGACAGAAAATGCAAAACTGTAAGCTTTGGCGGCCGATGGATGAATGTATGACGCTGCAGGGCAATTTCAGCGTGCAGCTGGCAAGGGTAAACATGTGGATACCACGGCATGAAGTCGCTGCGAAATTCAGACCGTGTACAAAGATGGAGAGTAACTATGCCTCGCAGATTGTCACGTAGGCGGTGTACGCGTATGTCAGCATATGAGAGAGGACGTGCAGCTGGGCTCAAAGACGCCGGCTGGAGTAATGACTCGACATTTGAGTAGGAGCGATGCCACTATTCGGCGATGTTGCCAGGAATGGTTGAACCACAGTGTCAAAAAGGAAGCGGTCTACCTAGCGAGACAACGAAACGTGAGGACCGAGCAGTGGTCAGAGAGGCACTCGGAGCCCCGAATTCATCATTCTGGTCGATCCGACGTGCAGCTAGTCTTCCAGTGAGCACAAGGACCATTAATAGGCGCATCACAGAAAGGGCCGGAGCTCACGGTCCCCCTTGCGCCGAGTACACCAACATGCCCGTTTGCAGCGGTGTCTGGCCCGTTCTACATCTACATCTACATCCTTACTCCGCAAGCCACCTGACGGTGTGTGGCGGAGGGTACCTTGAGTACCTCTACCGGTTCTCCCTTCTATTCCAGTCTCGTATTGTTCGTGGAAAGAAGGATTGTCGGTATGCTTTTGTGTGGGCGCTAATCTCTCTGATTTTATCCTCATGGTCTCTTCGCCAGATATACGTAGGGAGCAATATACTGCTCGACTCCTCGGTGAAGGTATGTTCTCGAAACTTCAACAAAAGCCCGAACCGAGCTACTGAGCGTCTCTCCTGTAGAGTCTTCCACTGGAGTTTATCTATCATCTCGGTAACGCTTTCGCGATTACTAAATGATCCTGTAACGAAGCGCGCTGCTCTCCGTTGGATCTTCTCTATCTCTTCTATCAACCCTATCTGGTACGGATCCCACACTGCTGAGCAGTATTCAAGCAGTGGGCGAACAAGCGTACTGTAACCTACTTTCTTTGTTTTCGGACTGCATTTCCTTAGGATTCTTCCAATGAATCTCAGTCTGGCATCTGCTTTACCGACGATCAACTTTATATGATCATTCCATTTTAAATCACTCCTAACGTGTACTCCCAGATAATTTATGGAATTAACTGCTTCCAGTTGCTGACCTGCTATATTGTAACTAAATGATAAGGGATCTTTCTTTCTATGTATTTGTAGCACATTAGACTTGTCTACATCGAGATTCAATTGCCATTCCCTGCACCATGCGTCAATTCGCTGCAGATTCTCCTGCATTTCAGTAAAATTTTCCATTGTTACAACCTCTCGATATACCACAGCATCATCTGCAAAAAGCCTCAGTAAACTTCCGATGTCATCCACAAGGTGATTTATGTATATTGTGAATAGCAACGGTCCTATGACACTCCCCTGCGGCAAACCTGAAATCACTCTTACTTCGGAAGATTTCTCTCCATTGAGAATGACATGCTGCGTTCTGTTATCTAGGAACTCTTCAATCCAATCACACAATTGGTCTGATAGTCCATATGCTCTCAGTTTGTTCATTAAACGACTGTGGGGAACTGTATCGAACGCCTTGCGGAAGTCAAGAAACACGGCATCTACCTGGGAACCCGTGTCTATGGCCCTCTGAGTATCGCGGACGAATAGCTCGAGCTGGGTTTCACACGATCGTCTTTTTCGAAACCCATGCTGATTCTTACACAGTAGTTTTCTATGCTGCAGAAAGTCATTATACCCGAACATAATACGTGTTCCAAAATTCTACAACTGATAGTTCAGTTCTGCCTGGACTCTCATTGACTGGAGCAGAATTGTCTTCAGTGATGAGACCCACTTCGAACTGAGTCCCGATGACCAGTGAAGACGCGTCTGTGGACACCCCAGGCAGCTGTGGTATACGGACTTCACTGTCGCCCATCATACAGCCTGACAACCAGCCTTGATGGTCTGGAATGCCATTTCATTTCATAGCAGGACACCTTTCGCTGTCATCCGTCGCACCTTAGAGCAAAGTTGTACGTTTACGATATTTTATGCCACGTTCCATTGCCCTTCGTGGATAGCCTAGCCTAGACTTTCAGTTCAGCAAGATAATTCCCGGCACACACGGCGAGAGTTTCTACTACTTGTCTTCGCGTATGCCAAACCCGTCCTTGACCAGCAAGGTCACCGGATCTCTCCCCAACTGAGAACATTGGAAGCATTATTGGCAGGGCACACCAACCAGTTCAGGATTTTGACGATCTAACGCACCAATTGGCAGTATTTGGCACGATATCCTTCAGGAGGGCATCTAACAACTCTATCAATCAATGCCAAGCCGAATAACTGCTCGCATAATGTTCAGAGGTGAGTCAGCGCGTTGTTAACTTTCTCAATTTGTGAATCTCTTTCTCACGAATAAATCATCCAATTTTTATGAATTTTAATCATTTATTTGTATGTACGTATACATCACATCTACCGATTGTCGTCCCATTCGGATAATTCCTTGGTGGTGTGCCTCTTTTTGTCTTAGAAAGTGCAATCAATTAAACGTAAAACGCAAAAGAAAATTGATTCAACAACCCTCAGTGCTATGATGTGGTTGTCGTCGGTGCAGGAACAGGTCAGCATAGCGTCCTTGTGTCGCTCTTCTATTGCACTCACTGAGGTCTTACATGAGATACAAAAAATGGTTCAAATGGCTCTGAGCACTATGGGACTTAACTGCTGTGGTCATCAGTCCCCTATAACTTAGAACTACTTAAAGCTAACTAACCTAAGGACAGCACACACATCCATGCCCGAAGCGGGATTCGCACCTGCGACCGTAGCGGTCTCGCGGTTCCAGACTGTAGCGCCTAGAACCGCTCGGCCACTCCGGCCGGCCACACGAGATACATATCAGACAACTCCTCATCAGTTTAACTATCCATACTGTTATGCATCACCGTCAAGGTACAAGTAACACTGCCAGGTAAACAAACCGAGGCAGGAGGGCGTAGTACTGAATGTAAGCTCTGGGGTTACGAGTAAAGTGAGTATTATTGCTGTCCGCAGCGAGTACCGTGACTGAATGGTACATGTTTGTTTCCAGATAAGATACACAGAGCATAACACTGATATTTGCCCATCTGTGCACATACCTTCAGTTAAAAGTAGATATATAAAAGATAAACTGGGGTATGAAATGAGGTGAAATGAAATTACTCTGTAACAGGCTACCAGACACCACGGGTCCACTGCACCAAAATACTCAGAAAATATCCCTGAATAGCCTCCTAAAATTTGTTTGTGGACCTCGGAACTCGGGTTCATCTCTTATAAGCCTGAGGGAGTTGACCGAGGTTGCGAGATGATGAAGTTGGGGAAGGCAACGCTCATTGGGTCTTGGCGTGACTTATGACGTCTGGAAAGACAATGGAATTGCCTCGTTGAATACGTCGGTTTTCTTCAGATCACCAAAGTTAAACAACGTCGGGGGTGGCCATTACTTGGATGGGTAATCACCTGAATACGCCCATGCTGTTAGTTGCTTTGCTTTTGCCTTTACGGCAAAGGGAAGAAGGGGTAATGGCGTAATGGCGTGAAGTACCTGGTCAGCAGTCTCTGGGCTATTGTTCTGGATGAAATTCCAAACCTCTCCGCAGTGTCTCATAAAATAGGAGAGTGTGACACTGATGATGATGAAATGTCCGTCGGATGGGGAAGTTAAGCTCGGCGGCACCCTTCGTTGTAATCGGGAGGATCAAGCTATGAATCGGCACCAAGTTTCACCATCTCTCTCTTCTCTCATCATCAGTCCACGCAAACATGATACTAGAGCACACACACACACACATTACAGTCAGCTACACCAATCACCAGGTACGTTTAAACACGCAGCTCTCGGACTTCGCGAAGAAAAGGTGCCACTGTTCGCGGAGGATACGAAACACGTTTCCAATTAGGCCGCTGAACCGGCCCTTCTGGGTCTCCCGGCCAACCATGCCATACGAACTTATTTTTTACTCCCCTCTTGAAACATTGTGTAGAGCCTATGAACAAACCTTACACTACAGTGACGTGTATGACTCGATGTTCACATCAGATCTACCACAGCGACTGCAATGAAATGACAAAAGTCATGGGATACGCCCCAGTATCGTGTCGGACCTTCTTTTGTCCCGCAGTCCGATGTGGCCTGGACTCAGCAAATCGTTGTAAGTACCATGCTGCTTCTGCAGTCATCCGTAACTGCGCGTGTTGCCGGTACAGGTTGAACTAACCTCTCATTATGTCCCATAAATATTCGATTGGATTCATTATGGGCGGTCTGGGTGGCCAAATCATTCACTCGAATCGTCCAGAATGTTCTTTAAACCAATCGCGAATAACTGTGGCCCAGTGACATGACATCGTTGTTTGGGAGCATGAAATCCACGAATGACTCCAAATGGTCTCCAAATAAGCGAACATAATCATTTCCGGTTAATGATAGGTTCAGTTGGACCAGAGGACCCAGTTCATTCCGTGGAGCCACCACCAGCTGGCACAGCGCCCTATTGACCATTTGGGTCCCATGAATTAGTGGGATCTGCTACAAATATGGCTGGGAGCACTATGGGACTTAACATCTGAGGTCATCAGTCCCCTAGAACTTAGAACTACTTAAACCTAACTAACCTAAGAACATCACACACATCCATGGCCGAGGCAGGATTCGAACCTGCGACCGTAGCGGTCGCGCAGTTCCAGACTGAAGCGCCTAGAACCGCTGGGCCACTCCGGCCGGCGGAACTGCCACAACCTCGAACCTACCATCAGCTCTTACCAAATGAAATAGGGACCCACCTGGCCAGAACACGGTTTTCTATTTATCTTGGGTCCAACTGATATGCTCACTAGCCCAGGAGAGGCTCTACAGGCGATGTCGTGCTATTAGCAAAGACACTTGGGTCGGTCGTGTGCTGACATAGCCCATTAATGCCAAGTTTCGAAGCACTGTCCTAACGGATACGTTCGTTGCGTATCCCACATTGATTTCTGCGGTTATTTCACGCAGTGTTGTGTCTCTGTTAGCACTGAAAACTCTACGAAAATGCCCCTGCTCTTGGTTGTTAATTGAAGTCCGTCGGCCACTACGTTGTCCGTGGTGAAAATGAATGCCTGAAATGTGGTACTATCGATACACTCTTGACACTGTGGATCTCGGAATACCGAATTCCCTAACGATTTCCGAACTGGAATGTCACATGCGTCTAGCTCCAATGACCATTCCGTGTTCCAAGTCTGTTAATTCCCGTCGTGCAGCCGTAATCACGTCGGAAATCTTTTCACACGAATCGCCTGATTACAAACAACAGCTCTTCCGATGCCAGCCCTTTTACACGTTGTGTACGTGAGAATAGCCAGTTGTATATGCGCATATCGCTGTCCCCCGACTTTGGTCACCTCAGTGTAGATCAGTTGAGAACATCGGAAATCACACAGATGGTGCTGGGCGCGAGACGGCTCGGCGTGCTGTACGAGAGGATGCCCGCGTCGGGTGTGCAATATTGAGCAGCAGCTGCGCGCCCAGCTAAGGCCGATTACGCCGGCCGCAAATCCCGGCGCCTCGCGGCTGCGGCTGCGGCTGCGGTGTGGCTGCGGGGGCGGCTGCGGGGGTGGATGCGCCGCCACCGCCCTGCATCGATTCGCCGCCGGTGATCCCGCGCCGCCCCCATTAAAATCCGGATTGTCCGCGCGAAAAAAAAAGAGGGAAATAAAAAGCTCGCCACCGGTCAAGAACTGTCCGTGCGCAGCTGGAGCGCCGTCGCGGGCTGCGAGGCGTGAAGTTTGCTGCAAAACAGCCACCCGCGTGTGATTACCGATTTACGGGCCAATAAACTGCTACGGCTGTTTCCTCGGAACACTCCAGTGATGAAAAAAATAAAAACGAACAAACTTTTTTGCTCGAAATATTCTCGTTTTAAACGGTATGCTTCCGCGAGTGCAAGTGCTATATTATTGAACTATAATTCCTTTTCATAATATTGTAATACGTCCATATCTTCCTTCGTGATTTTGTAAGTCGCATTCGAGGAAATTGTCTTTGTTGTATTCCTCAATTCGATGATAGGTTTCAGACAGCTTTTTATGTCAGTCCTTCATCTGCAAGCACTTTCATGTGTGCACAACTGTTACATACTACGAGGAATAATTAGTAAGTTTCAATGGAAATGGAAATGCCGTGTGTCTAGGGCCTCCCATAGCGTAGACCGTTCGCCTGGTGCAAGTCTTTCGAGTTGACGCCACTTCGGCGACTTGCGTGTCGAAGGGGATGAAATGATGATCATAAGGACAACACAACACCCAGTCCCTAGCGGAGATAATCTCCGACCCAGCAGGGAATCGAACCCCGGTCGTTAGATATGACAGTCGGTCGCGCTGACCACTCAGCTACCAGCGCCGGACAGTAAGTTTCAATAATCATCGTCTCGAAAAAAGTCAAGCTGCGATCATGGTATTTGGTAACGGTGTTAGTCTTTCTCATGCGGCACTGTTTTGACAAGGCTGGCTGACTTGGAGGGTACTAAGGTTGTAGAAGTCTGCAGAGTTTTCTGTTTAGGGAACGTTGCACATCGAAAACCACCGTAGCAAGGGCGCCCATAACAGGGGAAAATGGTTAGAGCTCTCAGAAAAAGAAAAAAATAAGTGTTTAACAGGGTCGGAAATGGAACTTTTATACAGTTACTTACAAAGTACTAAAATTATTTCATACTGCCAGGTCTAGCCGCCAATGGCCGAGCCGCAGTGGTCATAACGGGTGCCACCAGGTCACCGACATTTGGCGCTGTCGGGCTCAGTTAGCTCCCACCGTCGCGCTGCTGGCCCTTTTCAGGAAAATTGACGGCTCCGGTGACGAAAACTGACTACGCCTGGGAGAGCGACGTGCTGACCACACGCTCCTCCATATCCGTATCGAGTGATGTCTACAGGCAGAGGATGATATGGCGGTCGGTCAGTACCTATGCGCCTTCCGAGGCTTGTTCGGGCGGAGACAGTCAGTCAGTTAGGTCTAGACCTCCCTCCCCTTCAAAGTATCGTACGGGTGCCCCTACATCGGTGTCTAGTCGTTCTGTAAATGGGTGTCACGCGATAGTGTCTTCATCCGAGCAAAGAAGGTAATTCTCCGGGTGCCATGTCAGGAGGACACGGGGGTGAGGTAAGACTTGACAACACAAGACGCAGCGCATTGTCGTGGAGAAAAAGCGCCGCTATATAAAAGCTTCCCTGTTCGCTTCTCCTTGAAAGTCTACAGTACCCTCGTCAGGAGGTTTCGCTAGTATGCTTCCTGTTACGGTTTTCCTTTTGCGATAATAACCTGTTAGTGCAACATCGCGGCACTCCCAAAAACACTGAGCATCAGCTCGCCCAGTCACAATTGGGTCTACACGTTTTTCAGTGATGTTCAATCCGAATGTTTCCACTGCTTCTTTTGTTCCTTTCTATCGGGATCAGTATTAATTCATTGTGATTATGTGACTAAATGAGTCATCTGGATTGGCCTGTCAAGACTATTTATTTCCGCTGCTGTGTCAGTGGGCGGCACCCTTTATGGTGTTGAAAAGGTCGTACAAGGTGTTGAAAGCTGGTCCATGACTAGTTTTTACTTTGTCCGCTATCGCCTCGATGGTGATAAGTCAGTCTTGCAGTCCCCAGAAGGAGATGGTTCACCACATAGTTCTGTCTCTAAGCCCTGTTTGATCGCAATGGACACATCTGTGCCAACTAACCATTGAGTCATATGGTGGCGTATTATTGCCTTATACTCAGCAAGAATTTTTACGTTGTTGTCCCCCTTCCAGTGCAGAAAAAGATTTTCCGCACGATACTCCAGTTTATCATTGGATTGCGAGACTATTATGGCTCCTCTAGCGGCGCGCTACGGAACTGCGGCGCGAGGATTTCAATGCGTATCGCGACTGTAGGCATGTACGTGCAGACAAACAAAAAACTGCACTTAATTTTTCAAGGTGGTAACCAAAACATTATGACTACCCAGTTCTATAGACACTAGTACAGCCGGCAGTTTTACCTGATTCTCAAACTTGAGCGACAACTGCAACAACTGAAGAAACAGTCTGTGCCTTGGAGAGGAAGGTACTTTGAAAGCTCTACGGACCCGTCTACAATACCAAGGATGTTAAATGGGAACGAAGAAAAGTAGAAGACCTGTTCAAATGGCTCTAAGCAGCAGCGCGGTTCCAGACTGAAGCGCCTAGAAGACCTGTACCAGCGGTTTGAAAAGCCACACATTAGCCGAATATTAGAGCAGAAGACGCTAGGGTGGTTTCCTATGAGATGATCAATCCCTTCCCAAGCTACTGGGAAACGCCAAGGACGCGATGGAAGAATCGAGTACTAACAATAATCAAACAAGTGGAGCCGACAGCTGTGGAAGATAAAGCTGGAGAACGGCAGCGATGTCGTACATCACTGACGAGCCAAAACATTATGAACACTGCCCACTGACATGTTGGATGCCAAAAGTATGCAAGCGGAGCAGACATGAATGGGAGATCACCCTAACGAAGATATGGGCTCAAAGTAAGGAAAACCACTGACGTAAGCGACTTTCACGAAGAGCAGATTATTATTACGCAGAGGCTGTGAGAGAGTATCTCGAAAATGGTGAGACTGGTAGAATGTTCACGATCTACCGTCGGTAGCATCTACGGAAAGATGTAGAAGTGCAGTGAAAATTACCACTAAGTGCTAAAAGGTTGGACGCGCACAACGTGGTTGGGAGGCTTGCCTGCTCTGTAAAGTAGGATAAATGGTGATCTGTAGCATCTCTTCCGAAAGAGCACACTGCTGGTGCACACACAAGTGTTTCGGAGCACACCGTTCATCGTACATTGTTGAACATGGAGCTACGCAGCTGATCACCCCTACGTGTTCACGTGTTGACCCAACGACACCGTCAATTACGACTGCAGTGCGCATGGGACCATCGGGATTTTACAGTCGATCGATGGGAAGGTGTCGGCTCTTCGAGTGAATCACATTTTTGATACACTAGGTCGACGGTCGTCTCCACAAACGCCGTCATGGAGGTGGACGGCGGCTCGAAACGTGCAGCGCGCCACGGACGAAGGCTGGTGGGAGCAGTATTATGGCTGCGGGAGACATTCTCCGGCGCTTCAATGAGATCTGTGGCAGTGATCCAAGGCACTCTGACAGCTGCGAATCACTTCCATCCCTTCATGCTTGATGTCTTCACCGACAGCGATGTCATTTTTCGGCGGTATAATTGTCTCTGTCTCTCGGCCAGAAACGTGCTACAGTGGTCTGAGGACCGTTATAGTGAACTCAAGTTGATGTCTCGGCGATCAAATTCGTCTGATATAAATCCTATGGAACCTAGCTGAGTCGTTATCGGGCGCCATCACCGTGTACGCAAGTCAGCAGCACGTCATTTACGCGAATCACATGACCTGTGCATAGACATCTAGTGCAACGTACCTCATCAGACCTAACAACAAACTGTCGGATCCCTGATACGCATAATCAGTGATGTATTTCGTTCCAAAGACGGGCAAACAAACTATTAAGCAGGTGGTCGTAATGTTTTGGCGCTTCAATGTATCTCCTCTGTTGTGGATGGCTGATTTCCTTTTTTGGTGCTTTTTGTGATGTGTTTACAATGTGTTTACAATTTTTTATAATGTACCGATTTTTACCCTTGTAGTGTGATTACTTCTTTTATTCTTCTGCTCTAGTCTGAAAGCCCACTGACGCAATAAATTATGATGATGACTACCCTCACACAGCCACTTGAATCTGCTAATCGTAGTCAAGTCTTGGTTTCCCTACAGTATCCGCCCTTCACTCGCACCAAACACGCACACGCACCACACACACACACAAACACACACACACACACACACACACACACACACACACACACACACACACACACAAACTTCCCCCCATTACCAAATTACCTATCTCTTGCTGCCTAAGGATGTGCCCTATCGATCTGATTGATTTGTGCCTTAAAACTCTTTTCCCCCGATTCGCTAAAGTAACTTTTCATTATCCATCCGATCTACCCATCTAGTCTTCAGCGTGCTTGTGTATCACCATTTTTCAAGACTTTTTTCTTTTCCAAGGAGAATATGCAAGACCTGAAGAGCCGTGCGCTTTGAGATGAACGTCGACTATGAAATGATGGTAAGTTTATCGCACTCCGTCAGCCTTACAGAAGCGATGAAGGCGTTGCCTTGGTGAAGACAACACGTTGCTGTCCGGAGGCTGCGGCGGTCCCTCTCAATACGAAAAGACAGATTTCCTCCCCTACCTCGACCTTTTAGAGTTTGTAGCCCCTTGTGAGCAGATCATCCTATTAAACCGAAATCTTCCTTCCTGTTTTCATTCTCAGTCCTCTCACACTTCTTCCGCTTCACGCGAAACTTTTTTGAAATTTTCACCGTTATGATAATCAACTACAACCACTCGATATCCTATTCTGGATACAGCGTCCGTTTAGAGATGCATTATGATTTATACGCAGCCATCTTTCTAATAACACCAGCACACCTTCCATTAGGTCGCCATCTCAATCGTTCTTCTCTATCGACATCCAACAAAGTACGTCTTTGGATGAACTAAGATCCATTAACGTGGATGCATGTTTTACTAACTTGTATTTAATTTTCATGACGAGCATAGCTGCTTCTTACATTCCAATTTCGGCCCTGGTCACTTCGTCTGGTTTCCTGCTTCTGTTAGAAATTCCCAGAATGCGTCCCTCCATTGGTCGCTATGAAGTTTTGTAATAGTTGTGGCATTAAAAATCTCACTGCCATAAGTTGAAATTGTTCATCTCGTAGAGTGGGGGAATTTGACTCTGCGGAAAATGTGAAGTATCTATGTATCTTGTCATCTTAGGAACCAGGAAGCTCCTGAAGAGTGCTGCACTATAATGCTATGCTTGTTGATACGCGTCATTCGTCAGGATGAAGAAGGTATCAATTACCGCTGAGTTAGCGCGGCGGAAAGATACGTGTTTTGTCACGGTTTGTTGTCATTACCCTACTGTGAATTTTAAGAGGTATTATCGAGGGTGTAATTTATTATTAGATGCATGTGTAATAGGAAAAATCTCCATCTCTTTCTACAACAGGAGACAGAGTGTTTAACTGACTGCACTTGATGCTTAGATTTTGGTACGTGTTTCGTCCATCCCTATACACTGGGGTAATAAGGTGCACAAATGTCGGCTGCATCATGTTACCCTATAGTATTACTCGTTTCTTTTTATGATAATTATGCGGTTGCAACTATAGTAACACACGTAGAAACACAAACAGAGAAAAACAACACTCCACAGTTTTGTCAGCCATGATATACAATTAGGGATTGAAAATTAAATAAGACAAACGGAAGAAAAGAGGAAATGCTAAGTTCTCAAAACAACAACAAAAATTACGAAGAAGCATGCCATTTACGCTAAGACGAAACGTAACAATTACAAGAGAAATCGTGGATTTTCATCATATCATTCTGATACAGTAGTAGAGTTGAGATTTGGTGCAGATTACTGTCCTGCTTTTATTTGAGCTATTAAGAGGGGAGTGGATGAGACAGATTACATCATTATTTATGTGATATATTGCAAACTTCCAGAAACTGTGAGTATCTGTGCTGCGATGGGTGTGACAGCCTCCAGAAAATGGTTCGAGGAGGGCCTACAGGGGTTAATGCGGTCAGGTGTGACAGTTTCTGGAATTCCATTTCACTATGACAGCCCTAGTTTTCCGACTCGTATGCGACCGAGCGTTGTCGTGTTGCAAGAGCACTTTTCGTAACAGAGCTCACACTCCACACACTGCCACCAATCGCCTGTGAATATCCGCAGTGTTTGGAGCCTCCTTCCACAGAAAAAACGTCGTCCAGCGCTGTGCTTGATGATCACACTCCATGTTGTCCGCTCATGTAGTGACACTAGATGGGAAATTTGGTGGTACTGGGCACGGATTACACTTTTTGTTGTTGCCCTGCCTCCCACGGTTACACCAAAGTACTAAATACTTCATCTTTAGCAGACCACTGTAACGACGATTCAAATAGTGTAGCATGAATGATAGGAAAAATAAAGTGTAAATCAACGTGGAATGTCCCTCCTATATGGTGTCATAAAAATTAGCCATCAAAAAGTCATATGACTATATGGATGGAAGTTTAGAAAGGAATTAAGTAATTTTAAGAACACAATCTTATTATTAATAATAAAATTGCCTTAGGTGCGCCAAATTCCTCCATCATTCCCCACGTATTAATTATAAATTTTACTGTTGAGTCTCATCAAGAGCCTATTTTTAAAAACTATTTTACCTAAAGCATTTTACGCCATTTTTAGTGTTATTGTATTTCTTATACTGCACAACCAGTCACCGTGTTAAGCTGACAAAATTCAAAAGATCATCAACTGGTTTTATGACTTCATTCCTGATTTCTACTATTTCCCCTTCACTGTATTGATTATACATCAATTTAGTACAATTATGATAAGTTATTAGGCCAAATTTCAAACTCTACTAAATTTCTTGTCTCGTAATTGAAATTCATCTGAGCCAGAGACGACATGTACTCTTATCAGTAACTAAAAGAACGTTTTTCAGGCGTGTTCCACTCACACGTATTCTTTCTTCGCTTGCCTATTTAACGAACTGCCGAAAATTGTTTTGATGATATGAATTCACCTTGCCTAATTCCACTTTAAATAAGATTTTATCACTGTACTGCTGAAGCCTAACGGAAGCTCTGTCAATGCCACATCATGCTTCAGTATACTCCCATACATCAAACCACTTTCGAATTTCTCGATGGTTGTTACTACACATTTCTCAAAATCTACGAATAGTGGGTGAGACGATAATTCACACTTATTGCCTTATTCTGTAAATTCGTTCACGATTTTCCATAGTCCATTGTGCTGTATCAAGTTCTGAAATCACGTTATTTCTTTTTCTGCTTATAATCTAATACTTTTTGTGCTGTTCGTGCTAATGTAGTAAATATGTTGTACATTATGGAGAAGAAACCTATAGGACTACTGTAGTTTATTTCTTTGCAGTCTTTGAAAATTTTCTTACTGTGCATACATCCTGAAAACGATTTTGCAATTTCCTTTCTATTACATTTCCTGCAGATTCAACCATTTCTTATGTACCTCATTTTCAGGCGCGTTTCTGTCTTCGTAACTCAAATGGTTTTATACATCTCACCTTCTGGAATGTCATTCTCTTTTCAGTAAATTCCGTCAGTGCTTCCAACACATCGGCTGCGTTACAGAAAGATTTGAAGATAATGTGGAATGTTTTACAGTTATCTACCTGATTTTAGTTAATGTATCGTCTGCCTTCTTAATTAATGACCTCTGCGGCCTACCAATTACAAGTTGTCCTTTTGTTTTCTTCATATTGTGATCGTTGTCAATCGTTTACCTTACATAATACGAATTCTTGGTTAGCTTTATGTTTCATGGATCATTTGTACTATGAGTCGCAGTGATCTGGAATTAGCGATTTTACTTCCATCTTACCATACATACTCAGTACTACTATGGCCACATGCTGATCATTTACAATATTTTTCTATTGATGTAAGATACAGATGTGCATTACTAAGTCCTGCCCAATACCTTAAAAAATATTACACAAATAGAAATTCGTCTACAGAGTACAAGGAGTTGTCAACTAGAAAGCTTTTCAGTTTGTTTTAAATTTACCTTTACTGCCTGTCAGACGTTATATAGCATTGGGAACGTGATAAATAATTTTGGTGGCAGCATTGTGCGCCCCTTTTTGTCCTAAAGGTAACATTAATATGGAATAATGAATGTTATATTTTTTTCCTTTTCTGTAATTACTGTAATTTTTTCGAATGTACTGGACTACTTACAGCAGCTTCAAGAGGGAATAAATTTACTGCGAGGCAGTAGTTAAATTGCCTAACTCCTGAAACAGATATCTACACGATTAACGCAGGAGAGCACCACAAATTATTCTTACTGCACGTTCCTGGGCAATGAAAACGTTCTTTCTTAAAAATGAGTTACTCCGAACATTATTCCATATGGTACCACTGAATGAAGATCTGCAAAATATGTTAACTTACTGATCTGTCTGTCCCAAGACCAGCTGTAATTCAAAGTGTTATTTCAGGAGTTAAAAAATGTGTTTTTTCATTTAAATTCTCATCAGTATGAACACCGAAATCTTTTGAAGTTACCATGCTGCTGTGGTGCCTCTAGATGTGCAAAACTGTATATGCTACACATTTTTGAAATCTGTGAGGCCAAAAGCAGAACACCACTCAATAACACTTTTGAGAGTATTATTTACCGTCTCTTCTCTAACTATATGTATGTTTTGATTGATTACAGTACTACTGCTATCTGCAAAAATAACGTATTCTGGTTATTGTATATTAGACGGAAAGTCATATACATATATGAGAAACAATAACCTACCCAAAATTAAGCCTTATCGAACTCCTTTGACTGGATTATTAAGTACAAAATTCTGTGTTTTTTTTCGACGATATTGTGAACCTCTCGAAACAATTTCCAGGTGCAATTGTTCAATTCAACATATTCACTCTTTCAGGGGCACCGACTTATAAAAAAGTATTGAGGGTGGTGGAGGGGTATACTGGGGGTCTTTCCCCACAAAATTTTATAAATTTTAGATGAAAAATAGCGAGTTTTAAAGTTTTTTAAGGCATTTTAGAGTCATATGATCAGTTAATATATAGTTCTGAAAAGACTGTAATTATATTTAAATAAATCCTAAACTATCATTAAAAGAATAAAACATAACATATTGCTGTCGCACAGCAATAGCACTTTGATTAATAAGTGAAATAGCTAACTTAAGCTTACTTTGAATAAGGCTCACCGTTCATTAAATAAAAAACAATATCTCAAAGTTAATGCTTTAATACAGTTTATAAAGTTAATACAGAGTGCCTAATACGTTCAGTTAAAAAGTATGTAAATAGCGAGTTTTAATTGGGTCTTACACCCTAAAAATATTTAAGTATTTTAAAATAACTAATAGACCCCTACAGTACTGTAGTAATACAGTAATACATTACTAAACTAGTACTAATATTTCGAAACTGAAAATGTAACATTGTGTATGTATTTTATTCTCTACTTTATAAAGATTTTTAATATTGCCCTAAATGCCATTATTAGGGCTAGAGTGTCTTTAGAAAGGTGCAAATGTCGGCCGTCTGACTGGATTACTGAATATGAAGCCGTTGATGACTGGTCGGATATCTAATTTATCCAAAACATCTCGGTGGACAAGAAGAAGAGCCAAGTTGTTCAGTCGGTCCCTTGTTCAACTGAAATAACCTGTGTGAGTCCAACTGAAGCAAATCGCTCAGTAATACAAGATTGCACCGTTCCACAAACTTCAATGTAAACAGCTTTGTGGTATTCCTTCGGGGTTTTGAAAATGTGAGGTGAGCTGGCTTCTTTGTTTTCATACTTCTTTGGCATATTTCGATTCCGAGGAAGCGAAGGATCATTAACTTGTGAAGGTTTTTCTTTTAAACACAATTCCCAAAAGTGTTCAGAACTATCACGCCTTCCATTCAATATACAAATCAAGCCCTCATACACTTTTTGTAGATCAGTAACACTTAGATGAGGATATTGAACCCTCTACTGGGTTCATTGCATGTCAATAAAGACGTAAAAGGAAATAGGTCTTGAATTGTAACACTGACTCAACTTAGCATGCACATTTGTAACCTGCCTCTGTTTTGTCCTCTGCAGAAAATCTTTCAAAAAAACTCTAGAAGTTCTTCAAGACACTAGGAGCTCGCCTGGTCCATGGAGTCGGACAAAGGGGTGTTTATTAAGTGCGTGGCTAAAGCCATAATATCTCCTATAGACGTAAGAAGGCGCAGACTGTCTACAACTGCCAAGTTTAAACTGTGAGCAGTGCAGTGCACATAACGTGCTTTTGGTTGCATATCCAAAACTAACTTCTTTAGTCCTTTGAACTTACCTCTCATATTCGAGGCACCATCATAGCACTGTCCTCTTGAGCTATCCACTGACAACTCAAGACGAGCAAAAACGTCTTTAAATACTAAACAGAGTTTGCGATTCGGTGTTGGGGGTCTCGTATAAGCCAATAAAGACTTCGATGGTGATTAAGGAATCATCGACAGTATGAATACAAAATGACACTAGTTCATGAATCGAAGAATTTCCTAGTAGATCAACGATTTCGTTTTGAATATCTTGGGACTTCCACTTACACCCCGAACGCCCTAACCAATCGTTAAACTCAAGTATGTAATTCTTTCGGAGTTCCAACAATTGAAAAAAATTACATCTTCGATCCCTCTAATTGCTAGTCCTTGTCGGCATAGAAATTGCACGGTAGTAAAATTTGTCTCAAGAGTTAAACAGCCTTCTTCATATCACTGTCTAACTGTTCATTCAATTGGGAGACCACACCTCGATTAGTGATAGAGCTTAGTTTCAGAACACCTTTACGCGTAAACCTATTTTCATGAAGGCGGAATTTTTCCAAAGCCTTTTTACAGTTAGAATATCCTACGGAAGTAAATGCATCTTTTTTTTTAAGAAAATTGTAATAGATTTTAGCATATGCCTCTTTGCAGAGTTTGCAAAAAATGTTTTCGGTAGATGCTTCATATTCTAGCCATCTAGATTTCGGCTGTGAACGGTTTTCGCCTGAAGACAACGAAGCAACTGACTACAAAATAGTTATTGGAGGTTGACTTGCAGTATAATCAGCTTCCAAGTGCGCCTTTTTGGTAACAAACTTAATTCACAATACACTAAGAGACTAAGGTAAACGCATAAAATTTAATCATATAAAATAGTCCACTAGACACAAAGTCGGAACACAAAACGCGTCTGCAGCATGCACTGAACGAAACTATCCACAATGAATGACTGCGACAGCAGGGTGGGCTTTATATGGCCGCCGCGTCGTAATGTCTCGAAGCGTCAAGGTGACGCGAGGCAGAGGGTTCCAGTCTCTTCTGGCGCCGGCGCCAGATTTTACCCGAAGGTTCACGCACCGGGACAAATTGTAAGTGTGCCCGCAGCACCGTAACACTATCATGATTCACACCACTCGTTTTCAGTTAACCTGCTTACTACCGTAGTAATTATTTGTTTTAACTCATTACTGAACGTATTTTAAAAGGGAACTATTGTCAAACAAGGAAAATAAAAAATTCCAACATAATTTTGTGATTTTACAAAGCGTAATATAACTAATAAGCTTCTTAGCTTTTTTGAGGGGGCTCGGGCCCCTAAGGCCCCGTAGAGTCGGCACCTGTACACTGTTTTTACCATTATCATTTGCCTGAGGCTCCCGCCTAGTCTTTAATTACTTATTTTTTCTGTTGGAAGTTTTCTTTTACTTTCTTCGTACCTGTAACAAATTTTGCTGTTTGCTGGAGCATATTTGTTAAGTAATATTCCTTTCATCTGTTGTTGTTGTTGTTGTGGCCTATAGTCCTGAGACTGGTTTGATGCAGCTGTCCATGCTACTTTATCCTGGGCAAGCTTCTTCATCTCCCAGTACCTACTGCAACCTACATCCTTCTGAATCTGCTTAGTGTATTCATCTCTTGGTCTCACTCTACGATTTTTACCCTCCACACTGCCCTCCAATACTAAATTGGTGATCCCTTGATGCCTCAGAACATGTCCTACCAACCGATCCCTTCTTCTGGTCAAGTTGTGCCACAGACTTCTCTTCTCCCCAATCCTATTCAATACTTCCTCATTAGTTATGTGATCTACCCATCTAATCTTCAGCATTCTTCTGTAGCACCACATTTCGAAAGCTTCTATTCTCTTCTTGACCAAACTATTTATTGTCCATGTTTCACTTCAATACATGGCTACACTCCATACAAATACTTTCAGAAAAGACTTCCTGACACTTAAATCTATACTCGATGTTAACAAATTTCTCTTCTTCAGATACGCTTTCCTTGCAATTGCCAGTCTACATTTTATATCCTCTCTACATCGACCATCATCAGTTATTTTGCTCCCCAAATAGAAAAACTCCTTTACTACTTTAAGTGTCTCGTTTCCTAATCTGATTCTCTCAGCATCTCCCGACTTAATTCGACTACATTCCATTATCCTCGTTTTGCTTTTGTTGATGTTCATCTTATATCCTCCTTTCAAGACACTGTCCATTCCGTTCAACTGCTCTTCCAAGTCCTTTGCTGTGTCTGACAGAATTACAATGCCATCGGCGAACCTCAAAGTTTTTATTTCTTCCCCATGGATTTTAATACCTACTCCGAAATTTTCTTTTGTTTTCTTTACTGCTTGCTCAATATACAGATTGAATAACATCGGGGAGAGGCTACAACCCTGTATTAATCCCTTCCCAACCACTGCTTCCCTTTCATGTCCCTCGACTCATAACTGCCATCTGGTTCCTGTACAAATTGTAAATTGCCTTTCACTCCCTGTATTTTACCCCTACCACCTTTAGAATTTGAAAGAGAGTATTCCAGTCAACATTGTCAAAAGCTATCTCTAAGTCTACAAATGCTAGAAACGTAGGTTTGCCTTTCCTTAATCTTTCTTCTAGGATAAGTCGTAAGGTCAGTATTGCGTCACGTGTTCCAGTATTTCTACGGAATCCAAACTGATCTTCCCCGAGGTCGGCTTCTACTAGTTTTTCCATTCGTCTGTAAAGAATTCGTGTTAGTATTTTGCAGCTGTGGCTTATTAAACTGATAGTTCGGTAATTTTCACATCTGTCAACACTTGCTTTCTTTGGGATTGGAATTACTATATTCTTCTAGAAGTCTGAGGGTATTTCGCCTGTTTCATACATCTTGTTCACCAGATGGTACAGTTTCGTCAGGACTGGCTCTCCCAAGGCCGTCAGTAGTTCCAATGGAATGTTGTCTACTCCGGGGGCCTTGTTTCGACTCAGGTCTTTCAGTGCTCTGCCAAACTCTTCACGCAGTATCGTATCTCCCATATCATCTTCATCTACATCCTCTTCCATTTCCATAATATTGTCCTCAAGTACATCGCCCTTGTATATACCCTCTATATACTCCTTCCACCTTTCTGCTTTCCCTTCTTTGCTTAGAACTGGGTTTCCATCTGAGCTCTTGATATTCATACAAGTGGTCCTCTTTTCTCCAAAGGTCTCTTTAATTTTCCTGTAGGCAGTATCTATCTTACCCCGAGTGAGATAAGCCTCTGCATCCTTACATTTGTCCTCTAGCCATCCCTGTTTAGCCATTTTGCACTTCCTATCGATCTTATTTTTGAGACGTTTGTATTCCTTTTTGCCTGCTTCATTTACTGCATTTTTATATTTTCTCCTTTCATCAATTAAATTCAATATTTCTTCTTTTACCCAAGGATTTCTACTAGCCCTCGTCTTTTTACCTACTTGATACTCTGCTGCCTTCACGACTTCATCCCTCAAAACTACCCATTCTTCTTCTACTGTATTTCTTTACCCCATTCCTGTCAATTGTTCCCTTATGCTCTCCCTGAAACTCCTCTGGTTCTTTCAGTTTATCCAGATCCCATCTCCTTAAATTCCCACCTTTTTACAGTTTCTTCAGTTTTAGTCTACAGGTGATAACCAATAGATTGTGGTCAGAGTCCACATCTGCCCGTGGAAACGTCTTACAATTTAAAAATTGACTCCTTAATCTCTGTCTTACCATTATATAATCTATCTGATACCTTTTAGTATCTCCAGGATTCTTCCATGTATACAACCTTCTTTCATGATTCTTAAACCAAGTGTTAGCTATGATTAAGTTGTGCTCTGTGGAAAATTCTAACAGCCGGCTTCCTCTTTCATTTCTTATCCCCAATTCATAGTCACCTACTACGTTTCCTTCTCTCCCTTTTCCTACACTCGAATTCCAGTCACCCATGACTATTAAATTTTCGTCTCCCTTCCCTATCTGAATAATTTCTTTTATTTCACCATACATTTCTTCAATTTCTTCGACATCTGCAGAGCTAGTTGGCATATAAACTTGTACTACTGTAGTAGGCATGGGCTTCGTGTCTGTCTTGGCCACAATAATGCGTTCAGTATACTGTTTGTAGTAGCTTACCCTCATTTCTATTTTCCTATTCATTATTAAACCTACTCCTCCATTACCCCTATTTGATTTTGTGTTTATAACCCTGTAGTCACCCGAACAGAAGTTTTATTCCTCCTGCCACCGAACTTCACTAATTCCCACTATATCTAACCTTAACCTATCCATTTCCTTTATTAAATTTTCTAACCTACCTGCCCGATTAAGGGATCTGACATTCCACGCTCCGATCCGTAGAACGCCAGTTTTCTTTCTCCTGATAACGACATCCTCCTGAGTAGTCCCCGCCCGGAGATCCGAATGGGGGACTATTTTACCTCCGGAATATTTTACCCAAGAGGACGCCATCATCATTAAATCATACAGTAAAGCTGCATGCCCTCGGGAAAAATTACCGCCGTAGTTTCCCCTTGCTTTCAGCCGTTCGCAGTACCAACACAGCAAGGCCGTTTTGGTTAATGTTACAAGGCCAGATCAGTCAATCATCCAGACTGTTGCCCTTGCAACTACTGGAAAGGAAGCTACCCCTCTTCAGGAACCACACGTTTGTGTGGCCTCTCAACAGATACCCCTCCGTTGTCGTTGTACCTACGGTACGGCTATCTGTATCGCTGAGGCACGCAAGCCTCCCCACCAACGGCAAGGTCCATCGTTCATGGCATCTATGTCTTTGTAATCTTCATTGTCTAATATGCTGAACTCTTTGCTTAATTTAATCTGACATACTTCCTGTTCCTGAAATGAATTGCCACAATCAATATTTGCCATCCCGCTTTGAAATACACTTTTGCTCTATGACCAAGTACAAATATTAAGTAGTTTATGACAGTCACCCCCCCCCCCCCCCCCCCCGAACCATGGACCTTGCCGTTGGTGGGGAGGCTTCCGTGCCTCAACAATAGAGATAGCCGTACCGTAGGTGCAATTAAAACGGAAGGGTATCTGTTGAGAGGCCAGACAAACGCGTGGTTCCTGAAGAGGGGCAGCTGTCTTTTCAGTGGTTGCAGGGGCAACAGTCTGGATGATTGACTAATCTGGCATTGTAACATTAACCAAAACGGCCTTGCTGTTGTGGTACTGCGAACGGCTGAAAGCAAGGGGAAACTACTGCCGTAATTTTTCCCGAGGGCATGCAGCTTTACTGTATGGTTAAATGATAATGGCGTCCTCTTGGGTAAAATATTCTGGAGGTAAAATAGCCCCCTATTCGGATCTCCGGGCGAGGACTACTTAGGAGGAAGTCGTTATAAGGAGAAAGAAAACTGGCATTCTACGGATCGGAGTGTGGAATGTCAGATCCCTTAATCGGGCAGGTAGGTTAGGAAATTTAAAAAGGGAAATGAATAGGTTAAGGTTAGATATAGTGGGAATTAGTGAAGCTCGGTGGCAGGAGGAACAAGACTTCTGGTCAGGTGAATACAGGGTTATAAATACAAAATCAAATTGGGGTAATGCAGGAGTAGGTCTAATAATGAATAAAGAAATAGGCGTGCGGGTAAGCTACTACAAACACCATAGTGAACGTATTATAGTGGCCAAGATAGATACGAAGCCCATGCCTACTACAGTAGTACAAGTTTATATGCCAACTAGCTCTGCAGATGTTGAAGAAATTGAAGAAATGTATGATGAGGTAAAAAAAAAATTCAGATAGTGAAGGGAGACGAAACTTTAATAGTTATGGGTGACTGGAATTCGATAGTAGAAAAAGGGAGAGAAGGAAACATACCAGGTGAATATGGATTGGGGCTAAGAAATGAAAGAGGAAGCCGTCTGTTAGAATTTTGCACAGAGCATAACTTAATCATAGCTGACACTTGGTTCAAGAATCATAAAAGAAGGCTGTATACATGGAAGAAGCCTGGAGACACTGACAGGTTTCAGATAGATTATATAATGGTACGACAGAGATTTAGGAACCAGGTTTTAATTTGTAGGACATTTCCAGGGGCAGATGTGGACGCTGACCACAATCTATTGGTTATGAACTGTAGATTAAAAAAGAAGAAATTGCAAAATTGTAGGAATTTAAGGAGATGGGGCCCGGATAAACTGACTAAACCAGAGGTTGTACAGAGTTTCAGGGAGAGCATAAGAGAACAATTGACAGGAATGGGGGAAAGAAATACAGTAGAAGAAAAATGGGTAGCTCTGAGGGATGAAGAAGTGAGGGCAGCAGAGGAACAAGAAGGTAAAAAGACGAGGGCTAGTAGAAATCCCTGGGTAACAGAAAAAAAATTGAATTTAATTGATGAAAGGAGAAAATATAAAAATGCACTAAATGAAACAGGCACAAAGGAATACAAACGTCTCAAAAATGAGATCGACAGGAAGTGCAAAATGGCTAATCAGGTATGGCTAGAGGACAAATGTAGGGATGTGGAGGCTTATCTCACTAGGGGTAAGATAATAGACATTTGGAGGAAAGAGAGATAATTGCATGAATATCAAGAGCTCAGATGGAAACCCAGTTCTAAGCAAAGAGGGGAAAGCAGAAATGTGGAAGGAGTATATAGAGGGTCTATACAAGGGCGATGTACTTGAGGACAATATTAAGGAAATGTAAGAGGATGTAGATGAAGATGAAATGGGAGATACGATACTGCGTGAGGAGTTTGACAGAGCACTGAAAGACCTGAGTGGAAACAAGGCCCCGGGAGTAGACAACATTCCATTAGAAGTACTGACGGCCTTGGGAGAGCCAGTCCTGACAAAACTCTACCATCAGGTGAGCAAGACGTACGAGACAGGCGAAATACCCTCAGACTTCAAGAAGAATATAATAATTCCAATCCCAAAGAAAGCAAGTGTTGACAGACGTGAACTATCAGTTTAATTAGTCGCAACTGCAAAATACTGACACAAATCATTTACAGACGAATGGAAAAACTGGTAGAAGCCGACCTCTGGGAAGATCAGTTTGGATTCCGTAGAAATGTTGGAACACGTGAGGCAATACTGATTTTACGACTCACCTTAGAAGAAATATTAAGGACAGGCTAACCTACTTTCTAGCATTTGTAGACTTAGAGATAGCTTTTGACAATGTTGACTGGAATACTCTCTTTCAAATTCTAAAGGTGGTAGGGGTAAAATACAGGGAGTGAAAGGCTATTTACAATTTGTACAGAAGCCAGATGGCAGTTATAAGAGTCGAGGGGCATGAAAGGGAAGCAGTGGTTGGGAAGGGAGTGAGAGAGGGTTTTAGCCTCTCCCTGATGTTATTCAATCTGTATATTGAAGAAGCAATAAAGGAAACAAAATAAAAATTGGGAGTAGGTATTAAAATCCATGGAGAAGAAATAAAAACTTTGAGGTTCGCCGATGGCATTGTAATTCTGTCAGACACAGCAAAGGACTTGGAAGAGCAGTTGAACGGAATGGACAGTGTCTTGAATGGAGGATATAAAATGAATATCAACAAAAGCAAAACAAGGATAATGGAACGTTGTCGAATTAAGTCGGGTGATACTGAGGGAATTAGATTAGGAAATGAGACACTTAAAGTAGTAAAGGAGTTTTGCTATTTGGGGAGCAAAATAACTGATGATGGTCGAAGAAGAGAGTGTATAAAATGTAGACTGACAATGGCAAGGAAAGCTTTTCCGAAGAAGAGAAATTTGTTAACATTAAGTATAGATTTAAGTGTCAGGATGTCGTTTCTGAAAGCATTTGTATGGAGTGTAGCCATGTATGGAAGTGAAACAAGGATAATAAATAGTTTGGTCAAGAAAAGAATAGAAGCTTTCGAAATGTGGTGCTACTGAAGAATGTTGCAGATTAGGTGGGTAGATCACGTAACTAATGAGGAGGTATTGAATAGGATTGGGGAGAAGAGACGTTTTTGGCACAACTTGACTAAAGAAGGGATCGGTTGGTAGGACATGTCCTGAGGCATCAAGGGATCACAAATTTGGAATTGGAGGGCAGCGTGGAGAGTAAAAATCGTAGAGGGAGACCAAGAGATGAATACACTAAGCATATTCAGAAGGATGTAGGTTGCAGTAGGTACTGGGAGATGAAGAAGCTTGCACAGGATAGATTAGCATGGAGAGCTGTATCTAACCAGTCTCAGGACTGAAGACCACAACAACAACATGACAATCACTTATGGTGTGTTTACGTTTCTGTTTGCTAAAATGTAGTCACTTTCACTTGTTTTTTTTCTCTTACTAAGGATGTTTTATTGATTAAGATGTTGATCTTGGTAAATTCTACTAATGTGAGATCTCTGTCATGTCTTGTGACATATCTCATGTTTTTCACAAAAGAATCAGTTTGTACTTCTTGTCCAACTTACGCATTTAAATTTCTCTTTATGGTCCTGAGGTGGAAATACCTGTCATTTATCAGTATCTGTAAAAATCTGTGGAGGTCTCCTACCTTCCCATCAGGTTGTAGCAGGATAGTGCATGGAAATGAGAGTGTTCTTTCAAAACATTTAATTACATTTATTTCGAGTCTCGCTATTTATGGGAGATTGCTACATTACCTGTAATAATGTTTTCAGTTTTCTTGTTAACAGTACAGCTTCACTTGAGTTTCCTCCCAGCTCTGTTCGTTTGTAGTAAATCATTTGTCGCCGCACTTCTGACAATCTTACTATAACCAAAATAATAACTAGTGCATTCATGCAATAGAACTGGTTAGCCCTTCTCCTTTATACACAGTATTATCAAGAGTTAAAAACCAGCTTTACGAACTGACGTGCGTGTCGCATTCTCTGCGTGCTTGGTCATTTCCATCTGGTTGCTGTCTCTTAAAACACTGTACTTTACTGCTTATAGACGAGGCTGTTGTTGCAAAGATCCACTGTCCATTTCACACTTGCTTCCAAATGTTTTTTAAATACTGAATCTTTCTTCACTTCTTGCTGTGTGTGTTTAGCAAAAATACAGGTTAACTGGCTCTCTGTAGCTCCTAGAATAATGTGGAGTAATACAATGACCAACCTCCGGACAGAAGAATAGATGATTAGGGGGAACTTGTCAATGAAAGCTTCTCGCTGTTGTCTGGAAGAAATTATAATGGAAAGACGGAAACGTGGCCTGGGCGGTGCCGTACACTTCATACTGCCCATAACTGTCTGCACAACTTCCGACCTCAGTATCACCCGAAATTTATTTAAAATCAAGGCAGTGTTCTTCTCAGTTTATACCAATTCCATTAGGTTGGAAACTGTGAGGGATCCTTACATGTAAATTCAAGGACACTCTTTCGATGGCACTCATTTGTATGTTCTTTCTAGAAATTTCTTAAATTAAAAGGTCCACGGAGGAAGTCATGTTTGCAGCAGCTTCACAAGTCACCAGGGATTCATTACGAGACAATGTGGTCTGCTAAAGATGAAGACCACACAATAAATTTCAAAAACTATGTAGTATGATACAGTACTCCTGTGCGCTTACCCAGAATACTACTTTTAAATAGGATTTAATATGTATTTGAATTTTTAAACCTTCCACATCACAGGTGAACTTCGTCCTACAGGACTTCTTTTTTCCTGCTCATATAGGCGAAAGTAATAACATTTACGCTCTTTAATGTTAGCAAGAAAGGTGCTGCAAAACGACTAAGTGGTCGTTCAAGGACGCAATAAAAAGATCGAGTATTAACAATCATGAAACAAATGGAACCGACAGCAGTGAATGATGTAGCTAGTGACCGGCGGCGATGGACTACGATATGCAGATTCAAGCGGCCCACCTGAAAGGTGTCCTCAATCGTTTGGTTTCCTAAAATCGAACAAAAGTGTTGCACAAAAATTGCAGTTGGGACGATGGTAAGGATCGAACCCGAGCCAAAGGTTGAGTAGTCTCCTGCAGCATCATCTGCGTTAAGAGAACAACGGACACTAATTGTATCTAGCGAGCCAGTTGAATTTTCGTGCGCAAATGCCTGATTAGCTGCCTTCAATGCCAGTTGACCTGGAAACGGCGAAAGCATCGAATTTGTTTCTTAACAACTTTTTTTTCAGCACCATCTTACCTGAAACGCTCTTACAAGCGTTTCAGACTGTTTCTGACTACCCTGTACAAATATTACACTTTGCAATCATCCACCCTGGTTGTTGGACCTATGATGGTCTATGTCCCGCTTGTGTAACCGTCAACAGTGTTCGACGGACCATCCCCTGCCACTTGGGAGACACAACCTCTGTGATCTACAGCAGAGCCATCTGAGTCAAGACTGACGAGTAGCTGTGGATGTCATCGTCCAGCAGACCTTCTGGTGGTCTAACCACCTGGTCCAGGGAGCACATCACCCCATTATTGTGCGTGCATACGTCTGATGCCACCCACATTCTCTTTCTTTGGACAGACTTCAGTGCTGCTGGCTGTTCTCCTGTCGGCTGGCCACAGAGTGATAAAAATGAAATGAGCGTATGGTATTGTTGGGCGAGAGGCCCCATCCGCCTAAGTTCGACAGCCGAGTGCAAGTCTTATTTCAGTCGACATTGTGCGACTTGCGTGCCGGTGATAAGGATGAAATGATGATGAGGGCAACACAACACCCTTGCAAGGGAAGCAAGCACGTTACCACCCAGCTAAGCAGGCGGACTAACAGCGTGATTTCTCATGACGTGAGGCACTTGGTGCATAATTGGTGGTGGCTCTCCTGCACGCCGTCTGTGGTACGATGAGGCATGCCCTGGTCACCCACTTTCCGTAGCTCCTAGCAGGCGTGGCTGGAGCGGACGCTGGTCCTGTGATGTCGGTGGCCGCTTCCTCTGCTGCCTCTGGTGGCACACACATGCTGATGTCGGCGTGTTCCTGGCGCGGTGCGCACTGCTTCTGCTTCGCTGCTGGAGGCACCTGAGGATTAACACAACTGATGATTTCAGAGCAATATATATTTCTGTATTGTGTATTGTGTGTGTGTGTATTGAGCCGGGGACCTAGAAGCGACAGAGAGGCTTCGTCCTGCCGTCGCCCTCAGTGGTTCACAACTCCACAACAGGCCACAGCAGTCCACCCACCCCACCGCCATCCCACAACGAACCCAGGGCTATTGTGCTGTTCGGTCTCCGGTTGACCCCCCACCTCCAGGAACGGTGTCTTATACAAGACGAGTGCAACCCCAAATGTTTACGTGGTTGAGTAATTCTGGTGTATTTTGGTGTATGTGTACGTGGAGATAGTGTTTGCGCAGCAATTGCCGACATAGTGAAGCTGAGGTGGAATAAGGGGAACCAGCCCGCATTCGCCGAGGCAGAAGGAAAACCGCCTTAAAAACCATTCACAGGCTGGCCGGCACAGCGGACCTCGACACTAATCCGCCGGCTGGATTCATGCCGTGGACCGGCACGCCTTCCCGCTCCGGAAGCAACGCGTTAGACAGCGCGGCTAGTCGGGCGCGCTAATACATGTTTACTTTGTTAATGATGTTTACTAGTACCTTCGCGGTGTCCTACAGGCATCAACCCAGTTCACGCTGAACCACTGAGATCCACAATAGTAGAGGACAGAACCGCGGATTTACACTACTGAAGTTCATAAATCCATCAAGAAGGAAAGAAGAGCATTCATGCTGAAAGGAGCAAAGACAAAACAAGAGAAGTCAGGACTCGTGCGGATGCATACAGACTGTTGTTTTTCCTGCGATCTATTTTCAAGTGGAACAAGGAAGGGAATAACCAGCACTGATACGATCTACCCTTTGCCGTTCACGGATTGGCTTACGGACTATGTATGTTGGCATGGATGCTGATGTAAACTCCTGTTTTTTTACTGACCGGTGAATACTTTGCCCCTGCCGAACGTGAGGGGGAGATGCTGAACTATCTTGTCTTGTACGCTGTCTGACAACGAATGGTCCATACCCGGAGTATTAATACGGAGTGTTCGTAACTACACTTACAGACTTGTAGGGCTTGTAGGGAGGAGTAAGTACATAATATTCTGAATAGGAGCCCATGTCCGGAAACGTGCCGTTCAGATGTCTAGCTCATCCACTTCTGTTTGAGGAAGTGAATGAGGCGTGATGCAGTACAATTATTCGAAAGGAAAAGTAACGAAACATCACTTAAGCACATTTATTTGCGTTAACACTTAAACGTTACGCGTTTACATTATTCCAAAACAAAAAATAATCCACCATACTGTACTTACAGAACAGTACTGATGCCTCACAACATCGTTGTTACAGACATTGTACCTACGAAGCATGTTCTGGTACACACTCTCCGTGCCACCTGGTGTGTCTTCAGTTCCGAGTGAAGTGGCCAGAACTCGTGCCAGCAGATCTTCCTCTGTCTCTTCACGAGTTTCGTAGCAAGACTGCCGCTGAGAGACTTCACGTGACTGTTGTAGTACATGTCATCCTGCCTACCCTGTTGCATATCAGGTCAGCAACTCTGAGACTTTTTGCTTTCCCCCAACAGGTGTGAACATGTTATACATCTGAACTGAAACCGTCGTAGAACAGAACGTTGCATTTCCGGACATGGGTTTCTGTTCTAAATGTTATTTATTCACTAAGCCCTACAAGTTTGTGACGGGAATTTAGGAAAGAGCAACCCAGCTGCTGCTGTGGGATCATCGGCACACCTGGCCTTGTCCTATTCATAGTGCAACTGATGGTAGAAGGGAGACAGCACCTTCAGGGCACTACTATCTACGTTACGTTCTGGGATATAGAGAAATTTAGTTTCTCGAACGGAATAGCTTTCATTTTCGTACAGACAACCAAAAGAGAGCTTGATAGCCTACTAATACGTGTCCACGATAAGATAAAACGTGCAGTGGATGATGTAAACGGTTCTGTATCAGGATTAAAATAAACAGTATAAAAGAAAGCGTGTCCAGTAAACTGACAGCTAGTCTTCGGATTCGGATTCAGTTTGACTTCAAATCCGAAGCGGAGTCTGAAAGAGACATTTTATCTCCAGTACCTAACCTATCATGCATAACGTGAAACGGAAGTTCTTCTGTACACAGTCAAATGGTTCAAATGGCTCTGAGCACTATGGGACTTAACTTTTGAGGTCATCAGTCCCCTAGAACTTAGAACTACTTAAACGTAACTAACCTAAGGAGATCACACACATCCATGCCCGAGGCAGGATTCGAACCTGTGACCGTAGCGGTCACGCGGTTCCAAACTGAAGCGCTTAGAACCGCACGGCCACACCGGCCGGATGTACACAGTCAACTTGATTTCGTATCCACGAGATTCCCGAAGTTACTGTGAAGTGGAAACCGGACGTAGAGTACTGTAGGACCTGAGCTACTTAAAATGATTTGCAGACTTTTATGGCAGTTACCCTCTCCTTCCTATATTTAGTGACAAATTTCTTTCATTTTTTTCTTTTTTGTCACTTTTTCAAGAAGGTTCATAGGATAGCTGCATTTAATTAGAGGTCTATATCGCTGGTGTAAATCTATTTTAGTATTATGGAACATTTTTATGCCCACATATTATGTCGTTTTTGAAGACCGAAAATTTAATAAATAAAAAACAACATGGATTTCGCAAACATAAATCTTGTGAAGCTCAGCTCGCTCTGTTCGTCCATGAGGTCAAGAGAGCCATAGATGTCAGCGTTCATGTAGATGCAGTCTTTCTTGACTTCAGGAAGGCATTTGATACGGTTATGCACTGTTATTTAGTGAAAAAACGAGGTTACCGAGTCTCGTACCAAATCTGTGGCTGATTCAGGACTTCTTTGTAGTTAGAACTCGACGTACCACTCTGAATGGAACAAAACTGACAATTTAATTTAGGAAGTGTCCCAGGGAAGTGCATTGAGACCGTTACTCTTTACAGCAAATAAAAATGCTATAGTCGATAGTGGAAGTGAAATATGGACGATAAACAGTTTAGACAAGAAGAGAATAGAAGCTTTCGAAATGTGGTGCTACAGAAGAATGCTGAAGACTAGATGGGTAGACCACATAACTAATGAGGAAGTATTGAATAGAATTGGGGAGAAGAGAAATTTGTGGCACAACTTGACTAGAAGAAGGGATCGGTTGGTAGGACATGTTCTAAGGCAACAAGAGATCAGCAATTTAGTATTGGAGGGCAGCGTGGAGATGAATACACTACGCAGATTCAAAAGGATGTAAGTTGCAGTAGATACTGAGGGATGAAGAAGCTTGCACAGCATAGAGTACCATGGAGAGCTACATCAAACCTGTATCTGGACTGAAGACCACAACATTAACGTAATGTAGAGCGTCGGAAGCTCAATGAGGCTGTTTGCAAATGATGCGATTGTCTACAAGAAGGCAGCAACGCTAGGAAATTGTAACGCACTACAGAAAGACCTGCAGAGGACTGGTCAACGGTGCAGCAATTGGCAGTTGATTCTGAATGTATACAGGGTGGTCCACTGATCGTGACAGGGCCAAATATCTCACGAAACAAGCGTCAAACGAAAAAACTGCAAAGAACGAAACTTGTCTAGCTTGAAGGGGCAAACGTGGTGGCGCTATGGTTGGCCGGCTGGATGGCGCTGCCATAGGTCAAACGGATATCAACTGCGTTTCTTTACATAAGAACCCCCATTTCTTATTACATATTCGTGTAGTACATAAAGAAATATGAATGTTTTCGTTGGACCACTTTTTCCGCTTTGTGATAGATGGCGCTGTAATAGTCACAAGCGTATGACTAACAATTTTAGACGAACAGTTGGTAACAGGTAGGCTTTTAAATTAAAATACAGAACGTAGGTACGTTTGAACATTTTATTTCGGTTGTTCTAATGTGATACATGTACCTTTGTGAACTTATCATTTGTGAGAACGCATGCTGTTACAGCGTAATTACCTGTAAATGCAACATTAATGCAATCAATGCTCAAAATGATGTCCGTCAACCTCAATGTATTTGGCAATACGTGTAACGACATCCCTGTCAACAGCGAGTAGTTCGCCTTCCGTACTGTTCACACATGCATTGACAAAGCGCTGACGCATGTTGTCAGACGTTGTCGGTGGATCACGATAGCAAATATCCTTCAAATTTCCCCAACAGAAAGAAACCCGGGGACGTCAGATCCGGTGAACGACCAAGCCACCTGTCACGAAATATGCTATTCAATATCGCTTCAACTACACGCGAGCTATGTGCCAGACATCAATCATGTTGGAAGGACATCGCCATTCTGTCATGCAGTGAAACATCTTGTAGTAACATCGGTAGAACATTAAGTAGGAAATCAACATAAATTGCACCATTTAGATTGCCATCGATGAAATGGGGGCCAATTATCCTTCCTCCCACAATACCTCACCATACATTAACCCGCCAAGGTCACTGATGTTCCACTTGTCGCAGCCATCGTGGATTTTCCGTTGCCCAATAGTTCATATTATGCCGGTTTACGTTACCGCTGTTGGTGAATGACGCTTCGCCGCTAAATAGATCGCGTGCAAAAAGTCTGTCATCGTCCCATAATTTCTCTTGTGCCCATTGGCAGAACTGTACACGACGTTCAAAGTCGTCGTCATGCAATTCCTGATGCATTGAAATATGATACGGGTGCAAAAGATGTTGATGTGGCATTCTCAGCACCAACGTTTTTGAGATTCCCGATTTTCGCGCAATTTGTTTGCTACTGATGTGCGGATTAGCCGCGACAGCAGTCAAACACCTACTTGGGCATCATCATTTGTTGCACGTTGTGGTTGACGTTTCACATGTGGCTGAACACGTCCTGTTTCCTTAAATAACGTAAATATTTGGCGAACGGTCCGGGCACTTGGATGATGTCGTCCAGGATACCGAGCAGCATACATAGCACACTCCCGTTGGGCATTTTGATCACAATAGCCATACATCAACACGATATCGACCTTTTCCGCAGTTGGTAAACGGTCCATTTTAAGACGGGTAATGTATCATGAAGCAAATACCGCCCGCACTGGCGCAATGTTACGTCATACCACGTACGTATACGTTTGTGACTATTACAGCGCCATCTATCACAAAGCGAAAAAAGTGGTCCAACGAAAACATTCATATATCTTTACGTACTACACGAATATGTAATAAAAAATGGGGGTTCCTATTTAAAGAAAGGGAGTTGATATCCGTTTGACCTATGGCAGCGCCATCTAGCGGGCTAACCATAGCGCCATCTGGTTTGCACCTTCAAGCTAGACAAGTTTCGTTCTTTGTAGTTTTTTCGTTTAATGCTTATTTCGTGAGATATTTGCCCCGGTTACTATTAATGGGCCATCCTGTATATATGTGACATATTGCGCATGCGTTAGAGATAAATCCACTGCTATATAATTACTGTAGTCAATTACAAATACCTGGAAACAGTAGCTACCGTAAAATACCTAGGAGTAACTATCCAGAGCACCCTTACGTGGAATGACCACAAAATAAATAGCAGGAAAAGCAGATGGCAGGCTGAGAGGCATAGGAAAAATCTCAAGGAAAAAATCATTCATCCACGAAAGAGGTGGCTTCGACTGAGTCTAGAGAGTTACTAAAGTCTGGGACCGTTACCAGGCTGGTTTAATAGAAAAGACAGACAACATCCAACGAAAAGCGGCGCCATTTGTTACAGGATCGTTTCGTTGCCGCGAGTGTTACGGGAATGCTCAACATACGCTAGTGGCAGAAACTACAACAGAAGCGTTGTGTATCACGGAAAGGTTTACTATTGTACGAGGGTCTGCTGAAAAGTAACCATCCCGAATTTTTATGCGAATTTTTTTAAAAATAAAACAAACATTACTAACTTTCTACATCTTTATTCTTCATGTCTACATTTTTGCAATCCTCTTCCGCTAGAGGTCTCCGTATTGTAGCGTGTTAGATGTCGCTCTGTAACTTAACTCCGTCGGTGCATGAGCAAACAGAGTGCTGCAATCGAGTTTCGAATTCGAATAGTTCTTCCGCACATGGAGCACCTTCTGCTTCAGCAGTACAATGCCAACCACACACGAGCGCTACATCTGCTACAAACCGACCCCTTGGGTTCACTGTCATCGATCATCCTCCATATAGTCCTGACTTCACCCCATCCGGTGTTCATTCACTTTGAAAATGATGAAGCGGTGCAAGTAGAGATGAGGTTGTGGCTACGTCAACATTCTATTATACACTGATGGTATCAAAAAACAAGTCCCTCGTTGGGAGGGGTGACTAAGTAGGGAAATAAATATGAGGATATGAAGAATAAAGATGGACAATTTTAATAACGTTCGATTTATTTAAAAAAGCTTTAAGAGTTTTCAAATAAAAAATTCGGGGGCATTACTTTTCAGCATGCCCCCGTAATTCTGAGAGTTGGGCAATATATTACTTCCTCCCACATACTTCGTGCGAAATGACCACAGCGAGAAAATGCAAGAAATTAGAGGTGTTACAGAGGTTTCCCGACAATCATTCTTCCCACGCGCCATTCGCGAATGTAAGATGGAAGGACGGATCAGAAAGTGGAACCAGAAGTACCCTTCACCAACCATGAGTGATGGATTCCAGCTATAGATTTACGGCACTTTTAGTTTCACAAGTCCTTCTTCATCACACAGATTTCTTTACACTTTATTACCGGTTTCGGCTTACCGCCATCTTCAGATTTGTTGTAAATATAATATTCTGTAAGCGACCAGGTTCACTTAGTTATGACTAAATCTATGCAGTATTAATGATGCACGAAAAATATAAAATATTTATAGCCATGTATAGTAGCAATACATACCGTTAAAATATTCTGGTAAAAAACCATCGTCAAGTTAAATAGGTGAGTACATGGTACGTCCTGATAATACTCAGATTGTGTCAGGTATTTATACAAGAACCTACTGCTAGCAGAAGGCACTTTACTACAGTATATAGTAAACCAGTGTCGCCAATATAAAGATTAAAATGCAGAATGCACTGTCTTTAGTTAAAATTTTTCTTTGGCTAAACGAACGTCTGACATTAAAAACATATGCTGATACATGTGATACTGGAATCATACTTGAAGTCCATGTTGTTGTCTTCAGTCCTGAGACTGGTTTGATGCAGCTCTCCATGCCACTCTATCCTGTGCAAGCTTCTTCATCTCCCACTACCTACTGCAACCAACATCCTTCTGAATCTGCTTAGTGTATTCATCTCTTGGTCTCCCTCTACGATTTTTACCCTCCACGCTGCCCTCCAATACTAAATTGGGGATCCCTTGATGCCTCAGAACATGTCCTACCAACCGATCCCTTCTTCTAGTCAAGTTGTGCCAAAAAAGTCTCTTCTCCCCAATCCTATTCAATACCTCCTCATTAGTTACGTGATCTACCCACCTAATCTGCAACATTCTTCTGTAGCACCACATTTCGAAAGCTTCTATTTTTTTCTTGACCAAACTATTTACTGTCCATCTTTCACTTCCATACATGGCTACACTCCATACAAATACATTCAGAAACGACTTCCTGACACTTAAATCTATACTCGATGTTAACAAATTTCTCTTCTTCAGAAAAGCTTTCCTTGCCATTGACAGACAGTCTACATTTTATATCCTTTCTA
Organism: Schistocerca gregaria; assembly: GCF_023897955.1. NCBI lineage: Eukaryota > Metazoa > Arthropoda > Insecta > Orthoptera > Acrididae > Schistocerca > Schistocerca gregaria. Next base: position 861,638,142 of record NC_064931.1, on the reverse strand, counting down.
CTTCGACCATCATCAGTTATTTCGCTCTTCAAATAGCAAAATTCCTTTACTACTTTAAGAGTCTCACTTCCTAATCTAATTCCCTCAGCATCATTCGACTTAATTCGACTACATTCCATTATTCTCGTTTTGCTTTTGTTGATGTTCAACTTATATCCTCCTTTCACGACACTGTCCATTCCCTTCAGCTGCTCTTCCAAGTCCTTCGCTGTGTCTGACAGAATTACAATGTTATCGGCGAACCTCAAAGTTTTTATTTGTTCTCCATGGATTTTAATACCTACTCCGAAATTTTCTTTTGTTTTCTTTACTGCTTGCTCAATATACAGATTGAATAACATCGGGGAGAGGCTGCAACCCTGTCTTACTCCCTTCCCAGCCACTGCTTCCCTTTCATGCCCTCGACTCTTATAACTGCCATCTGCTTTCTGTACAAATTATAAATAGCCTTTCGCTCTCTGTATTTTACCCCTGACACCTTTAGAATTTGAAAGAGAGTATTCCAGTCAACATTGTCAAAAGCTTTCTTTAAGTCTACAAATGCTAGAAACGTAGGTTTGCCTTTCCTTAATCTTTCTTCTAGGATAAGTCGTAAGGTCAGTATTGCCTCACGTGTTCCAGTATTTCTACGGAATCCAAACTGATCTTCCCCGAGGTCGGCTTCTACTAGTTTTTCCATTCGTCTGTAAAGAATTCGTGTTAGTATTTTGCAGCTGTGGCTTATTAAACTGATAGTTCGGTAATTTTCACATCTGTCAACACTTGCTTTCTTTGGGATTGGAATTACTATATTCTTCTAGAAGTCTGAGGGTATTTCGCCTGTTTCATACATCTTGTTCACCAGATGGTACAGTTTCGTCAGGACTGGCTCTCCCAAGGCCGTCAGTAGTTCCAATGGAATGTTGTCTACTCCGGGGGCCTTGTTTCGACTCAGGTCTTTCAGTGCTCTGCCAAACTCTTCACGCAGTATCGTATCTCCCATATCATCTTCATCTACATCCTCTTCCATTTCCATAATATTGTCCTCAAGTACATCGCCCTTGTATATACCCTCTATATACTCCTTCCACCTTTCTGCTTTCCCTTCTTTGCTTAGAACTGGGTTTCCATCTGAGCTCTTGATATTCATACAAGTGGTCCTCTTTTCTCCAAAGGTCTCTTTAATTTTCCTGTAGGCAGTATCTATCTTACCCCGAGTGAGATAAGCCTCTGCATCCTTACATTTGTCCTCTAGCCATCCCTGTTTAGCCATTTTGCACTTCCTGTCGATCTCATTTTTGAGACGTCAGTATTCCTTTTTGCCTGCTTCATTTACTGCATTTTTATATTTTCTCCTTTCATCAATTAAATTCAATATTTCTTTTGTTACCCAAGGATTTCTATTAGCCCTCGTCTTTTTACCTACTTGATCGTCTGCTGCCTTCACTACTTCCTCCCTCAAAGCTACCCATTCTTCTTCTACTGTATTTCTTTACCCCATTCCTGTCAATTATTCCCTTATGCTCTCCCTGAAACACTCTAAAACCTCTGGTTCTTTCAGTTTATCCAGGTCCCATCTCCTTAAATTCCCACCTTTTTGCAGTTTCTTCAGTTTTAATCTACAGGTCATAACCAATAGATTGTGGTCAGAGTCCACATCTGCCCCTGGAAATGTCTTACAATTTAAAACCTGGTTCCTAAATCTCTGTCTTACCATTATATAATCTATCTGATACCTTTTAGTATCTCCAGGATTCTTCCATGTATACAACCTCCTTTCATGATTCTGAAACCAAGTTTTAGCTATGATTAAGTTGTGCTCTGTGCAAAATTCTACCAGGCGGCGTTCATTTCTTAGCCCCAATCCATATTCACCTACTACGTTTCCTTCTCTCCCTTTTCCTACACTCGAATTCCAGTCACCCATGACTATTAAATTTTCGTCTCCCTTCACTATCTGAATAATTTCTTGTATTTCATCATACATTTCTTCAATTTCTTCGTCATCTGCAGAGCTAGTTGGCATATAAACTTGTACTACTCTAGTGGGTGTGGGCTTCGTATCTATCTTGGCCACAATAATGCGTTCACTATGCTGTTTGTAGTAGCTTACCCGCATTCCTATTTTCCTATTCATTATTAAACCTACTCCTGCATTACCCTTATTTGATTTTGTGTTTATAACCCTGTAGTCACCTGAACAGAAGTCTTGTTCCTCCTGCCACCGAACTTCACTAATTCCCACTATATCTAACTTTAACCTGTCCATTTCCCTTTTTAAATTTTCTAACCTACCTGCCCGATTAAGGGATCTGACATTCCACGCTCCGATCCGTAGAGCGCCAGTTTTCTTTCTCCTGATAACGGCATCCTCTTGAGTAGTCCCCGCCCGGAGATCCGAACTTGTACTATTATACCTCCGGAATATTTTACCCAAGAGGACGCCATCATCATTTAATCATATAGTAAAGCTGCATGCCCTCGGGAAAAATTACGTCTGTAGTTTCCCCTTGCTTTCAGCCGTTCGCAGTACCAACACAGCAAGGCCGTTTTGCTTAGTGTTACAAGACCATATCAGTCAATCATACAGACTGTTGCCCCTGCAACTACTGAAAAGGCTGCTGCCCCTCTTCAGGAACCACACGTTTGTCTGGCCTCTCAACAGATACCCCTCCGTTGTGGTTGCACCTACGGTACGGCTATCTGTATCGCTGAGGCACGCAAGCCTCCCCACCAACGACAAGGTCCATAAGAAGCATAAATACTATACAATGCAGCCCTTAGCCTGGTTAGGTAACATACAAACTTTTATGAACGCCAGTATGAATGCCCTTTGACGCCCTATGCAACACTTTCATATTACTGTCTGTATGTCCTACCGAATACCTATCTCTGTCCAAATGTGTACCGAATGCGCTCTTATTTTGACTATACGTATATTCTCTAAAACGAGTCTGGAAATTTCTTCCTGTCTGACAGATGTAAAATCTATCGTAGTGCTGGCAGCTAATCTTATAAACACCAGATTCCATATGTTTATTGCTGTCGTTGCCAACTTTGTGCCAACCACTTGTACCTTTCGTTTGAAACTCAATTTTTATTTTCGTTTTTCAGAAGCGCTGTCTGTGGGAAAATGTACCATTGTATGACATAACCACAAACTTGTTGCCCTATGGTTCTAATGGCTTCTTCCTGTCACATATTTTTGATTTTAATTTAAAATAAAGTTTCATTACTTCACGACCTTCATATCATTTGTCCTGGCTACTTGTTTAATCTCCTCTATCTCGTCATTAGGGGTAAGCGGCAGTTTTAGCATCCTGCTAAACATACCTCTGAAGTATGCCCATTTATGCTTACTGGGGTGACAGGACTTTGCACTTATAATACTGTCAGTGGCCGTTGTCTTCCTAAATATGCTAATTTTATGTCTTCCATCTCTTTTAGTTAACCTAAGATCCAAAAACTTATACTTCCCTCTTCTTCTAACTCCAGTGTGTATTTAATTTTTTCGTGCATCTCACCCATCCTTTCTGCTATCCCGCGTATTTGACTTTCGTCACCTTTGTGCAGTAGTATAATATCGACTATAAATAGTTTGTAATAGACAATTTTCTCGCAGGCGTCAGGATTTTGTCCAAAAAACTTATTTTCGACCTCATTTATAAATATGTCAGCTAAAGTACCAGACAAACTGTTACCCATTGCGGGCCCGTCCTTCTGATAAAAAATCTTGTTGTTAAACTTAAAATAATTAAACGATAACACAAGTTCCAAAATTTCCAACAGTTCTACTATTTTACCCTGGCTAATCTTCCTATGTGTTAGCAATTTCCTCCTTATAATTTCCAAAGTATCCTTTATTGGGACGTTGGTATATAGGTTAATGATGTCAAAAGAAGTCAATGTAGCCCCATCTGGGATCGGCACATCTTTAATCTCATTCGCAAATTCATAACTATTCCTGACATTGAATGATTTTCTGCAAGTATATGCATTCACGGCTCAGTTTGTAATTGGGACACGATATATTATTAATAATCGGTCGAATTGGTTCTCCTTTCTTGTGCAATTTAATTTGCGAACGAAGCACAGGAATGGATGGTTACATCATTTTTAATCTAAGTTTCTCTTTTGGATCCGGAAAAAGAAATGTACTGCTATTAATTACTTTCTTTATACCTGACTGAAATTTGTTCACAGGATTTCTCTTGACATCAACTATGTTATTATCTGCAAGAAAGTTTTCGGTTTATTGAATGTAATCGCAATCTTACATTATGAGAGCCGAATTACCTTTGTCTGCTCTCGTAACTATAGCCTTATCCATTTCCATTTTTTTATTTAAGCGTTTAACTGCTTCTACATGCTTCGTATTTTTTACGTTCGTGACGACCTACTGCAGATATGCGTTTATTAGTTTTTACTGCTATGTCCATTTGATCAAATTTATTTACTTGAGCCACGTCACACGCAACTTTCACCTCTGCAATAGTATTTTGAACTATGCCTGGGCTCAGTTTCGGAGTAATACTAAAATGCAAACCCTTATTCAAAAGATCCATTTCACTATTCATCATTTGTATGTTTGTGAGATTAACCGATCTGTCTGCAAATTCATGCTTGCCTTCCCGTTTTTTGTCTATTCTCACATTATTTCTAGCCTGTAAATTAGTGATTTTCGTCCTATGCCTAACTGCAATCTTTTTCTGTTCATTGTCCACTACATTATTAACACCTTTAAAAACACACGAAAATTGTAACGATGAGAGTACCGCGCCTAAAAGTAATTGAAGTCTGAAAGCTTCTAAATTACGTTTTCTTTACTCTTGTATGCTTCCCTAATTTCAGTACTTATCCATAGAATCTCACTTTTGCATTTCACATGTACCGCTGCTGCAGATTTACTATTAATCCTCTGCTGGCAATAGGTTCTTGTATAAATACCTGACGCAATCTGAGCATTATCAGCACGTACCATGTACTCACTTATTTAACTTGACGTTGATTTTTTATCATCATATTTTAACGGTATGTACGGCTGCTATACATGGCCATAAATATTTTATATTTTTCATGCATCATTAACACTGTATAGATTTAGTCTTAACTAAGTGAACCTGGTCGCTTACACAATATTATATTTGCAACAAATCTGAAATGGCGGTAAGCCGAAGCCGGTAATAAAGTGTAAAGAAATCTGTGTGATCAAGACGGTCTTGTGAAAATAAAAGTGCCAAAAATAAAATGATTGCGGACTCATTTACGGACTTCATGTCTTCAATTTGTTATAGATTTACATTATATTTTTTTCTTTCGTTGTTTTAGGTGGAAGATAATTTTAATAAGTGAACTAGTAATAGTTAATTATACAACACATATTTCTTAGAAAAAACAAGTGCAGAACACAGCACTCTGCCAGAACGATCTTCTGTTAGCAGGGACTGAGTTCATAAGTATGTACGAGGTACTTTAAAAAAAAAAGTTATATGAATTCTGTACAATTTGTTTACGAAAGATAAGGCAAAAAGGAAATGTTGTATATTAATTATGTAATCGATGGACTACTAGTAGAAATAAATGAATACATTTTAAAAACTTTTTCCTATTTCTTTTCGGGGGGCGTTGGGGCTGGGCTGTACCTTGTAGTACTTCTGTTGACAGTGAAAAGCAGATGCATCAAACACTAGACTCACAGATTAAAACAGCAATGTATTCTAAAAGCAAAGATACATAGTAAATCTTAGTAACTTAAGTATCGTCCCAAGGGTTTTGTACAATACACACTACCCACCACGGACGTCTACAGAAACTTACCCATCTGGAGCAAGAATTTGAAATTGTTGTTTTCGATATGATTAATTTGATAAATCTGAATACGTGTCGTGCCTCAAAAACTAAATTTGAGAAGAGGTATACAAAATTTACTTCATCTTAAAAGATTAAAAGTTATCTACCCACAAGGAAACGTCTGAGTGCGAGGTCGCAAAAGGCCAATGATGAATACACCATTCTACGCCTTGCATGTTGTCTACCCTGCAACCACAATGTTGGCTGCCAATGGCAACAAGGGGAGGACTGGAAGTATCCAGTATGAGGATATGGAGCGTAGTCGAACTGCTAAGTCGACGAGTAATTCACAGTAGCGCTACAGAGCTGGTGGTGTTCATACAGAGCAGAGCAATGGCGACGATAAAAAAGCAAACATCGCATCATATCAACAACAGCAGTTGCCGAAGTAGACATTTCATCACAAAGAAACCCGAGGAATTTCGCAGAGTGAGAATGAAGTGGCACATGAAATATTAGCGTTTCTGCAAGAGAAGCTAGTGGAATGTTTGGTGTCGTATACGCCCGACTGTGTGGACAGTGTACATGAGGAGTACAATGATGACGATACGTAAGTAACAAGTGAAAGTGAAATTTAAACAGGTGTCAAGCCACGTAGTTTATCATCCTTGTCGGACAGGGAGTCACAAATGCCGTCTACAGTGAAACGTAGTAAAGGGCAATCGGGTACTAAACATAATCACGTACATCGAAGATCATCCGCAAGATATTAACAAATCAATTATGAACAGATTTAGAGTAAGTCCGCAGCAATATGACAGTGCAGTCCATAAGAAAAACTTCGGGTGTTCAAGAAAGACAAGGCACACTTGTTACGAAAACTAGTGTTCGCGCGTTTCAGCGACGCTCTATACGATTTACAAAATGTGCGCGACAGTGACCTACTACGTTATTCACATCAAATTGCGTGTGACATAGATTACAGTGATTTCAGGGGAAACAGTGGACGGTTGCTTAACTTCAAACAGTGCTACAGAATCGCAAGATATAAGACAACGAAATTTCAAACAGAGCGTCAATTTCTCGATGCACGCAAACTGCGGGATCGGCTCGAAAATTGTTAGATGAGATAAATAAACTTACCTCATTGTTCAGTAATGAATTTATTTTCAACTCCGATCAATCAGGATTAGAACAGGAAATGTATATGAAAGGAACTCTGGAAATTAGAGGTACCAAGAGATTTGTATCGAGATCAACTAACATCAATGCCTTAACGCATTCGTATACAATTATGCCGATTGTTAATCCAGAAGGTAAATCTGCTGGAGAGTTATTTAGTGTGCTGCGAGAAGTTGGAGGAGTTCTGTCCCCTACAATAGTATCTCGTATGCGTGGTATTGCAAGGGCAGTAGGGAATCTTTACGTCACAGCAAGCAAGAGTGGGATAATGGACGTAAGAGAACTACAACTTTGGTATAAGTACTGCTTTTTGCTAATAGGTGATCAAAATAATTTGATTTTGTTTGATTCTTGGCCTGTGTGTAAAACTCATACTCCTTTAGAGCAAAAGTGTTTGACATTGCAATTCATACCACCTGGAACCACTAGACAAATTCAGCCTCTGGATGTTTGTTTCCTCCGTGCTTGTAAAACATATGATCTATAGCTACGCCCTAAAGAATAACCAGTTTTACGATAAGCTCTAAGACTGTGTCGCATTCGGTTACATGCCATCACATTCCATCAGCACTCATCGGTACTCATGTGATTCTATATGGATTCTCTAAGAGTGCATACCTAGCTGAATGCCCTGCGCGGTTTGTAACTCACAAAGAATTCGCCTTCGATCTTCATGGTGCGAGCTTTTGTGACCACTGTGGCACGCCATTTTTCAATCAGTGTTCATATTGCAAGTTAATGGTTTGTTCTGAACATTTCTTGAATGTGGATGATGTCCATTTTGTGAAGTGTAATACATACATCCCATAGAAGGTGGAACTCGGCACCTCCCGGACACTCATTTTCTGACGCCCTCCTGATGCACATGTGAGTCATTACAAGCTAACGTCTTTGCTGTCATAAACTTTAACATAACAATTTCAAATGAGTCTTACTAAAGATTAAACTTGCGACTTCGCATTCAAGGGGTTCCTTGTCAGTATACTGACGAAGACTGATTAATCTGATATCTGTAAGGTTAGCACGTTTAATTAGTAAATGCGTAGTAAATCTTCTTATATTAATAACATTTCCATTGATACCACCTGTTTTGTTGCTGTCTTGAGAACGAAGATTGCTTTGATGCAGATTTCCATTCTAGTCGATCTTTTGCAAGTCTTTTCATATCAGCATAAATACTGCAGCCCACATCTGCTTACTATACTCAAGAGATAGACTTCACCTACAGTTTTTACATCACTATTCCCCCAATTTGATCCATTACCAAATTAACTACTCCATACTAATATCCATCATCATATCCCTTCTTTTAGTCAACTTCTCACTGTTCAATTCAGTACCACTTCGTTAGAGGTTTCATAAACTTCAGAACTCTTCTGTGGCATTACATTTCAAAAGATTCAATTCTCTTCTTGACTGTAATGTTTCTCGTCCACATTTCTCTTTGATACAAGAATACGCTCCAAACAAAAACTTTCGAGAAAGGGTACGTAACACTTAAATTTATTTTCGGTGCTAATATATTTCTCTTTTTCTGAAAAGTTTTCTTGCTATTGACAGTCTGTATTGAATATCCTCCATTTCTACTATCGTCAGTAATTTTGCTGCACAAATAGCAACGTCTTCCACAATTTTCAGTCTCACTTTTACTAATTCAGTTCCTTCAGCATCCTAATACGACTCAAAAGAAAATTAATGCCTATCGTTTTTGCATCTTCTCTATCCCCATGAACTATGGACCTTGCCGTTGGTGGGGACGCTTGTGTACCTCAGTGATACAGAGAGCCATACCGTAGGTGCAACCACACGGAGGGGTATCTGTTGAGAGGCCAGAAAAACGTGTGGTTCCTGAAGAGGGGCAGCAGCCTTTTCCGTAGTTGTAGGGGCAACAGTCTGGATAATTGACTGATCTGGCCTTGCAACACTAACCAAAACGGCCTTGCTGTGCTGGTACTGCGAACTGCTGAAAGCAAGGGGAAACTACAGCCGTCATTCTTCCCGAGGGCATACAGAGTTACTGTATGGTTAAATGATGGTACCGTCCTCTTGTGTAAAATATTCCGGAGGTAAAATAGTCCCCAAATCGGATCTCCGGGCGGGGAATACTCAGGAGGATGTCGTTATCGGGAGAAAAAGAAATTGGCGTTCTACGGATCGGAGCGTGGAATGTCAGATCCCTTAATCGGGCAGGGAGATTAGAAAATTTAAAAAGGGAGAGGAATAGATTAAAGTTAGATATAGTGTGAATTAGTGAAGTTTGGTGGCAGGTGAATACAGGGTTATAAATACCAAATCAAATAGGGGTAATGCAGGAGTTGTTTTAATAATGAATAAAAAACAGCAGTGCGAGTTAGCTACTAAGAACAGCATAGTGAACGCATTATTGTAGCCAAGATAGAAAAGAAGCCCACACATTCCACAGTAGTGCAAGTTTATATGCCAACTATCTCCGCAGTGACGAAGAGATTGAAGACATGTATGATGAGATAAAGGAAATTATTCAGATAGTTAAGGGAGACGAAAATTTAATAGTGATGTGGAACCGGAATTCGATAGTAGGTAAGGGAAGAGAAGGAAAAGTAGTAGGTAAATATGAAATGGGGGTAAGAAATGATGGAGGAAGCCGCCTGGTAGAATTCTGCTCAGAGTATAACTTAATCATAGCTACCACTTGGCTTAAGAATCATGAAAGAAAGTTGTATATGTTGAAGAGGCCTGGAAACACTGGAAGGTTTCGAAACAAAATCAAATGTGTGTGAAATCTTATGGGACTTAACTGCTAAGGTCATCAGTCCCTAAGCTTACACACTACTTAACCTAAATTATCCTAAGGACAAACACACACACCCATGCGTGAGGGAGGACTCGTATCTCCGCCGGGACCAGCCCCATAGTCCATGACTGCAGCGCAATGAGACCACTCGGCTAATCCCGCGCGATTGGAAGGTTTCAGGTAGTTATATAATGGTAAGGCAGAGACTTAGGAACCAGGTTTTGATTGTAAGACATTTGCAGGGGCAGATGTGGACCCTGACCACAATCTGTTGCTTATGGACTCTAGATTAAAACTGAAGAAACTGCAAAAAGATAAGAATTTAAGGAGATGCGGCCTGAATAAACTGAAAGAACCAGAGGTTGTAGATGGTTTCAGAGGGAGCATTAGGGAACGACTGACAAGGACAGGGGAAAGAAAAACAGTAGAAGAAGAACGGGTAGTTTTGAGAGTCGAAATAGTGAAGGCACCAGAGGATCAAGTAGGTAAAAAATCGAGGACTAGTAGAAATCCTTGGGTAACAGAAGACATACCGAATTTAACTGATGAAAGGAGAAAATGTATAAATGTAGTAAAAGAACCAAACGTCTCAAAAATGAGATCGACAGGAAGTGCAAAATATCTAAGCAGGGATGGCTAGAGGACAATGTAACGATGTAGAGGCATATATCGCCAGGGGCAAGATAGATATAAGGATGTAGAAGCATATATCAGCAGGAGTAAGATAGAAACTGTCTACAGGAAAGTTAAAGAGGCCTTTGTAAAAAAGAGAAGCACTTCTATGAATATCAAGAGCTCAGCTGGAAAACCAGTTCTAAGCTAAAAGGGAAAGCACAAACGACGGAAGGAGTGCATAGAGGGTCTATACAAGGGAGATGTACTTGAGGGCAATATTATGGAAATGGAAGAGGATGTAAGTTAGGAAGAAATGGGAGATATGATGCTGCGTGAAGGATGTGACAGAGCACTGAAAGAGCCAAGTCGAAACAAGGACCCTGGAGTAGACAACATTCCATTAGAACTACTGATAGCTTTGGGAGAGCCAACCATAACAAAAGTCTACCATCTGATGAGCAACATGTATGAGCCAGGCAAAATATCCTCAGACTTCTATAAGAATATAATAATTCCAATCCCAAAGAAACAGGTGTGGACGGGTGTGAAAATTACCGAACTATCAGTTTAATAAGTCACGGTTGCAAAATACTTACATGAATTCTTTACAGACTAATGGAAAAACTGGTAGAAACCGACCTAGGGGAAGATCAGTTCGGATTCCGTAGAAACGTTGGAACACGCGAGGCAAAACTGAGCCTACGACTTACCTTAGAAGATATTAAGGAAAGCCAAACCTACGTTTCTAGCATTTGAAGACATAGAGAAAGCTTATGACAATGCTGACTGGAATACTCCCTTTCAAATTCTGAAGGTGTCAGGGGTCAAATACAGGGAGCTAAATGCTAAATACATTTTGTACAGAAACCAGACGACAGTTATAAGAGTCGAGGGGCATGAAAGGGAAGCAGTGGTTGGGAATGGAGTGAGACAGGGTTGTAGCCTGTCTACGATGTTATTCAATATGTGTATTGAGCAAGCAGTAAAGGAAACAAAAAGAAATTTTTTTAGTAGGAATTAAAATTCATGGAGAACAAATAAGAATTTTGAGGTTTGCCGATGATATTGTAATTCTGTCAGAGACAGCAGAGCACCTGGAAGAGCAGTTGAACGGAATGGACAGTGTCTTGAAAGGAAGATATAAGATGAACATGAACATAAGCAAAACGAGGCTAATGGAATGTATTCCAATTAAATCAGGTGATGCTGAGGGAAACAATTAGGGAATGAGACACTAGGTAGTAGATGAGTTTTGCTATTTAGGGAGCAAAATAAATAATGATTGTCGAAGTAGATAGAATATAAAATGTAGACTACCAATGGCAAGAAAAGCGTTTCTGAAGAAGAGATATTTGTTAACATTGAGTATGGATTTAAATGTCAGGAAGTCTTTTCTAAAAGTATTTGCATGGAGTGTAGCCATGTAGGGATGTAAAACATGGACGATAAACAGTTTTGACAAGAAAAGAATAGATGCTTTTAAATGTGTGTGAATTCCTAAGGGACCAAACTGATTAGATCATCGGTCCATAGACTTAGACACTACTTAAACTAACTTATGCTAAGAACAACACACACAGCCATGCCCGAGTGAGGACTCGAACCTCCGGCGGGAGAGGCCGTGCAGCCCGTGAGAGGACGCCTCAAACCGCGCGGCTACTCTCCGCAGCATAGATGCTTTCGGAATGTGGTGCTACAGAAGAATGCTGAAGATTAGATGGGTAAATCACGTAACTAATGAGGAGGTACTGAATAGAATTGGGGAGAATAGGAATTTGTGGCACATCTTCACTAAAGGGATGCGTTGATAGGACACGTTCTGAACCATCAAGGATTCACTAGTTTAGTACGGGAGGCTAGTGTGAGGGGTAAAAATCGTAGAGGGAGACCAAGAGATGAATACACTAAGCACCAAAACAACAACAACAACAACTGTTGTAATTAAAGTTGAAAAAAAAGTGTTTTGAAAGCGTGTTAATTTTAGCCCAGACGCAACATTCGACTAGATGAATGTGAGAAACTTCCCAAAATCAATCTCAAATTACCCAATCTAACTGATTCTTCACAGCCTAAGACTGAATCCAGATGGTACTTATCCCTCTTTTTACACACAGTACTGTGCTTTAATTACAAATGTATCGTAGAATTCTCAACTCGAGCAGTGCGTGTTGCGCTGTTTTGCATACTGTAGATATGGAGGAGGTGGCAACTCGTGGAGATGAAATCTCTTCAGCAGTGAAATTTCACATATTTTTTTGTTTTCTAGCCCAGAAAATAACATTTTATTATTTTGAATGATGTCTTTGTATTCATGCCTACAGTATAAATTGGTCGTATTTGTTTCTGTCTGTTGCAATCGTTCTGTGTGCAAAACAATATAATCGCAATAGTTGGACACATATCTTGTTTTTGCTCGGACAAAAGGTAAAAAACTGTAGCGACAAAGTTGTGCATTTGGGGGAGGGGACATTCTTGAGGGAATTTGGGATGGAAGTCGGCTTGGTATACTACAGCCTAGTTTATGATTTGTTGCTAAGGGAGAAGTGTTGTGGAGGTTACAGGCCGGCTTCGTGCAGCAGAATGGCTGTGTGAGGATACGACAGAGAGAAGTTTGGAGACTCTACTTCGCCAATGTTCTGCAAAAATTCACACTAGCATTGCCTGCAGGACAGCGCCGGAACCACCACCTTGTCCAGGAAACAGTAGTTTCTCATGACAGCCATGACAATCAAACGAATTCAAGTCATTTTGTGATTGGTAAAGCTCTTAGCAATGCTAGCTCTGCAATACATCAGAATCATAAATAATCATTTCTAGAAAAGTTTAAGAATTCTGTAATTAATAAAAATTCTGTATCTCAAATTCCAAGAAGGAGCAGGCGCCATTCTTACACCCCGTCCCTCTCCAAAACCACCGCCCACGCCACCCTATGCTGCTTCCTGCGTTGTTTGTTGGTTGATTCGTGGGAGGGGACCAATCAGCGAGGTTATGGTTCCCACCGGATGAGGAATGGGTGGGGAAGGAAATCGGCCGTGTCCTTGCAAAGGAACCATCTCGGTATTTGCGAAAAACCTAAATCGGGATGGCCGGACGCGGGTTTTGAACCATCGGCTTCCCGAATGCGAGTCCAGTGTGTTAACCACTGTGCCACCTCGCTGGGTTTTCTACATTGTCTACTGGTTGCGAGCTGGCGACGTAGTTCTGCGTTAATGTACTCAAAAGCCTGCAGGAAGTAATCACGTTCATGTCTCGGTTCGACCATTCACTTTATGTGTTTAGTAATTTCATCGTGGTTTTCATGGTTCTACCATCTCTTAGGCTGTGTACAATTTACTCTTCATGTCCTTTTATAACTAAAATAGTCCACTCCTAATAACATCAATAGCGAATGGGGGATTATTTGCTTAGTTTTTAGCTAGAACCGGACATTCACTATCGATTTTCGTGCAACCATTGAAATACTCTGTACCTAAATAATTTGTAAAGTGTGTGTCAGTGCGTTGGGAACGGCCATGTGGAGTGCTTGTACAGGGTTATTTGATGTTTCGTTTTTGGCTGACAGCTGCTCAGCCGAGAGCATTTACAAAATATACTACTGGTCATTAAAATTGCTACATCACGATGATGACGTGCTACAGACGCGAAATTTAACCGATAGGAAGAAGATGCTGTGATATGCAAAAGATAAGCTTTTCAGAGCATTCACACAAGGTTGGTGCCGGTGGCGACACCTACAACGTGCTGACATGATGAAAGTTTCCAACCGATTTCTCATACACAAACAGTGGTCGACCAGCGATGCCTGGTCAAATGTTATTGTGATGCCTCTTGTAAGGAGGAGAAATGCGTACCATCACGTTTCCGACTTTGATAAAGGTCGGATTGTAGCCTATCGCGATTGCGGTTTATTGAATCGCGACATTGCTGCTCGTGCTGGTCGAGATCCAATGACTGTTAGCAGAACATGGAATCGGTGGGTTCAGGAGGGTAATTTGGAACGCCCTGCTGGATCCCAACGGCCTCGTATCACTAGCAGTCGAGATGACAGGCATATTATCCGCATGGCTGTAACGAATCGTGCAGCCACGTCTCAATCCCAGAGTCAACAGATGGGGACGTTTGCAAGACAACAACCATCTGCACGAACAGTTCGACGACGTTTGCAGCAGCATGGACTATCAGCTCGGACACCATGGCTGCGGCTACCCTTGATGCTGCATCACAGACAGGAGCGCCTGCGACGGTGTTCTCAACGACGAACCTGGGTGCACGAATGGCAAAACGTCATTTTTTAGGATGAATCCAGGTTCTGTTTACAACATCATGATGGTCGCATCCGTGTTTGGCGACATCGCGGTGAACGCACATTGGAAGCGTGTATAAGTCATCGCCATACTGGCGTGTCACCCGGCGTGATGGTATGGGGTGCCATTGGTTTACAAGTGTCGGTCACCTCTTGTTCGCATTGACGGCACTTTGAACAGTGGACGTTACATTTCGGATGTGTTACGACCCGTGTCTCTACCCTTCATTCTATCCTTGCAAAACCCTACATTTCAGCAGGATGATGCACGACCGCATGTTGCAGGTCCTGTACGGGCCTTTGTGGATACAGAAAATGTTCGATTGCTGCCCTGGCCAGCACATTCTTCAGATCTCTCACCCATTGAAAACGTCTGGTCAATGGTGACCGAGCAACTGGCTCGTCACAATACGCCAGTCACTACTCTTGATGAACTGTGGTATAGTGTTGAAGCTGCATGGGCAGCTGTACCTGTACAAGCCATCCAAGCTCTGTTTGACTCAATGCTCAGGCGTATCAAGGCCGTTATTACGGCCAGAGGTGGTTGTCCTGGGTACTGATTTCTCAGGATGTATGCAGCCAAATTGGGTGAAAATGTAATCACATGTCAGTTCTAGTATAATATATTTGTCCAATGAATACCCGTTTATCATCTGCATTTCTTCTTGGTGTAGCCATTTTAATGACCAGTAGTGTACATAACAAGCATACATTCAAAGAGTGTTTAAAGCTATAAAACATGTACCATAATTTGTAAAATTGGACAGTGAATATGTTAGTAATGGAAGCAAAAATTAGACGAAAATACATGAAATTCAAATAACCACGTTTCACTGGCTTATTGAACGCACTGTTTGTAGATTTACAACAAAAATAAAGATCACGATAAAGAATGACAGCTAAAACAGTTGCAGGATAAAAATTTATTAAAATTCTTGACCATAGTTTCAGTATATATAAATACACCTTCATCAGAAGTAAAAAATCTAAAATTACATCATGCAATGAAGATTAATAAAACAATTCTGCCAAAGGCGTCGTCAATAATTAAGACATCATCTCCACTTGTACAACATGACTATAGGCACAGGGTCAATACGAACGGTTTAGCACTGGTTGGCACTATTGTTTTATTAATCTCCATTGCATGATGTAATTTTATACTTTTTTACTTTTGATGAAGGTATATTTATATATACCAAAACCTTGGTCAAGAATTTTAATAAATTTTTATCCTGCAACTGTTTTGGCTGTCATCCTTTATCGTGAAGAATTTGAACAGTTGCTGTTTCAGCCACGTTTAAAATCTTGAAAAATAAAGTTGTCGATGTCTTTGATTCCAGACCAATGATGACGTTTTAAACGAACAGCACAAAACTCTTATGGTAAAATGAGTATGCATTTTTAGTAGATGAATGGACTGATCTAAAGTACTTTAAGTAAGTACACATTCTGGTCAAAATGGTCCGGACACCTGTTAGCGGCCGGCCGGGGTGGCCGTGCGGTTCTTGGCGCTACAGTCTGCAACTGAGCGACCGCTACGGTCGCAGGTTCGAATCCTGCCTCGGGCATGGATGTGTGTGATGTCCTTAGGTTAGTTAGGTTTAATTAGTTCTAAGTTCTAGGCGACTGATGACCTCGGCAGTTAAGTCGCATAGTGCTCAGAGCCATTTGAACCTGTTAGCGGACGTTAAGAATGGGTGTGCGCACCCTTCGCTTTTATGTCACTTTGAACTCTGCTGAGGACACTTTCAGCGAGGTGTCTGAATGCCTGTGGAGAAATGGCAGACCATTCTACCTCAAGATCCGGAACCAGAGAAAGTACGCTGGGGTCTGGATCGAAGTCGACGTATTAACTCATCTCGAAGCTGTTCCACTGGGCTTGCCTGGGGGACTGCGCAGGTCTGTTAGTTCCAGGATTACTTTTGTCCACAGTCTATTGCCGCTCCGTTCTGAAACCTTCAGAGCCGAGCGCGCCTTTTCTCTGTGTGAGCTTTGCCTTGCAGTATGCCCCGCAGTAGTGGTGACACTATGCCTTGGCGTACGTTTTTAATTTTTTTTTGTCTTTGGGGCCAAAGACCATACAGCCAACAGCAGTTACCGTGTTAACATAAATGCAATTTCCACGACAGACCAATAAGGTAAGATAACTGGCGTGCATGAGAGAGTCGGTGTTGAGCTCCCGCAAGGACCGGTCACACGCAGCCACGTCGTCAGTATATAGTAGGAACAATTTGGTAGAAAGATAATGAAGAGTTAGATGTTTACGTCACATCGTAGGAGAAATGAGGCGGAATGGCGCCCGGGATTAATTATGAGATTCATGGTTGGAACACTGTCGTGTTTGCGAATCGGTAATTGTCATGGAGAAACCTGTTAATAATGAACGTAAATGAAAAATGGTACCGTGATAAGTGATTATCTGTTTAATTAAAGGGCAAATGGAACGTAACAATGGTTACTTCAGTGTGAATGTGAAACAAGCACAACTGTTCACAAGAAACTGGATGAGCTTCGGCATTGTTAGGGAAGTGTGTTACATGCTGAAGGGACAATAAAACAAAGTAAATTGACTCTCACTTTTATTGCTTCAAAGTGACATTTTCCTGAGTAAGTTAAATGTTTGAGAAGTATAAGTGTCACGTTTTCTGTGCAGGCACACGCTCAGGTTTATTTCGTAATGAAGGGTGTTCTCTATGTGAAGCTCCCATGCTTGAGTCTGATAATCGCAAAATTAATCTAAAAATAAACAGAAAAGACATTAATAACGACGAGTGAAGCTTGGCACGTTTTGTACGCCCGAAAGAGCGTTACCTAACCTCAGAAGGATCTCTTGACATGCTG
This sequence comes from Schistocerca gregaria, assembly GCF_023897955.1. NCBI lineage: Eukaryota > Metazoa > Arthropoda > Insecta > Orthoptera > Acrididae > Schistocerca > Schistocerca gregaria. Next base: position 861,620,656 of record NC_064931.1, on the reverse strand, counting down.
ATTAGTTACTGTCAGCTCGTTTCTTCCATGTACAACAGTCTGTCTTAGAACGCTACTGACAGCCTGATAACCATGTTCATCTACTCTCTGACGAGTAATACGGCGGCCTCGCATTCACTAATCTTATGGTATGCCAAGTATACGTTGGCCACCATAACTGAAGACTGAAAGAACTCGAGTTTCAACATGCCTGTGGCTACCATAATTAGACACAACTGCTATGAGGTATTTTGTTTGTTAAAAAATATAAAGATAAATTCATATTAATCTATGCAATGAATTAAGTTGGCTTGTTGCTGGCAGAAACGAATTATAACATTTTTAAAAAGAAATGACATTTTGTCATGGAGAAAGTGATTGACTTTTTTAATTGTACATTTAATATTTTCACTACGTATCATATAATGCAGGATTTGACGACCCATATTGTGATCCTCGGTAATATTTTGATGACTGTTAGGCCCGCGATCTATGGCAGCAGTCCTCAAAGTGGTGGGCACGCCCAATGGGTGGGTGAAGGGCGGGAAGTATTTAGTGGGGTGGAAGCTTTCATTGAAATATTTCCATTTCACATCATGTAAGAAAAAGACATCCGGTGAACAAACACTGCTCACGTCAGATTCTTATTTCCGTTAACCAAATTAGGGAAAAAATTAAAAATTTTTGGTAAGGTCTTATGGGACCAAACTGCTGAGGTCATCGGTCCCTTAGCTAGCGCACTACTTAATCTAACTTAAACTAACTTACGCTAAGGACAACACATACCCCCATGCCCGAGGGAGGACTCGAACCTCCGACGAAGGGAGCCGCGTGGGCCGTGACAAGGCGCCCTAGACCGGGCGTCTACCCCGCGCGGCGCTAAATTAGGAAGCTTCCTGTCCATCTTCTGCCTTATTTCACAAGAACTGACCATTAAATCCTGTCGGCAGGAAAGCTACCTGCCAAGCAGGGTTAGTTACTCACCAAGTACAGGTATTTAACAACCACTAATGACTATAAGCCGCTTGACAGTGTGCCTACCATTTCCTTGCAACACTAACAACAAAAACAAATTGTTAATCATAGCCATGGTGGCTGCCCACTCGATTTCAGTCAGCCTTCTGAAGCCAGATCAAGAGTAGTAAGTTAGCTAGCCGTTGAATTCTAGTGCGTGTTCAGTGGAAGTGGTTAAATGGACTTAAAATTAAGTGATACAAGTTCTGCCACTACCATGCTAGTCATTCGACGAGCGTCTTTTCTCCTTGGAAAGTATGCAATTCTAATAAGGAAAGACATTCGAATTTAATCAATGTACGTTCTACTCTCGCATCCTCCTCTGTTCTTATCATCAGCGCTAGTTCGAAACGAAAACCACAGTGCGTAAATATTACATTGCTGTCCGCGGCTCGTGGTCTTGCGGTAGCATTCTCGCTTCCCACTCACGGGGAGCCGGGTTCGATTCCCGGCCGGGTCACGGATTTTCTCTGCCTCGAGATGACTGGGTGTTGTGTGTCTTAAAGCGTCATTTTGTCCTATTTCACTCGCAAGTCGCCGTAGTCGCGTTAAAGAACGAGTGGAGCGGCGGCCGAACCACCCCGCTAGGGGTCTCCCGGCCACCAAAGCCATAAGCTGATTCATTCATTACATTGATTAGCTGATAGTAGGTTTTATCAGCATTCTTTTCAATAACGAAGGAGACCGAATGTGTTTTTGATTGAAGCCAACGACAGCTTGAAGAGTATAAAACTATAGAGACATCAGCAGGCAAAATATCCAGACCATGTAGGTAAACTAATCGATTTTTTTTAGCGTCATGACCATCAACTAAAAGGAAACGTCAGATTCCTCAAAAACAGGTATCAGTTTCTACAAAAGCCCTACATCTACATCTTCATCTATATCTACATGTACACAAAGGCGCAGGGTACCCTGTACCACTATCAGTCATTTCGTTTCCTGTGTGCTGGCCAGTATGACCGAGCGGTTCTAGGCGCTTCAGTCCGGAACCGCGCTGCTGCTACGGTAGCAGGTTCTAATCCTGCCGTGGGCATGGATGTGTGTGATGTCCTTCGGTTAGATAAGTTTAAGTAGTTCTAAGTCTAGGTGACTGATGACCTCAGATGATAAGTCCCATAGTGCTTGGAGCCATTTGAACCATTCCTTTCCTATTCCACTCGCAAACAGAGCGAGGGAAAAATTGTCTACATGCATCCATACAAACTCTAAACCTCTAATGTTATATTCATGTCCCTTACGTGAAATGTACGTTGGCAGCAGCAGAATCGTTCTGCACTCAGCCTCAAATGCCAATTGTCTAAACTTTTTCAATAGCGCGCCTCGAAAAGCACGTCACCGTTCCTCCAAGGATTTCCATTCGAGTTTCCAAAGCATGTCCGTAACACTTGCGTGTTGTTCGAACCTATCGGTAACAAACCTAGCAGCCCGCTTCTGAATTGTTTCGATGTCTTCCTTGAATCCGACCTGTTGCGCGTCCCAAACACTCGATCACTGTTCAAGAACAAGTCGCAGTAGCGTCCTGTAAGAGGTCTCCTTTACATATGAACTACACACTCCCAAAATTCTTCTAATAAACCGAAGTCGAACATTCGCCTTCCTACCACAGTTCTCACGTGTCCGTTCCATTTCGTATCGCTTTGGAACGTTACGTCCAGATATTTAAGCGAAGTGACTGCTTCAAGCGGGACACTAGTAATGCTGTATCTGAACATTATAGGTTTGAATTTACAATGAACTACAAACCATTAGGTGCTTACAGAGTTGATAAACACCAATGGCAACTCGAACCCGGAATCTCCTGCTTACATGGCAAACGCTCTATCCGACTCAGCCACCGAGGACACAGAGGATAGTGCGACAGCAGGGACTTATCTCTTCACGCTCCCCGTGAGAACCACACTTACAACTTACTGTCCATACTCTCCACTTGTAGTGCCTCTGCCCACTATACTCATTACTCGCGGCAGGCAATCTCCCTATTCCCGAAAGAGTTCGGGCAGTGTGAATGCATCCGCACTGTAGAAGATCGTTGGCAGACTAGCCTTATCAATATGAAGATGGTATCTGTTCTTTCGGACATGTCCGAATGGACAGATACTATTAGTGATGTTGCAGCTCTCGAAGAATGAAATTACATTGAAATCCAGACCATTAGCTGCTTACAGGCGTTGATAAATATCAACGGGGACAGTTGAAAGTATGTGTTATCGGTAATATATGATACACACAAAGCTTCCTATTTATTAGTGATGGAGGAGAGGAGGAGATTAGAGTTTTACATCCCATCGACAACGAGGTCATTAGAGACGGAGCACAAGCTCGGATTAGGGAAGGAAATCGGCCGTGCTCTTTCACAGGAACCATCCCGGCATTTGCCTGAAGCGATTTAGGGAAATCACGGAAAACCTAAATCAGGATGGCCGGACGCGGTATTGAACCGTCATACTCCGGAATGCGAGTCCAGTGTTCTAACCACTGCGTATTTATTAGTGAAAACCGTATGAAAATCGCTACAGTAGCTCCTGAGATAAGCCATGACATACAGATACAAAAACTTCATTTCCAATACGTGTAGAAAACGAGCTCCTCGTCGGGCTGTGAAGGCCCAAGCGATGCCTCCCTGCTGCCGTCCCATCCTCTTCCTTGCGGCAACAAGAGGCCAGTGCACCCCGTACAAGTTCTCAGACCGAGGAAAAATCCTCGCCAGTACCGCGAATCGAGTCCGCGTCCAGGAAACCATCTACGCTCACCACTCAATTACGTATAGAAGAGATGTATAAATTTATAATAATTGTGTGTGGCTCACTGGCCCCCTTCAGGTTCTCCGATTGGACGTCACTTGTGGGTCCCTAATCTACTCCAGTTATCCAACGGGGGAAATGGGACCTACAGTTTAACATGAAATCCGAACAATGTGTTGCTCCTGGCGAATCTTCACACCAGTGAGAGGTGAATGCTAAGTTAAAAAGCATGCTGAAAGACCCACGGCAAAAACCGAGATTCGACTCCACGGCCTTTCGGATTCGAGGCATACCCTTCACCATCTGTTTCAACATTTTTGTTTTGTTTCCAAAAACATCTCCTGAGACGTTTTTTTTTCACTCGTTGTATCCTTTAAATTGATTGTACATTTGCAAGTAAGACACATTCTTTTATGGTAAATGGATAATAAGTGAATCAGTGACGACTCCACTGTCATCTGCTCAATAGACTACATTATTTGAGGCTGTATAGCTTCACGTACATGTTGTTGTTGTTGTTGGCGCTACTGCTGTGCTTCTGTCACTGTTGTGGCCTTCAACCCCAGAGACCGGTTTGATGCTCCTTTCCACGCTACTCTGCCCTGTGCAAGCCTCTTCACCTCCGAATAACTTCAGCAACCCACATCCATTTGAATCTGCTTCCTATCTAAGTGTCTTGTTCTCCATCTGCAATTTCTAACCCCTCTCCCAATCCAGTACTAAACCCTTATGTCTTAGAATGTATCCTATCAATCGATCCCTTCTTTTAATCAAGTTGTGGCATATATTTCTTTTTTCCGAATTTTTATTCAGTACTGCCTCATTAGTTACGTGATCTACCTATCTTTTTTTCAGCATTCATCTGTAGCACCACAATTCAAAAGCTTCTATTCTCTTCTTGTCTGAATTGCTTATCGTCAACGTTTCAATTCTGTACAAGGTTAAATTCCCAGCACTTATAATCGATGTTAAAAAATATGTCTTCTTCAGAAACGCTCTTCTTCGCATTGCCATTCTACATTTTATGTGTTATTTACCTCGGCAATAAGAAGTTATTTTAGTGCTGTGGGGCGGCGTATGGTAATAATTGTTAATGAATGGAATGTAGAAAAGAAGCATTTCCCGGCCCATGTACCATATGTGGGGTGGCGCATGGACTTTATTGTTATTGAAATGTTCTTATGATTTAATTAATGCTGTTGTTTGCCGTTCTCAACACTGCCTCTCTAACTACAATATTGGCAACCAGAAAGTGATTAGCAAAACGTGAAGCCTGTAGTTAGAATTCCTAGTGCCCACTTCAACTGAGAAATACACTTATAGCTACAGATTACAGCTCTGAGGAATTAGGAGATTGTCTGGGATTCATAATCAAAAACGATTCACTCTAAATGGTTCACTATATTCTGAAAATCACAGACCAAAAAGAATCCACACAATCCAGCTACCAGAGCAGTTCAGAGTCTAATGCGCTGATGCAACTATAACTGTTAAAGTTAAATGTTTAAGTGAATGCTCGCCATAATTTGATGATAATGTTCATCAAACGCCACGCTAAATAATGGTAGAATGTCTGTCCCGCGGCGGCACGTGAAAATACGACATAAGCAAACTAAAGATAGATCATGAATGTCATCCCAGAATTAACACTTCACTCGAAAATGATTTCATGGCTACGCGTATACCGAGTAACTTATTACGGCATCGGAGGCTGTTTATAGCAATGATACCGACGCGACGCAACTCCCGGCACAGGTGGTGGGCTGATCAGCATCTGGATAGAACTGGGGCCTTTCTTCCTCGCGCAGCGTTCTTATATATAAAGTCGCGGTGCGGACGGCTAAGGGAACGCCTGATTAAATCCACTGTCCCGACTGGCCGCTGGGCTAGTAATGCACCACTTTAAGTTATCAAATAAATCATTGCTTCCTTTGCTGATGGCCAATGAAGCTCTCAATTTAAATGTGCAATCAGCACACAGGTAAGTAGTCATAATAAAAGTTTGGCGTGGCTAAGTCCAATATTTCGGGCGAGAGAATTAATTTAATTACACTACACGCAGTAGACGAGCTCTGAACTTGCCCTTTGGAGATACGCTATCGCTATAGTTTTACAGTTATTCAGTTAAAATTTCTCACATCTTTATGAATATAGCGGATCTCCCTTCTACTTAAATTTAAACATCCTAGCTTTATTTATTCACCTACTTAATCAATCTTGCTTCCTTAATTTTTAAGACAAAAACCAGAAAATTATGAATTTCAACTAAAATTTTAATTTATGAGATCCAGAATACTGTTTCTACTAAATTGTTATGCAAAAGGAATCTAAATATAAATTTTTAAGTTTCTAGCTCTTTTCTGTTGCGCCAATGATTTTTACAGAAAAACGTCCAAATTTCGAAAGTGGTTAAAGTTATTGAACTGATATTCAACACATACTGATTTAGTATCACTCCTGACATGCTAGCAACGTTTGAGGTTATTTACTTGATTTTTAAAGTATTGCGCAACATTCATGACGTCAGAGCTAGTTACAGCGGACTGGCTGGCACACAATTGAAAGACTGCTGTAAATTTTATACGGCGTGAGTAGGCTGCTTTCCTACAGTGCCCAAATAGCAAAACTCATCTAGTACTTAAAGTGTGTCGTTTCCTATTCTAATTCGCTCAGCATGGTATGATTTAATTCGAATAGTTACCATTATCCTTGTTTTATTTTTGTTAATGTTCAGTTCATATACTCCTTACAAGACAATGTACATTCCGCTAACAGCACTTCCATGTCTTTCGCTGTCTCCGTCAGAATCACAGTGCCATCAGCAAACAGCAAAGTTTTTATTTCTTCTACCCGAACTCTAATCTTTTTTCGAAATTTCTCCTTACTTTCCGTAATAGCTAGTGCAATGTAGATATCGGCGTAAAATATAAATTATACTTCAAGCTGCTTTAATAAAAAATAAATTATAAACTAAAATTGGAACAATTCTTATGACTCTGAAGTAAAGTCCATCACTCACGTCTTATGAAACGGTATATTTCCATTCTTCTTTAGGTAAGCAACACTAAAACTAGTAGAATCGCGGAACCTCTTCGAAACCATTCGTGCTATCTGGGATCTTTGCGTATATCACGGTGGTCTTAAAGGATGTAAGTGACGTATTCCAATGGCGTCAGTTTTTCTTTTGTCGTCATATAATAAGGATACTGACTGTCAGTCCAAGCGCTTCTGTTATTCTTTGCAGTAAGTTATTATTTCCGGTCGGGTTTTACAATATCTTACAACATTATCGACGTCTCCCATGTCCTATTAATGGCTGCCAATTATTTCCTAGTCCACTTCCATATGCGGTTGCGATTACTGAGTTTGTAAATGTTGCTAACATAGCGACGTGATGACACTTCCTTGAGGTTTATGTCATACAGTTTATCACTTGTGGGGACTACCTCGTTTACTATATCTACCATAGGCCAGTGACGCTAGAATTTAGAGTGGTATTGTTAATGTTGTCCCATACGAATTTACAATTCCTGTCAGGATACTTCTGTTGGGTATTATTAACCGTCCGCGAATTTTCGATGAGAATGTAAATCTGGCTTCTACTAAGCTCTTATGGGCTGTTTTGTACATTAACTGACTTCTGTGAAGTATCGACGGATGTTTTCCAGTTTCGAGATGATGTGGCCGATGTTTGTTGGCGGAGACTGTCGTTGGGATCTAAAACAACAAATAATTTTTTGTAGCGTTTGGCCAGTTGTCTTGTAGTATTGTAGCTGCTCTCCTAGTGCAGATTGGTTGGATGTCTTCCATGCCTCGTCCGCCTTTGAGTTGCCGTAAGGTCGTTGTCCTGTAGGCGACGTTAAGGACATTCCCCTTCCAGATATACCATAAAGCGAGGGTTAATGAACGACAAAAAACAGGCTCTCCATGGAGGAATTATCCGAATGGGACGGAAGCCGGTAGAGCTGATGTACATGTACAGACAAACAAACGATTATAATTTCAGAAAAAAATGGATGATTTATTCTAGATAAAGAGCTTCACAAACTGAGCAAGTCAACAACGTATTGGTCCACCTCTGGCCCTAATGCAGGCTTAGCATTGACTGACAGAGTTGCTGGATGTCCCCCTGGCGAACATCGTGTCACATTCTGACCAATTAGCGTGTTAGATGGTCAAAATCCATAGCTGGTTGGAGGACGCTGACTGTGCTGCTCCACACGTTCTCATTTGAGGAGAGATCTTGCGACCTTGCTGGCCGAGGCAGGATTTGGCAAGCACGAAGACGAGCAGTAGAAACTCTCGCCTCGTGCGGCAGGAATTATCTTGCTGAAATGTAAGTCCAGGATGGCTTGCAACGAAGGGAAACAAATCGGGGTGTAGGATATCGTCGACGTATCTGTGTGCTGTAATGGTAACCAAAGTGGCGGCCCAGACCACAAGCCCTGCTTGTCATGCCGTATGGAGGACGACAGTCAGGTCAGTGTCCCACTGCGGTCCGGACGTCTCCGTGGTCACCGGGGCTCAGTTCGAAGCGGCACTCGTCACTGAAAACAATTCTGCTTCATTCAAAGGGAGGCCAGCCCGAAGACATGCCTGGAGATGCCCCAAATAGCTCTTCTCACGAATTGATCACACTCACGTTATCTGCGAAAGCATGACGTACTGTTTTTATATTAGTGTCTGAAGGCCTTGTAGGGAATTACGGAGTTTATTCTATAAAGGTTATACTGCTATGGCGAACAGCAGTTATGTCGCGAACAACGGCACTAAAAGAGGGCATCCCTGCCGTTCTTCTTGTTTAATCGGTCAGTTGCCCATTAATCTTCATCCTTTATCTCATATCAGTTATTCATTTCTTCATTTGTTTTCTGATTAGCTCACTAAAGCCCATTTTCTGCGTAGAATTAACTAAAAACTGATGACTAATACTGTCGAAGGCTTTATCAAAACCCTAGAAAAGCTATTACTTTTCCTATATTGTGAATGTACAACCTCTCCATACTCAACAGAAGGAGTTCGGCCCCTAGATGCACTGACCTGCTACGGTCTAATTACTTTACGGAGCGTTTGTTTTATTCTGTTGTTTATAATGTGCGTTAGAATTTTACACTCTGCTTTGAGCAACGCAAGATGATATAATTTTTCCAGCCTATTACTCTCGGCTCTCTGGTATCAGAACTACCAATCCCTCCGTAAATTGCGTGGGGAAGACGTCACTTACTATGAGTTCGTTGCACACTTCGGCGAGTTCCTTTCATATGAAATCCCAAAACTATTCGTAAAATTCGATGGACAGTCCATCGAATCCAGCGATTTTGCTTTTGGGAACGTGAACGATACTATGTTTGACGTTCTCATTTGCTATTCTAGGGATTAGCTCTTCGTTATTACTTGAGTCAAGACATTTCTCCATTGTACTCTATCCTGTGCGAACCTCTTCATCTCCGAGCATCTCCTTCAAATTAAAATTTAATACAGTCTTGATCGCAATCTTGTTAAAATATTTTTTATTGAAGCGAGTGACCGGTTTCGACTCTATGAAAGAGTCATCTTCAGTCTCTCTAAAGATATATTACCAAAGTAGTATAGACGTTATAATAAGCATATAAAAATATATATATATAAATAAGATAAATTGTAATAAATTATACACAGAGCGATGGATATATATTTTATATGCTTATTATAACGTCTATACTTCTTTGGCAATATATCTTTACAGAGTCTGAAGATGATTCTTTCATAGAGTTGAGACGGGCCACTCTCCAATAAAAAAATATTTTAACAAGATTGCGAGCAAGACTGTTTTTTTATTTTAATTTTAACTACTTTTAAGATGGCTGACTATGTTTTCAAAAATCTTATCTACTTCAACCTACATCTTTCTGAATCTGGTTACTGTTTTCATCTCTTGCTCTCCCTCTAATATTTGTACTCCCCGAAATTACCTCTGATACTAAATTGGTGATCCCTTGATGACTCAAAATGTGTCCTATCAACCGATCCCTTCTTTTGGCCAAGTTGTGGCACAATTTTCCTGTCTCTCCAATTCTATTCAGTACTTCGTTATTAGGTACGTGATCGACCCATCTAACTTTTAGCATTCTTCTGTAGCACCACATTTCGAAAGGTGCTATTCTCTTTTTCTAAACTGTTTATCGTCCATGTTTCACTTCCATACTTTTCTACACTGCATACAAATACACTTAAATCTATATTTGAATTAAGAAATTTCGCTTCTTCAGAAATTCTTTCCCTGCCGTTGCCATTGCCTCTCTACTTCGGCCATCATCTGTTATTTTCCTGCCCAAATAGCAAAACTCATATACTACTTTAAGTGTCTCATTTCCTAATCTCATTTCCTTATCATCACCTGATTTGATTCGACTACATTCCATTATCCTTGTTTTGCTTTTGTTGATGTCCATTTTATATCCTCCTTTCAAGGCACTGTCTACTCCGTTCAACTCCTCTTCCAAGTTCTTTGCTGTCTCTGACATAATTACAGTGCCATCGGCAAACTTCAACGTTCTTATTTCTTCTCTCTGAACTTTAATACCTATTCCAAATTTTTCTTTAGTTTCCTTTACTGGTTGTTCAGTGTACATCCTGAATAACATCGGGGATAGACTACAACCCTGCCTCACTCCCTTTTCAACAGCTGCTTCCATTTCATGCCCCTCGACTCTTATAACTGCCGTCTGATGTTATACTATTCAACAAGTTGTCTGCCAATGTCTCTTCTACACTGAGTGCTGAGCAAAGGTGTTTATAATATCTCACAACACATTTCTTGGTCGTGCATTGTTGAATGTATTCATTTCCACCACCATCTAAAAATTTCTTAATTATTTATTGTTTGACTCTACTTGTTACTCTTATTGTATGATAGACGGATGCAGTTTCATGGCTGATGTCACTGATACATCGAACTCACGCTTTAATGCCAGGTAAAGTTTCGTGGACTCGTGCTGTTTACGGCTTTATGTAGTCCATCCACCATAGCACTAGTTCTCGACACATGTTGCGTCTGTTTAAGCGTTTCCTCCAAATATCATTTATTCTCTGCCTTAACGTATTATCATATAGCAGCGACACGTTCAATTGTCACACTCCACGTCATAGAAATGTTTTCTGTCTGATGTACCGACTGGTTATAATGCAAGCGCAATGGTCAGTAAAGCTCAGCGGCCATATCTCACAATACTGTACATCATTTAACATGTCGTTGAAGATATAGATTCTATCTAGTGAAGTAGTGTGGCGTTCAACATTATGGTGAAGATGGATCTAGGTGTCTCTGAGGTCTAAGCCATCTGTTTTTAACTGTGGACAGAAATTTTGGTTCGGGTTCTGCTCTTCTTTCCTTCCTAAGCAAATGAAGCATTAAAGTTCACCTGCATTAGCAACAAGAACTGAGGTTTCGTCTCGCCGCATCTCACTTCTTGCTCTCCTGCATTTTGAACCCAATGGGGTGTATATGCCGAGGAGGAACACTTCCTTTACCAGGGCAGCAGTGCCTCTTCCTGACTATACGCACGCATGACCTGTACATTGTATGAAATGACAATTAAATCAAGACCCTAAGCTATCGACAGGGGTTGATATACATCAACGGGGACAGTTGAAAATGTGTGCCCCGACCGCGACTCGAACCTGGGATCTCCTGCTTACATGGCAGACGCTCTATCCGTCTGAGCCACCGAGGACACAGAGAAGAGTGCGACTGCAGGCATTTATCCCTTGCACGCTCCCCGTGAGACCCACATTCCCGACTTAATGTCCACACACTACATTCGTAGTGCCCCTGCCCATTACACTCATTACTCGCGGCAGACAATCTCACCGAGTCCCGTAAGAGTTCGGGCAATGCGTGTGCATCCAGCACAGAGGAAGGAAGTCAATGACCAGTTAGCCTTAACTATATGAAGATAGTATCTGTTCTTTCGGACATGTCCGAAAGAACAGATACTATCTTCACATAAGTACATTGTATATCCTTCTTGTATAGGATCATCGTTTTAGACTATTCAGCAATATAGAGTGTAGCAATAAATTCTTATATACTTGAAATCTTTGGCGTGGTCAGTTCTTGGATAAGAGCTACGTCTACATCTACAGAATAAAAATAGTCCGTTGGCATTTTAATTTTACGCCTGGTTTAATTCCATTGACTTTGGCAGTCGCTGTTGTATAAGACTACATCCTCACTTCCATTCTTTGAATTGCCTTTACGCTTTTTTCTTATTTGCCAATTTCGCCTAAGATTGACTTCCTCGCTTGGTATCGTCGCAGCACCTGGAGGTTTTGTAGCTTTCTGATTGCTGCTACTTCCCTCCGCTGCTCTTACTGAGAGTTTCGCCGATTTTGTTGTGATAATGGAAGTTGTTTCTGCACAGCTTTTGTGGTTTCACTCAACTGCTCCTGTATTGTTGCCTGGCGTGTTGTTTCCTGCATCGGCTGATGTTTGATTTCCTTGTGCGAACGGTTCAAGGGCTCTCCACGTCTGGTTGTCGGGTTTTAGGAACAGCTATTTCCACGTAAGCTTCCGTTTCCAGCTTCGATTCACCCTGCGTTGCTGTACCATTCCGGAATAATATTTCTTTGTTATCTGTGCTGATCTTTTCTAGTGAGCGTTTCTTGTTTTTTGGTTATTTATGTATTTATTTGAATGAAAACTGGAAAGACTCTCATTTGTCGTTCCTATTTCGTTATCTTGCTGTTGAAATTTCGTGGAGACTGTAGCAGTTTTCCTGGAAAGTAGTTACAGACTGATCTTTATCAGTTTCATCCTTTTCAGTATTGTCTTATTTCTCTCTTAATTCATTTTTTGCTGGTCCCTTAATCTACATCTACATTTATACTCCGCAAGCCACCCAATGGTGTGTGGCGGAGGGCACTTTACGTGCCAATGTCGTTACCTCCCTTTCCTGTTCCAGTCGCGAATGGTTCGCGGTATGAACGACTGCCGGAAAGCCTCCGTGGGCGCTCGAATTCAATGGCGGGTATTCCTTTTTAACTAAAATCAAGGATATGGTCAGTGGATTCTATGGGGGTATTCTCGGCGTTGCCCGCTGGCTTACTTGAGGGGATGAGTTATAGTGCCTCTAATCTTGTCCGCTGTTGCATGTGATATCGTACAATGAACACCCGCCTTGGCCAGTTTCCTCAAAGGTGTCCTGTCTCATTGCACTCGTGATATTTGGGAGTTTACTCGGCATATATTACGCGAACCCTGCAACCGCCTACAAGAATTTGGGACGGGATATCGGACGTAACAGATATTCGTAAGATCGTTGCACGAGTAACACTAAATCTTATCTGTATTAGACCACTTTTCGAATTCAATACATTTTACCTATCCAGGTTTATGAAAGTACCTGTATCAAGTTCTTGTTATCTCACTCTGTGGGAATGTGTTTTAAGTTCCTTGTTAGCGTTACGTATGTCAGTGGTACTACCAGAGTCACCACGATGATTGATTTAAAATTTGCCCTGTGTTTTAAGTAATACTCTCTCCACCATACCAGAACTACGTAGTTTAGCAAAGGCACAGTATTTCTCATTATCCATTTGAATAAACTCAGAATTATCACAAGAAATATCGAAATTATTATGCAGTCAGCCATGAATTTCCAACACTGTAAATTGTACACGTCTTGTTTTTTTGGAAAGGTGAACCTCAAAGTATTTTTTCCCGATCGAACCCACGAACATGATTTACGGGTACAAAGAGGAATCTCCGCTTCGCGAAAGATAAACAAAATGGGTTGAAGATGAAGGGTGAACTATTTTTACATTCGGTGGCTTGACAAGGAACGGGATATGCACTGCAGTAACAGTCGTTGCTGTAACTAGTGAGCTACATAGCCTACGGAGCGCCGCACAACACAAGCTGAACACGACCGGAGGTCTGGGGACTCCTATCTCACAGGGCGGCGCCCAAACTACCACCGGGCTCGGGAAACAGTTGGATTTTTCATGAAAATCCTGACAATCAAATAAATCCAAATTATTTTGCGGTTGGGAAATCCGCAATAACTTTTGCCGCACTTGGCCATGCTCAATCTGCCTTTTAATAGAATCATAGACAATCATTTCTAGGAACGCCTGACAGTTCTGTCATTAATAAAAACCCTGTATCCCATATCCCTTTTTTGCCAACGGTGAAAACAGTATGAGAATTTCTACAATAATACCTGACATTTGTCTGAGCATACAGATTAAAACTTCGTTGGGAGACTTTAACTTACGGGTGCTCGGAAATTCCCGCTACAGACTTCTCGGACCTGTACAGGGGAGTGAGTGCATAACATTTCGAACAGGAACCTCATGTCCGGAAATGTTCCATTTACGTTCCACGACGGTTCCAATTCAGATGTCTAACTCATCCACTTCTGCTTGAGGAAAGGAATTAGACATGACGCAGTACAATCATTGGGTAACAGTTCGAAAGGAAACATAACGAAACATCCATTTTTCACTTAATCACATTTGTTTGTATTAACACTTGAACATTATATTTGGTGTTTTCATTATTCCGAAACAAAAAAGTTAACCACCATACTGTACATACAGAACAGTACTGATGCAAGCCATACGTTTAAGTAACTTGAGGTGACCGTCTGATGTAGTACACGTCATCCTGCTTACCCAGGACAAGCAACTCTGACTTTTCTTTTTCACTCAGCAAACGTTGACGCGTCACACATCTGAACTGAAACTGTCGTAGAACGGAAACGGTACGTTTCCAGGCATGGCCTCCCATTCAAAATATCATGTACTCACTCCTCTCTACAAGTCTTAGAAGTTTGTAACAGGAATTTACGAACGCCTTGTGTAATATGTATGGATAATTACTCAAGAATAATATTGTTAACGCTGTCTGGTCTCTGTTTAATGGAAATACTCAGAAGTAGGAAAGTCTTTCACTGCGTAACAGAAAAAGAAAGTAGGAGCTTGAATGAATCGGCAGTTGCGATTACACCCTGTAACTTCCTAGCATGAACTGTAAGTATAATTACGACCTTCCTTAGAGACAGATTACGTACAATGAAGATATGCAACGTCTTTTGTGAGCCTAAAGTCTGTTCACGAAAAGAATATGTCACTTTTTCCGGAACGGCATCAAGTCTCGACGTCCCGTCAACACTCACGTGCCTTGCTGCAAAGAAATCAAAATTTTTCTGCTGATAGCAGTTCTGTTTGACTGATAATTCGGCTGAATACAGGATTTAGGCGATAACTTGTTCTCAGAACGAATGCTGCCTTACGTAACAACAAACGACCACATATGAACGATTCAAAAATAGTGCAAAACTGTCGAATGGCTGTGCGATGAAAATAAATCGAAGGCATTTTAAAATAATCGATCGTTATTATTCATGCATTTAGTGATCCGTAGTAACAATTAAATACTATTTGCTCTTTGATGGACCACGTGGATTCCAGTTACACAAAACACGGAAATCAGAACACAAAGGAAACTTCATACAGTCTAGAATACTCACACAACTTCAAAATAGTGGGACAGTAATGAGTTCCATACTTTAGTCTTACGCATGAAAAACTGATATAACGATATTGTTTCGTGAGAATCTCTCTCCTTGAAAAACGGAAACTAAGTCTGGACCCGACTAAAGGTACATCTATAGCCCTGAAAGCGCTGAATAAAAACATTACGACAAGCTGCGCTAGCATAACCACGGCCCCACAATACTTGTAGGCTACATCATAGGATGGGCCATAGGAACGTAGTATCAACTGCCTACGCACAACGTCCTCATATCAGCCCCCAAAAGCAAGAACATCTAGCGCAACCACAAGCAGAAAACCAAACAGAATAGAATGTATCTGTCTAGCATTCACCGGGCATGCTTGTTTCTAACACTGTCGCATGGGCACGTGATTCGTCAGCCAAGTATACGTCCAAAAATATCAACTACAAATATGCCTTCACTTTTTTAGTCAAAGACTATAATATGCTTAGCAGTAGAGTACCCGAGTACACAATGTCTTTGCAATATTTACGAGACTCAAAACTCGCTTAAAAATCTATAATTTTGAAGACGACCTCTAATGAACGGCTTTCAGTATTAACAAAAACTCCCCTTTTCCTCCTCATAAAAATAAGTGTTTGAGTTTTGATGACTTTGATAATAATCGGTTTGTCTTATAAAATCTCCGGACATATAATCATTGGTTATGACGATTTCTCGAAATCAATAAAATTAGCGGCGTTTCTATAAAAGAGAAACAGATTGTTAAGTGTTGAAATTTAATTTATTTGTTACTGTCCATCGCATGTTAAGACTTGTGTATTGCCCAAGAAACGCGTGGAATGAATAACTGACGTGGTGCAATAGTGGAGACAATGGACTTGTGTTATAAAGGAGCAGGTGTCAAATATTCATCAAGTTAGCCTAAATCAGGTTTCCATTTCCCATGTAAGTTTACATAAATATACCCCAAGCCATTGAGGATACATGACACCAATTATATCAGTTTTCTTGCCTGCACCCTTCGCATACTGAGTGAAGAAAAACTGACTCTCCTTGTATCACTTTACACAAGAAGTGTGTCAGAAGGTCTGCGACGATCTAATATAATGAATTTGCTTGACAGAGGAAAGCTTCTTTCTACAAATCAGCACAGATTCAGAAAACATCGCTCGTCCGAAACTCAGGTTGCCCTTTTCTCACACTATATCCTATTATCCATAGATGGGGGGCAACAGTCTGATTCCATATTCCTAAATTTCCGGAGACCGTTTGACACAGTGACCCACTGCAGACTGTTGACGAAAGTTCGTGCATACAGTTTAGGTTCCCAGATATCAGAGTGGAACAAAGACTTTTTAAGTAATAGAACTCACTACGTTTTCCTCGAAGGCGTGCGTTCATCAGAGACAAGGGTATCGTCATGAGTGTGATAGGACCGCTCTTATTCCCTATATACATACACGAATGATCTGACGGACAGAGTGAGCAGGACTGCTTGCTGATGACGCTGTAGTGTACGGGAAGGTGTCACCGTTGAATGACTGCAGGAGTATACATGATGACTGTGACAGAATTTCTAGTTGGTGTGATGAATGACAACTAGTTCTAAACGTATAAAAATGTAAGTTATTGCAGGTGAGTAGGAAGAACAAAACTTTAATTTTCGTATACAGTATTGGTAGGGTTTTGCTTGACACAATCACATGGATTAAATATCTAGGCCTAACGTTGAAAAGCGATGGGAAGTGGAACGAATATGTCATGTTGTTAGTAGCAAAGGTGAATGCTCGACTTCGTTTCACTGAGAGAATTTTGGGAAAGTGTGGATAATGCATAAAGTAGTCGGCTATAGAATGCTTGTGCGACCCATTCTTGAGGACTGTTCGAGTGTTTGGGATCCACACAAGGTCGGATAAAGAAAGTCTCTTAGTATTTCGGAGGCATTCTGCTATATTAGTTACCAAAATGTTCAATCAGCACGCAAGCCTTCCGGAGAGTCTTCGTGAACACAAATGGGAATTCCTAGAGGGAAGACGGCACTGTATTCGCGAGGCACTATTGTGGAAATTTAGAGAAAATGTCTTTGATGCCAGCTATAAAACGAGTCTACTGCCGCCAAGGTAAATTTCGCGTAAGGACCACGAAGCTGAGATATGAGGAATTAGGGCTCATGCAGAGGCTTTTAGACAGTCGTTTTTCCCTAGCTATATATTTTTTTTTCGAGAGCTACAGGAAAGCAAACGACTAGCGTTGGTACATGGTGCCCTCCGCCATGCACCAAACGGTGGCTTACAGAGTATGTATGTCGATGTAGATTTATATCACTGAATGATAATACACTTGTTTGGTCACCAACAGACAGGTGTATTAGAATTCAGGACTCTCTTTACGCCTCTGTACACATCGTCATCTGTCTTATCTTTTTCTCATGGCACGTCGGTGGCAGCATAATGGTGATACTGAACACTAATGTTCATATAAACTAAAATTATCTTACTTCTTTGTCCGCTTATGGTTAATATGACGTCTGTGTCACCAAGCTCTTTGAACACCTATGTAAATATTTTATTCATTATTTGTATCCATTAATGTCACAATCATTAATGTACGTGTCTAATTTTAAAAGTACTACTCTTTAAAAGATGGAAATGTTAAAGTTTTACTTGTAGTACTGGTACACGCATAGGGAACTTACGACTGAAATCATGCAAAACATGGAGGGAAGTTCCTCCGCAACGAAACTTACTTGGCATGAACAGAAAAGGTGGATTCGGCGGTCGAACTGCGAGGCTTCTTTGTGGAAAGAATTAGTCGGTGGCTGTCATGCAAAGTGTTCACATCTTGTGTGTGGAATGAGGTAAGAAGAGCAGCTACATTATTTAATATCGCCTGGCTTGTTGTACAGAAAGACCTATATATACTATTGCCTCCTCTTTGAGTAACCACAGGAAATCGCTGCAGCCATCAACTTCTTTCCGTATAAACAGCTGAATAGTGTATGATTGCATGGACCAGTTCTGTGGTTTCTTATCTGTAAGAAGTCTCTGTTCTTTAAACTTTGTGTTAAACACCCATATTGTATCCTTAGTCATTTACCTAGACAGGGTTCTATTCCAAGTGCTGCGATATTCCCGAGTATCCTATTTTATTGAACCGAATAGTGATTGATTTTCACCATTCAGTGAGTTTTGTTTTTGAAGTAATCCACGTGTCTTACACAGAATGGTAGTTAATGTGTTACTAACGAATAATTGCCAAGAAAAGATCTAAAGTACTTTTATTTGCGCTCTATCTAGTGAAAAGAAGTGAAGGCTCCCTAAAAAAAAATAGTTATCAGGACAGATAATATGACTATCTCAAAACCATTTCTAGGACACTAATTTCCAATAATGAAACTGATAAAATATAATCATGTCCGAGTTGGTAGTGCTCTACTGTTAGTAAATATTTACCTGTAACGATCATTAGCTTTATGCTTTAATATACAGATAATAAGTGTTACTGAGCAGCAACTGTTGCCAAAACGTTTTAATCTTCCTTCTGTGTTGCTCATGCGATACCACTGGTGTATTGCTTGCTAAAGTATGCTAATGTCTCTTACCATATTTGCAAAACAGAATTCAGTATCAGGTAAAGTTAGTTCCAACATTCAACTCTGTTTATGAACAGTGTTAGTATTTGGTACAACTTTGCCTAATTAATCTGGTGGCCGCTTTCTTTTAAGTAATTGTAGTTTGCTTTGTAAGTAATAGAACCTTGGTTCGAGTCTCCCTTGTTCTGCTACTGCTTCCTTGCATTAGAATTCTTACGAGAAACGAAAAATTCCTATCATAGGAGTAGCATTGTCGGCGTATTGCTAATTTAATAGGAACCGGTAGTGTTATAATACAATCTTTTTCGAATACAGTCTCTGTAAATGTAACCAATAGTGTTGCGAGAGAACTATGTCGTCTCTCTTCCAAAAATTCCCAGCTAACTTCTCCGAGCATTTCTGTTAAATTTTCACAAGAACTACACCGACTTGTTACGATCCTAGGAGCGCGTCTTTACATTCGCTCGAGTTACTGCTGACTTTCTTCAAAAGCCACCAGCTCAGCCATCGTTCTCCTGCTCTATCGCTTCTTGCTTTGCTTCATTTACTGAGATAAATGTCCTGTAAAACTCATATCTGCAGGCTCTGACAAAAAATTGAAGCTCCCAGAGGACGTGGTCGAATGTCAGTCTACCTTTGTACACGTACACAACATCGCCGGGTGTCTAATAATTAAAACTGCATTTCTCTGTGCCATGTAAACGACCACCAAAATGCATTGCTGTTCTTCGTATTTAGAGTTGTTACCACGATTGATGGGCTATATAAGAGTTGTGAACAGCCTCGCACGTTGAGTGGTCACTGAGAAAGGCACGGAATGCAGCGTACTCGTGAGAAACAGCATTATCAGCACCTGTCAGAGTTCCAGGGGGGCATCATTATGGGCTTCCATTTGGTCACCTCATCGAATCGTGCAATATGTCGATTTGTGGGGAATTGCACTGCATGGGAACGTGAGGCAGACACGATTCTGGTTGAACATGTAACCCCTTCAGATCTGCGCCTGCCACCCGAAAACAAGTAATGGACTCTTTGTGTCATCCCGCATCATTGGTCGGAGACCAGCGGCAAAGAAGCATGGGCTCCTGATGAATGGCGTCACATTCCCTCCAGCGGCGAATCGAAGTTCTGCACTACGTCGGATGAGTATGGCGCCGGCCTGAGTAGAGGTCCTATTTTTGCAGTGTTTTCGAGAAGTGCTACGGCGTTACTCCTGGCATCGCGGTGTGAGGAGCCATCGGGTATGACGGCAACGACTGACGAATCTCCGACGGCAAAAATGTCCGTTACAAGCATCCTGACTCCTCATGCCTTCCTCTCATACGGTGGTATCCTGCTACGATTGTTCGACAGGACCGTGCTTGTCCACAAATGACAGGCGTCTCTGTGAACTGTCTGGAGCCACTCCCGAGACCGACAACATTCACGGCTCTGCCCCCAATAGAACATGTGTGGGACCACTCGGGCCTCAACTTCGTCCCAATTCTAGTATCCAGCATATCACCGACCAGTTGCAATAGTTGTGGACCAGCTTGCCTCAGAATACTATACAATGGCTTTATGACACTCTTCCCAACCGAATCGTTGCATTTATCCAGGCCAGAGAAGGTACAATGTCATAATGATAATTGGGCTCATACTGCCAAGTTCATTGTAAAATCAACTCGACTTAGTAATCACTATAATAACATTACATACTCTGTCAGATCGTGAAGTTTCATTTCTTTTCCTCTTCCTCTTATGTTACTTAACACTTCTTGTCAGCTAGTGTAGTTGTTCTAGCATCTGATTCTGTGTTTTCTTAATTCAAGTTCATCCTGTTTATGTTCACAGAGACTTTCTCAGTCGCTTTCAGCAGCTCATCTGTAATTGTACTACATATAATGTTAATAGTTACATTGGGTGTCGATGGCATTACTCGTTTTACCTGTGTAATGAAGATAGCTGGTTCCTTTTGTAAGTTGCACTACTGCCTCCATCTACGTCATACACCTTCGAAATCATATATTTTATGGCCATCATCCCGTTATGCTAGTCAGATATTATTTGATGCGTACCTTATTTTGTGACTTTTTAAAGGATTTATAGCTTAATCTAAATCCTGAATTTTCACTCACATTAACTATAGTGTGAGCCTGAGATTCGTTGCACTAGTTGTTGCCTCCATTCATCACGTGATACACATTAATGCATTCTAATTTGGAGATTTATCTCCGTTGGACTCGAGTCATTTCTGCTTTAAATCCCTACGTAACCTAAACTACCATAGCGGCATCGGCACACTTCAGTTGTCTAGGAAACGTGTATCTTTGCTTTTCTTCCTTCATGACCCTTGGCAGTGGTCTCGGATATAATTTTCTGCCTGTCGTTTCGTTTGCTACGGCAAGAGTTAGAGGCTATGAAGATAGCTCTTCAAATCATCCAACGTCTTTTGTTTTGAAACTGACTGCATCGAACATTTTACTGCTGGAAGTAGTGAGAACGGCTAAACTTTGTCTCTTGTACGTATACGCGGATGAAGCTGGTATGTGGCCTATATTTCTGGTTGTACAGTGTTAGAAGCAACTTTTTTTTGAAGCATTTAACGCTAGAATTGTTTAATAGCTTAACAGAGGACTAAGTGTTGGGAGGAAAACTTTGTTTAAGACCACGACCGAAGTTCCACAAACCGTATCCTACGTCATTGTGGAGCCTTTAATTATGTTTTTAAACACATTTATGATGTTTCCTAAGGTGTATCACACCTAGGTAAAAGCTATAGCTTATATTTTTCTGCATAACCGTAAGACACTGGTAAGTTTTATATGCGTACAACGCTGGACGCAAGAAAAGGATCCATCTTAATACAGGATGCATACTTTTGATTTTTCCACATTGCATGAGTCACATCTTAGAGAGCTGCCAGAGAACGCCTCGTCTCACTAGTGTTATGAGGCAACTGTTTGTTATTACAAAGAAAATATCCAACTCACGAAGGCCAATAAAGACGAAACGAAAACTCAGATGGACAAGAACGGAGGAAGGAATCTTTGCGCTCCCAGATATTGCGATGTAAGAGAACACAATAAGTGTAACAGAGCAAATTAATTAATCAGAAGTTTTCGTTACAAAGGAAGCAGCCTGGAATTTGTCTTAACAGACTAGGAACGATGGCGAGCCAGGGGTTACTGCCAGAGTTCAGTTCCTTATTCGCTAAAGACCAGTTCAGTTTTTTGCTCTCGAAGTTCTGATTAAATCATGAGGCCGAAAAATGGAGATTGCACATACAGTGAAACAAAGAGCGACGTTTCGTTCCAGGTTTATTTAGCTAGCTCGCTAGCGGCACCGACCAACTCCAGTGGCAGAAGCTCCAAGAGAGGCGTTCTGCATCACAGCGTGGTTTATTGTTTGGAGTTCCAAGGGCGTTCTTCCCTAGAGGAGACAACAGATATGTCACTCTCTCTCACGGAAAGATCATGACGGCGAAAGTAAAATAGATTTTCACTCACACGGATGCTTACCAGCAATCGTTGTTTCCGCGAATCATTCGTGACTGAAAGAGGAAAAGTGGGAAATGAGAGCTGTACACGAAGTACCCTCCGCCACATACCGTAAGGTGTCTTGCAGAGCATGGTGGTAGATGTATATGTCGGTGGCACTGTTCCGCTGTCTCAGTAGTACTGCAATTTAATGGACAGTCTGTTAAGTCTCCGTGGGGACATTTCTCTAGCTGACTAAGGCGTTTCTTGACTTGTGAGAATTGTCAGATGACCACACTGGAAGTTGGAATTAGGCATCAGCATTGGTGTGACGGGTTGCAGATAAAAAATAAATGCTGCAATTATTGTTACTTAATATCATGGCACAACACTATCCTCTTGTGTCTTGCAGTTAGGTTTCGAGATTTAATGGAGAAAAATTCTTCTAGGCGTGGCATATGGTATGAGCCGCGAGTAGATAGTTGTTTCGAGGTGGAAGGTTTAATTAGATTCTGATGGCAACTGTGGGGCAGCCTATAAATTAGCGGTAATATGTTACAGAACTCCTATTTGCTAAGCGGCAGCGTCTCAAAGGGTAACAGGTGTGTAACGTATTCTAGGAGAAGTGCTAGTTGATGCTGAGAGTGAGGGCAACATGGTCTCAGAAATGTACTGTCCATTACAGATTCTGTTAGAATAGAGAAGGAACTAGCTCCCATAGGTAACTCAGTTTATTGAAGCGAATCGACGTCTAACTGTAATGGATGAAGAAGTGATATGAGTTTTTCAAAAGAGAGGAACGTTGTTTTTTCGTACAAGGGATTCAATGTTGCTTGAGAACTCTTGCTAGAGTTAGCCTGAGCTACAATTAGAGGCAGAAACAAGCTAGACGTTTGCAGTTCCTTCTTCTAAACCACGCGCAGCACGTCTTTTCTTCTCCACATGGAGGAACAGAGTGGCTTGGTGGAAGGGGGCGGTGTCAGATCGATGCGAAAGCGAGCTACGTTCTGTGCTGCTACATCAGACACTGTTGATGAGATACGTCTCCAGACTGCAACGTAGCTTGTTAGGCGTGCAGACACCACGTCTTCTCACAAATTAGGTTAGGAGAATCCATATAAAACTTCAAGTAGCGAGTAAGCAAGTTTGGGTTTGGCCGACATCAAGGTCATTGGAGATAAAACACAAGCTAGGACTAGAGAAGAATGTGGAAGGAAACTGGCTATAGCAAACATTAGCCTCCATTAATTTACGGTAAACCTAAACCGGGAATTTGATTTCCGTGACACCAGAGTCTTCACCAATGATCCAACTCTCTCGGTAAGGTATAGGATACATAGCTTAGTAGTTCTAAGTAACAACAAGTACCTTAAAGTCCCTTTGATTACACGTATATAGTGTACTATCTTGAAGGTAAACGTTGTAATTCAGAACTATATTACACTGTTTCAGATTTTCTGATTCTAGAGATATTTCAGCTTTCCACACTGGGTACAATAAAACATATAAAAAGACACGTGGAGACGCGGTAAGGGCCAGTACATCTGAATATGAATACAAAGGGCCAAAAACGTCATAGTATGTAATTCAAAATAACGTTATTTTCTGTCTGAGGTGTAAATCATAATGCATTCATTTGAATTCTATCAGTCACGGCTATTTTCAACTAAACAGATAACATTAATGAACGTCATCGAGTGATATTCCAAAGAGACTTGTATCCCACATCTAGAGGTAGTAATAAAACATTCTCCCAAAACAAAAACGGATGTGTTGTCAACACGTCGATCAGTTTTATATTCTCCTGTTTATTTTAAGCAGGATTATAATGAATTTCAGTAATTACAGGCAACACCATCAAAAATCGCGACGGATTCTTATTTGTTCACACCAGGGTCGCATATCAGAAAGTAGAGTGCAGCGCTCCGTTCCAGTACATTGCGTTCTTCCAATATAATGGTCGGCTCGGCCAGTGACTAATAGAAGATTTGCAGTTTGAAGTGGGAACCCACTCACAGCGTAACTTCATTTTTTTAAAAAGTTCATAACGTGTTACCAGATGGGAAAGTAATGTCAACTGCCAGACAAAACAGGAGCGTCAATTGTAGGACGATCCACGAACGTTTCAATCCGATTTTTAGCTTTGATATCGCCGAGGAAATTCATACGTTGGCCTAGGAGATTTCTGTTTAACTACGCTCGATTTTAAAAGTTACAGTTCATCATAAATTAAGGTACATTACTCAGAGTTACGTCATCATAATACTCTTTGAATTATAGGCTTGCAGACAGTTCTTTCTTCACGGGGAGTTGTCCTTCCATCTGGTGCGGTGGTCTTCCCACATTTCGTTGTTCTACTGGCTTGTACTCCGGCAACATCTTTAACATTTTGTTACTATATACTGATTCTATTCAACATATTGTTTCCATTTTAGCTTACACTCCTGGAAATGGAAAAAAGAACACATTGACACCGGTGTGTCAGACCCACCATACTTGCTCCGGACACTGCGAGAGGGCTGTACAAGCAATGACCACACGCACGGCACAGCGGACACACCAGGAACCGCGGTGTTGGCCGTCGAATGGGGCTAGCTGCGCAGCATTTGTGCACCGCCGCCGTCAGTGTCAGCCAGTTTGCCGTGGCATACGGAGCTCCATCGCAGTCTTTAACACTGGTAGCATGCCTCGATAGCGTGGACGTGAACCGTATGTGCAGTTGACGGACTTTGAGCGAGGGCGTATAGTGGGCATGCGGGAGGCCGGGTGGACGTACCGCCGAATTGCTCAACACGTGGGGCGTGAGGTCTCCACAGTACATCGATGTTGTCGCCAGTGGTCGGCGGAAGGTGCACGTGCCCGTCGACCTGGGACCGGACCGCAGCGACGCACGGATGCACGCCAAGACCGTAGGATCCTACGCAGTGCCGTAGGGGACCGCACCGCCACTTCCCAGCAAATTAGGGACACTGTTGCTCCTGGGGTATCGGCGAGGACCATTCGCAATCGTCTCCATGAAGCTGGGCTACGGTCCCACACACCGTTAGGCCGTCTTCCGCTCACGCGCCAACATCGTGCAGCCCGCCTCCAGTGGTGTCGCGACAGGCGTGAACGGATGGACGAATGGAGACGTGTCGTCTTCAGCGATGAGAGTCGCTTCTGCCTTGGTGCCAATGATGGTCGTATGCGTGTTTGGCGCCGTGCAGGTGAGCGCCACAATCAGGACTGCATACGACCGAGGCACACAGGGCCAACACCCGGCATCATGGTGTGGGGAGCGATCTCCTACACTGGCCATACACCTCTGGTGATCGTCGAGGGGACACTGAATAGTGCACGGTACATCCAAACCGTCATCTAACCCATCGTTCTACCATTTCTAGACCGGCAAGGGAACTTGCTGTTCCAACAGGACAATGGACGTCCGCATGTATCCCGTGCCACCCAACGTGCTCTAGAAAGTGTAAGTCAACTACCCTGGCCAGTAAGATCTCCGGATCTGTCCCCCATTGAGCATGTTTGGGACTGGAGGAAGCGTCGTCTCACACGGTCTGCACGTCCAGCACGAACGCTGGTCCAACTGAGGCGCCGGGTGGAAATGGCATGGCAAGCCGTTCCACAGGACTACATCCAGCATCTCTACGATCGTCTCCATGGGAGAATAGCAGCCTGCATTGCTGCGAAAGGTGGATATACACTGTACTGGTGCCGACATTGTGCATGCTCTGTTGCCTGTGTCTATGTGCCTGTGGTTCTGTCAGTGTGATCATGTGATGTATCTGACCCCAGGAATGTGTCAATAAAGTTTCCCCTTCCTGGGACAATGAATTCACGGTGTTCTTATTTCAATTTCCAGGAGTGTATTTTGCTATATTTCGTCATTTATATTGAAAATCTGTGGTTCTTTCCGTATGTTAGCATGTAGACTGCCGTCAATTTACAGATCTTTATCTACGTTTATGTCAGTGTTTTATTTCTTAACGTACTATACCATTCATTCTTTGAAATTACCTTTTTCATTGACCCGGCGGAGATTCGAGTCCTCCCTCTGACATGGGTGTGTGTGTTTGTCCTTAGAATAATTTAGGTTAAGTAGTGTGTAAGCTTAGGGACTGATCACCTTAGTAGTTAAGTCCCATAAGATTTCACACACATTTTGAACATTTTTCACTAACGATTTCCATTTCTCGCAGTAATATTCATTATATCCTAAGTAACTGAAACTGAGTACGTGTTCTAAAAGGACTATTTTTTTCAACATTCGATCGGTGGAATAATAGGTATGACAGTAAAAAACAGAAATGTTTCAGTTGCAACATTTAGTTATGCTCTACATAGTCATCGCACTTAGGCATCTGCTGTAACAAGGTTCCAAATTTCCAATATCCTGTGCTTGTCGCCAATTACGTAAGCCGGTATACAGCTCGCTGTCTGTGCCAAAAACCTGTTCTCATAGTTAGGGACCCTTGTGAGCGAAGAGATGGAAGTCAGGATGAGTGAAGTCCGGGCTGTATGTTGGGCGATCCAACACTTCTCATCGAAAACGCTGGAGGAGCGTCGTTGTTGTACTTGTAGTGTGCGGCCAAGCATTGTCATGAACAAGAAAACACATGACAGTTACGTTACGTGGGCAGCATGAAATCAGACGGGACGCCTCAGCAGGTACTCCACACCTGGCAGGAGACTTTGTGGTTTACAGGCACCTTTGCGTGCTCACTGTGCAAACAACTGAAAAGTGTGACGTAACGCGATGAACGGGCATACTAGGGTCACTGCGCAACACACTTCGTCGGCTTTTCATTGTGGTTCTCAAATGGCTCTGAGCACTATAGGACTTAACATCTGAGGTCATCAGTCCCCTACACTTAGAAATACTTAAACCTAACTAACCTAAGGACATCACACAAATCCAAGCCCGAGGCAGGATTCAAAGCTGCGACCTAGCAGCAGCGCGGTTCCGGACTGAAGCGCCTAGAACCGCTCGGCCTCGAGACCGGCTGTGGTTCTCATTCAGCGACCGACCGGAGGTTGGAAAAAACTGCCCTGTAATAAATATTTCATTTATAAGTATTTTAGATGCCCTTTGGAAGCCTTGATTTCTGTTACATATATCTTCAAGTTAAAATCTTTGACAACGTATAAGTTGTTAATAGCATGTCGTCTACTGAATAATTAAAAACAACATCGACATAGAAAGGGCGTTTAAAATCACATTATCAACTTTACATTTTGTTCTCAGTGCAATTTGCCACTCCAGTGTGACCACGTATACGTATATATTAAATAGTTATGGTGATACTGGACGTCTCTGTTTAATCCTAAATATACGACCGCTTGTTTCTTCCTTCTAGTTTGTCATGTCTTGACTCTTACTGACATGTTCCTAAGTAGCCTTCGAATTACTCAAATAAAATGTTTGGAATTCTTTGCTTCCTATTACCTCCGTAATGTACCTCTGATCACACAATCCAAGGCTTTTTCATAATGTATGAATAACAAATATATTGGCAAGTTGTATTAATCTCTCTTTTGACTATTCTAGTGCAAATATGCGATTGGAGCAGGAACTACATTTCTAAAATCGCTTTTTCACTATTTTCAATCTATTTTTTGTCACTGTTTTTGCGTATATTCTGTATTTAGGATTCTAAAAATTACTGCGCTGGAGTTACGGCATTCGTGTCTAGTTCCTGTTTAAAATTCACTGAATCGTCAAAGAAATTGGTATAGGTATGTGTATTTATTTTTTTTGTTGATCTCATTTTGTTCTACGTTGTCCGCTGAATTTTTCGGGGTGGACACCGTTTTAGATTCTTTGCTGAACTAGGCACTCAGTTGTTTGTTACAGAGGGTTGCTAACGTATTCAAATACACAGAAGCCGGCCGCGGTGGTCTCGCGGTTCTAGGCGCACAATCCGGAACCGTGCAACTGCTACGGTCGCAGGTTCGAATCCTGCCTCGGGCATGGATGTGTGTTATGTCCTTAGGTTAGTTAGGTTTAAGTAGTTCTAAGTTCTAGGAGACTGATGATCACAGCTGTTAAGTCCCATAGTGCTCAGAACCATTTGAACTATTTTTGAAATACACAGATATGTAAACAGGAAGAATACGGCGCTGCGGTCAGCTACACCTATATAAGACAGAAAGTGCCTGGCGCAGTTGTTACATCTGTTACTGCTGCTACAATGCCAGCTATCAACATTTTAATAGAGTTTGACGGTCATGTTATAATCGGCGGGCGACAGATGGCGTACAGCACCTCCGAGGTAACGATGAAGTGGGGATTTTCCTGTACAACCATTCCACGAGTGTACAGCGAATATCACGAATACTGTAAAGCATCAAATCTCCGGTACCGCTGCGGCCGGAAAAAGATCCTGCAAGAATGTGACCAACGACGACTGAAGAGAATCGTTCAAGGTGACAGAAGTGCAGCCCTTCCGCAAATTTCTGCAGATTTCAGTGCTCGGAGATCAAAAAGTATCAGTCTGCAAACCATTCAAGGAAAAATCATCGATATGGGCTTTTGGAGCCGAAGACTCACTCGTGTACCCTTGATGACTGCACGACACAAAGCTTTACGCCTCGCCTGGGCCCGTCAACACTGACATTGGACTGTTGATGACTGGAAACATGCTGCTGGCCGGACGAGTCTCGTTTCAAATTGTATCGAGCTGATGGACGTGTACGGGTATGGAGAAAACCTCACGAATCCATGGACCCTGTATGTCAGGAGGGAACTATTCGAGGCTCCGTAATGGTGTGGGGCGTGTGCAGTTGGATTGGTTTGGGACTCTTCATACGCCGAGATACTACTCTGGCAAGTGACACGTACACAAGCATCCTGTCTGATAACTGCATCCATTCATGTCCATTGTGCATTCCGACGGACTTGGGAAATTCCAGCAAGACAATGCGCACACGTCCAAAATTGCTACCGAGTGGCTCCAGGAACACTCTTCTGAACTTAAACACTTCCACCGGCCACCAAACTCCCCAGACATGAACATTATTTAGCATATTTGGGATGCCTTGCAACGTGCTATTCAGAAGAGATCTTCACCCCCTCGTACTCTTATGGATTTATGGATAGCCCTGCAGGATTCATTGTGTCAGTTTCCTCCAGAACTACTTCAGACCTGAGTCGAGTCCATGCCATGTCGTGTTGCGGCGCTTCTTTGTGCTCGCGGGGCCCTACACGGTATTAGGCAGGTGTATCAGTTTCTTTGGTTCTTCAGTGTAAGATGCGAGTTTTGCCCTTTAGACATTCCTCCGCTATTCTTAATATCCTTTTGCAAACTTCACGAGTAAAGAACCCTGTATTTAATTTCCAGTAGCGCATAATTATCAATTACATTTTTAGTTTGAGTGATTGCTCTATATGTTTGTATGTTTGGTGTCAAATCCCTCCAACGACCTACCGAGGGCTTATTGTTTCCACGCCACGACGCGCCGCAACTGTTCTCCGTGCCAAAGATGGACATGCCGGTTATTAGGAAGGTGGTTATAATGTGCTGGCTGAGCGGGGTAAGTAAACTATAAAAATGGTGGTAGGCAAGGTTTATTTACTGTGATTTAATTCAGCAGTTATAGCGATTATGTAAAAAATATTTAAAGCAGCAGATGTTTTGTGCTGACGTTTAAAAAATTCTGGTGTATGTAAATTCCATCCGTGATACCAAAGTTATTTCCACGCGCACACCTACGGCATAGAATATGAAACTGAGGGTAGCAAATCAAAAGCGAAAATGCTGAACTCCGCTTTAAAATGTTCATTTACAAAGGAAAATCCGGGAGAGCTGCCCTAGTTTAATTCTTGCACCACTGCAAAAATGAGCGATGTAGACTTTTACGTTAGCGGGGTTTAGAAACAACTGAAAGTGGTAAAACTGCACGAAGCTCCAAAACCCGATGGAATACCTTGTATACTCTATATCGAATTTGCGTTTTAGTTAGTCGCTCTTGTACCTATAATCTGCTGTAGATCCCTGTACACTGATGTACAAAACGTAAGGACGGAAATAACTTCCGGATGATGTGTCACTGTCAAGTAACGTAGCTCGGTGAAACGTGGACCGTTCATAGAAAGAACTGTTACAGGAGAGTATAGAAGGTAACTGAAAGAAAGACCCAGTAAGACCGACAGAAATGACACTTTTATTTAAAGACGATAATTACATTGGAATAATCGCGATTCATGATCGGTCCGTTGTAAGACGGAGCACGGCTGTTAATGGAGTGTGAGATCAGGACGGGCGGCAGAGCATGCTGTGCAGTGTGCTTTTATGCTGACTGTGAGGCTGCCAAGGGGTGCTTGTGGCAGGGCGTAGCACGGTTGAAAAGTGCTGAGCGTATGGACGCCGCCGCTGTACGTCACTCCACCCCACACGAGCTCTGTGGGGAACTCCATTCACCAAATATCCTCTCTTTCCAAGATTCGATAAACCTTCCTTTGACATCTAGAACCGTTCGCGGCGCTTCGTCTCGTGCTGTATACTGCGAGAGCCACTACACGGGTGATGACGAAACAGTATTTTTTGTAAGAGTCAGTTACTCCCTGTCGCAGATATAGTGAGGGAAACTGATTGTAGGCCTCCGTAAGAAACAAAATCTCTGTTATTATATTCTCATTATGTTTACGGTACTTAAGCGTTGGATGCAGCATAAATGTTTCTCAGTATTTGTCGATTTCCGCATATTTCCATGTATTTTTTAAACAATTTATGGACGTACATGGAGCCATCCTGCAAGCTCGGTCAGGTTACAGTCATCCTGCTTGCCATTTCGACTGCCTTCACCGTCGTTGCGTTACCCTGAATGGAGTCGTACCATATTATTTCAACAGCACAGCGCTGTCTCAACTCGAAAATGCCTTACTCTGGAAGCAACACGGCGTGCGATAAGGGCAGGGACACTGAGAGAGGCGGAAGCAGTGCTTTTCCTCAAAAGGGGAGAACACTGCGTCTTACGAGAGGCCGACTTAAACGGTTTACTGCACAAGAAGACAGCATGCTCTTTCTGCCAAAGTAATACGTAATTAACCAGCTCCTCTGACGTCGAAATGTGTCTCACCTTTGGTTTATAAAATATGTAGTATTACGAGATGTCGCACTCGTTTCCCCGTGTCTGAGTCGAGTTAGGCTGCGCTACGTGTCACAGAGAACAGACTTAACACACAGTGATAAACGTGTGCATTAATCTGTGTTTTGTGTTGTACGTTTTCATGATTGCATTTACAGGTTTTTGCACTGTTGTGGCGGTATTTTCTTTGAGACAAACGAACCGACTGCATTAGGATAACATTATTGCTCTGTAACGAGCCACCGGAGAACAACGTGACCTTACACCAAAATACTCAGAAAATATCCTGAACAACTTCAAAAATTTAGCTGTAGGAGTTCTGTTTAGTCCTGTGTATACTGTACTGTCAATCAAACGCATAAGTTTTGATTCAGGTTGATGGCCTTCTGAGATGACTTTTACTCAGCCGCCTTACCACGTCATCACTTAGAACGCGGACTTCATTACGAGCACTTGTGGGGCTCAATATTAGGGGAAGTTCAGCTATAACCGTGTAGCTAAGGAGAAAGCTATATGACATTGACAATTTTCATTGTTACGACTTCAAATTTATTTCAGTGAAGGATAAACAAAACACGCACAACAAATATAAACTACGAGGACCCTTTTTGAGGGTTTAAATTACATTTCATATAACTCAGCACTGTGGAATATACTGTTATACCATAGGTCTTGGGGTGAAAGCATGTACTCTGTAGGGTGCAAACGGGCAATGTTATTCACTGAAGAGCCGAAGAGACTGCTACACGTGCCTAATATCGTGTAGGGCCCTCGCGAGCACGCAGTAGTGCCGCAGCACTGCGTAGTATGGACTCGACTAATCTCTAAAGTAGTGCTGGAGGGAACTGACACCATGAATCCTACAGGGCTGTCCATAAATCCGTAAGAGTACGAGGGGGTGGAGGTCTCTTCTGGACAGCACGTAGCAAGGTATCCCAGATACATTCAATAATGTTGATGTCTGGGCAGTTTGGTGGCCGGCGGAAGTGTTTAAACTCAGAAGAGTGTTCCCAGAGCCACTCGGTAGCAATTCTGGACGAGTGGGGTGTCGCAGTGTCCAACTGGAATTGCCCAAGTCCGTCGGTATGCACAGTGGACGTGAAAGGATGCAGGTAATCAGACAGGATGCTTGCGAGAGCCTCCACCAGCTTGAACCGTCCCCTGCTGACATGCAGGGTCCATAGATTCCTAAGGTTTTCTCCATCTGTTCTATACAATTCGAAACGAGATTCGTCCGACCAGACGACATGTTTCCAGTCATCAACAGTCCAATGTCGGTGTTGACGGGCCCAGCCGAGGCGTAAAGCTTTATGTAGTGCACACGAGTGGGTCTTCGGCTCCGAAAGCCCATATCGATGATTTTTCCTTGAATGGTTTGCAGTTTGACACTTCTCGATGGCCGAGCACTGAAATCTGCAGAAATTTGCGGAAGAGTTGCGCTTCTGTCACGTTTCGCGATTCTCTTCAGACGTCGTTGGTCCCGTTCTTGCAGGATCTTTTTCCGGCCGCAGCGATACCGGAGATTTGATGCTTTACCGGATTCGTGATATTCACGGTACAGGGCTCTTTACAAAAAAGAAAGCGTGTATCATTCTCATCTTTAGAAGATCTGTTTGCCTCACAAGACTTCAGACTCTTATGATTCTTTTTTATGGTGTAGGTCTGGAGCCCTTCAACGACTTTTTTTTTAACCTGCCGGGAATATTCTTTTGTTCCACTGAGTTCATTTTCGTAGGGAGACTCCGTGATCACGGTGCATTTTCCCCTTCGCTTCGTTGATGATTGTCTCTCGTAATGGGGAACTAGCTTTACACCCTCTGGTGATCAGAGAATGAAGATTGTGTTTTCACATCAGTCGACTGACCAGAACGTGGAGAGGAAGCAGTAACTGACTCTGCTGTGTTCTGGCAATCCGGCATTATCTTTTGTGTTGTATCTGATGTTGGAAATTCCTCTTCGCCATATTCATTTGCATTAAACGGGAAAATAACTGTCTTTGTAAACCCTGATAGGTCATTTTGCATTGTTGCTATTATAGTAGATGCAAGTCCGAATAACTGATCTGGTTGGTACTGGGTTACCACACTTCCGGGATGGCTGTTAAGCTATGTCTTCATTTCCCGGCCGTATAAAGAGCTTAATGTGCCAATCTCAAATGAAAATATATCTCTTCAATAAGAGATAAACATATTATTAGTGACAAAAATAATCTGAAAACTGGCCCAAAATAATTGTATATTCTATATGTAATTACTAAATTGTAGTTACATACAAGTATCGTACCGTTAAAGGCACGTACTTCTTATGTTACACGTATAAGTTTTAACTAGTATAAGTTCAAACTTGCGAGGTCTATACAAAAACTACGACGTGGCTCCTGTGAATGTGTTATTTTGACGTGCTAAGAATGACTGTGGAAATGAATGGAACGCCAAGTTAGCAACGAAATATTTCCTCCACATTTGATTTGATGAACAACTGTTATCAATACGACAAACATTTATTCAAGAAGTAAGTAAGGTGGTATAATGATTAAGGCATAGCGTAGCTTGTTCCAAAATGCTGTGTAGAAATCCTCAAAAGGTTTTCCGTGGTTCCCATTGAGGTGCCGCAGCTAGGGCGCGATCGCCAATTTGTCTATTAAAGCTTTCTTGTATGAATGTATGTGGGCCCCAGTGTAAGCAATAAGAATCTTATACGACCTGCAGAGGGCGAGCTGTGTCCTGCAGACGTGCGTCATGACCATATGGCGTGACTGCAGCGTGTGAAAGTAGCGGAGAGGCGCTTACTGAGTAGTTACATTCTCTGGAACTATAAAAATTAATAACTGATCTAAAAATAGCCTGAGGAACTTCATATTAGGTACATAACCTTTTGTTGTATAAAGAAACAATTCGTCAAAATCTGAAGTCAATAACTGTCATAATTTGGAAGTTACAAAAAAAAAATGAAAAATCAGTAAAAAACGTAATTATCCGACACTTTTTATATATATGTTAATAATTCACCATCTGTGACTGTTTGAAAAGATATGATAACACCTTCAGTGTTTAGATTCAAATTTGGAAAGTTCTCATTTTAGAAAATCTTTCGTAATTTTGCCGTAGTAATAACTTTAAGAATTTCAAGTAGATATTTATGTTTTGTGTTAGGGTGAGTGTGAAAGAGAGTACTTGTGTGAGTGTATGTGGACATTCGCCAATGTTAAACTTTCAGTTTGTAATGCTCTATAGGAACTTGCAAGTGTTCCAGCTCTGTGTCGTGGGAACGAATCCACCAGTGGTTCCCTACTAGTGGATGACGGGTGTCCAAGCATGTTTGAATATGTAACAGACAGCCAGAACGTTCGCGACTAGACAGTTAAATTCCAGACATAAAGTACAGCTTAAAGTTTATTTCATTTTATCTGTTTAACAAGAGAGTTTTGAGTTTATTATTTTAATAACGTCAACGAGCTGAGAGCAGTGGTTGGTTCTTGCTAGATTTTGGCGCAGCGGCGTCCTGAAAGTCAGTTCTGATTGGCCGTAATTCTTTACAGCCAATAAGAAGTGAGACAGTTTGCCACCTAAAGCATGAGATAGTGGGGCTTGTAGAGGCACAGAGAAGAAGGAAGTGGTGGACTAGCTTTCGAAGGAGCCGGTCATGCTGAAAGTGTCCGAACGCATTATGTGTAAAAATAAAGTGATATTGCGACTTCTACGTTTCGGTACAATGATAAAGGTAGCTGGTGTTTACCATTAACTATCTGTGAAATTTTAAGAGTCGAGAGATATTTTGTTCTAGAGAAAATCGCGTGTGTAAACTTTGAACTAAAAGCGTGGCGGTACTAAGTAAATATTTTTACTGAGTATTTATGGCGAGCAAAAACTTTATTTAAAGACAACCACTGAATTCCGAGTGCAAAAGTAAACAGCAGTTTATTGACTGTGTTACTCTCGTAAATGATTTCGGAATTGGATAGGAAAAGTTCCGGCTGTTTGAGCGTGACGAGGACTGTGAACCGAAACTTTAATGATTTGAACACATGTGGCCTGATGATCTCGCTTAACAGCAATAAAAAAAGTTCTAATGCAATTTTAAAAAGACCTTTGAACTTAGAAAGTTGAACAGCAACCCATTTCCAATTTATTCTTTAGAGTTCACAAGACTGTCTTCAGCTTTTTGTATTTATAGCGGTGTCCGACGTGTAGTTACGAAATCTCAGTTTCTTCAACACTGCTTTTCTGAGAACTCTCAAGTAGCTGCAGTCATGAGTTAAATGTGCAGATCTGCAGCACTATCGAGGTAGGTGGACAGAACCGCCGTCGATTATTGAAAGAGCGCGTTACGTCGCACCATGAATCACTTCAGATGCCAACTTCACAGTTCTTCATCAAAACATATAATCAATCACAAATGAGTTACAGCAATTTGAGGTTCAGCTCCAATGTTTCAACTGCACAGTTGTTTGCGTTAATGATTACTGATTTAGAGAGACAGAAATCCAACATCGCCTATGAGAGAACAGACTCTTATGGAAGGACAATTTCAAAGGTGAAGGATCACGCATTTATATCAGAAAAGGAATACAGTTTAAATAAAGACATTACCTTGGTACAGTAAGTGAAGACAAATATTTGAATTATCAGATACTGAATTATAAGGGCTTGACATAGAAAAGAAGTTAATCTTTTATGTGTGTATTAATCGAAAAGAGGCACTGTGGACATTTTTTTCAGTGAATCAACAGAAGTTTGTCGGATCTTAGACCGTTTCTGCTAGGCAATAACAGAAAAATCGGGTCTGGAAAAATTCCATACAAGAAATAAAAATACAAGATTTTTCAACAGAACTAGCAAATAAGAGTTGGGATGAAGTGTATAGAGAAGCCAATATAAATGTGAAATTCTCTAAATTCTCAACATTATTCACACTGCATTTTGAAAAGACAGTTCCAAAAGTACCTAAATCAATATCGATATCTCAAAAAAATGGATAACAGAAGGTACTAGAAGGTCCTCCCAAGACCATTCAGTACAACAGTTCCAAGAAAAAGAGTCAACATCAGTCAAAGTTCTTAAATTCCTGTCATGGGTGTAAGAAAATTTATAGGTAGGTGCTGCCAGCTACAAAAAGTCATTTAATGAGAAAATAGGTACAGAGTGCAGAGAATAAAGGCAAAACAGCCTGGGATGTAATATAAAATAAAACAAGGCGAGACGAACGAAGAAATAATAACGAACTGATAAGGGAGGGGGATAAAGTAATAAATGATCCACTTCATCTAGCAATCCATTTGCGAGTATTGCAGAGAAGTTACAGCAGAATTTCTCAGAAACTAAACAATTAAGTCACTAGACTTAGCTGTAGCACCAATGCATGGAGAGTATACAACCTCTCTTAACAACATGATAAACGGTTTCCTTCACATCAGAGACATATCCAGCGTATATAAAACAGGCAAGAGTTGTATCTCTGCTAAACAAAGGTAAGCGGAGGACATAGAAAATTACCATTCCATTTCCCTGCTGACACCATTCTCAAAAATAATAGAATCAATCATGAAATTTAGATTAATGGATTACTTGAATAAATACAACAATTTAAGTGAATCTCAGTTTGGTCTCTGAAGTGTCAGGAGTACACAAGAAGCCATAATACAAGTCACAAAAGTGGTATTTGATGTTGTTGACAAATGTAAATGTATAGCAGGCATGTTTTTAGATCGTTCTAAGCCTTTTGATATTGTTGGCTATTCTACTAATTAAGCTAGACTTATTGGGAATAAGAGGAGTAGCGAATCTCTGGTTCCCATCATACCGACCAGACAGGATACAAAGTGTAGAGATAACACATACCTCAAATACGGATGAAAATTTAGTGAAACACATATCATAACCTCCTTGTTCTTTTTCCTTGCGTTCATCCCGTGTCTTCATGCCATTGGCATGTTAAGTCTGTGGATTTGGCAGCGTTAGTGGTAGAGAGTGGCCGGATGTCCTTCATGTCGCATTCCCGTCTGTCCAAGAGCGCACATGCCCGGGAGATTGGGGGGGGGGGGGGGGGGGGGGAGGTGGGAAGGGAAGGGTGTCACACCTCTAGCTCTCAGATAAAGGAAAAAGTATAGTATACTCAAATGTTTGTCTTTCAAGAGAATGATTTAAAAGTCGATATTTCGTAGGGTTTAACTGCGACATAACGAACTTTTTTATGGCTGCTTACAAGACGCCATTCGCCTTCCTAAATATTAAAAATAGTCCATTACTCCATACATCCAGGTCTAGCCCCCCTCCCCCAAAGATAGCAAAACTAGTATATGGGCGCCCTTGCGTCTGTGTGTGTCTAGTGTTATCCCGTCTGAAAGTGAGCGAAAGTTTTCTAAATGTTTACGAACCTTGTGACTGAATTGAGACGTGGTAAGTAGTCCAGTGTTCACGTAGTCGGATGTGGGAAACCGCCTGGAAACCACATCCAGGCTGACCGGTCTGGCCTTCGTCGTTAATGTGCCAGATTGATTCGACCTAAGACCTGCGCATCTTCCCCAGTCCCGGAAGCGGGTAAACACTTGAATTCGACAAAAATTACACAAGGAGATTAAAGAAATTACCAAAACGAATCTATTTAGTTAAAAAGTACCTATTGAGCAATACGTAGGGGAGACCGGGACACATTTACACGGATTTCTTTCCTTAGTGTTAAAATATTTTGGTTAGATTCATCCTGCTTAAAGCTGTCTAGTCGTAAACATAATTATTAAAGTATAACTTGGTGTAGATACTGTACGTGTAACTCAGCATCACATATGTTGTTGTTGTGGTCTTCAGTCCTGAGACTGGTTTGATGCAGCTCTCCATGCTACTCTATCCTGTGCAAGCTTCTTCATCTCCCAGTACCTACTACAACCTACATCCTTCTGAATTTGCTTGGTGTATTCATCTCTTGGTCTCCCTCTACGACTTTTACCCTCCACACTGCCCTCCAATACTAAATTGGTGATCTCTTGATGCCTAAGAACATGTCCTACCAACCGATCACTTCTTCTGGTCAAGTTGTGCCACAAACTTCTCTTCTCCCCAATCCGATTCAATACTTCCTCATTAGTTATGTGATCTACCCATCTAATCTTCAGCATTCTTCTGTAGCACCACATTTCGAAAGCTTGTATTCTCTTCTTGTCGAAACTATTTATCGTCCATGTTTCACTTCCATACAAATGCTAGAAACGTAGGTTTGCCTTTCCTTAATCTAGCTTCTAAGATAAGTCGTAGCGTCAGTATTGCCTCACGTGTTCCAATATTTCTACAGAATCCAAACTGATCTTCCCCTAACTCGGCTTCTACTAGTTTTTCCATTCGTCTGTAAAGAATCCGCTTTAGTATTTTGCAGCCGTGACTTATTAAACTGATGGTTCGGTAATTTTCACATCTGTCAACGCCTGCTTTCTTTGGGATTAGAATTATTATATTGTTCTTGAAGTCTGAGGGTATTTCGCCTGTCTCATACATCTTGCTCACCAGATGGTACAGTTTTGTCAGGACTGGCTCTCCCAAGGCCGTCAGTAGTTGTAATGGAATATAGGTGTCAAAATGAAGTTATATAAACTCAAGTCGAGTGCGTAAAAGAGTCCCGGGTGTAGGGCAGGTTTATGCACCTATGGGAGCACGTTTACTTATCTCATAGAATTCAACAATCAGTAAACACAACAGACTAACGAAATTTTCAAAATATGTTTTACTGGTAGTCAACAAAATTAGAGCCTTAATTAACCAATGACCGTGGTAAAATACAAATATTTTACTGCAAATAAACAGAGTTTTGGCGATGTTCTATCTGTTGGCATAATATGCCTTAAATATAAGTTTAATATTAATGAAAAGCCTACTCATCATCAGTGTGCGAGTAGCCATGTATGATCACAAAAACTATTGTGTTTTTGGTGACAAGTCGTCGTGAGCCCACGTTTTGCGTCTACGGCACTGGACCCATTCTTCATTTCTTTTTCAATGGTTGTATCGTTTCAAACAATAAATACAGAGGCAATTTGCATCCTACTCATCAGACTTCTGCAGATTATTAGTGAAAGGAAGAATAACTGGACCGAGCGAGGTGGTGCAGTGGCTAGCACACTGGACTCGCATTCGGGAGGATGACGGTTTAATCCCGCGTCCGGCCATCCTGATTTAGGTTTTCCGTGATTTCCCTAAATCACTCCAGGCAAATGCCGGGATGGTTCATCTGAAAGGGCACGGCCGTCTTCCTTTCCCGTCCTTCCCTAATCTGATGAGACCGATGACCTCGCTGCCTAGCATCCTTCCCCTAACAAACCAACCCAAGATGAGCTGGACGGGACATACGTCGAGACGGGAGTGCTTGCTAGCAGATGCTTTGGGACTAATTTGTGAGACAATATTCAGAGCAAGATGGTAGACGACATAAAGAGAAGGAGAAATTAAGTGGACTTAAAGAGGATGGCACAGGACAGGAGAGCACGGATGGTTACCATGTAACGGTTGGCAGGCTGATTTTGGGGAGGGGACCAAGTAGCGAGGTCATCGAACCCAGCGGATTAGGGAAGGAAGTCGGACTTGACGTTTCAAAGGAACCATCTCGTAATTCGGCTGAGGAGATTTAGTAAAATGACGGAAACCTTAATCAGCATGGCCTGACGGGGGTTGAACCGAACGCGAGCCCAGTGTGCTAACCACGGCGCCACATCGCTCGGTTTACAATGTGTAAACCTACCTAACGGCAGAACAGGAATTGTGATATCAGAAGTAGGCTTAGTTCATATTTTTCTTGTTCTTGCTTTCAGCAATTTCTTGCTCTTATCACTCCTTCCTCTCATACAATTGATTCTTTCTGCTTTAGATTCATTGGGTTCATACAGTCTTTTAGCAATTTCTGCCTTTTAGTCTCCTGTGCTTTCATTTTTTAGATTGTGTTTCCAACTAGTGTTGTCTTAAAGTTTCATTGACTGAGATGTCAGTTAGGATGGCAATGCAAAGTAGTACGTAAACGTGCCCCAAAACAACTGCGTAAACATGCCCCTTCGCCATGTTCGAATTAGTTTCAAAACTACAGCAGTAACGTTCTGGCCTTGAGATAATACAAATGAATCTTTTAAAGCAGATTTATCTCCTACTCTTAGATCTAAAGTTAAGCTCCCTAGGTGCTTCGATATTTCAGTAACAAAATTTACTCACCTTGAACAAAAACACAAATACGTTCTTCGCGCTAAGATGTTCACTCATCTAGTGCCCTAAAGTCTGAGAGACCCCTCAGTAGATGGAAGTACTAATAATCCCTTGTCAGTAGCGCTCTAGCACGAATGGTTCCCGATAAAAGTGGTGCACGTAAACCTGTCTCACCACGGTCTTCCCTACTATACGGTCAAAGATTGCTTGTAGAAAACAGGATAGGGGTGTGTTAAAAAATGTACCACAGATAAACAATAATAATGATAATAAAACATCCATCATACCACGTAACACTTTCACTCCATGTTTTTTTTTCCTTTTTCTGTCCGTATATATATATATATATATATATATATATATATATATATATATATATATATATATGGTCATATTTCCAAACGAGCGTTCCGAATATCGGATCAAATTATTGACTGGTACCAATATTTCCGAACAGCGTCGATTTTAAGGGGGCGAAAGCGATAGCCTTATAAGTAACTTAGCGAATACCTCAGAGAAGGGTTATGGGCCAGTTATGAAAGCTTATTCTCGCGAATAAGCTGATATTGTTAGCAACAATTGACATTAAAGAAAATATAAACTAAGAGGCTAGTGTCAGAATTCCGAGAATCCTGAACAAGGGACGATAAGAGGTTGGCGAACTTACAACACACATTGCTCGAACTGTCCAATTCTGAGTCAAAAATACCCTTTGTGAATGGGAAGATTTTCCCCAGATGGCTCAAATGGCTCTAAGCACTATGGGACGCAACATCTGAAGTCATCAGTCCTCTAGACTTTCAACTACTTAAACCTAACTAGCCTAAGGACATCACACACATCCATGCCCGAGGCACGATTCGAACCTGCGACCGTAGCGGTCGCCTGGTTCCAGACTGTAGCGCCTAGAACCGCTCGGCCACACCGGCCGGCTCAGCAAAGCAAACAAATGTTTTTGAATCACCTGTCGCAATAGAAAGTAAATATATATGAGATTGGGTGCATTTTGAAAACACATTTGCACGCTCCACAGTAACAGCCGTCCTAGCTCACTGAGTAGATTAGTTCTAACATTTATAAGTAAGACATCACTTGTCACTTGACAGTAGCGTATCACATGGAGTGGGATCCATTACACTGCATGCATGTGTCTACTAATCGCGCAGTGCGCGACCGTAACGTATCCTGTCAAGCTCATGTAGGGCAGCTTTCCAATGGAGTACACAAACGATGAAAACGTCGATATGGTTTTGGTGTCGGGTGCATCCGATAACCAAGCTGCTGCTTATGCTCTTCGTGATTATGCTGCACCGTACCCTCAAGGGCGCCATCGCGATAAAAATGTTTTCTTCACCTGGAGCAACACCTTCGGGAAACCGGTAATCTTTGTCCACAGGTAACGGCCAGAGGTCGTCCAAGGATTCGACGTAAGCCTCAAACAGAAAACGCTTTTCTTCAAACGGTTCCCCAGCCACCTTGGTGAAGTACTCGTGATTTTGTAAAGCACTTCCAGATATCTCAAAGGCTGGTTGTCGAATTGTTGCACGATGAAGAACTCAACGCCACTGGTCAGAAGACCTCATTGGACGAGCACAGCTTTGTGAATGGCTTTTGCTCCAAATGGTAGATAACGAACATTTTACAAATAACGTGATATGGACTGACGATAGCCTCACTCGTGAAGGTACTGGCTCTGTGCAGAAAAGCCCGAACGTCAAACGTACAGAATGGAGTTACTGGGTGTAGTGTAACGTGCTGTCTAGTATAGCCTACCTTCTGTCTTTCTGTACCTCACTGGATACAGCGATGTTACTGTATCCACTGCTATTTGCTATTGGCTTTATTTGTTCAAAATGGTTCAAATGGCTCTGAGCACTATGGGACTTAACATCTGAGGTCATGCCGGCCGCGGTGGTCTCGCGGTTCTAGGCGTTCAGTCCGGAGCCGCGCGACGGCTACGGTCGCAGGTTCGAATCCTGCCTCGGGCATGGATGCGTGTGATGTCATTAGGTTAGTTAGGTTTAAGTAGTTCTAAGTTCTAGGGGACTAATAACCTAAGATGTT
The DNA here is from genome assembly GCF_023897955.1 of Schistocerca gregaria. NCBI lineage: Eukaryota > Metazoa > Arthropoda > Insecta > Orthoptera > Acrididae > Schistocerca > Schistocerca gregaria. The sequence goes on along the minus strand of NC_064931.1, from coordinate 861,578,047 downwards.
AAGTCCTATGGTGCTCAGAGCCATTTGAACCCTTCTGAGGTCATCAGTCCCCTAGAACTCAGAACTATATAAACTTAACTAACCTAAGGACATCACACACATCCGTGCCTGAGGCAGGATTCGAACCCGCGTAGCGGATGCGCAGTTCCAGACTGAAGCGCCTAGAACCGCTCCGCCACATCGGCCGGCCAGCTTTATTTGTATCGTGGTCAAAGCAAAGTGGTCGTTTACATCTGCAAGAAGTTCATGTTATATCTGATTGTTTAAATAAAGGTAACAGAAGCAGAAAGATAGGAGGAGTAAATTGGATACAAGTTGATGCTTTAAGTGAAAAAACGAAGTTTGGCGCGCACGCGAGCCTACGTATCCACAACCGCCTAATGTGCTCTCACTGAGCTAGTGGCGCAGCGCAGAGGTAGTGCTACGTATTCCTGGCCTCGCTGCACGCAGTTACACCGTTTCCAGAGCCTCCTTTTTTAAACCTTGTGGCGGGGCATGGTTTTGCTATATACACGTTTTCGTGAGATGGAATGAGGAGTCGCAAGTCAACTGTCATCTGCGGCAGTTTTTTCATCAAAGGAGTGAATACAGACCACCCCAAATAAAGCCAGTATGAATAAATACACTCCTGGAAATGGAAAAAAGAACACATTGACACCGGTGTGTCAGACCCACCATACTTGCTCCGGACACTGCGAGAGGGCTGTACAAGCAATGATCACACGCACGGCACAGCGGACACACCAGGAACCGCGGTGTTGGCCGTCGAATGGCGCTAGCTGCGCAGCATTTGTGCACCGCCGCCGTCAGTGTCAGCCAGTTTGCCGTGGCATACGGAGCTCCATCGCAGTCTTTAACACTGGTAGCATGCCGCGACAGCGTGGACGTGAACCGTATGTGCAGTTGACGGACTTTGAGCGAGGGCGTATAGTGGGCATGCGGGAGGCCGGGTGGACGTACCGCCGAATTGCTCAACACGTGGGGCGTGAGGTCTCCACAGTACATCGATGTTGTCGCCAGTGGTCGGCGGAAGGTGCACGTGCCCGTCGACCTGTGACCGGACCGCAGTGACGCACGGATGCACGCCAAGACCGTAGGATCCTACGCAGTGCCATAGGGGACCGCACCGCCACTTCCCAGCAAATTAGGGACACTGTTGCTCCTGGGGTATCGGCGAGGACCATTCGCAACCGTCTCCATGAAGCTGGGCTACGGTCCCACACACCGTTAGGCCGTCTTCCGCTCACGCGCCAACATCGTGCAGCCCACCTCCAGTGGTGTCGCGACAGGCGTGAATGGAGCGACGAATGGAGACGCGTCGTCTTCAGCGATGAGAGTCGCTTCTGCCTTGGTGCCGATGATGGTCGTATGCGTGTTTGGCGCCGTGCAGGTGAGCGCCACAATCAGGACTGCGTACGACCGAGGCACACAGGGCCAACACCCGGCATCATGGTGTGGGGAGCGATCTCCTACACTGGCCATACACCTCTGGTGATCGTCGAGGGGACACTGAATAGTGCACGGTACATCCAAACCGTCATCGAACCCATCGTTCTACCATTCCTAGACCGGCAAGGGAACTTGCTGTTCCAACAGGACAATGCACGTCCGCATGTATCCCGTGCCACCCAACGTGATCTAGAAGGTGTAAGTCAACTGCCCTGGCCAGCAAGATCTCCGAATCTGTCCCCCATTGAGCATGTTTGGGACTGGATGAAGCGTCGTCTCACACGGTCTGCACGTCCAGCACGAACGCTGGTCCAACTGAGGCGCCAGGTGGAAATGGCATGGCAAGCCGTTCCACAGGACTACATCCAGCATCTCTACGATCGTCTCCATGGGAGAATAGCAGCCTGCATTGCTGCGAAAGGTGGATATACACTGTACTAGTGCCGACATTGTGCATGCTCTGTTGCCTGTGTCTATGTGCCTGTGGTTCTGTCAGTGTGATCATGTGATGTATCTGACCCCAGGAATGTGTCAATAAAGTTTCCCCTTCCTGGGACAATGAATTCACGGTGTTCTTATTTCAATTTCCAGGAGTGTATAACTAGGTGTGGTTTTTGCCAAGTTATAGCCGACAATATGAGGAGTTTCCCAACTTTGGCAAGTTATTTTTATCGTTTATAGTAGCCGAATTAATATATCGAGTTCCTTTTTTTCTAATGGAACTACACATTTTTTGTGCGGCATTTGAAAGAACCTTCTAACAGAGCTTCAGCTCCATAACATGTATGACACTTGACCAAATAGCATCAAGATTTTATTGTTTACAGTCACCGAATCACGAAACCACTTTTTTCCCTCTAATGGAACTATGTATTTCTTTTTGTGTGGAATTTGAAAGAAGCTTCTAAAAGAACCTCAACGACATAACGCATATGGGACGTGCCTGCCCGGTTGTACCAAATATAAGCAAACACGTAACTCAGGTACGCTTCGTGTGTTTGTTATCACAGCTGTCATATCAATCGCTCAATATGTTGACCTTCAGCATTACGCTATGAAGTGATTGTCGAGAAACAATACTACGCGTTTAATTTCAACTGGAGTTAAAGGCAGCACAGGCCCGTATTATAAGGCACTTTATGGCTTAGGGACTTCTCAATGTTTTCTAATAGACCTCTCGTTTTAATTTTCACCACAGATAGAAGTATGGAAGAGTTAAGTTTGGTGAGTGTGCAGGCCATTTTGCATTTCCTCAACAACCGTTCGAACGCTCTCCAAATGTTCTCTCAGGAGTGTCTTGTCATTACATGTGTGTAACAGTAGGAGGACTTCTGTAAAGTTTGGAAGGTAGGAGACGAGATACTGGCAGAAGTAAAGCTGTGAGGACCAGGCCTGAGTCGTGCTTCGGTAGCTGAGATGGTAGAGCACTTGCCCGCGAAAGGCAAAGGTCCCGAGTTCGAGTCTCGGTCGTGCACACAGTTTTAGTCTGCCAAGAAGTTTTATATCAGCGCACACTCCGCTGCAGAGTGAAAATCTCATTCTAGTTCTGAAATCGTCTGTATTATCCCTTTCTCCTTTTTTATGAAACGGTTTCACTGCTGAGTACTTTAATCGTTCAAGAAACTGACTAGTCATGAAAGATAAATTGCGAATGTGGCTATGTACAGGGCTAACATAAACAGAACTACTTTAGTACCCTGCTAGATACACCATAATTTCCATGATAGTCCTCTGTCTTTAGAGATTTCATTATTGATTCTATCTTCCCCTTGTCACTATCACGGAGGTACATTTCAGATAGCAGTCTTGCAAAGCATTTTCTAAGAGAGTTATATGATTCTCGGTAAAAACCATGTTTCTAATTAATTCACCTGCTTTACTCAGAAAGTGAATGTTAAAATACTGTGCATGAATCTGACTTATCAGTAACGAAAACATTCTTTCTACGTACTGACTTTACATAGTCGATCCTGTGATATTGGCGAGACAATTCGTTCGCTACTGACCACATAGCTTTAATTTTATCCTCAGAAATAGCTATACCTCGTGTATCACATGGTTTTGCCTTTGTAATGACATTTTAAGCACTATGTACTATTTTCAGTGGACTCCTGCAGTTCGATTGTTCCTATCCTCAACGTTCTGATAGTTAGCCACGTGTTCCACAGATCATTTGAACGATTCTTTCATCGAAATGATGTGGATCAAGTCATTCACTGTTACATATGATACATCATTAGTATTAATTTTTTTTTACAGGCTACCAATTTCTAAGTAGAAATTCGTGTATGGAATAGAAGAGGTTGTCCAGGGAAAATGATTTTAGGTTAGATTAAGACTTGCTTTTCTGCCTGTCGCATGTTTTGTGGTAATAGGCAAACGATCAGACATTTTCGTTGTTGCATACTGAACTCCTTTTCGAGCCACTGACACCATTAATAATGGGTAATAAAGGTCACTATTTCCTCTGGTGTTCTAGGTATGGATATCACTATTCTAATGAAACTGTGATGGATTGTTTATGACGAATTGCATTAGCATGTATATGTATTGTGATGGTGCAACTGAAGTGTCCGCTCTTTGAAGAGGTAGCTATCTGAGGACTGTGGCCGAACAACAGACCCTACTCTCTTTTGAGTAACCAATACTTTCTTTCTAACAGATGAGTTACCCCAGAAAGTTATTCAGTAAGAAATTACTGTGTGTAAATATGCATAATATGCAAGGAGGTTCATTCGTTTGCTGTCAAGCCTAACAATCATATGAAGAACAAAAGTAGCCGAACTTCATTGTTTGAGAATCTCGGTAATATGCTTCATCGCGTGAAGGTTTTCATCAGTATGTACATCTAAATATTTTGGAGCATTGTTGTTGTTGTTGTTGTCTTCAGTCCTGAGACTGGTTTGATGCAGCTCTCCATGCTACTCTATCCTGTGCAAGCTGCTTCATCTCCCAGTACCTACTGCAACCTACATCCTTCTGAATCTGCTTAGTGTACTCATCTCTCGGTCTCCCTCTACGATTTTTACCCTCCACGCTGCCCTCCAATGCTAAATTTGTGATCCCTTGATGCCTCAAAACATGTCCTACCAACCGATCCCTTCTTCTAGTCAAGTTGTGCCACAAACTTCTCTTCTCCCCAATCCTATTCAATACCTCCTCATTAGTTACGCGATCTATCCACCTTATCTTCAGTATTCTTCTGTAGCACCACATTTCGAAAGCTTCTATTCTCTTCTTGTCCAAACTAGTTATCATCCATGTTTCACTTCCATACATGGCTACACTCCAAACAAATACTTTCAGAAACGACTTCCTGATACATAAATCTATATTCGATGTTAACAAATTTCTCTTCTTCAGAAACGCTTTCCTTGCCATTGCCAGTCTACATTTTATACCCTCTCTACTTCGACCATCATCAGTTATTTTACTTCCTAAATAGCAAAACTCCTTTACTACTTTAAGTGTCTCATTTCCTAATCTAATTCCCTCAGCATCGCCAGATTTAATTTGACTACATTCCATTATCCTCGTTTTGCTTTTGTTAATGTTCATCTTATATCCTCCTTTCAAGACACTGTCCATTCCGTTCAACTGCTCTTCCAAGTCCTTTGCCGTCTCTGACAGAATTACAATGTCATCGGCGAACCTCAAAGTTTTTACTTCGTCTCCATGAATTTTAATACCTACTCCAAATTTTTCTTTTGTTTCCTTTACTGCTTGCTCAATATACAGATTGAATAACATTGGGGAGAGGCTACAAACCTGTCTCACTCCTTTCCCAACCACTGCTTCCCTTTCATGCCCCTCGACTCTTATTACTGCCATCTGGTTTCTGTACAAATTATAAATAGCCTTTCGCTCCCTGTATTTTACCCCTGCCACCTTTAGAATTTGAAAAAGAGTATTCCAGTCAACATTGTCAAAAGCTTTCTCTAAGTCTACAAATGCTAGAAACGTAGGTTTTCCTTTTCTTTATCTTTCTTCTAAGATAAGTCGTAAGGTCAGTATTGCCTCACGTGTTCCAACATTTCGACGGAATCCAAACTGATCCTCCCCGAGGTCTGCATCTACCAGTTTTTCCATTCGTCTGTAAATAATTCGCGTTAGTATTTTGCAGCCGTGGCTTATTAAACTGATAGTTCGGTAATTTTCACATCTGTCAGCACCTGCTTTCTTTGGGATTGGAATTATTATATTCTTCTTGAAGTCTGAGGGTATTTCGCCTGTCTCATACATCTTGCTCACCAGCTGGTAGAGTTTTGTCATGACTGGCTCTGCCAAGGCCGTCAGTAGTTCTAATGGAATGTTGTCTACTCCGGGGGCCTTGTTTCGACTCAGGTCTTTCAGTGCTCTGTCAAACTCTTCACGCAGTATCGTATCTCCCATTTCGTCTTCATCTACATCCTCTTCTATTTCCATAATATTGTCCTCAAGTACATCGCCCTTGTATAAACCTTCTATATACTCCTTCCACCTTTCTGCCTTCCCTTCTTTGCTTAGAACTGGGCTGCCATCTGAGCTCTTGATATTCATACACGTGGTTCTCTTCTCTCCAAAGGTCTCTTTAATTTTCCTGTAGGCAGTATCTATCTTACCCCTAGTGAGATAAGCTTCTACATCCTTACATTTGTCCTCTAGCCATCCCTGTTTAGCCATTTTGCACTTCCTGTCGATCTCATTTTTGAGACGTTTGTATTCCTTTTTGCCTGCTTCATTTACTGCATTTTTATATTTTCTCCTTTCATCAATTAAATTCAATATTTCTTCTGTTACCCAAGGATTTCTAGCAGCCCTCGTCTTTGTACCTACTTTATCCTCTGCTGCCTTCACTACCACATCCCTCAGAGCTACCCATTCTTCTTCTACTGTATTTCTTTCCCCTATTCCTGTCAATTGTTCCCTTATGCTCTCCCTGAAACTCTGTACAACCTCTGGTTCTTTCAGTTTATCCAGGTCCCATCTCCTTAATTTCCCACATTTTTGCAGTTTCTTCAGTTTTAATCTACAGGTCATAACCAATAGATTGTGGTCAGAGTCCACATCTGCCCCTGGAAATGTCTTACAACTTAAAACCTGGTTCCTAAATCTCTGTCTTACCATTATATAATCTATCTGATACCTTTTAGTATCTCCAGGGTTCTTCCACGTATACAACCTTCTTTCATGATTCTTAAACCAAGTGTTAGCTATGATTAAGTTGTGCTCTGTGCAAAATTCTACTAGGCGGCTTCCTCTTTCATTTCTTAGCCCCAATCCATATTCACCTACTATGTTTCCTTCTCTCCCTTTTCCTACACTCGAATTCCAGTCACCCATTACTATTAAATTTTCGTCTCCCTTCACTATCTGAATAATTTCTTTTATTTCATCGTACATTTCTTCAATTTCTTCATCATCTGCAGAGCTAGTTGGCATATAAACTTGTACTACTGTAGTAGGTGTGGGCTTCGTATCTATCTTGGCCACAATAATGGGTTCACTATGCTGTTTGTAGTAGCTTACCCGCATTCCTATTTTCCTATTCATTATTAAACCTACTCCTGCATTACCCCTATTTGATTTTGTGTTTATAACCCTGTAGTCACCTGACCAGAAGTCTTGTTCCTCCTGCCACCGGACTTCACTAATTCCCACTATATCTAACTTTAACCTATCCATTTCCCTTTTTAAATTTTCTAACCTACCTGCCCGATTAAGGGATCTGACATTCCACGCTCCGATCCGTAGAACGCCAGTTTTCTTTCTCCTGATAACGACATCCTCCTGAGTAGTCCCCGCCCGGAGATCCGAATGGGGGACTATTTTACCTCCGGAATATTTCACCCAAGAGGATGCCATCATCATTTAATCATACAGTAAAGCTGCATGTCCTCGGGAAAAATTACGGCTGTAGTTTCCCCTTGCTTTCAGCCGTTCGCAGTACCAGCACAACAAGGCCGTTTTGGTTAATGTTGCAAGGCCAGATCAGTCAATCATCCAGACTGTTGCCCCTGCAACTACTGAAAAGGCTGCTGCCCCTCTTCAGGAACCACACGTTTGTCTGGCCTCTCAACAGATACCCCTCCGTTGTGGTTGCACCTACAGTACGGCCATCGGTATCGCTGAGGCACGCAAGCCTCCCCACCAACGGCAAGGTCCATGGTTCATGGGGGGGTTTGGAGCATTCTACCCTGCGAATTGAATAATTTTGATGTAATCATCAATAGCTTGTTCGCTTATTTGTTATAAAGAACTGAGTGTGCTTTCTCAAAAGTAATGGTAGTCCATTTTGAGAGAACCACTAAATAATCCTTTGGAAATCATGATTAAGAATTTCTTCCGTTCTTTCTCTCTAATGGTGTTTATTATAATACTGGTATCATTTGCAAAAATTACTAATTCTGTTTGTTGAATGTTAAGTGGAAGGTCATTCACATATACAAGGAACAGGAGTGGGCTGTAAGTTGAGCCTTGTGGGGCTCCGTTTGTGATTTTTATCCTAGTCACTAAAATTTTATACGTTTCCAATATTGTCTGAATTATTCAACAAAACTTTTTGCGTTCTGTTTGTTAAATATGATTCAAATCAGTTGTGTGTAAAGCCATCAATTCCGGGACACTCAATCTTGTCTAAGAGTGTTACATGGACTACACAATCAAATGCCTTGGCAGATCACACAAAAATGCCAACTGACAATATTTTTTACTATTGAAGGCTTATAATAACTGGTAGATGACTGCGTAAATAGCATTCTTTGCTGAGTGACTCTTTTTGAATCCAAACTGTGGTAGGTTAAGCAAATTGTTTCTACTCTTGAATGCTTTACTTTTTCCAATATTTTGGAAAAAGGTGTCAGTATGGAATTTAGACCGTGATTATTGAAGTCTTTCTCACCTTTCTTGTAAACAGGCTTAAAAATTACATATTTTAAATTGTCTGGAAAAATTCTTTTTGCCAGTGATGTGTTACATATGTTACTAAGGACATTACTTATTAAGTTAGAAAAACTTTTCAGAATTCTGTTCGAAATTTCATCAACTCCATATGAGAGTTTGTTATTTATAGTTTTATATTACTATTGATTTCACTGAAGGAAGATGGTGCTACTTCTTTAAAGTTTTGTGGAACGATATTTTCATTAAATTCTCTTGTTACTACAGCTGAGTCCTATTTTTGCTTCTACCTCCAAGAACTTGATTGTTAAAAGTACTTGTAACTCTAGAATTATCAATCAATTATCATTGTTATTTAGTTTACTTATTGTGATATGTTCTTCACTGACTGAATGCCCTGTCTCCCATTTGAAAATATCTCACACAATTTTAATTTTATTATCTGCATTATTAACTTCTGTCAGGCCATACATACTTCTGGATATTTTAATAACTTTCCTTAAAAGCTAACAGTAACGTTGTGAATTATGCAGGTAATGTTATATGTAAATGTCCGTCTCCTTCTTAGATGAGATTTTAATTCTCTTAGTTATGCGTCGCTTTCTTTTTTTTTAATGCGTTTTCTGGCTAATTTCTAGTGAAAATACTTTCAAATATCATTTCTTTCTTTACCACCTCTTTTAACTTACTCTTAGAATACTGTATGATGTTCTCATTAATAAGCGTCACTGCTTTGTACGAACCTGGCTCGGGGTTGTAAGATACATCGTTTATTTCCATTATTTGTGCATCATAATCAGATAGTCCATTAACTACTGGGTACACCTAAATTGTGTCAATGTACGCATTGCATATAAAATGTTATCAATAAGAATTCTACTATTTTACTGCACACAAAGTGGAAAATTAATCACTGCAATTAGACTGAAACACCCAATCAATGTTTCCACTTGCTTTTGCCTGGCCGAAACTTCTAGGAAATATACATTGAATCTCCATGAACTCCTATTTCTTCTTGTCTGACAAGTAGCTCAACAATGTCTCTAGATTTCTCATAAATAGGTGAAAGTTTAGTAGAGAAATCCGTAGACTGTTACAATTACAAGAATATTATTCTGCAGTTACAAGTCAAAGCACATACTTCTAAGATCTGATCTACACAAAAACTACTTGGATAAACAAGTGTCCAGGTTTTACATATGTTGTAACTCCTCCTTTTTCCATGTCAACTCTATGCAGAAATGTCATAGTAATTACTTATATTCCAATTTTTATCAATGTGGTTATATGGTGTTCCCACTTTGTTCTACGTGAAACCCTTATTGGTCAGCCATTGAGGTTGCCAGTTAGTGCCAGTAATCTGTTTTAAATGTTCTGATGGAAAGTAACTTTCAAAGGGCATGAGAAATGTGTTGAGGAAAGCATTACATTTATCATCTATGTTATCTCCAACAAAACGTCCTGCCTATTAAGTTTTAAAAAAGTCGCTGTTGCCACTAGAGAAACATTTCTAAATACTATGTTATTCACAAATTTTTTAGTGTTAAAATTTGTGGATAATGGCCTGAAAGGCTATTAACCCTTTTACTAACAAAGTGTCGCTTAAGTAATGAAGAAGGAACAAAAACGTTATTTATAGTTGTGCTACTCTTCCCCTCCACTCTGGTTGAAAAAAATACAGTCTGCATCAGATGGTATGAATTTAGAAGATCTGCCAACATTATTTTTCTGGCACAAGCACGTATAAACTTCAAAATTAAAGTCACCGTATACAACAATTTTTTTACTTTCTATAAACGTACCAATAACTCTTTCTGGCTTGAGCAGATTTATCGTGTATTCAAAGTCAGGATACCTATAGATAATTATAATTAAAAGCATTGTTTCACTAAATTCAACTGCTCCTGCACAACATTCAATGACCAGTTCAGTGAAGTCTTATGCCAATGGTCACAGACATGGAATTTTTTTTGCCATATGAAACCTGTGTACTTGGAGTGGTATCCCAAACGTTGAGGCTCACAATTATGCAGGTGTAAGTGTAATCCGAGTATTTGGTTTTTTATTGATGTAGCACACGACTTAACTTTTTCTGAAGGTGTTTTCTTTCTTGGAGAGGCTTCCCCTAAGCAGGGATACCTATCCGATAACTCGAGTCTCTCTGAGCTCGACAGGAAAATCAGAGAAATTACAGCTCATACGGGAGCTTAACGGCAGTCCTTTTTCTCAAGCACCTTCTCGAAAAGAAATGGGAATTGGAAAATGATAGCCTACCGAGGTGGCCGAGCGGTTCTAGGCGCTACAGTCTGCAACCGCGCCACCGCTACGGTCGCAGGTTCGAATCCTGCCTCTGGCATGGATGTGTGTGATGTCCTTAGGTTAGTTAGGTTTAATTAGCTCTAAGTTCTAGGGGACAGATGACCTCAGAAGTTAAGTCCCATAGTGCTCAGAGCCATTTGAACCATTTTTTGGGAAATGATAGCGCAGCAAGAAGTACCTTCCGCTACACACCGTAATGGTGTAGATGGAGATGAAGATAACAATCGTTTGACACAACAACACTGCTGTACACCTCCTAGCTGTTTTTCACTGGATTGCTACACGTTGTCGTGTGATGCCGTTTGATGCTAGGTAGATTATGAGGCAGTGTACTTGTATCCTGAAATATTTCATTTCATGATTCATGAATCACAACCTGAGTCAGACACTTGTACAATACCAAAGAGAACCATTACGAAGGGAAACGAGGCAGGATGTTCGTTCAGAGCGTGTCCAGATTGAACCAAATGCAGGACTTCGATACATTAGCGTAAGTATTTTGTCTACTAAAACGAGTTTTTATGACGCATTTATACGGCATTTGTTGGGATACTGATCAGGTAAGGACATTGGCCGTTAACTAAGAATGGTAGTGTGAACTGTAATAGACCTGAAAGTTTTCACAGCTTAAAGCTGAGTGCTGGCTTCGGCTCGGACCCGGACCCACGCCTATTTTCCTCGGTCCGTCGCACAGCTTTCGTCTGTCAGCAACTTGACAGTGGCATGGACGCCGTAATACAGCGTAAAGTTACTTACTTGCCTACCTCAATGAAGACTGTGACAGTAAAGTTAAACATATGCGAAGAAAGGCACCGAGGTATGTGGCGCAGCAGTTGAAGTATTCAAATATCCCTCTGGCCATGCAGATTTAGGTTTCCAGTGGCTTCCCATAATCGATTAATTCGATATCCTATGAAAAGGAAGTGGCCGATTTCCTTCTAAGTCTTTGCTCTTTTTGTGCTTCAGCTCCGTTGCTAATGAGCTCGCCATTGAAGGGGTGATAAATTTTCATTCAGACTTTTAAAAGAAAGGGAAAAAATTCTTATAAACCAACTTACAAAATAACAACAAATTTTCCAATCGGAGGGCTGTATGAACACTCTCGGCCCCATACGTATTAGCCCCTCAGAAGAAAAGAAGATTGCTGCAATGATAAGTCAACTAAAGCAAATGTACGGTTGTTATGCAAACTTTCTATCCGTTAACGTAATGGAGAAAACTACTTAACTTGTGGCATAATAAGAATGCAGTTTTTTTTATCGTTCTCAAAGTTGTCTGCCAAAAGAGTGCTACTTCATAGCTTGTGCAGCATTTATTGGGATACTAATCTGCTATTAAGGTTGTGCTGGTAGGAGCCAATGACTATATCACGTGCGAATCCAGCGTTTGGTTCTGGGTGGAGGGTGTCACCATTAAATTCATTCCGACCGGTTTCGGTTTTCGACCATAATCCAGTGACTATACCAAATAGACAGAAAGGAACAATATACGTTACTCTCGAAAAATACACCGTCCATGGTAGTTAAGTACTAAATATCATACATGAAGATAGTCGAAAAGAAGTACTTAAGAAGAAAAACGACTTTTGCATTTCATATACCATGCGTCGTGGATACTGTAACCCTTAAAAGATATTACAATCCAAGAAACAAAGATCATTTACAATCGATCATTATAAAAATATCCATATTTTACGATACAAGATATACACAAATTCAAATCTACGTATTACCACAATGTTAAAATAACGTCATTAACGTCAGGCTAATATGAGCACCTACTAGACGAGGAATTACCCTACATACATGTGAAATACCGTATTGTACTGAGTACAAAAATGAAGTAAAAAATTGAAGATTACAGTATTACATATAAGAAAAAAAATGTATCAGATTGGTATGAAAACAGATTTTTTTTTTTTGCATATGGTGCAATGTCTAAAATCAATGAACAAAGAAACCTTCGAAGCGTTACCAGTACAGCCGATAGTCCATTTACGTGGACAGGCCTTCACACAAGCAACTAAGAAGTATCCTGTGTTAAACGTAACTTGCAGTTTCTAGAATTTCTAGCCATTTTCGAGACACTTTAATTTCTACGCTACTTTATTCTCTGAAAATTAGCTATGTTATTTGGAAATTGATGTAATTACAAAATTTTATTTGTGGGCTTGATTGATAAAGGGACGACAACCCTCTTTCCCCTTTGGGCCCTTATCTTGACATTATACCAATGGTCACAGACATGGAATTTTTGCCCTATGAAACCTCTATGCTGGGAGCGGTATACAAAACATTGAGGCTCGCAATTATGCAGGTTGTAGTGTAACACGAGTATTTGGTTTTTTATTGGCGCAGCACACTTACAACATGCAGCGACAAACGAAGTTCGTGGCGACTACACTGTCTGACAAAAAAGGTTCAAAATGGCTCTGAGCACTATGGGACTTAACTTCTGTGGTCATCAGTCCCCTCGAACTTAGAACTACTTAAACCTAAGTAACCTAAGGACATCACACACATCCATACCCGAGGCAGGATTCGAACCTGCGATCGTAGCGGTCGCGCGGTTCCAGACTGTAGCGCCTAGAACCACTCGGCCACCGCAGGCACGTTCCACGTCCTACTGAAAAATGGCGCCAGGATACTATCACATGAGAGGTAACACATGAGGACGTAGAATGATAAATGCGAAAGTTATTTCTGAATAACAGAAACATCTTTTATACACTGAAACGCCAAAGAAAGTGACATAGGCATGCCTAGACAAATACAGATATATGCAAACAGGCGCAATACAGTACTCCGGTGGGCAACATCTATATAAGACAACAAGCTTCTGACGCAGTTGCTAGATCAGTTACTGTTGCTGCAATGGCAGGTTATCAAGATTTAAGTGACACTGAACGCGTTGTTATAATCGGCGCCCGAGCGATGGGACACAGCATCTCCGTGTTAGCGGTGAAATAGGGATTTTCCCGTGTGAACATTTCTCTAGTGTGCCGTGAATATCAGGAATCCGGTAAAAAATCAGATCCCCGACATAGCTGGAGCCGGGAAAAGATCCTGCAAGAACGGGGCCAGCGACGACTGAAGAGAATCGTTCAACGTGACAGAAGTGCAACTCTTCCGCAAATTGTTGCAGATTTCAGTGCTGGGCCTTCAACGAGTGTTCGCGCCCAAACCGTTCAAAGAAACATCATCGATATGGGCTTTCGGAACCGTAGGCCCACTCGTGTACACTTGATGACTGCACGAGACTAAGCTTTACTCCTCGCCTGGGCCCGTCAACACCGCCATGGGTTTGTTGATGACTGGAAAAAGTTGCCCGGTCAGACGAGGCTCGTTTCAAATTGTATCGAGCGGATCGACGTGTACGGGTACGGAGGCAACCTCATGACTCCATGAACCCTGCATGTCAGCAGGGGACTCTTTACGCTGGTGGAGGCTCTGTATTGGTGTGGGGCGTGTGCAGTTAGAGTAATATGGGACCTCTGATACGTCTAGATACGACTCTGACAGGTGACACGTACGTAAACGCAGAGGCGGAGAGGGAAGAGAAGAAACAAAAGTTATGAAGAGAGGGGTAAAAAGGAAAGTTTCTCATAGATTTTAACCTTGAGGTTCATCAGATACCGTGATCCCGATTTTATGGCTTTGTAACGTTTCCTTTTATATGAAATCTGTCCCATAAGTGAATAAAAAACGCGATCTGACAGTTTACTTTTTATGCTGCAGGGACCAGGAAACTTCTCATAATGCAGCGTAACAGTTAAGCAGGATTTAAAGTAAATTAAACCAAGATAAACTGCAGCCCAATCTATACAACAGATCTCATGTAGCTGCTCCCTATCTCTGTTAATGATCACTCCTTATAATTGTGACTTGCGCAATGCAAATGAACATGTCCACTGAATCCTACAACACCTAATAAATTGAAATGAACTCTTCTGATAACAAAATATCGAAGTCTTCATAACTGCAGACTCGTGCCTTGAAACTCTACTGCAACGCTTACGTATCTTGCTGGCTGGGAATTTGATTTAGAAATGAGCAAGTTCCACCATTCCTGAAGGCATTTTATTCTCTTTTGCCTTTAAGTATGATGAAACAATGAATAAAGGTCAAAGGAGAGAAAAGGAACTTCTTAAGAATCCCAGAATATTTGACTACTAAATATGTGTTACTTGTAAATTGTGTAGGAAATAAGTACAAAATCTCATGTCTTACATACAACTGCCCTTATATTAAGCAGGCCGGGGTGGCCGAGCGGTTCTGGGCGCTATAGTCTGGAACCACGCTACCGGCATGGATGTGTGTGATGTCCTTAGGTTAGTTAGGTTTAAGTAGTTCTAAGTTCTAGGGGACTGATGACCTCCCATAGTGCTCAGAGCCATTTTGAACCTTCAATTGTCTACTTGACTTTACATGACCATACATATTAAATGAAGAAGTGCATTGAATTGTGGGCAAAGTAGCTAGTTTCAGAGACGGACAGCAGCAATGGAGATGTAGTTTGTGAATGTTTTTGTTTACGGATGGACACATCGGCTAGTTAAGTGAAACCTTGTGATACGATAATGATTAGGTGATTGGTACTCGATCTGTGATGTGAAGTACTGGAGTGCATTAGCACCTAGCACACGATGAAGTTGTCTGTGGTAGGCAGGTAACTAGTGTGACCGTAGCCGTCCTGATTCCGTCGTATGAAGTTCTGAGGTTATCAACTTGACGGCTGTTGGGGACGCAACCCACACAAGCGTTCGCCGTTATGTCTAACCGTCTAGAGATTTCACGACTTGTGCCGTGTTGGACTACATCGTAGCAGCTGATGTTCGGCAGAACTACAGACTACACTGCTTGAGACTTACTTATTATTTATTTTAATCGGCAGGTACTCGAGCCCCCATTAATAATGTGGTATCCCAAATCAATAACTCGCATGGAATACTTATCTTGTAGCTGCTTGTAGTCCAAGGTGCAGGTCCACGGCTTATTTTGTCTGTTTCAGGTGATTTTTAACTTTAATAAATAGTAATCAGACACCTCAAATAATATTGGTTTATTATTTTTCTGCTAGTAAACAACATGACATCGGTGCACTGAACAACTGAAGTATATTGCTGGCCCTGTGAGTCGGTGTTGCCACCTTCACCATAGGTAGAAACAATGCAGTGCCACCTTGTGAACTTACACACACCTGTCGCCTGCTAAAGTGTCTACCAAGACTCACCGACCTGTTGCTGCCCAAATGACCCCGCTTCACCCGAAGCTGCCACTTTTATTCTAGCGGCTAGTGTTGTCATTTACAAGGCGTCAAAAAAGTCCTTTGTCAGAATTACCACATTTCTTGCGATTCAGATTAAGAACAGTTTAAATTTAAATTATGTTAATGGCCTATAACGCAGATAGTTCAATACATCCGGATGACGTTGGGAACTATTCACAAAATTTCCGTTTCTGGTCGCATGCAAATTGTGTTTGTAATGTTTTGATTGAGCCAGGCTGAAAGTAATGGAAAGGGCTGGAAATATAGAAAAACAAAATCACTTGAAACATAACAAAATAAACTTCGAACAGAATGTTTTCATATTGTACATGAAACGATTCCGTTTGATCAGAGGATTAAAAACGGTCATTGGATTTGGCATAATGAAAGTTAGGTAAGGTTATTTCCGGAGTACCGCGGGGAAGTGCAATAGGACCGTTATTGGTTACAGTGTACATAAATGACTTAGTAGAAAGCGTTGAGTGCTCATTAAGACTGTTTGCAGGTGACGCTGTTGTCTTATTACACAGTAGCAACGCCAGAAGGCAGTATCGATATGCAGAATGATCTGAAGAGAATCGATAAATGGTGCAGGCTCTGGCAGTTGACCACGAACGTAGGGAAATGTAACATATTACGCATACGTAGGAAAAGAAAGCTACTACTGTACAACTACACTATTGATGAGGAATTGCCGGAAACAGTATTTACCGTAAATTATCTAGGAGTAACTAGCAAGAGCGACCTTAAATGGAATGACCACATAAGACAAATAGTAGGAAAAGCAGATACCAGACTAGGATTCATAGGAAGAATCTTAAGGAGATGAAACTCATCCGCGAAGGAAGTGGCTCACAAGGAGCTTGTTCGAGCGATTCTTGAACTGTTCATCAGCCTGGGATCCCTACCAGATAGGACTTGTAGGTGAGACAGAGAGAGCGGCACTTTTCGGTTAATTTGCGCGAGACCGTTACAGAGATGCTCCACAAACAACAGTGGCAGACGCTTCAAGAGAGGCGTTAACTGTCTACTACCATCATTTCGAGGGTGTACTTTGCGGAAAGAGTCGGACAACACATTACTTCATTTTACATACATCTCGTGCAATTGACCACGACTAGAAAAATGGAGTAATTAGAGTTATTGAAGGCGCTTACCGACAATCGTTCTTCCCACGTGCCATTCTCGAGAGGAACAGGGAAGACGGGATAAGTTAGTGGTACCAAAAGTGCCCTCCGTCAACCCCATTAGGTGGCTTGCGGAATATAATGTAAATCAAAGTTACTGACATGAATTTATCGATGCTTTAATTAATAGTAACTAAAATGTTGTCTTTTAACTGTAACTAGTTGTCACAAGCGAGGTATTTTGACCTCCAGCTACGACTGAAATACATCAGTTGTTTCAAAAGGCTTTTCTAAAAAAAAGTGTCAAAATTAAGATGAGCTATGGTCTCATATCAAGCTGTGTAGGATTACTTGGTGGAAGCCATCTCCCATAACTCCTATTAACTTCAAAAATGGTTCAAATGACTCTGAATACTATGGGACTTAACTTCTGGGGTCATCAGTCCCCTAGAACTTAGAACTACTTAAACCTAACTAACCTAAGGACATCACATACAGCCATGCCCGAGGCAGAATTCGAACCTGCGATCGTAGCGGTCGCGCGGTTCCAGACTGTAGTGCCTAAAACCGCTCGGCCACTAAAGGCCGGCAATCCTATTAACTGACGTCACTGCGAATTAGAGGTAGTTTTGACTTCCAATACAATCAGTAAAGCTGAGGACAGTTTCTAAGAGAGAAACCAAATACCAAATATGGAAACTTCAGTCACACGAAGAAAGCTGATAAAGTGAATATAATTAAATGGGTCAATATGAAAAGGGGCGGATAATTTCAAGCAGCTTCGTGCAGCGGCCAGAAGCGTCTGTTATGTTGCACCAGAACCACCTTTCAGTGCGCAAAATTTTGTTTATAACGACCAATGCAGTTTTCAGCTGAAGCCATCGATCTGAAATAGATCGAAATGTCACAGTCGACATCGGTTTAGGAAAAGCGCAGAGAGTTGAATAGAATTACATCTCAAAGCTTATGTGTCGCATCCTGTGGATACACGTTCGGAAACTTCTGGATGGCATAAAGACAAGCAGAAGTCCTGGTCGAGATATCATCCAAAGTTGCACCGCTGGTCTTCATTATTTTCTGATACTGGGATACTGTAGAGAAAAATAGGAAGGAATATCATCTATAACGACCAGTCAATGTTTCTCTGGATATTAAGAACTCTTGCCGAGAATGTGAGCATGAGAAACAGGGTTCGGAGCGCTAGTGGGATTTCTCTGCAAGTAAGAAGAACTTGAGTGTCACCCGTGACGAGGTCAGTGTCTGTCCTTGGCTAGAAGAGCTGACAGACGCTTCAAGAAAGACTGGTTACAAATTTTGAACAATCAGTTTTAAGAGAGGAATATAGGAAAGTACTACAGTCCGCTACGTATCCTCCCGTAGGAACCGGAGGTAAGATCAGCCTAATTACATCGCTCACAGAGCGATTTATGCAGTCATTCTTCCCGCGCTCCAGAAACACATAAGAGGGAAAGAAAGACTACCATTTGGTAGAAATTCATCACTTACCTCACCGTGGTTTGCAGAATAATCGTGTAAGTATGGATGCAGAACTTCTCGCGAGTTTCTCTTATTACGGGCTCCACAGTTTTCATTAACGGTACAAGGATTACAGTAACGAAGCAGATGAATGGAACGTGCATCGGAATTATGGGTGCATTGTCTCACGGAGCAGGTGACTCTTCCGTGGGATCAGGTGTTAAGCGACAAGAGCTGACGACGTACTACTTACAGATAACTTTTCCTTGACAATGACCAAAAATAATATTATATTCGCTGCGCATTTGTATACACGCAGTGCTGAAGTAACACTACGGCATGCGACCTCACATCTCGGATCTTGTACAGGACACTGTGTGATTACGTAGCTTTACGACTCAATTAACTGGAACACGCACTGTAAGTAATGAGATAACTTAAATTACAACCGATATGCTGTCAGAACTTCCGAGATGAAAAGTATTTAGGATGCAGTTAGCGACTGCATTCGGTTCTCGATGAACTACGATATTTCGCCTCACCGTCCAAGAGGCCATTATACACAGATTGGAGGCTCCTTAGAACAGAGATTTATAAGATATCCTGAGTGAGAGTGTCGAATGATTCGGCGTAGCATTAGTCTGATGATGCTTAAAGGCATGAGTAGGGATGGGGTGTCAGGGTAAGGTGGAAAATTTGTCCCATTTTTCACACGATTTCATTGGTTGAGGACAGTCAGTAAATAAGGTATACTTAAGGGTGTATTTTATTTCGATAACTGTGCCTAAGTTCCTGAAGATGAAGCCATGAAAGACTTCGAAATCAAATGCAAATAATGTAAACAATGAACACAGCTGAGTGGAAAATTAGTATGTGCTTGAAAGCAAAATAGTTTACAACTGAAGTTCTTCATCATCCAGTGCCATTGCCGCAAAACGAGTAAACCAAAGTCTTACTGTCGATAATGAACCTCACGAATTACTATTGCGTCCCTCGTTTCTGATCTGTGGTATGCCGTTCGGTACACATTGCGAGAATAGACGTCGCAAGTCGTCGAGGACGGAAGACTACAGAATTCGTCTAGGTGTTTTGGTTTAAGAGTGTCATTGAAATGCTCAAGAGAATGTCGTGCGCTGCTGAGGGGCTTACCCGCGAAATTTCTAGAGCTCACACTCCAAGAGGAATAGAGAACGTAGAGATCATGTAGCGCGTACTTCGCATAATAGGCGCTACGAAAGTACAAAAGTTCGAGCTCGCACCTTTACCAGTATACGGACCGCAGATGGAATAAGAAAGGAGGGGGACGATACTGGTGAGCATGTACCCCCGACCACACACCTCCGGTTGTTTGCGCAGCATAGATGTAGTCGTAGAAATGGTGTCTGTAATTTTGAGGCGACGTGTCGACGTTTTATTTGACACGTCATCTTGGCGCCATGTTAGAGAAACCCCGCCCTCGGTGTGTGCGGAGCGCCTTAGAGCGACGAAACGGCACTTCCGCATAGCGACGCCTAGTGACAGAGCGCGCACTGACAAAGAGTGGAGAGGTAACGGATGCGGTCGCTTCCCCCACTCCGGCGCCGGCGTCGGCTCAGCCACCGGCTCGTTGGCCGGCGGACGGCGATCCCACCATTATTCTGGTCGGCGCGCGATTGGCCGGCCGTCGCCATGGCGACGGCCAACGGGAGGCGCCGAGCGGCGGAGGCGGCGGGGCGGCAGGCGGCGGCGTGCGGCGTGCGCCAGTAGCGACATGGCGCTGGGACTGGGCGGACTGAGCGCCGCCGCCGCCGCGGCCGCCGCCGCCGCCGCAGCCGCCGCCGCCGCCTCCGCGCAGCACCACCAGCTGGCCGCGCCGCCTCCGCCGCCCCCGGGGCCCACCGTGCCGCCGCCGCCGCCGCCGCCGCCGCCACCGCCGCCCCCGCTGGTGCCCAGCCCGCTCTTCGCGCTGCCCACGCTCAACTTCACCGTCTCTCAGGTGGCGGCCGTCTGCGAGACGCTCGAGGAGTCGGGCGACATCGAGAGGCTGGCGCGCTTCCTGTGGTCGCTGCCGGTGGCGCACCCGGATATGGGGGCGCTCAACCGCTCGGAGGCCGTGCTGCGCGCCAGGGCCATCGTGTCCTTCCACGCCGGCAACTTCAGAGACCTGTACGCCATCCTTGAGCAGCACAAGTTCGCCAGGGAGTCCCACGGCAAGCTGCAGGCCATGTGGCTCGAGGCGCACTACCAAGAGGCGGAGAAGCTGCGCGGCCGTCCCCTGGGGCCCGTCGACAAGTACCGCGTGCGCAAGAAGTTCCCGCTGCCCAGGACCATCTGGGACGGCGAGCAGAAGACGCACTGCTTCAAGGAGCGCACGCGGAGCCTGCTGCGCGAGTGGTACCTGCAAGACCCGTACCCCAACCCCACCAAGAAGCGCGAGCTGGCGCAGGCCACGGGACTCACGCCCACGCAAGTGGGCAACTGGTTCAAGAACCGGCGCCAGAGGGACCGCGCCGCTGCAGCCAAGAACAGGTAAACAGCCCCCACTCAAACACCATACACGGAACGGAAGGAATCTCCCGACCCGATAACAGAAACACGAGCACAAAGGACACTTACCGACATCCTGATATGGAACTGTAAATTCGTTCCCTTCCTTAACTTACTCCTCGCTTCATCTCTGTCATTAAAACGTCTTCGTCTAAAGACGATGTCGTCACGGTTACCCTAGGGTGACTGCCATCGCTCTCGAAGTCTGTACATTCGACATAAAAACGCTATTAGCATTAGTGTCGCGTCACCGTTTGCTCGTAAACTATTTTTAACACTCGCTATCTCGTGTAAGAAAAATCGTCTGAAGGTCAGAGCGTGTCAGCTGATTCAATGTACTCATAGCCATCTCAACAGCGCTCAATAAAGTGTGGACGAGAAATATGCGTTATATGCCTACTAGGAAGGGAACAGTTTCCAGAAACGAGTCACAGCAAATTTCCAATCGAACGCCACACCGTAGACAGACTAATTTTGGAAACATCGAGAGGATCGCTAGCTGAATAGATTCCGTTCGGCTATAGTTGTCCCACTCGAATGCCGGTTTGTCGCTACTCGTGTCATGCCGCGAGTTCAGACACTAATGGTGTCCGATTTCTCTCCACTCTCTATTAATAGACTTGCAAACGTTTTTGAAATACAAGTTAAAGAACAACCTGTGCCACCCGGAAGAACTTAGGCGGGGTAGCAAGTCGTCCAAACCGCATCTCTGAGCTACCACTACCACATAGCTGTGCACAATCAAAGCTGAACGTGAAATAAGTGGACGGAAATGTGAAAACCATTCCCGCAACATCAGCTGTTGAGATTTTCATACCTTGGGCACACCCGAAATCTCGAAGCCAACAATAGGAATAGCTACTTATAATCTCTTCTTATAGTTCTATAATACTGAAATTATTACATTTACAAACCGTACATTTGTCACGGCACAATTTATATTTTCGTTTCAAAGAGGGTGAATACGTAGAAGAACGGTATTAAGTTTCCCAAATCACTGTTAGAGCTTTCCTATGTTCTGACACCATCCAATAGAAAATAGAGACGCTCATGATAGCTAGCGATTCCCTCACAGAGCTCGATTAATTGTTCGGATGTTTTCAGTTTCCAGAGCTGGCCTGCGTCCCCTGGTGAAGACGGAACATAGCTGCGGAAAGCGTGCTTGTCGGCCGCAGCTGTAGCTGGCGCATCTGTTGCAACCGGCCCGCGCTCCGCTCAGTCGCCTAATCCGGCGCTAACGAACCGTTGTCACGCCCCTTCCACAACAATGATGTATGGTGGGGTGCCCGCCGACGCCGTTTCACGCATCATTATTAATAAGGCCGAGTAAATATTGTCAGTCGCCATTGTCGCGAGTTTACAGCGGCTCCCGCGCCGCGGCTATGAATAACCTGAAGGCAACACAGACTTCATCCTTCCGTCACGCCGTCATCTTTTGTATCAGGCTCCGTGTTATGTATCTGCGTTCGCATATCGTACAACTACGCCTCAGGAAGAATTTTATTAATTTGTAAAACACTTCTGAGGTTTTTCAGAATGATGACATTCTATCGCTGATAAAATCCAATATTTATCTCGGCCGTGCTCTATGAATACATTTTATCAACGAAATATGTGTATTTCTGTTTTGCCAAACAAATAGCTTCCAGTATCGGCTGAATTCCTACACTAAGAAATAGAATCACCTATATGAAACTGGTTTTAATTACGTTGTATGCACCTTGAAATTTTGATATAGTGTCTTGTATAAGTATTTTGCACCTCAGATACAGTCAGTTTAAAAGACAATGGTTAACCGGAGAGTTCTTTAATAAAATGAAGGAGAGAAAAACATATTTCCATTACGAAAGCTAAATAATTATTCTTTTCACTTCACGTTGCCAAAAACTATTAATTTTCCTGGAAACATACTGTAAAGCACTGAGGACGTTTTTTCGTCCCTCCGAGAGGGATTTGCTACAAGTCATGCTGTTATAACGTATTTGATTGATAGAGTATGTTCTTGGACCCCATGCCACTAATATATGACGCAACCTTCACCTATTGACTTGCCAGGAATGTAAATTAAAATTTCTGCACGCATGAAACTTTAATTTCTACCTGTATGTGATAATACAAACAAAAAGTAAACCAAATCACATTAAAAATCCCATCAAATTATAGGAAAATTTTATTACACTCTAAACATTTAGAAATTAAACATTAAATACGAAGAAATTCTCTAAAGTCTCAAAAATTGCACGATTAAGAAAACTACTGCCTTTTATACGTTTGTATTAGGTGAAAGAATTTTGTTATTAAAAATTAATACGACTTTTAGTATAATCGTCACACATGTAGTATCAGCAGTAGCAACTTCGTTACTGAGTTGTATTAATTATGTAATAAAAATGAGGTACTTTATTTTGGCGCTACTTGAAGGACAAAGACGTAATCGTGACATACGTAAAAATACGAGATTTAAGAAACACCATCCTCGTATTTTTTGTATGTAAGAGGTTCATAGACCAGGATACTATTGAATACTGTACACAGAAAAACAGGACTAGCTCTATCGAGGCTTTTAGAGCGTAAATGGTGATTGCTGGAGTCAAAAGTAGAAACGAATAGTTCGAAATTTCATAACAGAAAGCTTTTGAAAAATGTTTACCAATAAATATGTTTTCCAGAATAACGTTGGTAGCTGAGGCTGATAACTTGTATGGACAGCCCAGCTCACTACTTTTATTTCCTGAAGAAAATTATTATACAGGAACCTTATTGTATGTACATATCAGTTCCATTTCAAGCGATGCAGACAATATGCGTCGCCACTAATTTTTTTCCTGTTGTTTTATGCTGCTCGATATGTGATTTTTCTATAAGACAAATACTAAACCATTATTATTTACATTTTCCCGTGTGAAAATTTTTCAAGTAAATTTTTGCTTTCTTTATTTATATTTTGAATTAGATATCGAATCTTTGAAGTAGCTGACAATAGAAAGCCAGCCAGTGTATGATATATGGGTAACTAAACGACCCTATATCTGAATTGATAAACTGCAATTAATTGTTACGTGGGAATAATTGCATAGCGACAAAGACAACGATAAGTAAAGACATTGCGCTAACGGTTTTAATATTTTGATAAGAAGTTTAGTACATATCTCATAACATGCGAGCTCTTAGGACTTCGGCAACTAGGCATATCTGATTTGAGGGGCGCAACCACTAATTCAATCTCAAAATATGTTTCTGTTCGAATTTCACACGACACTAGAAATTGAATGAATAATAGGTCATCGGCAAATTTCGCATCATCTTGAATATTTGGCGCGCAGTAGCAGTCTTATTACCAGTATATATTTACAGACACAGGCGTTTTTGCATCAGTACGCCGTATAACATGTATCCTCGCTTACTCGCTCTATTTCCCCAGTTCTATGTGTTCATTTAGAATTTTCTATTCCCGATGAGAAGGGTGAATGTTCAGTGTATCGAGCCCGCCGTTATGGCCGAGCGGTTCTAGGCGCTTCAGTCCAGAACCGCGCTGCTGCTACGGTCGCAGGTTCGAATCCTGCGTCGGACAGGGATGTGTGTGATGTCCTTAGGTTACTTAGGTTTAAGTAGTTCTAAGTCTAGGGGACTGATGACCTCAGGTGTTAAGTTCCATAGTGCTTAGAGGCATTTGAACCACTTGAATCAGTGTCTCGAGCGCCGAAAGCGTAATATCGGCCGCACGGAGACTTACGCTGAAGCTCACGGGTAGGCAAAGCCAAGAGCCGACAGTTTGCATGTGGAAATTGAACTTAGTTGGCGCTGGGTCGCGGCCCGCGGCAGACACTCGCGTGTGTCTGATGCGCGTAGCCATAACTAGCTATACGAAGTAGCCTAAGCACTCACATTTAATATGTTAATTATTTTATAAATTTACCGACTAAAGAAAGCTCAATATTCAGTCAGAATAACTTATGCAGCAGTCTTTTCTCGACAGTTATGTTAACAGCAAATCGTGTTCGTTACACATAGGAAACGAGTAGAGCTCAAGAAGCAAGAATTGTTTCACATTTCGTTTATTGCACAGTTAAACATCTGTTGCTTATAATTTTAAGGGGTCGTAAATTTTACAATTTTCGCCTTATAACAACAGAAATTATTCCAATTTATGTACATACTTTATTTATAGCACAGATTTTTATTCAAACTGAACAAATTAAAATAATAATGAATTAAAAAGAAAATTTAGGAAATTATAAATTGTAGGAGAGCAGCAAAATATCACCCGTTTTAAGTGTCTTTTATTAAGATCTGTACTTGACTTGCTTCCATAGCGCTGCCCAGTTGCGATGTAAAGGTGTAGCCTTACCCTCCAGAGTAAAGATAAATGCTGCTTTATGCTTATCAGATCCATTTTAGGGTATATAACACATTGATTAAGGCACTATATGGCTGAAGGTGAAGCCTATTGAGCTTTTAAATCGATTTCAATTAGTGGAAATCAATAAATCGCCAAAAAATGATAATACAAGGGGAAAATATTTATTCTCTCCGCAATAAGATAGCTGTGAGTGCATAGAGGAGGATTCCGTATAAATTTTGATTTATGTCCAGTAGATAGATATATAAAAATCTATTTATCGAATACTTTGTATGACAAGTTTCTTTTACACTTTCGCAGAAATGTTGATAAAGTGTATCGTTTCATCAGTTTACATTTACGGAGGAGCATATAAATAAATAAGCGAGAAAGATCGAGGGAATTTGTCTGCTGATTATGAAACGAATTTACCGTTGCTACTATCAACATTTCCAACGCAACGGAGGCAAAATAGGTCGTGAAATGTTCCAATAATTATGATCACAGTACGTTTCTTTAGTAAAGTTTGCCCTTGCAATTAATTATCTTATTACCTAAATACGTTGTATGTAGCAGTTGCATACTGAAGGCTATGAATCCCCTGAAGCGGCGAACACGATTTTGGCATTGCTATTTTTCTCTAATGTCGCCAGTCATCGTTACTATAAAAAGCTGAATTGCATGATTTTTTCAGATAACTTACATTCCTCTACAAATGGAAATAATGAACACGCCGTCTTTGATAACTTACCAATAGACACTTCTATTTAAACAAAATTCAAATTCTTTTGTTATTTTAAATATGAGTTTTGATATCCTGAGTGATGAAATTATTGTGAGACTATGACGGCTAGCCAATTTCTTCGTAAGATCTGTGTGGCAACTTTGACTTCGAAGTGAGCTAATTGCCTTATTTACATTGTAGTGGGACCTCATCTCCTTCGTCACCGCTCTCAGTCTCGTAGGAAAAGGAGAAAGGCCCCCTGATTCTGCGAATTATTCATTCTCCAACAGTAACGGCAGTATCTTTCAAGCAGCCAACATGCAGAGTCAGGTACTAGCTTATAGCGGCAAGCAATCGCGTTCTGTCGGCGAAGGCTGCCGCTTTATATAGATTTTTGGGAAAGAAATTACGAGCATCTAGCGTCGATTCCAGTTTACGACTGATGCATATTCACGTCGAAAGAAATGCGTTCATGAAATGACTAATAACTGACCGCTTAACGTTGTACATCAGGTAGCGCAAGTTCTGAAAGAACACATTCGATAGAAACATTCATATTATTGTGAGCGATAAAGAAGAAAATGGAAGTAGCAGAACTCGATTAGAACTCTCAGATTCTTTGCAATGTCATCCTCACGCAATAAAATATCTCACAATGCCGTTTATGTTTTAGTGTATTTCCTAGCCTCTGTTGACAAAATATTGGCTTTTTAACCGTTATTTATTTAGAATTCAGAAATATTGGCCATTTACGTACCACACAGTACTCTTAAATCTATGAAATATTTGTCGTAAGGCTGTGATACTCTGGCCGATCCACGTAGGTAGTCGCAAATAGTAGCCGCAACACTAACAGTAGTAACAGTTCACATTTAGAGATGACATTTGTTTCGATTCCAATTCCTTAACGCAGTACACAAATGCTCCCCGACAGTCTTGTAAGTACACAATTTTCGTACGTATTGGGATGTTTTGACAACACCGTTATGGTGTCATCGATCTTCACCCTTCCGTTAATTCGATACAGCCTGATCCGATGTATGTAGTGAGACACGGTTGAATAGTTTACATTGTAACATCGGACGAATCTATATGCATGCTCAGAAAACTACTGTGAAGTGCACGGCAGAAAATGCGTCGCAGCGTACAACATATAACGGTTTCGTCCAGTTTGATTCGAGTATAGAACGCGGTTACGATGACTAATTATATTTCTCTGTGCACGCTGTAATTAGTCTTAATTGCGTTGTCTCTACGAGAACGATACGTAGTTAGCTGTGATATATTCTTAGATTCTTCATTAAAAAGTGGCTCTTGAAACTTTGTAACTAGGTTTTAGTGTTGACGTCTTTCAAGTGTCCTTCAGTTCAGGTTCTTTGGTATTTCGGTGACGCTCTTTCGTGGTTAAACAAAACTTTGACCTTTCACGGTGCCCTTTTTGTATCTTTTTGACACCCCTCGATCGTCCTGTTTCGTATGGGTTCCACACTCTTGAGGTTTATTCTGGCGTGTGTCGTTCGAGAGGTTTGTATGCAATCTCTCTAGTACAGTTATCACATTTTCCCAGTATGATATTCACGACTGTTTCTGTGTGTTTATTCTATTCAATATCCAAATGGTTCAAATGGATCTGAGCACTATGGGACTTAACATCTGAGGTCATCAGTCCCCTAGACTTAGAACTACTTAAACCTAAGTAACCTGAGGACATCATACCCATCCGTACCCGAGGCAGGATTCGAACCTGCGACCATAGCAGCAGCGCGGTTCCGGACTGAAGCGCCTAGAACCAATCGGATACAGCGGCTGGCTATTCAATATCCCTCTCACTTGGTTACACCCAGATATCTCACTCCAAATACGGTTCATTGGTATTGTAGTTACAGGGTGATAAGTTTTTGTGTTTTGCGATGTGGCCAATTATGCATTTATGAACTTTAAAAGCCAATTACGAATCGTTGCACCACTTAAGACGTCTGATCATTATTCGACTGGACATTTGTGCCACTGCTTTTTACACAGTTATTTGCACTGATCAACATTCAGAGAGGGCACGTACTTCGAATGCAGTTTCCTTACATAGCGCGCAAACGCTTTGTAACACAAGCGGCGACCTTGTAACTATGAAGTTTTCATACATATTTGTCATTTTACGTAAAACTGCCGCGGCGTGATCGATCGTTCGGCTCAATAGGCACCTTCACGGTGTATGTATTAGGCCGCGGAAAAATGTTTTGCATTGTATCAGCTGTAAAAAAGGACAAGTAACGAAACACACAGATGGAGACAAACGAGCAGTGGAGGAAGAGTAATGGTGATAAGTTTTGCGGTCTCCGCAGCGCGGCGGCAGCCCGTGGCGGGCGCTGAGGTGTCGTTAGCCGCCGCCTGCGGGCCGCTCAGTCGCACCGCAATCTCTGCCACCGCTCAACAACTGGGCCTCAGTAGTTTCCGCGATACGTGACCTTCTTACTTTAATTAACAGCTACATAGAAGCCATGTCGCAATTATAATTCGACGGTGTAGGAGAATATTTCGATTCGACTATAGTGGTAATATTAGTCACCTTAACAACTGATCACATTAGGCTGACGCGTTGTGGAAGAACGAGCTACCATCCGAAAATGCACACTATCACAAGAACCATAATGCCTCACAAAAAAGTTAGAAATCAGTTCATAAATTAAAAAATTCAAACTACGCTGTCTTCGTTACTTCACTTGGCTGTTCTCTTGTCGGTCACCTTCGCAATCGTCGCCGCACATTATGTTGAGCTACGCAGCGTCCTTGGCCAAACGTTGCTGATCCAAAAATGTTCGTGTCTGAAAATGTATATAGATAAAGGGATAACTAATGCGCGCCAAATAAACCAGAAAAAGCAAATTTTCCAGGTGCTCAATTATTAATAAAGAAATTCGGTACCAAAAAGTTTCTGAGACTAAGACAAGGACATTGCACAATTCGCCACGCTGTTCGGGCGATGGAGACGGTGGCCGACAAGAGAACTGCTAAGAGAAATAGTTTTTATTTATTGACCGCTTTATAGGTTTTATTCTACCAGATGTTCCGCTTCTTGTGATCGCCTGTGCCTTAAGATGGAAGCTTGCTCTGCCAGATATAATGGGTCACATTTTAAGATACCGACAAGTGTGTTTGAGCAGGAATAGACTATTTTTTTCTCAGCCGATGCGTTGCACTCCACAGTGATGTGCACAGGCACGTGGAAAAACACAAGGCAATAAGTGAAGACTGCTATGCACTAGGACCCTGACGCTGCCTGATGTTTCTATTCATTCCTAGGTACAGACGTACGTAGATGACCTTCCAGGACATATTTTGTGAAAGACCTACAAAAATACTAAATCGATTACATATTTAAACGGGGAAGTATAAAATTTTCGAGACCAAAAATGGGACTTTTTTTGTTAGTATCTACGTCACATATTTCTCACGTTGTTACCCTGAATTTAACTGTTAAATTCGTTTAAATTTCCAAAAATTAATATTTGGAACCTCTTTTTAGTGTTGCGCACCTTGGCACTCAAAAAATACAATAGATGATCAGTGATTCTTCTCATTAATATAGCAATATAGGAACAGTGACGAGGAATAGATGATTTAATATATCATACATTTAGTAGCCGGTAGTTGTTCCGTAACATAGTAACATTTGAACGATATAACATTCAAGCTGCCTTTTACTTAGCTGTTACTACTCGCTAAACAAGATTAAAAGTAACAAATGACAAAAAGGTAAGGTATTTCTCACTAGTGACATATGTTTAATTCCGCTTAAATGAGTATGTTTCCTCAAAATAGATTTGCAAGTTTGAGTGACTGACGATAGGGAATTTATGAGAATCTGTGAGAAATTTCCTGTGACATTAAAAGTTTCTCCTGGAACGTGAATGCTGAATATTTATTTCAATTATAAACCAATTCCATCAAGTTATTTTTTTAAAAAAATATTTTGTCAACAAATGACCTGTTTGATTTCGCTTGTATAAATTTTAAATTCAATTGTTTAAAACCTAAATCTACAGTTCACATCTAAATCGTACTATAATTTTTATTCAAATTTATGACACCTAGATTTCACTTCTTTTATCTCAGGAGTATTTGACTAGCACTACCATAAAGTTTCAGTGTCTATCCTCCTTACTAAATAGATAGCCGGTGAAGAGCTTTTTTGTGGCCTTCAATACATTTTCCCGGTTTTTTTCCGAAAGCTTGTTAGTGTTTATCTATGCTGAAGCTCGCACAGTGGTAACATTTTGAAATAGTATACCTTTAAACGAGTTTACACTGAAGCGTAGACTAGGTGTTTTATTAAAAACTATTATTATTCCATAAATGCCGATGGCATCTTTCGCAGGTGACACACGTAGTTACTAGATGTGCAATAAACGGAAACAGTTTATGTAAAGGGTATATTTTGCTTTCTTTAGAATTTATAGCACTAATCGAGAAGGAGTTTCTCATTAATAATACATAGTAATTTGTTCAAACAACATGTGACTAATTTCTTAAAGCAGATTGGGTAAATGTTTTTGAATCTTTAGGTCACATTTATTTCCCATTGTATTATTTCTTATGAACTGCAACAGGATTTATATTTAAGGTGATCGGTACTTCGTTGGCACTAGAAACCAATGCATAGATTATCACTGCGGTTCCTTTCGCGCTATGAAAAAAAAAGAAGCTGCTTGAATGCTCATAGTTCATATTTAGATTACTGACAGATCCCTTAAGAGAATATAACGCGATATCGTTGCTCAGTTCTTTTATTAATTTCTCTGTTACTCTAAGCGAAGATAACGTGATACTGTGATATAGTCTTCCTTCAGAATTAATATCCCGTGTAATAATGACAACACTCGCGACATAAAAATAAATCCGAGATAAGTGACGCAATGACAAGGAACTGACCTCGCACTCAAGAGGATTCGGGTTCTGCTGACCAATCGGCTCTCCAGATTTAGGTTTTCCGTGATTTTTCCTAAATCATTTAACGTAAATGCCGGGATGGTTCCCTTGAAAATGGCACAGCTAACATCCAACCTCATCCTTGCAGCATCGAGCTAGTGCTCCATCGCTAATGTTCCCGTCGTCGACGGAACGTTATACACTAATCTACCTAGAATGAATCATTCATTCGACAGCGAAGTTCGGCAAGTAGTAGAGCTACTGGCATCACAGGAGCTATGACAGCGGGTCTTAAGTCGTGCTTGGATAAAATAAAAAAAATAAAAAGGAGAAAATAGCTCAGTTGGTAAGAGCACTGCCTGCAAAATGCAACGTTTCTAGTTAGATTCCCGGTCTCGCAAAGAGTTTTAATGTGCAAGCGAGTTTCATTTACCTTCCCTTTATATAAAAAAAATGCGAGCAAAAAGAGTATAAGAAAATCGGAATTTTTTTATAAATAACGGTAAACAAAATTTCAGTTTTATAAATATTTATTATTCCGTACTGGCGTTTTCTCAAGCGTAGGTAGTCAAAAACCACCCTCGACCGCCTACTTTAAATTCTGTTTTTACTTGTTCGTAAGCACATTATTATGAGTCTAGTATTTATGTCGATTCACGAATATCACGGGTAGCTATGTATCGTTGAAGAGAGTGGCAGCTATCCGATAGCCGATACCGCGCCGGTGGCTGGCTGCGACCTCTTCGTGTTGTTCGGAAACCGCAAAGTTGTCGCTCAAGTGCCCCTCTTTGGTTTGGCAACTGCGGTTCTGTTCTGCTTGTTGAATGAGTAACTACTTTATGCTGTACGATAAGCAGCCTCCCGTGAACAATTATTACCTCGATGTAGATGTAGACAGTGCGTCAATACGTTTCGATCTTCTAAACGTGTACTATCGAGGTGCAATATGGTACGCTCATTTGGTGTATTCAGCCAGTAAACGCGCGAATTGAAGTTAAAAATCCGAAACAGCTCTTTTTTATATATTCATCCAGTGCCACTCAGTTTCTACTGGATCGTATACAACACTTTGGAAAGTGGAAGATGAACTACCTCTACAGCGCACCTTCAAGATTGCATCGATATTCTGTAACTGTACAGTCCTTCGGTATTTCAGTTTTATGAAAATGTCAAGGAACCCTGATGTTTATATTGAGCACGGATAGTCTTATCACGGAATTATTTCAGCTTCTGTTTTTCACTCTGAACACGCTGCAACGAACTACAGAAGATGTCTAGTTTAGATATTAATAAAACCTTTCTTCGGTTTCAGAGTCAACTGAATTTACGTGACTGTAGGGAAGATATCTAAGAATCTGTTTGTGCTTTGTTCCTAGCAAGTTCGTTATTGTTGTTGGAGGGTTTTTAACTTTAAATCTTGATGTGTAATGATGAGCCGGCCGCGGTGGTCTCGCGGTTCTAGGCGCGCACTCCTGAACCGTGCGACTGATACGGTCGCAGGTTCGAATCCTGCCTCGGTGATGGATGTGTGTGATGTCCTTAGGTTAGTTAGGTTTAAGCAGTTCTAAGTTCTAGGGGACTCATGACCACAGCAGTTGAGTCCCATAGTGCTCAGAGCCATTTGAAACATTTTGTAATGATGCCAAGGAATAGGTGAAACAGATACCCGAATGGTAGCCTTTAATTACCTTTCAGATATTTTCTCAGAGTCTCTCTTGCGAATTGAGGAGAGTTTATCTGAATTAAGTGTATAATCCAGAGGATATTTTAGAACAACTGTGGCGTTGCTTACTTGACTTCCGTAGAGATCGGTAGCAGAAAATAAGGAACTTGGCAACGACGTAAATATACTCTCACGATATCGGTATTTACCTATACTTCACGGCTCTCGTTTGCCGTAATAATCGCGTTAAATTTTATGTAGGAAATTAAAATTGTTGTGATATCTCTAGGATGCCAGTTTTGTTTTGCCGATATAACATTCAAGATAAAGTTCTTCTCTTTGCTAGGCCAGAGTTTTACACTGTTCCCTCCTCATTGCTGCGATCATTATGCTGCCGTATTCGCACCTGCGCCTGTAATTGAATAACGCTTACTATGCCTTATATTAAGGTGACATCCGTTGTTGTACACTCAGTTTTCCTATTCATAACGCTGTTGATTTTCAGTTGCCTTGGAAACGCATATAAACATTTTTGCACATAATTTTCCTGTCGATTTTTACCATTGACAAATCATTTATGACCTTCCCTGCTTAAATATGAAATAATGCAATTTATCAAACTATGTTCAATTTCTTATGCGACTGGTTGGTTGATTTGGGGGAGGGAACCAAACAGCGAAGTCATCGGTCCCTTCTTTAGTTGAAATTTTATAGTTTATGATAGTTTGTAATTTCATATTGAAGCAGACACAAAACTTCGTAAATATATTTCAAACCGTAAAAGAGAGATTCGACATTTAATTAACTTATGAAACTCGAATTGCGAAAATAATACTAGACTCGAAAATGAGCTATAATCGTACGTAGACATCCGTGCGTGCAGGAAAAATGTGTCGACATAAAGTGAAAAGCATGTTGCTCACGCAGCGTCGAGGAATTGGGTTCTAGCTGATGTAAACGCGGCGCTAATGGAAATGAAAGTACTAAGCAATAAGCAAGATGGTCAATTGTCGCCGACTGTGGAAGAGATTATGAGTTCCTGTGACATGTTTTTCTATGCTTAGCTTATTATCGTGATTCGCGTAGGTGGAAATAAAATCACAGCACCCCATTACAGATACTTTAACGCTGATTATCTAATTAATAAAGAAGAAAAAGCCATAATTACCATTTTTCACCAGTAAAAACGCCTATAAGCGCAACTGTAGTTGAAACTTTCCATTAAACACCAGCTGTACTACTGTTATGACCTTAATAATGTTATTTATCGCGATATACTACCAATAATTGATGCGTATTTTTTTTGTACGACTTGCACCAATCATTGATAACTGCCGATACTTACATAGTATTTTTGTTTTCCTCCATCGTTACTTGTTGATAACAATTAATAAATATTAATTTATGCGCCTATTTATTGGCAAAATTTTTCGGTTGGAAAGTGAACCCTCGGTGCACTTTCCTTGGGCTGACAGGACTAAAAGTTCTGTAAGTGTTAATGAGCACATGTTCGAATATGATCTGTGAATCCTTATTTGGCTGATCGAGAAAAAGCTCCATTCTGTCTGGTCTGGTTCTTCTGTGTATATATTCTTGCTGCTGCACTGTAAAATTTCTTATGTGATTTTACTGCGTTGACTGTGAAGTGGGACGTTTTGTTTGCTTATTATAAATGTGAGAAAATGTATTTGAGTTGTGCAAGTTGTTTAAAATTATAATGATTAATAACTGGAGATGCAGAGCGTGCTACAAATTTGACATCTCGTATTGGTACCTTAGTACGCTCTTGTACGATACGAAATAATTTTTCTAGTGAGAAACTAATTGCTCACATACGAACTAAAGGTAGGAAACGTGATGGAACAGCTGATGACTAGTCGCGTATGCATCCGGAGCTGCTACCGAATGAGGGAGCGAGAGGGTGTAGCGGCCAGATACTGGACTTTCATTCGCAAAGACAGCGATTCAAATCTCCGTTCGTGCATCCATATTTAGGTTTTTCAGTGTTTCTCTAAACCGCTTATGGCAAATGCAGGGATGGTTCCCTTGGAAGACACACGGCGAAATTCCTTCCCCACCCTTCCTCAAACCTAGTTTATGGTCCGTCTCTAATCTTCTTGTTGTCGACGGAGCTTAAAACCTAACCTTCCTTCGCCTTTCTAGAATTGTTTTCAATTGCTGTCAACTTCTATCTTTGAGAGCGCCATTGTTAATCATGGGCAAAACCAAGAAGTATATATCTGTGGCTTCCACAGTTACGTATTTCGATCACCCAGATTCATTAAAAGAACTGGCCCGTGAGATATTATATTCTGTTATAAGAGGCATGCGGCGGGTAAGCTAGTTTTATCAAATTTTACGGCTTGTCATTAACCCCCGAGCCCTGGTAACACACTTTGTCATTATGTTGTGCAGAATTTTATTACCTGCTTTCTCTTGCAAAATGCAAGTGCAACAGAGGTATACCACAGGTATCTATGTTGCTTTTTAATTTCACGGCAAATAAAACGTTAAAAATATCATTTTATATCACAGTCGCTTAATTGATCCTTAGATAAATAAGATATATTCTTCAATTATTAACATGATATCTGTTCCAAGTACGAATTGTACGAAACTGAACAAACTGTGTTTGCAAAGGCTCCCAGATTCGGTTCTCGTTGTTGCATAGACGCAGATTTCATGACGTGTTCTGCTATTTGTTTTTTTTTTTACTTTTTAGGTTTTCTTTTATTGTTTATTTATCCATAGAGATATTATTTAGTTGGTCAATAAAGATATTAGGTACCTACCGGGAATTTTCTAGGATGCTGTAAAGATGTTGCGCATACACAGATCACCTGTACATATCCGTGCTTTACTTTCTGAAAATGTAGGTTATACGAGGACGTGCTGAACAGTAATACCTCCGAATTTTTATTCTATTCTCTACGTGGGTTGAAGTGTTACATGTGAAGAAAATTACTCGGTCGACTTTCCCGCTTCGCAACCCTGTGCCGCTAGAGTAGTCCGAAATGTAGCTCGTAACGTGGCGGTGTGTAACGTAACTATGGCGGTAAGTAGGAGACAGCATGCTGTCATGGAGTTTGAATTCGAAGATTTTTCACGGAGCACCCTCTCCTTCAGCATGACAATGCTTGATCAGACACAGGCGCTACCACATCTACACCAATCCGACGTCTTGGGTGCCCTGTCATCTATCATCCTCCATACAGTCCCGATTTGGCCGCATCCGATTTTCATCCGTTTCCAAAACTTAAAAAATACCTTCGGGGACCTCACTTTGACCGTGATGAAGCCATGCAAGCAGAGGTGAGTTTGTGGCTCCGCCAACAAAGTCTACAGTAACTGTATCAATAAAATGGTCTCTCTTTCGGAGAAATCTGTTCGTTGCCAAGATGACTATGTTGAGAAGTAAATGTGTAAACATGAAGAATAGAGATGTAGAATGTTAATAGCGTTTGTTTTACTGAAAGAATTTCGGAAGTTTTCACATAAAAAATTCGGAGGCAATACGTTTCAGCACACCCTCGTAGAACATAGTTCCTGTTGGAAAATGAGATAATTGTGAAGGAGGTGTTGGATGAGATTAGAGACATGGACAGAGTAGAAACAGTAAGCTGACATTCGAAGTTAAGAATTAATTTCGTGCCAGATACTGTCAACAAGATAAAGGCTAAAC
The DNA here is from genome assembly GCF_023897955.1 of Schistocerca gregaria. Taxonomy (NCBI): domain Eukaryota; kingdom Metazoa; phylum Arthropoda; class Insecta; order Orthoptera; family Acrididae; genus Schistocerca; species Schistocerca gregaria. Next base: position 861,541,672 of record NC_064931.1, on the reverse strand, counting down.
ATTGCTCTCAAGGTCTATGGCGCTCCCATACATGTCCTGGCTTCATTCAGAGGATGACAGAACTTGTTAGTTGCTTTCTTCGTTCCCTTTATAACGTCAGTCAGTGCAGAAGTGAGAGACACACGACATGCAGTGTAACACATGAAATCACATTTGCTCTTGTACGACGACTCCATTCGTCTCTTGGCATAGGTTTTGTTAAGTAAAAGATAAATAGCTTATAGATCCACAGAACGTCTAGTATTGAGCGAAAAGATTATGAAAAGCATTTGAAAATTTGTGGACTATAAACAGTTTAGTAACGAGGCCGAACATTCCCTAGATACTTTTTTTTAAATAAATTATAAATTCTGTGACCGCGTAATGTGTGATAAAACTATTGATATTTCGGCTGCTGTTGCGGACACTCTTCATCGTGGTGGCTATACTCTGCGAATGACAATAGTGAACGCCGAAGGACAATTTTATTCCATAACCGAGAATTTAAAGCGCCTTTTTTGTTAGTCGTGGATTGTCTTTATTCGCCTTTATGCAACCAAGAATGGTGAGGATATTTCTAGACAACGGAAGAGTATGTCTGCTCAGCTAGCACTTTACCGCAAGAGGAAGTACTGAGAAAATTAACACCAACTTCGAAAACGTTAAGAGAATAAGAAGGCATAGGGTGGATTGACGAATAGAATAATTCGTACTAGCCTGTTTCATTTCTCCTTACTCAACGAGTCTTTAATGGCGATACATATTTTGGAACAGGCCAACACTCCCGGCACAGTATGCCCAGGAACTTAATTCAATGTCTCGTTGTTACTATCAATGATATCTCTTATAGAGAAAATTGAAGGTGCATTGTTACTTTTGAATGTAAAGCAAAACAAACGTTTTTTTAGAGACTGCGTTATTTTCAGGTTTTTGACTGTATTGATACATACAGTATCAGGTTTGATTTCTTCACAAAAGCATAGTTCCGGAATACCTCCGCTTTGGAGCGCGAGGCCTGGAATTTATTTACCGGAGATTACTTATTTGGTGTGTTTGGTGACGTGGTTTTTCGATTCCTGCTGTGTGCAACAGTATTCTTTGGTCTGAAATTACGGAAAATGCACCCAACAACTTTCATTCTGATTTATAGACAGTCGAAATTAATTAAATCGAATGCTGTTTCCAAATGGGAGTATACGTTAAATTATAGTCTGTTTTTTCACCCAGTGCAGTCCAATTTAATATTAAAAACGTGTAAAGGAGAGGAAACACAACTTGTTGGTTGATATTAGACACATGCACAGAGTAGAAACAGTAAGCTGTCATTCGAAGGTAAGAATTAATTTAATGCCAGATACTATCAGCAAGATGAAGGCTAAACATTGTTCTCAAGGTCTTCGGCGCTCACAGACATGTCCTGGCTTCATTCAGAGGATGAAGGTACGACGATCTTGCGAAGAACGGAAGAAAAAGTGAAAATGGAAGAAATTAAAATAAATATTTGTCGCTAGCAATGTTTATTTCTCGATAACGAACGCTAATTTCTCTGTATCTTGTCATTGAATCGAAAGCTGACGAATTTTTTGCAACTATTGAACTTGAGAGATTATTCCCTTTAACTTACCCATGAACTGTTACTCACTGGGACGTTATTAGAAAACTTATGTAAAAGTATATACATTGTGACAAAATCTGTAAGATTTGTTAATCATTTTCACATATTTAGCTTTCAGATTATTTTGTTACAAACTATTCTGCAGAAAGCACTCCGTTTCATTTTCTGCCGAATCAAGAAATTCTTATACAGTATTTACATTTATTCAATTCTCGTGCGTCAATGATTAGTCTTTCGTTACTGCGTGTATCTCCATTATATCAATTCGTACGCGTACGCCAATATTCAGTTTGATACATCTCATTTGAAGATTGGTTGGAGTGTGGCACGACTGAAGTCGAATGACTTATACGGCGGCTGCCACCAAATTGATGTATGCGAGTGGGAACTGGCGGCGGTTTTTTGTGCAGTGGTTGGAGACAGTGAGCGTCGGGCATCAGTATGCACCCGGCTCCAATTGGCGGTCTGCAGGTCCGCCCCCCGGACCCTCGCTTTCCTTAAAAAGCTCCAGGTCAGCCTTCCAGAGACCGTTGCAGCAGAGCCAACTAAACAAATGCGGTCCCACATGTGAATCATATCGTTCATATGTACGTCGCAAAAGGACTATTCTCTATTTTGTACATTGTTAGCGTCTAATTTTATAGCGTCACTCTGCTACTCCCTTGTTTGTGAGTACTCAATAGAGCCCATACCTTCGAAATTTGTGATTCCCGTTCTACGATAAATTGACTCCCTTTCCTGCTCTCTAAAGTGGAGCAAATAATTTCACTTTCGAATGTCTACAAATCGAAAAATTACACGTTATCTTATACTTGTGCTCATATTTCAGCGTTTCCGCATAGTTTGTAAATTATTGTGCTATGCACCTACAATTGTGCCATGCAAGATTCTGTAGATTTCATAGCGGAGAGCGCATTATTTTCCATCCTGCTGCGTATTTAGTGTTCACTTGGGTCCATTCAGAGATGGCGTAAGACAAGAACATATATATCTGTACCCCTTTATGTAACGTGTATTAAATCTACACGTATTAAAATGATTCCTACGGGAGCAACGGTAGTTTTTATTGTAAACTAAATATCAAAGTTTATTTAGGGATACAGAGATGGTCCTGTAATTGTTTGTTTCACGTTCTCAAATATAACACATTTGTGACACTTTGAAGTGGGCCGTACGAAGCTATTACAAACAGGCTGCGGGTGACTGTGAATTTCAGATACTCTCTGTTACCACAATAGAATTAAAGTCTCCCACATTCGACAAGTATTCTTATAGTTTTAAAGAGACTGAAATTTACTAAACACCTACTAAGAAATCTATATCAGCAACCTGGTTTAGCAACAACATTAACTATATGTTCGTTCTATTACACGGTGGATGATAGGAGCAAGTGGTGAATCGTGTAGTCAACAGTGATCACATTTTTACGATAATGAAGCTGATATTTTTAATTTTTTCGAAGTTTAAAACAGAAACACTTCATGCGCTCAGCTGAGATCTGTTTCGCCTGTATATAAGTTTTTTTCTTATTCCAGTGGTCTGTTTATTTGTTGCTAGTGTAATTTAACAGTGTTGCATGTGATGTATTATATAGCTGCTGCTGATAACTCGTTGATATACCGTAGTCACCACAAATATTTATAAGCGACCTAGTGGATCTCGTCGCAAACTTGATGAGTGTGGTCATGGATGGCGCTGTTGTATGTGTGGAAGTCGCTTCGTTGTAAATCGTAACAAAATGCAGGGAGACATCCAGAGCGTCACCGTTTGTTTCAACAATTAGCAGTTGACCCTTAACGTAAACAAATGTAATGTACTGCGCATAATTAGCAGGAAAGAACCGTTATTGCTTGATTACACGTTTGCCGAAGAATTACACAGAACAGGTGAATCCATTAAATATCTGGGGATATGCGTGTGGAGCTATATGAAGTGGAACGACACATTAAACTGATCATAGAAAAGGCAGGTGCATTACAGATATTTATTGAAAGAATCCTCTAAACACGAAGGAGGTGAACGTTACTTGAGTATCGCACTTGTCTGGGACCATTATCATGTAGGATCGATAGAGAAAAAACAGAGGATACACGGAGAGCAGCATGTTTCGTCGCGAGCGTCTCGGACATGACTATAGAATTCCAGTGGCAACACTAAAAGAGAAGTGTTATCTATCATAATATGGTTTGCTGTTAAAATTCCGAGAGCATGCTTTCCTAGGAGAGTCAACTGACATATTGCTTCCTCTTACGTACATCCTACCGTTGACGTTTTATGCAACCTGTATCACATCCGTACTAGGAACGCTATTCAGAGATGCGACAGCCACGTGTTCGACTTAAGTCCCCCCTCAGAGCTTTGGGCGACTGTTAGCAAACGGAATCACGCTGTAAAAAAATACAAGTTAGGATTTGCCATGAGTTACACGGTAGTTTTGGACCAAGATATACCTTACTTCTTCCATGTCTCCAAGTGTTTCCAATCTTTCTTTGTGTTATTAGTGACGTAGTCATACAGATTCTGCAAGTCTCTGTAACTTTCGTAAATGATTGGGAAACAACGAAATTAAAAGTAAATGTCAAAATAGGAAGTGTGGGAGTAACATTTTTCCGACATATAACGCAATGAAAAGACTAATATGTGAGTCGCTACATTAATGTGCCAAAGTAGTTTCACAAACAAGATGTGTACAACAGGTCTAAGATGTCTTCGTATACTTTACCAGTTCTTCTCCGACCTTTGGACTATGTGCTTCACATCTCCAGAGCGAACTGGCCAACACCAATGTCCTGTCATGTAGGGTTGCATTAAACGACATCGGTAGGGTCAGCTGAATTACCGTGTATATTTCTCCTGGAGATATTGGAGCGCGTACGAATGATTAATACAGTGTCATTCTTCTGACGCATTATTCGTGACTGGAACAGGAATGGATAGAAGTGATTCGGGTTTTACACGAAATATCCACCATAAGTTGGCCTGCGGAGTATAGAGGATATATCTAGTACGGCTGGGTTACAATGCACTATAACACATATGAGCTGCCAGGATAATACTTTATTAGCGCACGAAAAATCTTCGAAATTAGTTGTACGGGCAGCTATTTAATCAGATCCGCCGTTTCCTGCAAGACGAACGGATGCTTTAATTGCCAGTCGAAACGAACGGGCTTCATTTGGATGTAATACAAGTCTACAGCGGGCCGGAAGAAGTGACGTTTGTTTGAAATCAGTAACAGTGTGAGGTAGTGGTGTTTGTTGCGCTCAAACATTTGGCCACATGAAGCCGTGCACCAATATTTGCCTGGCCGCCCTTCTTCGCGGGCCGCACACCGCATTAACCCGCGCTGTTCGCAAATAAAGATTAGCGCGACTCTCCCCTCGGCGCGATTTACGCCATGAATAAAGAAAAGATACATTAAATTTCTCGCGTCCGTCACCTCTGACTCTCTGTGCGCGTTTTCCGAAGAATTACTTTTTTTTATGTCGCGTGTGTTCGCCGAGCAAAGCCTCTTAGCTGGGGATTACTGTTGCAGTCGGTATTCCGGATCAACTGTTTTGCCTAGAAGGAAAAATAAAGTGTGGGTGGAACTGAAGAACAGATCCATAGCACGCGGAGCAGTTTCCGGTCTGATCCAAAACCGCTAGCAGTATCCCTTTTCTGGTTTAGTTCGAAATCTATTTCATTACGACATGTGGCATTTCACTCTGTTTTTTACTTCCACTTTCGTGTGACCAACAGATCCAGCTCTTTATTATTTTCAAAATTTTATACAGTATTTTGTACTTATGTAAGTATAAATCACATATCTGGAGAGAATTCAATTTAGTACTAGCTATTTTATAAAGGTTTATTTCATTATTCAAATCACAAGCGATTTCACGCATACAATCCCACTTTCAGGCTCTCCATCCACATATTAAGCATTGCTTGGTATGACACTGCGTAAAAAATGATTATTGTGTCGTTAAGTTCACGTTTGTGTAGTCTGTAACAATGTATTTAATTAGAACGACCAAGTGTAACCTTTACTTGCAAAGATTGTTTGTAGCAGGAGAAGTTAGTGATGAATGTCTACGTACTCGTATTCTGGATTTTGAGTCAGAAATTCTCGTTTTTTCCACAGTATTTAAAGTAAAGAACTGGTCGGCCATCAAATATAATGTTGCATTTCACATATACTGTTTTCTTCTTTCATTTGAGAGCACTTTGTAATTATTCACTTATTGTTTTAAGGCAGACAAGTGTCGGGCATGTGTTTGTTAAAATTCGGAAGCGTTCAGCATTAACTTCTGCCGGCCACCGATAATTACTGAAAGTAGAGCATAGTATTGTTTTTTCCAGTTTAGTCCAGCGATTCAAATAAATAAATAATTTTAAAGGGCAAATAACAATGAGAGCAACATTTGATCTTTCCAACTAAATACATTGTAAAAATATGGTTTTAACGTTAAATAATAATTTTTCCACAGTGCAACATGGTACTAATACAAATCAATGCTTAATATGTGAACGTAGCCATTTGAAAAGGGCATATATACCAAAACTCAGTTACAACTCGAATAAAGAAGTATACTTCTACAACGTAGTGACTACTGGATTTTAATTTTCTCTCAGTTTATTATTTCGTAAGTTTGATTCGGAAGACTACTGTTGATTCTCAAGCACTATTTCATCGTCACGAAAAAAATGACGACATGTAAGAGTTTACCGCATATGGTCAGCATCGCGCACAGCAATAGCCGGAGGAAGCAAACAAATATCACGAGCCTGCTTGGCCAGTAGAAGTGATCACAATACACATGATTATTAGCTGTACTAAGAATATTTTTAACTTACAGATCTGTTCTTTACTTAACACTGCTATCATAGTAAATTACTTACGATAGTCTGACGAATGCAGCACTGACAAACACTAGATATGTTGTACGTTACATCAGCTCAAAAAAGTGTAAGCTCTCCATTTGCATAGCCATTGTATCTCTAATAGCTTTATATGTACTTAAAGTATTTTGGACCCGTCTACGCAACTACTAAAATGCATATTTATTTTACCGTATACGTTTCGTCTTCTCGGATTAAATCGTCATCAGTGGGTTGGTGTGAAACGTATTTGCAATTGTAGATCGAACAACAATTCCATTTATAAGCTACTACAGTAAGTCCAAGAACTCATTTCAACAGCTTACTACACAAAACAATTTAATGTCTAAAACCAAGCTAAATTGTCAATATGATTGTAGACCCTCGATGATTTGTTTTTCTAACAAAACGAAATTCGTATGGTAAAATCAATGCGCGTTTTTTAGTTGCAGATAAGACTCGAAAATTCTTAATATAAAGTGTAAGATTCTAGGTTTTACAGTCTAACATGTGTTCAGGCTTGGAAAGTCTATAACATAAAGAAAGTTCAAGACAAAACTGTTGTGATGCCAAATGGAGACGAGAAAAGAATATATTTTCAGTGTTCACCGCCTTATTTTCGACTACTGTTTGTTCTAAGTAGGAGCTACAGACGCGTGGAAGAAATTCTAGAAAATGTGTGTAAATGTCGGGTTACAGACTCGAGGTTCGTCTACTTAACATAACAATATCAGTAGATCGTGAATCCAATTTGCATTTGTATGAAACTAATTATTTATTTTCGTAGTAAAGGTAGTAGTATTAGTTTTATTCATCCGTGGATCGTTTTTACAAGGATACTGTATATCTCACGGTATTACTGACAAAGAACAAAAGCATATTTCGTCTACACAGGAATTTACGTAATTACAGATCTAGTTTCACAAGGAAGTCGGGTGTATCCTTATAGTATATTTGCCGGAAGTAATTTAAGGAAACTGCGGAAAACCTAATTCAGGATAGCTGGATGAGAACTAGAGTCTCTACTCTCCTTGGAACTAGAGTCTATTCTGCGGAATACAACGCAGTTCTGTTACATTTTTTTGTAAATGCAACGTTATTCGGTTCACTCCTAGTGTATGATACTGTTTCGTTCATACATTCTTGCGAAGAAGTTTCTTCATAATGTAAAAAGACAATGCTGCCCTGTCGATTGATATTTCAGCACCAATCAGCGGACACCCTACATACGCCGTACACACACCAGGATTACGACGTTGATGTTTAGTCTACATTTTGTATGCCGCAACATCCCGTTTGATTGCCTGAAAGCTGAGTCATCAGCCCTTCATAATCACTGCGCTGTAGAGCTCACGAAAAGGGAAATAAAACGTCGCTTTTATCCACTGGAGACCTTCGGTGAATGGTTCTGCAAAATGAAGATTATAGTACAAAAGTGTGTCGTTGTGTGACAGAGATTATTATATTATTTACTTGTGTTAAATCTTTTACCGAAGCACTACTCTGTGATTTCTACGTAGGTCTTCGCTGTATAAAACGTATTGCTTGAAATATGTTTCAAAAAGTGTTTTGGAACTCCATTTGATCTCCGTAGGCAATTTAGCTCACAATTTTATTCTCGAATGAAAAATGTTGTTTTGAGTTTTTTCTTAGCAAAAGTAGATTTTTTGAGTTTTTTCTTAGTAAAAGTAAATTCAAGCTGCAAGCAGTTCCTGTAGCTGTTAATTCAGTAATTATTGAGGTTCGTTTTTTGTGCTTCAAGTCGTTAACAAAGAGGTAAGTAAGAAGTCTTCGCCGAGTTAGAATTTGTTCGGCACGGTGTTAGAAACATGTAATAGTATCGACGGCTCGGTTCTCTTGTGGGAAGGTAGCGGATGCTTCTCCTCATTTAGGAGAGAGATGGCTACGGAAGTACGTAGCCTTCACGTATGTGCTGACGTGCCACGACCCGTCGCCCGAACCACTCGGTCGCCGTGAAAAGTGCGCGGGCGACAAATATTTGTAGCTGCGACGCGTGAATAATAGCTGAGAAGGGTGCGCCATCCGATTGTCGGCGGGGACTGAGCAACGCTATTGTCCTAACTCGAGGGCTATCTAACAATCAAATTACGGGCGCGAGGGCTCGCGGTCGCTTTTCAATTCCCGCGGACAAAACCCTCTTCTGCACGTCCCTTGTCTCAGCCAGAGCAACAAATGGCCACCGCCGGCTCTCCGCAGCTCGCCAGAATCCCACCATTACTTGCCGCCGCCGCCGCCGCCTATTTGTCTCAAATACCCTCACTGTGTACTCTTCGAATTTTAAACTACCGCCTCCATATTTGTCAACCATTACAAATTGGTACGCTTATGGCTGAAGGGCCGGACAGAATACGTGGTGCAATGGGAAATACGACATGCCAAGCACATTACAGTGGTTTACAGGGTATGAATGTAGATTTGGATGTAACAAAATACACATTTTGCACTAATCCTGACGAAGACGTACCTTCTCAGACAATACACTTGTGTCCCCAGTACAACATAGTCCTTATCGAATCCCCACCTACGCTTTCTCTCTCTCTCTCTCTCTCTCTCTCTCTCTCTCTTTCTCTCTCTCTCTCTCTCCTCTCTCCCTCTCTCTCACTCACTCACACTCACTCACACACACACACACACACACACACACACACACACACACACACACACACACACTCAACATTAAAGCTATATCCGTTTCAGCTTTCATTTTCTTTAGATTCAAACATAAGTTTAGCCTTTGCCTGTTTCTTTATTTTTATACACATCACTGAGACAGTTCATTCGCCAGATAATCCGTAGTAGTCCTCGGTTGGAAAGAAAATTAAAACGCTGCATCGTTAGTACTGCTACGTTGACGTTTCCGCCTGGTTATTTACTGCGCATTGAACTTAACTTACAAGTAAAACGTGCTAGTAAATAAGAGAAACTGAATCTGATGCGAACCATCAATCCAAAATTTCACGAGTTGTACACCGTTACCTATGATCACTGAACAGACTTGCACACATAATTCATAATAAAAAGCTGTTAAGTAGCCAATAAACAAAAAAAAAAAAAAAACGTGTCTGACATATCTAGACTTCCGGCAGCCGCGTTCAAAGTATATATAGCTCGCGTGATGGAAGTTATCTAAATAGTAGAAGGCAAGCCATTACGTCGTTGTGTAGTTACACATGACAGTTAAGTATGACCATCTGCAAGAGGGCCAAGTGCATATTACGGCGATATAACACTGAAGCTGATGCGACAGCCCGTTCAGTTATGGCGGACGTACTTAGCTAAGACGACCGCTTGCAGTTTGTGTCAAAGATATATGTGTTAAGCGCAGTTAAGGCTGACCTCAACATAACGTCTGATGTAAAGACCACAGTACCTTATTAGGTAAAGTCTTGTTGTAAGTAGTATGCCTTCGACCCACCCAGAAAGGAAGACATACATCTACACGTGGACCTCGAATCACGGCTCAACTTGGCTTTTCCGCCTTATCGGTCCACTGTCAGAGATAAAAGAATAAAAATAATTTTAGGACTAACGGGGATTTGCTCGGAACTTTTGGATTTGTAGCCGTACATTTATCCACTTTGCCACGAAACCAACCTCTTCTGCTTTAGTAGGGAACTATTCATCTACATCATACTCCGGAAACCAGTCAATGGTGTGTGGCTGAGGGTACTTCTTCCAACTGAGCCTGTCCTGCACCGTCACACTCGCGAGAAAAGTGATGGTCTACAAGCCTCTGCATCAACTCCAGCTTCTCAAATTTTCTGGACGTGGCCATTTCGCGAGATATATGTGGGAGGAAGTAATATGTTGCTCTACTCTTCTCGGGAAGTGCTCTCTTGCAATTTCAGTTGTAAACCTCTCCGTGATGCCCAACGCCTCTTTTGTAGCGTCTGCCAACCTTTGTAATGCTCTCGAGCAGACTAAACGAATTTGTGACGAAATGCGCGCGGCGTGGGATTAGCCGAGCGGTCTAGGGCGTTACATTCATGGATTGTGCGGCTGGTTCCTGCCGAGGTTCGGGTCCTCCTTAGGACAATTTAGGTTAAGTAGTGTGTAAGCTTAGGGACTGATGACCTTAGCAGTTAAGTCCCATAAGATTTCAGACACACACATTTTTGACGAAATTCGCCACTCTTCGTTGGATCTTCTCTATCTCTTCTATCAGTCCTAACTCGCAAGGATCCCACATTGATGAACCATATTCAAGAATAGGTCGAACACGCGCCTTGTAAGCCACTTCCTTCGTAGATGATTTACATTTCTTGTTCTACGGTCACCCCTACGCAGAAGAGCATAATTGATGTTTGAGTTACGGCCTGCTGATAGGACTCCGTACTTTGTATAAAAGTCGCCCCTCCCCCTCCCCTGTAAGGCCCACGGCAGCCACGATGTACGGTTTAACATGCGTTTCTTTTTTTTAATTTGAGCGAGAAACGATTTTGGACATTATATGTTCTCTTAAAATAAATACCGGTATGTATGCTTGTCTAATGAAGTAGATGTTGGCAGGCTGGGGCTACGCCCAGCATTCGGGCTACATGTGTGTGGCAAGACAACACATGTCTAGTTCCCACGAAAATCATACAATAGAGACAACTGAATGTGCCACTGGATCTGCTTTGTGTTGCTTGAAATGCACGTCTAAAATACAACCTACTGCGGTAAATATTACGTTTTTGTTTAACAGTTTATATCAACGGAACTATATAGCTGTTAATAATGGCTTAATCACTTCAAGAAATTTAAAACAGAACACCTTTTCAGTCTATACTGCAAATTTTTCAGGTGAGTATAGCTGTACACGTTTTTGTCCGACGGGTAAAGAGTTCGCGACTGCCACTGTTTATTTCTCAGCAATTTTGCTGCCTCTTTGCTCGGAGCCCCGTTCTAATACTTTCGATCTATCTGCATGTATCTTTCCTCCTGGCGCACCCTCTGTATCCGCTAATGTAACACTAAATATTCGTCCAGTGATCTTTAGTAAATGCATCAACGCATTTAAATTCTTTCGTAAGAGTATCGTTGGTAGTTACGCAACGAAGTAATGTTTTGTCTTTAGCAGCACTTCTCCTGTGGTGACATATCCTTTGTACGTTCGGTAAACACTTTCAGTGCCGGGAGCCTAGATCGAGAGCAGCTCCTTTGCTTATGCATTAGATACTTGACATTATCTTCCTATGACTGACTATGAACTTTTTTCTATTGACGAATCTTAATTGGCAACGTAAAATTCCAGATATTTCAGTTGATGATTCACACCACAGTAGATTTCTCTCATTTAATTCACTATGAAGGGACAGGAACTAAACAGAGGGAAACGTACAGAAAGCAATACTCATTTTAATTTCCTTTGAATAATTTTCTGCGGAAGAGCTGATGAAGGATCTGTCTCAGTGGTTTGCAGAAAAATAGAGAAACAATGCAAAAGTAGGACGTATACATTGTTTTGTACTTTCAATAAGGTTTTCGAAAAAATTCTTTCCAAGCAAAAGAAAAAAAACGTCAGTGGCAATACTCATTGTAAATGCTTTTGAATTCCTTTACTGCGGATGATCTGATGAAAGAACTCTCACATTGACATTCAGAAAAATAGAGAATGATGATGTAAAAGTAACATGTATTAAGTGTCTCGTACTTTCAATAACGTCATCGAAAATTTCTTCAAGGTAAAAAAAGAAATATAATAGATACCTCTTTGATACAAGAACAAAATATCAAACACTTCAACAATGGCGTTTGGTTTAAAAATCAATCCTTGTAAATTACTTCATTTTACGATACGAAGATTTGGTCACCAGAATTTTACTGTAAAAAATTGAGGATTTTTCCGCGTGTGTCCCCCGTATTGTGGTGAAGTACTAGAAAGAGAGTTCATTTAACTTTTACTTTTACCAGCAGCTAATCACAAATAACTGAACTGTAACACAGCCGCTGCTAGAGGATATTAAAATATCTATTACAAAACGGCTTTTAGCTTAGCATTACTGTACAAGACATCACTTACTGGGTCGCAGTGTATACAAGCGGAAATTTAGTCACTGTAGGAGAAAATATATCTGAAGTTTTTCGCAACTAGTCGATTTTACCGTATTGCTCCAAGTGGTTAAGAACAGTAAAAGCTCACTGCGAGAAATATTAGGCTGCAGAGAGGAAAGAATGACAACACTGCCAAAACCCTGGAGCGAGAAAGTAAACTCAGGGGATTTACAGTTATAGGTATCTATCGTTTCGGAACAAAAATTGCACTTTTTTGACAGACATTCTTCTGATTTCAAGGGCAACATCTTCGATGACTAATTTCATTGTGTTATCGATGAAGATCGGAATATTTCTTGCATCACATATAAATGTAATCTGAAATTGAGTAATTCAGTTGTGTTACATAGAGATTTATGCTGTAGTGCAATAATTGTGATTTTTTTCCGATTGAACCAATATTTCTAAACCTAAAGATACGCCACATAGTCATCTTTTGTGGCGTGATACAAAATGCCATTCTGTCGCTCGATCTTACATTATTCGTTGCGTATGACAAATGAAATTTAGGATTATTAAATAAGATCAAAAGCAAAAAGAAAGTAAACAAGTAAGGGCTATTAGGGGAATTGTGTCCGCTTAAAACTTGGCTGGTTACAAAGGGCGTTGTTCTAATACTTTCTAGAATATTTCTTCGTAAGGAGTCAGTATGAAGGGAGCATAAACGCTGTAAAACGCCATCGTGTGTGAGTAGCTCGTTAAAGAAAGGACTGAATAATATCAGACAACAAACTCGCGAAGCAATATGCCTGGCTCAGCAGCAAGATAATGGCAACATTCACCAAAGGAATGTCGTTTTGTTTCCCATAGCTTTATGTAACGACAAGTAAACTTCTTTACTTGAGACTTTAAAGAGGAGATTAAAGGATTCATGTCACATTCTGGAACTTCAGAATAATTTAAAGTGGTGCCTGCCCTCGTCACTTTGGTGTCCACATTATTTTTTACGTAGCCTCCGTAGTGCATTGTGTAAACTACCGACTTAACGTTAAAGTGTTTGGACCCAATTAGCATCATATGAATCTAACAAGTAATGCCAACAATGAACTAAACTCGGAAGCAGGGATATTTAATCAATAAATATGGCAGCCTCAGTCAGTTTTCTTGTATAGAAATTTAATTTTGACTCATAAATTTTGTTAAGTACAGTTCTGACAGCAGAGGAAATATAGCGTTATTTCATTTCGTATACAGAGGTAGGTGCCGGCCGCGGCGGTCTAGCGGTTCTAGGCGCGCAGTCCGGAACCACGCGACTGCTACGGTTGCAGGTTCGAATCCTGCCTCGGGCATGGATGTGTGTGATGTCCTTAGGTTAGTTAGGTTTAAGTAGTTCTAAGTTCTAGTGGACTGATGACCACAGATGTTAAGTCCCATAGTGCTCAGAGCCATTTGAACCATTTGAACAGAGGTTGGTACTGGAAATCAGTATCCACATGTGGACTAATATATCACACACAGCCAACACTTTCTAAAACGAGTCGTTTCCATCTTTGTATCGCAGACATTGCAACAATGATAGTTGAGATTATGTTAGGTACACTGTTCCTTTCATAGAAACACACTGAGGAGATTAAGAAAAGCAAAAATACGAAACAAGTATTTTCAAAAGGTCTGACAAACTAACATTTTTTCCATAGCTGGCTTTAGGTCCGATGAAACATCTTCTAGTGAAAATTATTCAGCTGCGTGTTATGCAAATTATTTTTAAGCTTTTGAGTTACTAATACTAGGTTCAATTCACCTAACTGTGTTAGACATTCTCCGTGATGCCTGGTGTTTTTAGTCCTTGCTCATCTTTGGTGGGAACATCATCATGCTGCCTCTCACATGTCTGCATGCATATAACACTTTACACCTTCATTTATGAAATGTTATGTTCATAGTTACATTTGCGATTACTTTTCTTGTGCGTACTAATCACAGTAACCCTCCTCTGATCTTTTGAATACCTCACTCATTCATTACGTTCGCTGATATTGTTATTAGAATGTTTTATATGTTCGTCTCGTTCTCAAGTTCACATTCCTTGAAAAGCTTCCTATGTATCAATCTGTGTCTTGAAACGCGATACAATCAACAGAGAAAGTTATAGGTCGCTGGCCTCACTAGTATCTACGACTTCTCAGCTCTTGAACTTTCAGGAAATTTTGTTATCAACGTGAAGTCAAGATATTACTTACACAAACGGATTTCACAAAAACGACGCTGGAGAAAATAATTTATTCACTTTCATAATTTATTTGTCTAGCTGTCAGACAATGAAGTGCCAATCAAATTTTCAGGTCATATATTTTTGTCGATTTAAGTGGCAGAGCATTGTAGTAGCGTTTATGCAGGTGGGAACAAACCTATAAAAACGGCTTGCTACATCTTTCTCAAAACAGTCCTGCAAATTATAATGGAAACATTAATCTGTCGCCAACGAAAGGGAACTGACACCAGTTCAGGGGTTATCCTTGCGTGAGTATTATTTAAGTAGCGCGTATTATGCCAGGAACTCGTGTTGTTTACTTGTTGAAAGTTAGTTAGCACATCCTGCCCAGTCTCATTTTTCAGACGAACAAATTTACTTCAACCCTTTGCTCTTTACTTGCTACGAAAACATCAAGTCACTGTTCAGTATATTATTGGAGCTGTGACTTCTGAAATGGAAACTAACTGTTACAGCAAGTCGTTATCTGGAAAACAGGTCCGTTGAAAATCACTCTAGCTAACTTTATGTACAGATTGCCTTTGCAGACAATTTATGGTTCTGTCACTCTTATTTTGTAGTTCGCTTAGAGTACACCTCATTTGGTGTACAGATTGCAGGTAATGCTGTAAAATGCTGGAATGAACTACTTTAATATTGCGATGATGATTTTGCGCGAATTTTTTAAAGTGCAATGTATTTACAGAAACATTTTACATGAGCGGGAAATGTAGTTTCATATCGTAATTTACAAAGTCTCCTCCTTGGGCCACTCAGTACCAATGTGTATACAGAAAACGTAACTCACTGCAGGTGGAAACGCACAATTTTCTTGCTCATTTGCGCAGTACACTGTCAGTGGCCTTCAGTTGTAGATGAACGAATTAGTATTTTTCTGTCGCTGACATTCTTATTACAGTATTAAATGCTGCAGATATTACAACAACCCATTCGGAGTCAGTTCCACCTGAAAAGTAATAACTCCCTATCTCTGAAGAGCTACAAGGGGGGGGGGGGGGGGGGGCGTAAGATACACGGTGTATCGTAGCTCCATTTGCGGCTATTACGTGATACAGAACGACGGAATGAGACTGTGGAAGTGAAATAATGGCGGAGAAAACCGCTGGAGTATTGGATTTATAGCATTTAGGCCATCTGCGGCTCGAGGTTTCCCCTAAGAAAATACTGCGGGCAGATTGTGAGGTTTTCTTTGTTTCTCTGAGCTAAGCGCCCCTTACCCTTCTCGTCGAAAGGAAAATGACTGCGGACCAGAATTGTATCACGAAATCGAATTTGTTATCTCTGCGGGGATGCGGGGGTAGTGCGTGCATACGTACTGCCATGCGTCGCGTGAGTGGGGAGGGGAGCAGGGGGGAGTACAATTGACGAGCGCGCCTCACGCCCCATACATGCGCGCTCTCTGTTGTGAGACTCGAATTTGCCGCCCGCGGCACAAAGCCACTTCTATTCGTTTAACGCTGTCACAAAGCGAATAACTCAGCTGTGTTTTAATTATTAAATGTCGGCTGATAGCACAGAACCTGTGGTATGCGAGACCGAACACGGAATGTACAGTCAGTACTGTGAAGTGTATAAACTGAGAACGTGCCGGCGAGAGCGAAGTTCTTAATAAACTGGAACAGGTAGGTTTTTGAGTGGTGCCTCACTCTTGAGAGCAAACTCCATTAATGGTAGGTTTATGGAAAATCAAGTGCTTGCGAAATGATTGGAAGCTTTTTAGTTACAGTTGTGTAGCATATAGACGATGTTCGTTTCTTACGTAATAAAACACTATTATATTGCTCTATTATATTGATACTCTGAAGGAGTCTAATCTGTGTCACTAATGTCCGTTGCGTCTCTTAATGAGTTAAAGTATGTTGCAGAGAAAATGTTCACAAGAGTGTTTCACTCGTTACAGCTTAATTTTTCGTACGTCATTAATTTATATTTTTCCGTTAAGTTTTATGAAATCGTTGTTACTGGCCGATTGAATCACAAAGTTGAACTATGGAGGTACATAGCACTGTTTTATCATCTAGCCAATTTCTACTGCAATCGACTGTTGATGTACCTCCATTTTCCTAGTTTTCCCATTTTATCTCTGAACAACAGGTACACTATCTGATCAAAAGGATCCGCACACCTATTAGTGTATATTAATAAGGAATGTTGTTGTCCACAATTACTGCCTTACAGATACTGCATTGTGATACTGCACACTGACGTGGTGATCCAATCATCGCCTCCTAGCTGTTTCTTTTCTGCACGCAATACACAACACTGTAAAATGTGTTCATATCCTTCCGCATTTCTTCTATCCGCTACGTGATTCATCACTCGCAATTGCTTGTATCACTCCAATCATCGGTTAGCATTGGCTACAGAAATATGTCGCTTATGAGGAGCTGCTCTACCACTGTAATCCATTCTTATTAGCTTCCTACGCAGAGGCATTGTGCTAGCTGAACTGCTGCTAACACTTTGGAGCTCACGAGTGATTCCTTCAGCTGATTTCATGCGATTTTTATGCAAACACCGAACGCGATGCTCGACGGTATCTGTTCGTCAGTATATGAGGCTGGGTTAGCTGTGGTTGTTCCTTCACAGTCCACTTAGCCAGCTTGTAATATCCCTGATGGATTTCTTGATCACGTGACATTGAATGACGGAAGTCAATGAGATCTCCCGACCGATCCATTCTGCTATTACTGCTTGTCTACTGACAACACAATACTTCCCACTTCCTTTTATACTTCACGTGACATTTAGTGGCCAATTCCGCATTACATACAGATGGTCGGATACTTTTAATCAGATGATGTATACGAGGGTTGGAACTTTAATAGTGGCAACTATTTAATTACAGTTCGTACAAAATAGATACGGGTTTCAAAGTTTTACTGATCTTCAAAGTAGTCACCAGTATTGCATATAACCCGTTGGCAGCAAAGTGGAAGTCGTAGGATAATCTTAGCAGTGCCAGATGTGTTGACAGTTCGAGAGGCCCGCTCTATTGCCCGACGAATTTGTAGCAGTTCTGAAGCGAATACCGTGAAGTGTCCCCTTCAGTTTAGAAATCGAGTAGAACTCACGAGAGCTTAAGTCAGGGGAGTGCAGTACAGTAGGTGGTATAGCACTTAACAGCCCCATCAGTCAAACAAATTAGTAACAGCTTACACTGTACGTGCTTCAGCACTGTTCTGCAAAATGATGGTCAGGTCCTGCAGAAAGTGTCATCGCTTCTGTCTCTAAGCTGATCGTAGGTTGTGCTCCAAAAATGAACAGCATAGAGACAGAAGTGATGACACTTTCTGAAGGAGCTGACAATCATTTTTCAGGACAATACTCAAGCGCGTGCAGTGCAAGCTGTTATTGATTTGTTTGACGGGGCTGCTAAGTGCTGTACCACTTACTACAGTCCCCTGAATTAAGCCCTCGTAAGTTGAACTCGATTTATAAACTGAAGGAGACACTTCACGGCATTCGCTTCAGAACTGCTACAAATTCGCCGGGCAGTAGACCGCGCCGCTCGAACTGTTAACACAACTGGCACTGCTAAGAGTATCCTACGACTTCCACATCGCCGACAACGGGTTATGCACAATGCTGGTGACTACTTTGAAGATCAGTAAAACTTTGAAACACGTACCTATTTTGTACGAGCTGTAAATAAATATCAGCCACTATTAAAGCTCCAACCTTCGTATTATTTCTTACCTAGCTCGTCCTCGGACGTCAGCTCTCGATACCTTACAACCATTTCTATGATGGACGTAATTCCTTAAGTGTTTCTCACTGTAATTTATTAAACATTTATGTTACACTATCGTGCTAGTACATAAACTCGTGATAATTTGTGCAGCTCTTCTTTAAATCTTCGCTGTTCTTCCGACTATCCATCTTGCTAATTTCCAAGACTGACAAACAATACTCAAGATTCGCGGATTAATTACTCATCTTTGGTCGAAAATCATGTTGTAACACTACCAGCTGGTATGTAAATGTTTATTATTGTTACCAGTTTCGAATGTTTCATATCGTCATCAGGCACAAGAAACATTTCAATCCCAATACCTGTTTGGGTGCATACCTCAATTTTCATCCCACACCACAGAACGTCAAGAACACGAGCTGAGCATCCGAAGTCAACACCTACAATCTAAACGTTGTTCACAAGATCCGTTGTGTCAAGAACATATGTGCACAACACGTACAACCCCTGGATATTTGCAAAGCGTAACAACTTCGCTATCATGTGTGTGAATGACTATCAAGCGAAACTGGTAGTAATAACGAAGTTTTTCAGAGCAGCTAGTGATGATACAATGTAGTATCTGCAAACTGTGGGGCGGCAACTACTGGAAACTCTTCCTTAGTATTCTTCCAGTTCTTGTCTTCCATGTAATTATATTTATGAGGACCATTTCTCTAATAAAAGGAAATTAAGTAATTATCCTGTGGCTACCAGCACGCCACATGCTTTTTTAAGCGTTTCATTTACTTTCTAAATAAATTACAGTTTATAAAATTAAGTTTCCTTCTTTACATATGTTCATTTCGTTCAATAAATTATCTGCTGTTAGCAAAGAAGTAAAAATTAAGACATTGGTGGAACATTGGTCAACGTACACAATATTGGAAACCTGTACGAAGGACAAAACTCACCACTTTTACAATCATGCCATAACATATACAGATCTGTTACAACAAAGAAATTACGCAGTTTTCCAGTACTTAAAAACTGCATAGGAGCAATAGCAGACACGAATTTAAATTTTTAAAACTCTGATGAGTACAAACGGCATTGAAATACTTAGGCACTATATTGAGTGGCAATCTATTCTACTACAACCTCCTTGCTTTCCAGATTTTGAGAAGAGGTGGTATGGAGCAGAACAAAAAAAAAAATTGTCTAGTAAACGTGTGTTCTAAAGTGCAGCTATGAGCACTTGTTTATCTCTGCTAATTTGAAACATATCCCTTGTACTCAACAAGTGCTCACAACTGTTAAGGTATACATTTTAGAGTTAATGTTTAGCTGATTTTTTTTGTTTTGTTTTGTTTTGGTCCATACTACCTCCTCCTGAAATATGAAAGCAAAGATCTTGCAGCAGATGTGATTTATTTCACAGTACCCTAGATAAACAAGTACTCATAGCTTTAGGTATCCATTTAAGAGCTCATGTTTACTAGATTTTTTTGGTTTGGTCCATACTACATCCTCCCAAAATATGTAGAGCAAAGAGCCTACAATAGAAGATATTTGTTTCACAATAGCAAGTACGAAGAAGTGCTAATACTCGCAACTGTAAGGGTTTGCATTTTAGAACCAGTGTTTACTGCACTTTTCTTGCTTCGAATGATAGTTCCTATGAATTCCTTGAATACTGACAATTCCTCCTGGGACACCCTGTGGTGCCTAGGTTTGTAATTAACGGCAACTTCATTCTTTCATTTCTTTCTGTTTCTTTTCTCATTATTGCGCTACTTCCTCTTTGAAAAATATTTATATTTTTAGATTTTACATCATTTAACGTTATATCCAAAACATTTTGCATTTAATTTTTATGGTGCAGGTGAATTCAGCGTTCGGAAAGGTAATTCTTAATAAAGGAAGGAAGAGTACTGTTTAACGTACCTTAGACAGTGTGGCCATTACATAAGAATGGAGAAGAAAATACGACGTGCCCTTTCCACGGGCAACGTCCTGGCATGAGCCTGGAGCGATTAAGGAAACCACCGAAATCCTTATCAGAACGACTGAAAAGGGATCTGCACCGTCGTTCACCTGAATGCGAGCCCAGCGTACTATTAAACACTGCACCAGCTAGCTCGATGTGTTCTTAGTATGCATCTAAAGCCCCGAGGGACGATTCTTTGTTGAGAATTTTCGAAGCCGCACCACTTCAACTTCTTCTCTGATCGATTATTCGGGCATTCGGTCTCACAAGATTGTGTGGACCCTCTCCATCTAGAAAAACTATAAAGTAGTCATCGGAAATGGAACCCCGAGCCCCAACGTCAGAAACCAGAAACGCTGCTCTCTAGACAACATGAACTCAAAAAGATCGCTCTGCTTCACAGTATCAGGGCTTGCGAAGTCCGTGTTGCGTCCTTCCAGTAGTTATTCAGTCTTCAAAGCAGTCATCATTATGTGATCACAATGCATAGGATTTCGGTCTCTCTTAAAATTGCCATTTGTTCCCTATTTCGTGAAAAGAAGCGTACTTATAAGAGCAACGTCAGAGCATGATGTACAATTTTAATGGTTTGTAAAAACGAGGAATAAATGCACAAATCCGATGTCTAAAATTTGACACATTCTTTGTGGCAACAACAAAACAGGAACATCAGAGACCTGCAACTTTTACCTATATAAGGCATGAAACTATAACCCTATTTAGACACGATTTGTAGAAATTAGTCTCGCGAAGATATGATGATCCCAAAGAACCTGGATTGTTTCGGAAAGAAGGTTAGTGCTTAATCTCCCATCAGAGATGAACCATAGATGGATAAGAATGGAGAAATATGTCAGCTATACCCAAGTTGCATTCAGAATGCTGGAGTCCGCTTGAAATAATGTGTAGTGACCATGGAAAACAGTAATTTCGACAACCACACAGAGAACTGAACCTAATCTGTAACCGCAGTTCAGTATCTGAACCACAGCGATACCTCGCTGATTGGCCACTTGGAGCTCACTTCATTTTTCATGTAGTGCAAAGAACTGACATCTCAAAAAAGACAAACTTGCGCCGTAGCATGCCGAGAATATTTATTGCAATATTTGAAGAGCTGAGCTGGTCTCTATGTACTATTTTAAATCGCGTTTTAAGTCACCGTATAAGTGAGTCTGAGTGTTTTGTTTTATAAGACATTTTCAAACATTTTCTCGCGGCGCAAAAGGTAGAGAGCTCTCCAGGTCAACTGCTTACTTACCAGAAGTGTGTTACATAAAGATGCAAATGGTTTATTATGCATAACTCTTTTAAGTATTATCTGACATAGTGGAAGCTGATTCCTACAAGATTTTGTATTAATTTCTATTTTGCCTTAACAGAAATCGGAATCTTAAGTTTTCTGACTCATTCCTTATCACTGACATGTACGTGTTTATTGCAGCTTGAAACAGTTTGAATGTATTAAATCAAAGGAATTATCATGTTAGTGAAGCCCGTTTATAAAAAATGAATGAACCGAAAAAATGACTCCAGTCCGCTTAATTTTCTATCAATCTTTGAATGCTACTGCTACTCCATCCCCTCTCCCCGCCCCTCCCAGAGTGTCAGCGGATCTTTTGGCCACTATCACTGTATTCAGTAAACGATCACGTGCGTAACTAATTGCTCTCATTGTAAGGACGGTGTTTGATGTCTCCAGATACGCGATGCGCGCCGTGTCTTGTACGCACGTCTCACGTGTAAGCGCCTTTCCGAGCTGAAACGGCATCGTTATCGATCGCTTGTATCTTCGAGTCACCACATACTGTTAAAGAGGCGTCAACAGCTGTGCGTTGCGAGGGGAGGGAAATGAAATCTCCCATAATCCGCACGCTCTGGCGGCGTGCAACGTTGACGGAGTGCGCCACCTAACAATTTAGACGTCTTTCTACACTGCAGGGCAGTATCCGATTGGTCTGAATCAGTGCATACTGACTGCTCCGTTATCTCGTGTTGGTTGCACGTTGACACAATGTACGTTGAGAACAGAGGAGAATTTCATTTCAGGCGAGTAGCACTAACTTGCTTTTCCTTACAAGATTTTTTTGTGAGAAGAGTTGGGTTCTTCAATAAAGGCCCCTCTGTAAGACCGGAGAATTTCTCGTAAGTAATCCGAAATGCATTTAAGAATTATAGAATGTTTCTTGCGGACATTATATATCAATACTTGACTTACTAGAGCTATTTTCAATTAGTTACATCGCTGTCACCATAAGAGGGGAAATCTGTCAACAACCACACTAATCTTTATTCTACCTATGTTAAAAATATTAGCTATAACATAGTTTTAGAACCAAAATAGTTTTCAAACGACTTAGGTACAATGAATATTGATGCTAAATTGATAAACACGACGAAAAACATTTGATTGGTGCTCTTTCGGAGTTATGAAATGTTTGTGGCCGAAACATTTCGAGCATTTGACTTAAGTCCCTGCCGAATGGAAGACTACAGCCTTCGCCACTACGTTGTCTCGCTCGATAGTACACAGTCGTTTCTATAACTTCTGGGACTGATGAAAAACAAGTGGCATTATTACTCGATAAAATATGGAGCCTTGTAGAGCGCAGTTTTCTGTACTAACAGTATTTGTTACTTGTATCGGTTGACAGCAGCCTGTTTCGAGCACAGGAAGTCCACGACCGTGCGTGTTTATATTTTTTCACTGTTTCCCGATCAACACACGGGTTTTTGTGCCTCAGTTTCTGGTCGAAAAAAGATGATAGAACTGGAATACACCCCCCCCCCCCCCCACACACACACATACTCGCTTTATTTTGACTCCAGAATTTTCCACGCTTTTCCTCAAACTCAAACTGGCCTCAAGGGGGAGCATTTCATGATGTGGAGTTAATAATGTCGTGTGACTAGGGCCTCCCATCGGGTAGACCGTTCGCCTGGTGCAGGTCTTTCGATTTGACGCCACTTCGGTGACTTGCGCGTCGATGAGGATGAAATGATGATGATTAGGACAACACAACACCCAGTCCCTGAACGGAGAAAATCTCCGACCCAGCCGGGAATCGAACCCGTGCCCTTAGGTTTGATGTTCTGACCACTCAGATGCCGGGGACGGACATGATGCGGAGTCGATCCATTGGAATCCGATGTTGATTCTGTGCAGTATTCCAGTTGGACCTTTTGTCAAGGTGGTCTAGAACATCTACGATCGGTACTGCAAGCGTAAGGCTAGAAAAGATATTTCTGTTGAAAACTAATTCGATAATTAAAATTTTAACGTCGTTCTTTATTCTATATTTAGGTAGCCCCGAAGGTTAACGAACCTGCAGTATAACTACAGACAGGATAAGAAAAATTAAAGCTTACTGAGGTCGCTAACGCTACTAGTATCTTCCAACTGTCCACGTATCGCAGTCTTCTTTAGTTTTTTTAATTATTTTTTTTTACATACCTAAACGCAAACCCAATTCCCAATTTGACAGCACAACCGAAAGTACGCATTTCTCTGGTTCAATGTCTATGGTAACTAAAGCTCTAAGAAGGACCCAGCTACCGAATGCAAGACATGTAACAGGGCAAGAACTATGATCTTATTCACCGTGAAGATGAACTCGAGGGTGGGTCTCTCGGCTGATTACATTTAGAAGGTTGACCAAAATTTTTTCCGAACTGTCTCCATTTATTGATTTAGGAAATAACTGTTTTGTGCGTCCACTTGTTGTTTTAAAATGTCACAAAGATCACTTATTTTGAATCCATTATCTGGGAACATTGCTGTACAGAAATGTGTGAGTGGGGAAAATGGGTCGTATGCATGACGGTGTATGTTGACGTCAAAGTGCAATCCTGTAAGCCGCAGTACTGATGCTGTGCTGCCGCCAAACACTGATTATCGCCGTCCATAGGATTGGGCTTTAATGTCAAAATCCATTGTCACCTGTACCACTTACAAGAGAACCATGAGAGCTGTTAATGACGGATTTTGGTACGTAGTAGATGGACCTCTCCTTAGGAACTCGAATGCGGTTTGTAATGTGACGCCGCGTAGTTGCCGAGAAAATCGATGTTGAAGTTTTATGAGTACTTCCTATACTCGTAACGTTCTTCAATGTTTCGATTAAGCGAGGGCAGCACAACGGCAAAGGTTCACGGCTACCAGGCTTTGGTGCCATTAGCCAATACTGCGATGTTTACGTTTACAGAGAGGTCAAAATTTTCATGAAAAAATTCAGAATTCTCTTGCCTTGCTAAAGACTAATAGAGAGATGGCTTCGAAGGAAGATTCAATAAAAATACATTCTTTAATTGTGCATTAATTTAGTGTGCCTATTCCATAAGAATGGTGAAATAGGGGTGGTTCACGTCGAAGTTGAAGGAATAAACAACAAACTTTTTAAACTGAAACGAACTGCGTTTTCCGCTGTCACTTCGGAGGAATCCGTTTATCTGCGAGGCAGTGGCTTTTATTAAATATGTTCGGTGCGCCACGCATTTGTGTTTCGGTTGTTTCTGCTACAAACATAATCCGGATTCTGTTCTAGCACAGAAGCGATAATACGTAAGACGATTCTTCATCTCTCTTGTAACAAACGGAATACACATTTCAAGAAAGTTTGGAGTGATGGTTGATTTATTAACGAAATTATTAAAGCGAAAACAACTACTTTTGAATAATTTTGGATGACACATGCCATTTAATGAGATTCTGTACGCTGAAACTGAAAAAAAGTACACAGACAAGATTGGAACCCGTACCTCCAATACGGTAGCCGCGAACCTTAACCAATGCGCTGCGCTCGCTTGATCGAAACATTGCCGAGTATTACGAATAGAGGATAAAATTTCAACATCCATTCCCTCGGCAACTAGGGGTCGTCACATGAAAAGCCATTAGCTATACACTCAGGAAAGGTCCCTCTGCAACATATTCAAGACTCATCAACATACGTAATTAACGGGTTTGATGGCCCCCTTGTTAGATGCTTCTGCACAGCAGTGGGTCTTAATGTTCCCTGATACTGCCTTTGTGACATTTGTGAACGACATTTGGGCTCTCTAAAATAGCCAAGACCAAAAAAAGTAAACGGTTTACGATGAATAGTAGGAGACAATTTCTGCAAACTTTCTGAAAGACGAGAAGTGTAGAGGCGGTACTCGCAATTCTGGCATCACCCGGTCGTTGTTTAGCTTTTCACTCGAAGCCTGCAGCTACTTTTGGTATCTCCTCTACGGTGTACGCCTGCCGGTTTCCGAGCAATAATCCACAGTAATAACCTCACGCGCGGAGGCGCATCCACTTTCGACGGTAAAAGAAGATCTTTTTTCGTAAGAGATATCTTTCTAAAGACTTCGTAAAAGGTATTTTGTTCCGCTTAATTGTATGAGAAGGCCAAAGTTAGTGCTTATTTACGAGAATAGCCGTAACACAGATGTTTCTCTGAAACGCGGCTCGGTGGTGCAATCCGTATGCACCCCGCCCCCGGCTGTACTAGTTAGCGGTGCGCGGCAGCAGCGTACATAATTCAGTAATAAAATTCCTGAAACAGACGTTGCGGATTTTGCGTGAAGCGGCGGCAGCACGGTGGCCGTAATTATCGGCCGGGCCGTGGAGGGCGCGGGCTCGGGAGATGGATGGCGCAGGCGCTCATCACTCACGGGGAAGGAAACCCCCTCCTCCCCACACCTCAGGGCCACCCTCCGCTTCCCGCCTCCAGCCGTCACCTCCATTCCCAATCTACAGCTACACCACCCCGTATTAGACCAGTCGCGTACCTACAACTTTTACACGATCAAAACAAAGACGAGACTATATACATAAATGTTACGTCTGCATGACAGTCAGCATCTGAAACTGATCATATAGTTACCGACAATACCCTCATCAACGGAGACAAAGTAACCAAATTTCTTGTTGTGTGAAGCGGAAATATCAAACAGTCTATGAGCCATTTTTTTTCACAAAAGTGCGTTTTCATTACAACTGTGATCTCGGTAGCCTATTGCATGTCCCTAGACTTAAATTCCAATCGTAAAATAGTGGACAAAATGTTTCAGATATTCGTTACTCGTTGGTGCATGATCTTTGTGTCATGTGGTGCTTCCCTCTAGAGAAGTGCCATACGTCAAGGCTGGAGCTGTAGAATTACCGTACGCTACCGTACATTATCGTAAGCAAGCGTAGACTGCGGTAGTTTTTTTAGTAGCTTTAGTCAGTCAAGATCGTTGCTGCGTTGCCTTTACGTTAGGTGTAGTGCATACCTATCGGGTGTTACCTCATTTCGATCGCTTTGTTAGCATATGTGATCAGTGTCTTACCAGAGTCCTCTAGAAGCCTGAAGCGGTGAGCCGTCTAGAAATATAAGGCTACGTAACCAACGGTAATTTTTGTCATAAACAGTTATCCTCCTGTCTGTTACTGAAATGTAAACAGTATTTATTGAAAAATTGAGATATTAACTGTCTAATTGATGTTTTATTTGAAAGTTGTTGGTCAGTAATGTGAAACAGAGGGATGTTGTAATAAAAAGAAAAATAATGCAGATTTATCATATAGCACTAGAAAACGTAAATTCCTAAATTTAAAAAAAAACACGCAAAACAAAAACATATCAAACAATGCTTCAGTGCTTCATCGAGTTTATATAAAGTATGTTTCTGTTATTGCTAAACAACTTCCGCATTTATCTGTAATAACAGAAATCTCTTGCCTTAGATCATGATGATGAACGTTCTATCGTGTACAAAATAACACCAACAAATATTCAGATTTTTTGTGTTTATGCATCTAAACTGTACTTGCATTAAAAGTAATTGCTTTGGTTACATAAAAGCGCAGTAGTTACGCGCCAGTTTTCATTACTAACATACTGCAGTTAATATTTTGTAAGGATATAAGATACACTGTGGACTAAGACTGAACGATGTGCAGCTTTAATTATGTGCAAAGCAAACAAAAAACAAAGAGAAGTCGTCGGTTCCAAGTTCTTCTCTCATACATTCATCTATGTCTCTTTCTCTACCAATGCTACCAATACTACCTGTAATCCTACCACTTACTAAATCATTTATGTACCGTACTTTAACTACCGTATTGTAGTTTTGGTAGAGAGCAACTCTTAGTAATGTCTCCTCCATTTTACTATGGATAGTTTGCAGAGAGAACACGCAAGCTTTGGTGAGTGGATGGAGCTTTTACCTGCGACAGACATTTTGCAATTGTAGAGAAACGAAGAAAGATAAACAACATCTTTGCCCTGCAAGCCTTACACAAGACTGTTGAGTCAACTGAAGTTATGAACCCATTCCAATGTATTCCATTGCACACTTTGATTTTAAAGATGCTGCTGCAACATTGTTGTCAATGCAAGCGTGTAAGATCGCCAAATGCAGTACGATCAAAGTGCCTCATACTCAGTCATCTGAAATAGTTATTAAAAGTTCTTATTGTGGAACAGGATAATGGAAATATGTTAACGTATTCAAAAGGGGAAACACCTTAGCTAATGTATTCAGTGCCGTACTTGATCTGACAAACCAGTTGTATATTATTTACAAAACACAAAGTCCTGGTGGCGATGATGCCATTTCTTCCTCAAAAGCACAGGGAGCTTTACAGAAGACTCTTCAACATCTAATCCCAAGAAAGAAGTTACGTGTGAAACAGAAGTCAACACTGACAGATGTTTTTTCTTCAATTTAATTTCGGTCTTCTCTTGTAAAGTATTTAAAAGATTTGAGAAATAACTTTTGTGGGCTACAGTTGTATTAGTTAAAAATTATTGCTGTGTTTCTGTACTTGTATTACTACAAATAGAACGTAGTGCCTAGGTATTGATGGCACTTGAAACGGAAGCTTTTTTGTTCGCTCCTAGAATCAACCAGTTTCCTGATATATCACTTAGAATGCTCTTAATAAATTAGCTATTTCCTAATTTGTCTCATTATTTTTAGCTGCGTTGGGGTGAGAAGCATTATTCTGTGGTACCAGGATACCTTTTCAATTTTTTGGATTCATCTACATCTACATCTACATATATACTCCTCTAGCCACCGAGCGGTGTGTGGTGGAGGTCACAATTCGCGCCAATGTCATATTTTCCCCTTTCTGTTCCACTCGCGGATCGGGCGAGGGAAAAACGACTGTCTGAACGCCTCAGTACGAGCTCTTGTTTCTCTTATCTTTAAATAGTGATCATTGCGCGATTTGAAAGTTGGTAGTAATAATATATGCGCTACATCCTCGGTGAAGATCGGATTTGGGAATTTAGTGAGCAGACCCTTCCGTTTAGTGCGTCGTCTATCAGCACTTCAAACTTTCTATGAGATTTGTAACGCTCTCGCGATGGCTAAATGTACCAGTCACGAATCTTGCCGCTCTTCTTTGGCCCTTCTCAATCTCTTGAATCAGACCCAACTGGTAAGGGTCCCATACAGGCGAACAATAAATGGTTCCAATGGCTCTGAGCACTATGGGACTTAACTTCTGAGGCCATCAGTCCCCTAGAACTTAGAACTACTTAAACCTGACTAACCTAAGGACATCACACATATCCATGCCCGAGGCAGGATTCGAACCTGCGACCGTAGCGGTCGCGCGGTTCCAGACTGTAGTGCCTAGAACCTCTCGGCCACCCCGGCCGGCGACGAACAATACTCCAAGACTGGACGAACTAACGTATTGTAAGCTATTTCCTTTGTTGAAGGACTGCATCGCTTCAGAATTCTACCAATAAATCGCAATCTAAAGATTGCCTTACCCGTTACTTGTGTAATCTGATCATTCCATTTGAGATCATTTCAAACAGTCACACCCAGATTCTTGACGGACGTTACCGCTTCCTCGTACATTAATGGGGATTTTCGCCGTGTTATACGCAGTAGGTTGCACTTACCAATATTGAGAGATAACTGCCAGTCATTACACCACGCATTTATTTTCTCCAAATCCTCATTGATTTGTTCACAATTTTCGTGTGATACTACTTTCCTGTAGACTACAGGATCATCGACAAACAGTCTAAGGCCGCTGTCAGTACCATCAACCAAATCGATTATGTAAATCGTAAAAAGCAGCAGACGTATTACGCTGCCCTGCGGTACACCTGAAGTTACGCTTGTTTCTGTTGAAGTCACCCCGTTCAGGACGACATACTGGATCCTGTCTGATAGAAAACTTCCTATCCAACCGCATATGTCATCGGATAGACCGTTAGTGAGCACTTTTTGTAGCAAGCGTCAGTGCGGAACTGAGTCGAACGCCTTTCGAAAGTCGAAAAATATGG
Source organism: Schistocerca gregaria (assembly GCF_023897955.1). Classification (NCBI taxonomy): domain Eukaryota; kingdom Metazoa; phylum Arthropoda; class Insecta; order Orthoptera; family Acrididae; genus Schistocerca; species Schistocerca gregaria. The sequence continues at coordinate 861,511,999 of NC_064931.1, read as the reverse complement.
TATCAATCTGGGAACCGGTATCTAGAGCCTGTTGTATATCATGCACAAAGAGGGCCAGCTGTGTCTTGCATGACCGCTGTTTCCTGAAGCCGTGCTGGTTTCTGCAGATGAGCTTCTCAGAGTCTAGAAAGGTCATTATGTCTGAACACAAAATATGTTCCATTATTCTACACCAAATCGATGTCAGTGAATTTGGCCGGTAATTGTGTGCATCCGATTTTCTACCCTTTTAATAGATTGCTATGACCTGGGCCTTCTTCCAGTCCCGTGGAACTTTCTGCTGTTCCAATGATCTCTGATAGATGATGGATAAGAATGGTGCTATATTTGTAGCATAGTCAACATAAAATCTTACGGGGATACCGTCTGGGCTAGATGACTTCCCGGCGTCTAAGGTCCTCAACTGTTTTACAGTTCCAGATACACTGAAGACTATGTCAGCCATCCTTTCGTTTGTTCGATAATTGAAAGGGGGAATGGTGCTGCAGTCCTCTATCGTGAACGAGTTTTTGGAGGCTAGGTTTAGAATTACGGCCTTCTGTTTACCATCATCAGTCAAAAGTTCAAATAAGTTGTGTAAAAAAGAGACACATGACAGACATGTGTGAGATTTGGCATGTAGAACGTTTCACATTTCCACTGTCCATGTGGATACAAGACGTCTCACCGTGGAATACACAAAAGTAGAAGCTGTTGAACAGACTGAGTAGCTTTCGCTATGCCATCAGCGTCTTCAGTAAAGTCCGCGACACTGAAACACTCAAAACAGTTTTTTCTGCCTACCCACATTCACTCATCGCATGCGGCATCCAATTCTGTGATGTGAAACGCAAAGAAATATTCCTCATGCGGAAATAATGATTAAAACAAGAAAACAAGTTTTACTATTCTCTAGTACAAGAAGTCAATTTGAAGAACTAAATGTCTTACCAGTAACATGTGTGTATAACCTTGAAACAGTTTCATTTATGGAATTGCAGAGATATTTATAATGAATAATCAACTAGACCAACGCCAAACAACATCTTTATAGTGGAGCAGCGGTTTTATAAGGCCCATGACAAAGTAAAACATACAGCAGAACTGGTGTATAGGAAGTTTCTTAAAAATATAAAGGCACTTCGGAAGGGAGTTAGACACTCGTAAAGGCACTCCAACAACACTGCTTATACAATTTAAAAGACTACATGGAAGCCCAGTATGTCTAATTAATATAGGACACTTTATAACTCAGCGAAGCTTTCACTAATAAAGATTAGTGTTTATTAGTAATTGTGTATTTCCACTGTTGTTGCTGTGTTCTTCAGTCCTGAGACTGGTTTGATGCAACTCTCCATGCTAATCTATCATGTGCAAGCTCCTTCATCTCCCAGTACCTACTGAAACCTACATCCTTCTGAATCTGCTTAGTGTATTCATCTCTTGGTCTCCCTCTACGATTTTTACCCTCCACGCTACCCTCCAATGCTAAATTTGTGATCCCTTGATGCCTCAGGACATGTCCTACCAACCGATCCCTTCTTCTAGTCAAGTTGTGCCACAAACTTCTTTTCTCCCCAATCCTATTCAATACCTCCTCATTAGTTACGTGATCTACCCACCTAATCTTCAACATTCTTTTGTAGCACCACATTTCGAAAGCTTCTATTCTCTTCTTGTCCAAACTATTTATTGTTCATGTTTCACTTCCATACATGGCTACACTCCATACAAATACTTTCAGAAACGACTTCCTGATACTTAAATCTATACTTAATGTTAACAAATTTCTCTTCTTCAGAAACGCTTTCCTTGCCATTGCCAGTCTACATTTTATACCCTCTCTTCTTCGACCATCATCAGTTATTTTGCTCCCCAAATAGCAAAACTCCTTTACTACTTTAAGTGTCTCATTTCCTAATCTAATTCCCTCAGCATCATCCGACTTAATTCGACTACATTCCATTATCCTTGTTTTGATTTTGTCGATGTTCATCTTATATCCTCCTTTCAAGACACCGTCCATTCCATTCAACTGCTCTTCCAAGTCCTTTGCTGTCTCTGACAGAATTACAATGTCATCGGCGAACCTCAAAGTTTTTATTTCTTCTCCCTGGATTTTAATACCTACTCCGAAATTTTCTTTTGTTTCCTTTACTGCTTGCTCAATATACAGATTGAATAACATCGAGGAGAGGCTGCACCTCTGTCTTACTCCCTTCCGAACCACTGCTTCCCTTTCATGCCCCTCGACTCTTATAACTGCCATCTGCTTTCTGTACAAATTGTAAATAGCCTTTCACTCCCTGTATTTTACCCCTGACACCTTTAGAATTTGAAAGAGAGTATTCCAGTCAACATTGTCAAAAGCTATCTCTAAGTCTACAAATGCTAGAAACGTAGGTTTGCCTTTCCTTAATCTTTCTTCTGAGATAAGTTGTAATGTCAGTATTGCCTCACGTGTTCCAACATTTCTACGGAATCCAAACTGATCTTCCCCGAGGTCGGCTTCTACCAGTTTTTCCATTCGTCTGTAAATAATTCGTGTTAGTATTTTGCAGCTGTGGCTTATTACACTGATAGTTCGGTAATTTTCACATCTGTCAACACCTGCTTTCTTTGGGATTGGAATTATTATATTCTTCTTGAAGTCTGAGGGTATTTCGCCTGTCTCGCACATCTTGCTCATCAGATGGTATAGTTGTGTCAGGACTGGCTCTCCCAAGGCGGTCAGTAGTTCTAATGGAATGTTGTCTACTCCCGGGGCCTTGTTTCGACTCAGGTCTTTCAGTGCTCTGTCAAACTTTTTGCCTGCTTCATTTACTGCATTTTTATATTTTCTCCTTTCATCAGTTAAATTCAATATTTCTTCTGTTACCCAAGGATGCTTAAATTTTTATATTTTGTGTGGTTTGACACCAGTGTATGAGATTATATAGTTATTAATTTATTCACGTTATTTTAGGTAGTTCATGTTTATGTAACGTGTTAAAAACTTGAATAGGCAGTAGGCCCCTACAGATGTTCCACAATGATATTCATTTAATAGTTAATAGATAACGTATTAAATTACCTGACAGTGGCCCAGGAAGGCGAAAGACGGTTCATAACGAACTATTAAATAAATATCATCGTGGAATATCAGTACTGTGTATTTAAGTTTTTGTTATGTCTGTGTACCTCCAAGTACCGACGGAATTTTCGATAAAAACATAGTGTACTTGGGTGTGGATTGGTAATGGACACATTGGTGGTATGTAGACCTATATATTGGACGCGACAGTTGCTCGACAGAAAAGTCGTGTAACTCCTGAGGATATTCATGAAACCACACATACCATCTTATGGCTGGAAAGAGGAAAGCTACTGTGAACGTGAAGGTTCATTTTAACACAGCAGTATTTTACTAGGCGTGGTCCTGTGGGAAGACGTATGTCATTGTCTTCTCTCATACTTTGAACTGACTTACCCATGCAGCTATAAGGGGTGCACAGATTAACGTGGAGTCCGAACCAAGGTAATACTTGGCATTTTCATATTTAGTATTCCAAGAGAGTTCATCTACTAAACTATCCCACTTACTATTCCCCCAGGGTATCAAAAAGAAATAAACAGAGTGGAAAGTTTAAAATCCTTTGGTGTGCGTGTTGATGAAATTTAAACAAAATAAAAGTCATGTAGTAGACCTGCTAAAATGTTTAGGTTCGGTTACTTTTACCGTAAGAATAAATGCCGACCTCGGTAATAAGACAATCAGTCACTGATGTCTTATAGGATAGTGGGGTGCGCTAAATGCTCACTTACTCAAAAAGGAAAGAAAGTAATGAAAGTTATGTGTGGGTTTCTCACATGTACATCTAGCAGACATCTCCTTAATCAGCTGGGAATACTACCCACAGCTTTCCAGTACATTTATTCGCTTCTGAAATTTGTTATCGACAGTATACCTGAGTTTGAGATTAACAGACACATTCACAACTACAGCACTGGAAGGTACAGTTATCTGCATTACCTTTTAACGAATCTAGCTTTGCCGCAGAAACGGGTCAAAGACAAAGCTATAAAACTCCGTGACAAACTAAGCACGGAAATAAAACATCACAGAGATAATAGATTTGTTCTTAATGTGATAAAGGCACTTCTTCTTAACAACCCTTTATTTGCACCAGAGGATTTCTTGAATAGGAAAAGTTAAACAATTTTATAAAAATAGCTTGTGAATAACCAGCATATAGCCATATAGATATTCTTTCACCTTTTTATAAAACTTCTATGTTTGTTGTAATCACCTGTTCCACATCATAACGTTTAACTTGAATATAATCTATGAAACAAGTAACTAACTAAATATCTAACTGACTAATTAATTAACTAACTAACGTTAAGAAGTTATTGCCAGAGGTCATAAGTGACAGAAAAAAATCCTTTTGTCGACTATTGGTGTACCTCTAGAAGTTCGGATTTGTATAGTCCGGCAATTACTCATTTTATTTTGTGAAACTTATAACACTCAACACCACTTCATTACAATATCATAGAAATAAACCTAGTTTTATAAATAATTGTGAGCATTGTTCAGATTTACATTTGTTTTCAGTATGGAAATTGTGAGAGTACACTTTCTATTCTTATGCATCTTATATGTCTTCCTTGGGATCAGAGTATAAAAACACAGTTCGTTTGTAGCATCTATATGTTAGCTTGTATCGTCTCCTTGCAAAAGTAGTTGGGCTTTCTCCATTTGTGCTGGATTTTTTTTAGTAATTTAGCAACTAAGTACTTTATGAGCCTCAAGAAGCTTGCGAAGTTTTCGTTGTATTTCTGACATTTCTGTATTTTGTTATGTTCCATACTAAGTCACCGAGACATACTGGACGGCCGACAGCCATACATGCATGGCTGGACGCACAACAGTCGATCTGCGATCGATAAGACAACACTTAATCATATTTTTTCTGGCGATACAAAGCAGTCCCATGATGTATCCCCGTAGTATGTATGGACCAGTTACTCGTAGTATTTCATTAAAGTACGATCCACTCATCCTACAAAAAAGAAAAAAAATCAAGATATATCCTCAGATTTAAATATAAAAAGTGAAATATTCCACCTAATAACTTGCCACCGATAATGGAATGCACACAGTATCTCGATCTACGTCTCTTGCTGTCTAAAGATTTTCTGGTATACATTTAGCAGGTCAGAACGCGAATAGGAAGGACACAGACGAACCTGTGCGGCAACTAATTAACCCTGTGTGCGGCCTTCTAGCTAAACAGTTATGGTAACAGCAACAGTAACCATTCTCATAAAACAGATCCAAAAACTTCTCCAAAAAGCAACGCGCGGTGACGTCCAAACAATTTTTCACATGTGAACAGCAAAAGTAACTGCCGTCACTCGGCGATCAAGTTTTCCCCTCTCAAAGAAGAGTCTGTAACAATGCGAGACTGTGAATATCAGGCAAGCAACGGCTCGCCCTTCACGACCTCACCGCGGGCCGGCCTTCAGCCATTTCCTTGCCGGAGCTGCAGTGGTAATCCACATTCACTCAATTTGCCGACAGAGGACCAGTAAAGGGCGGACGAGTTCCGAAAGGAAAGAATGGTGCTTTCAGCGGGGCTCCTTCAATCGGCCACAAACGTTATTTTCCACCGTCCTTTTTCAGAGAGGCGATTTCAGATAGGCATGGCGTACAATACGGTTTAGGTTTAGTTACAGTTCTCGTTTTAAACTGTTGGGTACTAAAAGATTTATAAAAGGGTAATGTACTTGAAGCTACCTGTAGCGGCAGCGAACACTATCCTTTCGAATATGGTATTACAGCTTTGGTCCAGATTAGTACCTGAATCCAAATAATAACTGAACCTCAGCTAACAGCTATATGTGGGTTAATTCAGGAGTAGCGTCATGCAAACCTACTGTCGGAAATTTGGTTAGAGAATCTGTACTGGAATTCCATTGAGAACACCACACTGCTATGAAAATGAACGTCAAACAAGTAAACTCTAACTGATGACGTAAAATTAATCTCATATTACTAAACAGGAATTTGAAAAAGAAATTACTGATTCTTGTAAGCAGTATATATGTATACCTTTACTCCAAAAGCTACTGTGCGATGGGTAGCGACGTGCTGTCGTTTTCAGTTCGGGTATTTAGTGGAGAAAACGTAGCTACTTGTATTTTGTTGAGAGATAAAACCGCTTCAGCTGTGAAATCCTTTTATTGATAGGCACTGGCTGTGCTCATCCAGGCTATATAGTTTTTTGCAGCTACTTATACGCCTGCCCGCATCTCGTGGTCGTGCGGTAGCGTTATCGCTTCCCACGCCCGGGTTCCCGGGTTCTATTCCCGGCGGGGTCATTGATTTTCTCTGCCTCGTTATGGCTGGGTGTTGTGTGATGTCCTTAGGTTAGTTATTTTTAAGTAGTTCTAGGGGACTGATGACCATCGATGTTAAGTCCCATAGTGCTCAGAGCCATTTGAACTTACACGCCACTATACCGACCCTGAGCTCTGTTATCTTATTTTCATAATTCCATGAGTGAGACATAGTTTCAACAGACCTACAGCACGGGCTTCCTTGAATTCCGCGTCTCTAAATTTATCCAACGTGGTTTCACGAGAGAACGTCGATTTTGTACTAAAGATTCTCATAAAATATCACAGAGAGTCTCTGTTAACCTTTCGTATGGACTATAGCGACCTGCTGTGATCACAGGAGCGCTCTCTGAATTAATTTATATCCGTTGTCGTGGCCGCTTGGTAACCACTACAAACTCTGTGATAGTACTCTAGGATTGTGTGCACGGCATCTAGAATGAATATCCTTTTAGGTGCATTGCATTTTCCCAGAAACATACCAACAATCCTACGTCTTCCATTCTCTTTCCTTTACTGCAGAAATTACGTGTTCTTCCTATTTCATATCGCTTGTTAGTAATATGCCTAAACAGTTAAACGTTCTCCAGATATTCTCCACTAATCTTGCTACCGGATGCTGTTTAGTTCTTTTTCCTTGATTTTGGCAGTAAGAAATTCAACGAATCATTCGAAATATATTGTAAACATGTGAGTTCAAAATGTTGATTTACACTGTTACGACACTCTATTCTACGACTTCCAGAATTATTTTTTAATTGAGGTTACTGCTGAAACTCTTGGTTTCTTTAAATTCTTGTATTTAATACCTTTTACCTCTATACTGAGAGAATCCTAACGTCGGAGGTCTCTTTCCCTCGTAAGTCTTTTTATTTGCACGTAATCCCTGCCGTGAATAAGTACATGAATTTACTTAATTCTTAGTCATCTGACGAAAGTAGACGGAGATCGATGAAATGAGGAGATGATAACTTCTGCATAGAACCCTTATCGGAAACGGGCCATCTTTTTGCTAATCTTTTGTGTTCTATTTTTCGTCGTGAAATATTTTTATGCAGATAAAACAGTTCTTCTGTAGTTGCTTAATGTACAGTTTCGTTTCACTGAACATAAGAATACGAGTATACAAGGATTCCTAGTTCTTCCTGAAACACGAGTCACAGCCTGTATATGCAGTTCAAATACACCTCTAGCATTTCATTTCCTCTATCGACACTTTCTCTGATTGTAAATTCAGTCTGAATTATTTATGAATACAGTATTAATTTTATTTCATAGATATTCGGCAAAATGTGATGCTGCAGTTGGGATACCGTACTTGCATACTGTCGGGGAATATGTAGAATATAAGAATTGCATCCATCACGGTTATTAGCATACGACGATGCACCATTCCGAAGGCATAATTGTTAGGCACTAGGTGGATGCTGCGGCTCGTTGATGAATCTAACCGCAACGTAAAAGACAACTTTTTGCTTACCAGACCTGCACCGCCGACGTGGGAAGTCCCGTTACTTGTGCCAAAGGGGATCTGGATACAGTGAGTGTTGATCGGATAGAGGAGGCTGGACAAGGTTCGCGTAATGTCTCTAACTGAGTTTCGCCATGTCATCTGTCCGTGGTCAATGACATTTCCAGTCCATCTGCAGATAACACCCGTTCCATCCCGTATTCTTAACGTGACGATTTGTTCGAGTATCGTAATACTTACAGTGTGGATTTTGAACATCATCCCGTAGTTCTCCGGCGTCGTTCCACAACCGTCCTAGTAAGTTGCATCGTTTCCTGTAGATATCGTAGCCTTCGCATGAATTTCTGTAATTAAGTAATGTAAACATTCTAAAATTTAGGAGCGCGTCTTTGACTTACGAGCCACCGTCCTCAATTTGCCAGACTTTGCGGCTATTCCACACACTCGAACAGTACTTGAACGTTCCAGATTAACATTCTCCAAGCATGCTATATCGCTGGTGAGTTACTAGTATACCTTCTAGAGCCAGTTATAAATCTTCGTTGCATACTGCGGCGATGACCGATGTGCCTACAATACTGGGAACTTAACACACTAACTTCCCTGTTAGTTTGTATATTTGTGGTATAGTCTTATGGGGCCAGGCTGCAGAGGTCATCGGTCCCTAAGCCTACACACTACTTAATCTAAATGACTCTGAGCACTATGGGACTTAACTTCTGAGGTCATCAGTCCCCTAGAACTTAGAACTACTTAAACCTAACTAACCTAAGGACATCACACACACCCATGCCCGAGGCAGGATTCGAACCTGCGACTGCAGCGGTCGCGCGGGTCCAGACTGTAGCACCTAGAACCGCTCGGCGACCCCGGCAGGCTACTTAATCTAACTTAAACTGACTTACACTATGGGCAACACACACAGCCATGCCCGAGGGAGGACTCGAACCTCCGACGGAGGGAGCCACACGGACCGTGGCAAGGCGCCTAGACCGGGCGGCTACCCCGCGCGCCCTTGTGAAATTTCTTCGTGGCTGAAACTATATGCAGAGGTCACTTGGGCTAAGCTTTATTGGTGATTTGCTTAAATTGCTTAAGGCGAATGGCATAATGGTTCGTTTGAAATATAATGGAATGGCTAGTTTTCTTCCCGACTCTTCCCCAGTCTGTCTTTGTGTTTCGTCTCTGATGAATTCATCATTAGGACGGGACGTAAAAAAAACCCTCATCTCCCACTGTTTAATTCTTGTGCATATGTGTACATTAATTTTCACCGAGCTGAACTGAAATTTTTTTTCTATCTCATTCTAGAGTGGTTCTCTCCTCAGGGCGTCACACCACCACAGCAGCTGCTGAAGCTTTGAAGCAGTGTATGTGGCCCGGTTTCCCTCTTGGCAGTATGTATAGTTTCCGTGAATCGTCCAGATTCTGCTCAGTCCCCATAAACTGTAACGTAACTGTAACAGTAACGTAACGTAAGCTACGAGCGGACTTAAATCTTCACACTGGTATACCTTATCTTCCCGTCGAGAAAAACAGTGTCCTGCAAATCGTGACTCATTCTGGCAAACTGTCTGCGTAAAATGTGAACATAAGCTACTCTTCCCCACTATTCTTTTGCTGCTCGCCTGGTGTTAACGTGTATCTCAAGATTCAAGATATCCTGCCCAGTGAGGATATGTAAATATCTCAGGATTCTCTTGTAGTAGCAAAACTGTGGAGAACCTGCAATGAACGTATAGGCATATGTACGGAAAACAGTAGAAGGTGTCCGACCTACCTATGTGAATCGATACTCTTTAGATGAAAGAAACCCGCCTCAGTTTTTGTACCACGTAGGATGTTAGGGCAGTGAAATTCCGTGATATACTTGTCGTCTTTTGACGGTCAGATTTCACAGCCTTTTCTCCAGTTAACACTTGTCTACTTGCTTATTACTATTCAAATGGTTTAAATGGCTCTATGGGACTTAACATCTGAGGTCATCAGTCCCCTAGACCTAGAACTACTTAAGCCTGACTAACCTAAGGACATCACACACATCCATGCCCGAGGCAGGATTCGAACCTGCGAGCGTAGCAGCCGCGTAGTTCCGGACTGAGGTGCCAAGAACCGCTCGTCCACACGGCAGGCCATATTACTGCTATATGTTTCATTGCCTCACAGATGAAGCTGGTGGCATTTTCTCAGTTACGAGCGCTTATAGGAAGCTAGGGAAACTAACATGTTCGTCGGAATCTGTATGCTGCACCTGCCATCCGTTACCTCTCGTTTGTGTCAGCGGCTTGTGTGTCATGGTGAACTTTCCAGTCCTGATGATTGACGTAATTAGTGTTGATTCAGCACTGCAAACTATCTTAAGACACGTATTTCCTGCTCTGGCGTTATGGCTCACCAGTTTGCGAGTGTGCCATCAAGTGCTGGCATCTACTGAAAATATGTTAATTTTTTGTGACAAAGCAATGGTTCAGACAAAAGTTGCTTGGTTCCGAGAGACCTATCCTTTTACACGACCGAAAATCATTTGAATGACTTACTACAATGAAAATGAAAGTAGCTAGCAGTTTCAAAATACTATTGTAACATTTTTGCGCTAGAATGGCAGATCTATGAGAAGAAATAACGGAGTTAAAAGACGTTCAACTTGAATACTTTTACGTTGTAGTTGTGACTGTCTGAATGGCGCGTAACACGAATGTTCAGTCCAGTCCCGGGTTTCCGTCAATAGTGACGCAAACATTACGTATCGCTTGCCTCGCTGAGAGTGGCGTAAAGGTCCTGGCGGCGCGCCAGTTAAACGGCTACAACAATAGCACAATGATCCCCATAAACGGTGTGTTTTACTCCAAAATATCTTATTAAATTAACAAACGAGCAATATCACCTAATTCGTCCCATGCATACTACGGCACAAAAACAAGTTACTTCAGTCACATTTAAAGTAACGCTCTATTTTCTAGAATGTGTCACTCGAGTATTTTTATCTTGTGTAAGCAGGTGGGGCTTTTTGGAAGCGTGCAGTCTTTGTGTGTACACATCAAAGTTAGCGCATTCCTCGGATATCCTCGGCTATGCTAGAGTTAGACGGAATGCCCCGTATATACGCATACGATGGTGGTACACGCACCGCCGGCGGGTCAGCGACTATACTGACTACCGCTCTGCTCAGTAATGCCGAGAATTGGCGAGATTCTGTGTTCTGAGACGGTGCAGGGAGCTAGCTCCTTCCTTAGTAACGCCAGAAGAAAGCTGTGCTGGGAAAAAAGGGCAAAAAGGAGCAGAAAAACCGGAACGGTTTTTCACTTAGGATGAGCTGCTGGGGAGGGGCAGGTTTGAATGAAGATGTATGGTGACACGGAGGAGCGAGGTTTTCCCGTCGAGTGGGCACAACGGCCGCGTGAAACCCGAGCGCGGCGCGGCGCGGCGCGGCGCGGGCGCGAGAAGCTGGGCTGGCCTCGCTGCGGCTGGCTGCTGCGTGCCCGCCCTGCGGCGACGCCGCTGCCGAATCCATAGTAATGGGATCCGTGCCCACCGCAACCGATTAAAGCCTTTGACCAGAGTTAACCGCCGGCCCTAAGTAGCCCACGCCTTGCCGGACATTTCCTGCTAATCGCTGTGGAAACGCACGGAAGGAAGCGCCGCTCATTACATTCCGAACATGTTTCACCGAGTATCTCGAGCTTAATGAGAAGCTTTAAGATCACTCATAGTGTCATCTACGTTCGAGGGTGAAAACTGCGAGGCAGACTAGAACATCGGGACTAATTAGCATCTTCCTGTAGCCGAGATGGAACAATCTGAGACTGAAGTTCACAAATTGCTATATTTGGAAAAGAATAATATTGAAAATTGCGATGTACTTACGTAATGGCACTAGTAGCGTGTATAAACGTCTCAGATTGTACTCCGTCAGCAGTTCAGTCACCGAAGGAGGCGCACAGTTTTCGAAACCCTACACAATAAAGTCGTGTTCCCATGTTGCACTTTTTCCACAAACAGAACTGCGTAGCTATATCTCTTTCCGTTTTTCTTCCTCTTCGATGTAGATTTTTCAAGTCTGACTTCGGCGCCTGCCACGTCCTCTCTAACACTAACAAGTTTGAAAACTGTAACACGTGGAAGCGAAATAAACATTATACGACACATTAGATACATGATAAACAACTCACGAAGATTACTAAACTGCACTTTAGCTTCGACTGCTAAGCGAGGTGGGGAGTCGTAAGACACTTGACACGTATTCGGGAGAACAGCAGTTCAAAACGCTGTCCGGGCGCACAGATACGTGACAATTTCCGTAAGTCTCTGGTGGGATCGATACGGAAATATGGGGATAGGACAGATGGTCGTCCGTAGCCTTGCTACAGGGTCCATCCTCGCAATTTAGGAAAACCACGGGAAACCTAAATGGAGCTGGCTGGACAGAAAAAACTCCATCGTCTATAACATGAGGTCAGTGTCTCAGCGTCTTAACATGTACGCTGCGTCCCTATTGTACAAAGTCTTTTTAATTATACACAATCTGCATTAAATAGCTTATAATATATATCATAATTTTGCACTGCGTCACAGCACACACTATAAACACCCGCTGGTGACTTGCACACTGCTAACGGATATGTAGAGCATAACAGCTGCATATAGAACGCTCATTACACTAACGTTGCATTCTGAAAGCAGAGCTGCAGGGAACCAGATGCATACGATGGGTTGTTGGTGAGTCCGACCGCTCTTTTTGCCCTCCAGACGTGCACCGCCGACCTGGGAAATTCCGTTAGTTGTATGAAAGGAAGGGTAGAAAAGGATGAGACAGATTTGTTCCAGCGTCCGTAATGGTTTTGGTGTGTGTTTCGATTATCATTCCTTGCTTTTCCAGCATCCTTCGTGCCGTATCCTGTTGTTAACTAATCTAAATATTATAAAATCTTGGAATACTTCTCTGACTTGTATCGCTGTCGTCAATATGTCAGAGTTTGCGGTTATCCCAGACACTCGGATTGTAGTTGAAGAACTTTCCTGTTGTAATCCATTTCTGTGGAATCGACATAGCCCCGTATCACAGCACCTGTAGCATGTTCAAGAATCATCTACTTATATAATTTTTTATTTGTTCATTAATTTGAAGAGTGGAAATGGAAACAGTTCTAAAGTGCTTTTTTTCACAAACTGCATTTTTAGTGCTGTTGTGTTCTGGGTACTTTGTTGTATGTCCACAGACTTGATACAGGCCCAGACCATAGAGAAAGCTTTTCAAACATGCGTTACCAGAAGGTGCATACTTGCTCTTTATGCAAAGCTGTGCTTGCCTCTGGAATTCCAAAACTGAAAAGATATGAGAAGTGGCTTTTGTTGACTACAGTTCTACTAATCAAAAATTTAACGCTGTGTTTCTGCACTTGTATTATCAAAAATTAAACGTAGTGCCTTAGTTCTTGGAGCAACACTTTCTTTCAGACGTTTTGTAGAAAAATGACGTTTCTGAGAACGTTTGTGTGTACAGAATACAAGTTGATCCTTGTAAGAAGAAAACAGTAACAGGTCACTGTTAATAATGCTATTTATTTACACACATAGCGCCGTTATCGGTCGCCAACCAACGGGTTAACCTTCAGATAAGTGTTCACATTTGTAGTAAATTTGTTAGTGTTGCTTTTTTCAGCTAATGTAAAAAAAAAAAAAAACTAATGTCATATAAACCAGAAACAGCCGACTAAGATCAATCTGTCGGTTCGACACCGTTAACTGTCTGTGTAAATAAATAGCATTATTAAAAGTGACTCGTTGCTGTTTCCTTCTTTTCAAGAATCAATTTGTAAAAGCTTTTATATTGATACCTAGAACCAGTCAGCTTCCTCGTATGACGCGTAGAAAGCTTTTACTAAAGTATTTGTTTTCTAATTTGGCTCATTATTTTTTGCGGATATACAGTGAGCAGCACAATTCTGTGGTATCGGAATAAATACTTAATTTTTGGATACAAATCAGTTATGTGCAAACAGCGATACACTGCTTTTTGATTCTCCTGACAAATGTCAGACGCGGCGCATAGAGCGTCTTCTATTCCTACTCTTTATTTAATCTGGCAATATTAGAGAAATTAGGCCCCCTTTTGCATCTAACTCGGCATCCTACATATTTTTCATCGCATGAGCAGCAGGGCATTGAATTTTGCTCAGAGTGCCTCTACTCGAACTCAGAAGACAGTTCATTGGCTTTAGATATCTACGCTAACGAGTCTAATTTAGGCAAGACCCTTTGTTTTCGAGGCTTCTGGTGTTGGAAGAGAAATGCTTTACTCCACAGCGAACGGCTTTTGAGATGTTCTTGATTTACGGATGGACACAGCACGGATACTTGCTGAGTAAGATGTTGTGTCGGTGATATGACAGTTACGTTATTTTGATGCGGGCCACTGGAGGACATGCGCTCTGATGACGCAAAGTATGACTTGTATGGCACCCTACGAATGCTCTTCATCTTGCAGATAATGAGCCTCCTCTCCAAGTCACAAGACAGTACATTGCCTTCAGATATCTACTCTAACGAGCAAAATTTAGGCAGGACCCTTTGTTTTCGAGGAAACAGATGCTGGCAGAGATATGCTTTACTTGTAGATATCGATTTATAAGGAAATTTCCACCACTGGCATGTATCTTTTATTATATTTCACCACTCAATCGTCGAACTGCAACAGTTTCACACCATCACTCTTTCATGATAGATTAAGGAATATGACGAAAGATTAAGACAGTCTCGCTGATACGCCATACTATCATACATGAACCTAATATGAGGCCGCAACTGTTAAACGACCTTTTAAGTGCATGGGAAAATGTTCACTGTCTCCACGCAGACGGATCATGTACTTCATATGCCGTTAGCAGCGCATATGATGACAAACACATAAGCCGTAGAGGTGAGTTCCATCTCAGTATTGAAGCCTCAGTACTTAGAGTGGAACGCACTGAAGCACTTTAGGGACTCAGACAAAGATAGAGAGACCTTTTATAAAGATACAGTCATCACTCTGATAGCTGCACGATCAGCATTACTGCTCATGCGGAATCATGTCGTTAATAATGCTAACAGTTATTTGGTGTACCACATTATAGATCGTATTGGAGAACTACAGAATCGTAACATGACAAACAGAGGCAATGAAAATGTCGACGCTCCCCCTTCCACCATGGGACAAAAAGGTACGAGCATGTTCCCCACATGGACCTCTTGCGGTAGCAGATCAGAAGCTTGTGGAACAATAAGTGGCGCTTATCGTACCAAGTATCCCTGCACGACCTTGGCACTCCCGTGGTATATGCCACATAAAACTTCTGGTCGCCATGTCCCGTCACTGCTTTGACCACGGGAATTTCCGACGGCACCTCCAACGGCTAAAATGATTGACTCCCCCTTGTGATTGTGGTGTGAAGAGGACATCGACCACATCATTTTCAGCTGTCCACTGCGATACCACGCGATAGCCGAATTGCTACAGTGTTTGAAACTTCGTAGACAACAATTTTCTACCAGAGTGAAGACGCTACTTCTAGCTGAACGTATCATGATTTAATTGTTATATATACAGACAATGTTAATAGTCTATGCCAGTTTGTGAGTGTCTGTCTTTTAATTTTTGACATATCATGTATTTGAAGCTGGCTGAATGGATCGTGTCCAAAGGCCACAAATAAATTAACAGAAAAAAACATGTCTGATCGCCACCAATCTAACAGGGCGTATGAAGGAACGATATGGTCAAATAGACGGATGATATAAGGCTTTATGATTAGTTCTAACGATCTAGTGTTGTCACTAATCGTGTCGTTTAGGATTACACTGAAATATTGGACGTTTAACAGAACGAGTGATTGCACAAGTTTACGTTTCAAATCGAGCGGCAATACGTTCCGAAATGTTTTAGGGCGTAGAGACAAACATGTGGCGACAGTATTTATATGCCCAATTGAGATGCTCTTCCAAAGCTACAGACAGATTCTTCGCTATTTTCTGATACTGGATTAAAATGAAAGTGGATTAATTCGTGATGGCACTAAACATGTTTGACTTCACGAATTTAAGCACTACATATTCGTTGCCGTAGAAAGTATGTACTTAGAAGTAGTATTCTTCTCGGGAATTATGAGAAACCATTCCCATAAAAATGTACTGCTGTAATGTGTAAATTCAAACATGTAGCAGTAAGCGAGGTGGGACCTAGGAAGGTAGGGATGTAGTGGTCTAGAAAACTCACTGAGCCGTGGAAAGTGATGCGGTAATGAACGAGGGTCGAGTGCGGGGTCGATTCTCGATTATGCTCGCCGCTGGGTGTCGATAGGGAAACAGCGCAGGTGCAACGCCGACCGCAACAAAAAGCTGCCCGCCACTCGCTGCCTATAAATGATCTCCATTAATACGTCAAACAAGCGACCGCAAAAACTCTAATTACATCCCACAGGGCTATATGGAGAGGGCATCTCCCATTGTCCACAACTCCCACTTAAGACCTCGTGTGTTCTCTGAATAAATATGAGAGCTCCGTGTTTTGCTCTTTCTCATTTTACAGGGCGACTGCACAGCGTAATTTCTGGGACTGACATCTGATCCTCACCGATGTGCTTGTCAAACAGCGCCGAGTAATCTGTGTGACCGGTGAACACCTCTGTTCGGAGACGTTTTTGCTGCATATTGCCCTGCACTATTTGATATATTTCCTGTTTTTGGCTTTATGTTGCTCTGTTAAACTTAGGTGAACTTGGAACGGCCTCCCGAAGAAGATTTCGTTCTACTCGAACTGCATTGTTCTTGAAGTGATTTTAGCGTTCTGTGTCATCAAGAGGACGTCTAACTCTTCCTTTTCCTCCAGACAGGTATCTTGCACAACGCCACCAGTCCTATCACGATGTTTCTTACAGCGAATAAAAGCAAATTTAAAATTCAAGACCACAGAACAGGAAGAAACATGGTGAACAAATGGGATTATCATATGGGGACGAGAAAAACAACAATTCAAAAAAGAGAAATCACTTAAAAATAAAAAACATCGTAATTTTATTATCGGTACGAAGGAGGGAAAGTTCCCATTGCAGCCTCCTCAGACTTAGTGATAAGAGGGCCCAGTGGACAAACCGTCAAAATCTGAACATATATCAAGCTTGAAAACAGGAATAAGTCTACTGAACAGTGGAAAAAACAAAATAGAAACAGTGAACTGTTCAAGCACAAGAAGTGCAACATAGAGCAGGATGGACTAGCCGTGCCGTCTTGGTTAAGTGGTCATGATGCTGAACTGCTGAATGGGAGAGCTCCGTTAAAAACTCGCTCGTGCCAATTTTTCTTTTTTTTCACTGTTCGCTAAATTCAAATTTGTTTGTGTCTTGGTGTAACGTCCGTTTGCAGCAGCGAGGTGTAAGGAACGGACCTATAATTAATGTTGAACCTGTACAACTACCCTATTAGCAACTGAAATGAAGTGGCTTTCGAATGGGAACCGCAAATGTTTGATGACAAGGTGACAAGTCAACTGAATCCTCCAGCGGTAAACACGTCTGCAGTGTCATACACGGCATTAGTGATAGTATGTGTGTCGTAAGTGTGTGGTGTGTGAGTTTAATACGCCTCCTTGCCCGATTTAGGTGTTCGTATGAATGATCACTCCCAAGGAAATGATGTATAAATTAGCCGCATAAGCTGCAACAAATGAACGCAACAATTCCACACTCATACATTTTCTCTGTAATCTCTGTGTTTTTAGCGTTTTTGAAGTTGCGTTCCGTTTTGAAAGTTTTGACTCTTGAATTCCTTTGTTGTAACATAGTTCACACCAGTTTATTTGTTGTTTTTATTTCTGTGAGACGTCTATGTGGTATCTCGCCTGGTCTGACTATTCATCACATTTACTGTAATATACTCTTCTCACATGACTCATATTCTGTAGCCAATGCATAGTATGACAATTGCCAAGACTACAGAAAGAGAACAAATATTTCAACGAACGGGAGGACATTTCGTAATGTTGTGAAAGAAAGAAAAATTGAACGAAGGAGTTTTCCACCCGGCTCACGCGCTTCATGGTCCAACACAGTGACCACTTGACCAATTTTGCTAAATGTGGCGCTTGTTAAGCTTGGACCGTCCACTGTTTCTATTTTGTTTCCTTCACAGTTCAGTACACCTTCTTCCTGTTTTCATGCTTGATCTGTGTTCAACTTTTGACGGGCTATGCAGTGGGCCACCTTACCAATAAATCTGAGGAGGATGCGAAGGAGAGTTTCTATATCTAGAATTTATTAACAGTTTTCCCATGAGAGCGATGAGTCTTTTGGCAAATGACAGAGGAGGGAGAGCGGAAGAGTACAGATAAATATTTACATAATCCTACGAATTTCTCTCATATCACTGTCAGTGAATTAGTACTCGAGACAACATAGAACTGAGCGTATTCTTCGTGATTCCTGAGACAGTGTATGCAGTTAAGTGTAAAGTAAAGCTATAGACACCACGAAGGTTGGTCTGAACACCACAGTGCTTTAATAAGAGTAGGTGGTATTTCCTTGCCTTCCTCCGACCTTTGAGCTGATTTACTCAGCAATCCGTAGCAGGATGTACAGCTTCACATGGGGTGAAAATGTACCTGTATCTTACCATTTAACCACTTACCCGGTTTCTGAAATACTTTATTCGACGAGGTGCACGACCCAGATCTGCATACTTGCAACTTTTCAGTCATGAGTTCGTCTAGTAGACGATTTTCTTAACAAAAACCGTCTAAATTCTACGGTTATCTTTCCGGAACAGTAGTTAGAAAGCATTTACACTGCTATTGTTTGCTCTTTTTTACGGGTGTGATGCGGCATGCTTTCAGATGTCAGGATGGTGGGGCACGAGAAGAAACTGAGATACTACAAACCTGCACATTTCTGACAAAGTGGTTGTACAGCATTTGTTTACGAACTTGGAATTTATTTTCAACTTTGGCGTCTGATGACAGTTTTAGAAACAAGAGTGACATACACTGGGAGCAGCTAAAGAAATTAATTCACTTTTACCGTCAGAGTATACCAGTTTTGCAAATCCGACCATACAGATCGTTCATGTACCGTAGTAATGACAACAATCCAACGTTTTTTAAGTATATAGTGAACGCAGATTTTGCCAACATACGATTATTTTTGCTTCTGTTCACTACTTTCCTGCTTCCTTGATGGCATATAATAATTATTTTTCTCCCTTGCTAAAAGTGTGATTTCAAGGGTGGGCGCTACTGTGTAGATAGTTCCTTGTTGATTTCGAGTGGTAGAACATAAAAGCAAAAAAAAAAAAAAAAAAAGAATGTTACTGTTCTTTATCAACGGCAGTTTTATAGGTTATATGAATATCAGGCATTAATGGTAAGGACTGGTCTGCTATGAAACTGTAGTCTTCAGTCCGAAGACTGGTTTCAGGCACACCTCTGTGCAATCCTCTTCATCTCTGCATAACGATTCCAACCATAGCTCATTTGAAACTGCTTTCTGTAGTCAAGTATTGATCTTCATCAACTACTTCACCGTCCCCTGGCACCTCCCCACATTTCCCTGCATTATCACATCCTCAGGATGTGTACTATCAAGTTATACCCCTTCTTTTAGGAAAAATTTCCTTTCTCTCCAATTAGTTTCAGAACCTTTTCATTCTATCCATTTAATCTTTAACAATCATCTCATTTCAGAAGTTTCTATTCTCTTCTTATATGTGATGAATATCGTCTACTTTTCACTTCTGTAAAGTCACAGTCAAGTCTAACACTCACAGAAAAGATGTCTTTACATTTATATTGATATTTTATTTTTTAAAAATGTAATATTCCAGAAAAGGCTTTCTTGTTATCGTGTCTGCTTTTTATATTCTCTTTACTTTTTTCATCGTCCGTTATTTTGATGCCAAAACAGAAAAACCCTACTACTACTTTCAAGTATTATTTCGTGTTCTGAATCCCTCAGCATCACTGACTTAATTCGACTACGCTCCATTACCCTCGTTTAACTATTAATGTGGGTTATCTTTAAACTTATTTTCGAGACACTATCCACTCTATTAATCTAGTATTCCAAGTCCTTTGTCGTCTCTGACTGAGTAACGATTTTATCGGCAAATCTTAAAGATTTTTTTTCCACTCCACGCAGTTTAATTTTTTTCCGAAATTTTTCCTTTTTTTCCTTTACTGGTCGATCTGTGTTCAAATTAAATAACGTGGAGGGGTAGGCTAAACCCCTATCTCATTCCCTTCTCAACTGCTGCCTGCCTTTTATATCGTTCGATAACTCCAGCCCGGTTTCTGAACGAGCTTCCTGTATTTCAGCCGTGAACTGCCTTAGTGAGCCGCACTGACGATATTAAAAGCGACCATAAGACGTAGGCAGAAATGAGACGCGAGTGTCGCCTCGCACGTACTAACGGGAGAGCCGTGAGCCTGAGACACAGCACATTGTCAGTCGGCAGGACTCGCTCCAATCAATGGGAGGCGGCTTTCGTGACACGGTCGCGCATGTTTAAGGGGGGCCGGGGGAGCGAGGCGAGGGCAATTTGCCGTTGGCCCGTCCCCTCGTCCCGGCACGCCGCTTTTGTTTCAAGCGCGCCTTGTTTTTCTTTTTGGCGACGCCGCGCTGCTGAAGGTGACATATTGAGCCATCAGCGGGCGTCGTTTAGCCGCAGAGGCTATTAGCTGGCCTATTGTCTCACCTCATTACGCCGGACCAAAACCGCACCGCACCCCCACACGCGGGTCTCGCCTCAAATAAGTTTTCTATCGGCCGGCTTCTCACCTGCGCTATCGCTGCCCCCTCATGCGTGTATCGCCGACACTTTCAATTCCCAGAGGGAAGAAGAGTCTGATCTCTGTGCAGCTCGTATTACGGATACTCGGTGCTTAGATTATCCTGGGAGATGATGTTTCCTGTCGTAATTTTCAGCGACATTTGCCAAGCTTTTTTTCCTCGCGTTGGCGGCCGTTACCTAAGGCACGATGTGGGATAATAAATTACTCGGGCCTGACAATCGGAAAGAGACGATAACTCTTCCATTGTTCTTGACAGCTTCTCCGGTGGAGGAACTGGAGAATATAAGAGGCAGCACGCCGACGTTGCGTGGGTGCTGCATGCGGTGCGTCCAAAGCTAGATCGTGTTGTGGTCTGACGAAATAAAAACTGCAGTGTGTTTTCATGCCACTTCCTTCTTATAGTTATCCTCGAAGTAATCGAGATACAGCGTTTATAATGATGTGAAAGTCAGTTCCACCTTTACGATCCGCCTTTACCGGAATGTAACCGTGCTGGTAATTTCTAAAAAAATTGTTTTCAGTGTTTACAGGTCAGCACTCAACAGTGAGCATTCCTACACGTTCGTAATTTTTTTTGAGCGAAGTACATAAAAAAGCAAGAATGGCAAATTATTTGAAACTGGAATTCTGTAATTGTAAAATGAAATGTGTTCTATAATCTGTGTACTCTCGCGGACACAAAATTCAGCCAAACGGATGAAAAGAGTTTCATCTTTTCTTCACTGTCTGACTGAACTGATACAGAATAGATAGCTGCTAAAAGTTTTATACAATGGAGCTTGCTGAGACAATGAAATTTCGTCTTTACACGTAATATATTTGACGGAAAATTTATGTAATTTCGTCTCCCAATAACTTTTCTCAGGTTGCAAGTTGCTGTCAACGTTCTTTTTTCCCCCTCGGGAAGAAGCTGGTGACAATTTCCTGGTTAAGAGTTCACACAAGAATGTGAAGAAACTGGCACTATGTTTCTCGGAGATGCATTGCCGCGGTTGCTCACCGTTGATTTTCGGATTTCTTAGAGGCTGTGAAAAAGAGTGCTCTGATAACAATCTGTGTCTATTGAAAGCAGTCTTTTGACTGTGTTATACCTCCTTCCAGTCATGAGGTGATGAAGTAATGTTGAATCTGACCTAGGCTGGCGTATAGGCCTACAGATTTGCGATGCACATTGTTATACAGATTGTCCCTCCTGCCTCTGAAAAACTGTGTTAATTTTGATGCGATAAGAAAATGGTTGAGACAGTTGAAGTTTGGTTCCAAAATCTGTCAGCTTACGTTACCGAAAATCACTAAAGTGACGTGTATTAAATATACCACGATCACTAGTATTTTTTAAACGATGCGTGTTATTTTTGGACCATACCAGCAGATCTGTATGAAGCAAGTACTGTGATACAACTCTTTTGTACATCTGACAATAAATTAGTTAGTAAAGATACAATGAATATGTGGATTATTGTAATGTAGTTGCGGGCCATCAGAAAGATTGCTCTGGCCACTCAGCTACGACAGTGGCGTAAACATCACGTAACGGATGCTAGTGACCATTGAGGGTAGCATAAGCTTCCAGGCTGTGTGTAGTTCAAACGGCCACGGCAACCACACAAAAGCTACATATTCGACGTATTTACTTCGCTATTTACTCGTTCAATAAAACGCTGTTTCCTCTTCACATTTGACTTCTGTTATGGAACATGTGATAGCAGCTTACGCCATATATGTCAAGGATACGGGTTTAAGGATTCTTCCTGTCCTTTTCTAAGAGTGATTTAAAGAAACCACTTGCAGCCTGATGTAAATCACCCCGGAAAATCGGTGTGTCAGGAACATCGAGCATGTCATGACCATCAACACAAAGAAACAGAACAAAAATCAAATATATGAAGCAAGTTACATAGAGTAAACATTCTGGGTGTAGGTGCATGGCAGTTTACACAATGGATTAACAAAGGTGGACAACGTCGAGAACATTTGGAGCGGCCAGAAGTAAACGTTTCTCTGTGAAGGACACGAGACAGAACCGGCAGTAGAGGAATTACACTATCGTTCGCGCGTCTCCACAGTCACATCTGAAAATCGTCTTTTCCTTGGAAATTATATCTGAATGTGTCGAGTACAGAACGTAGGCGATCCATATCACACCGTGTGGTCCTTTTGTTTGGTACACTTATGTCTAACCGAGGTTTTTAACTTAACATTGTATTAAAAGCTTTCAGACGTTTAGTTTCCAAGTAGGGAGTCGAATTTGGGAAACGCATAGGAAATACGTGATCTTCACGTTATGAAAACGGAATAACTCGTTGTGACTGTTTCAGCTTCCGCACTCAGACATAAGCCGGAGGAGAGAAGTAAGTGGAGGATTACGTTAAGGCTCGAGACGACAGCGAAAGAATAAGGGACACAGAATGCCCGGCCGCTTCTTTCTCCTCTCATCTCGCTGCACTGTCGGGTTCCATGTTCTTGGTGTCACTCGAAGTTGATTTCGGCGATCGGAAGGGCAATATGGGAGAGTAATATGTTTGCTTGTCGGCGCTCAGGTAGGCGGGCGACGGGGGAGGGCGACGAGTAGCGTGCCGCCGACGCCGCAATTAGCCGCATCACGCCCACGCACCTCCAACTTCACCAGCAGGCAGCTCACTCTTCCCCGCTCTGCCCACTTCTGCTGAGCGCTCACTCACACTGCCCGCGGTTAGTGTAGTCATGTCGGAGGCCTTCTTCGGAGCTTTGAACTGACAGGTACAGCGGCGCCTACAGCTAAATGTGGACTACAGACGACGGTATAACTCGTCATATTTCACATTAGAAAATCGTTACCAGAGGGGAAAGACACGAAAAGCTGTTGTAAGACATGCTGGGGTTTGAATACTAGACCTCGGTATTTTTAGTCTATCCCTTAACAACTTTTAGTTTGTTAAGAGATATGATCTAAACACCGTGAGCTGCAGTTAAAATGTGTAATAGCCAAACCGGTATCCGGGTGTATAACCTACGGCCAAGGACCACAAGCAATTGTATGTACATCGATATCTGCTACATGTCAATTGTATACATTAACAGCAGAAACCTAAGTCTGCTTACGTTTGTATCTCTATATCAATGACATGCGTGTCAGTTATAAATTCATTGAGATGTTCATCTTATATTCATCTAGAAAGCAAACGATCATGTATATACCTAGAATCCAATTACAACAACATCTGTGTTAATAGACTGGGATATGAAATCCGTCCTACATGTCGTGTATGTTACTGCTGTCAGTTCTTAGGCAGTGACATTTGTTGATTACATTCCACACATATGTTGTATAATGTAAATATGGAACTGACAGATAGGCCAAAGAGTTCAAGTTACAAATCTTTTGTTAGTTCAGATCTTGCTGAAATGTACGTGTGAGACGCATTCATATACGTTAAATATAGAATGTACAATGTACAAAAAGTGTAAAATTGTAAAATCAATAAATAATAGAACTGACGTTAATTTTCACGAACAGCACAATGAGCATGTTGGCCTTAATGCAAAATCTTTGTCTATTGTACACTCGTATAATCAGGTTGTCAATTAGAACTTGAATTCAATGGTAATCCAACATATCGTGTCGACTTAGATAATTTTTCGCTTTATTAAGTATTTTAAGTGCAGCTCATGGTGTTTAGAGACGTCTTTTGACAAATATTTACAAACTGTGGAGCATCAAGTGTTCGTGATTTTTAACCTTTCGTTTTATTTCGGCAGCCTTAGGTATCTTATCCAAATAAATACAGATTCGTTAGGCTCTGAGCACTATGGGACTCAACTGCTGTGGTCATTAGTCCCCTAGAACTTAGAACTACTTAAACCTAACTAACCTAAGGACATCACACACATCCATGCCCGAGGCAGGATTCGAACCTGCGACCGTAGCAGTCGCACGGTTCCGGACTGCACGCCTAGAACCGCGAGACCACCGCGGCCGGTAGATTCGTTAGGATTGAGTTTTCGTTTGTTACGTGTATACAATACAAGTGGCGAGGTAAAGTCATAAGCAGATTTACGAAAGTCTTTATTAGCAATTTCAAAAATATAGTAGGTACGATAGGCAATTACATCTCTATCATTACAACTTTCTAGACACTCCACTACCTGACGAGGCGCTCAGCGGACAGTGCGGGACTATGTTTTATAAATTTTTCAAATTGTTGCATCCTTGAGCCCCTGGTTCGAGATGTTGCCGAGTGTGCCCTAACAAGGAAGAGACACATTAGCTCGTCCCAAAGACATCCGGAGCAGTACAGTAAATTCTTTCGATTTTATGGACAGGAGCGTCCTATTGCTCGTACTGATAAATCCACTTCCGAACCGTTGCCACAGCACGCTATTGTCTAAATGTATCCATAAAAAGCTGTCTTCATGTTTCTCACGACCGTAAGAAAAGAAAGATAAGTCTTTAGTGGGAACACGAACTCAGACTGGTGAACACTGGCTACAAAATTAAGTCCTATACTTTTAAAAGGAACCATCCCGTAGCTGCATTAAGACAGCACCAACAGTCTACAACCGGATTATCGGACGGAATTTTATCTGCCGTCCTCTCGAGTGGGGCTTCACTGTTTTACGCACTGCGTCAACTCAGTCGGTCTTCGTAAAACTGGTGATCCGATCCCAAATGAGGGAAAAGTGCCTCATATCTTATCAACATCGATGTACTCTATCTGATTAAAGATATCCGGACACCTAAAACTGGACATTAATATGAGAGATGTTCACCATTCGCCTGATCTCTGCTGGGGACACTTTCGATGAAGTGTCTAAATGTCTAAAAGAATGGCAACCCATCCTTCCTCAAGAGCGGCAGTGATGTTGGACGCAGGGGTCTGGATCGAACTCAGCGTTCTGACTCCTCTTTCAAAGACGTTCAACTGCGTTCACGTCGGGGCTCTCGGCGGGACAGTGTGTATTGACACGCTGACACAGTCACCGCCGCCGAACCGTGCACTCAGCATGCAGTGCTGTAAAAACTGTCCGTATCCTTTCGCATTTAAGCGTAACAAGGAAACGCCTCCCTCCTCCTCCCAAACACAAAAATACCTCCCTTGTTCTTCACTGTTGGCACTACACACTATGGCAGGTAACGATCTGCAGGCATTGGCCAAAGCCAAACTCTTCCGTCGGACTGCCACAGGATCTAGGTTGATTCATTACTCTAAATCATTCTGTTCGATTCATCCACTGCTACACAGTAATAGTTTCAAAAATAAATTGAAATAATATCTCCTTGACAACTCCTTCAATACCATAGATGAATTCTCGAATAGGAATACATAGATCTACAGGTGGAATATATGCATCATGTGACATTTAAGGGAATGGAGTAGGTAATAAAAACTTTAAGTTTAAAAAGCTCGATTAATGTGTGCATCTCTTATGCGCTTGACACGTTCCACATCATAACGGTTACCGTGAGATTGATCAATGGAACACACAACTAACTAACTACCCCGTGGCTTCGCTCTTTACACCACCTCAGACATCGTTTAGCATTGTTATAGAAATATGTGGGAGCTGCTCGACCATAATACTGCACTGCTGCTGATAGCACTTTGGAACTTACGAGTAATTTCTTCCGTCGATTTACAGTCACCCTCAGCAATGGTTGACGCTCCCTATCCGTGTGTACACGAGGTCTCGGTTTAGCTGTGGTTGTTCCTTTCAACAGTCGACTTGGGCAGTCGTGGAAGGTTTGAAATTTCCTTCACAGATTTTTTACTGAAGTGACATCCAATGAGCAGTCCACGATCGAATTCGCTGAAGTCTCCTGGTCATCGCATTCCGTGCTGGCAGCAAAATACCCCCCGCCTCCTTTTATACTCCTCGTAACATCTAGTGTCAATCGCGCATCGCATAGAGGTGTCGGGAGACTTGTGGTCGGATACTGTGTGTGTCCGCCGAAACACAGGACGGCGGCGGGTGGACTGCTAATTGGGCCGCGCCAGGCACTCGCGGGCTGGGGCCGAGGGCCTCCCACGCGGTGACGCCCACCACAGCCCGCAGCCCCAACAAGGAGGCATGTTTGGAGACGGCGCGGCCCATCACGCTGAGACATACAGACACGACAAAAGCCCGTGTTATTAGCAACAATGAAGTTGTCGAGTCTTTCCCATTGTTAGCTGTCAGAGCAGTGCGAGATGAGCGAGCATCGCGGGCAAACACTCGACGCCCCACCCGTCAGGCGGTCCGGCCCCCTCCACTCTCCCTCCCACGCACAATGGCCCATCGCCTGCTGTCTACCGACTGCTGGCTACCGCGCCACTCTTTTTTTTCGTACGGAGTCACTCGGCAGACTTCATTACTTCCGATCGTGGCATACTTCGTATATAATAATAATAATAATAGTGACGATAATGCTTTCAGGTTATGGAAAGCCTTCGATACAATTCCACGTCGATGTATAGTGAAAACATTACGTACGAGGGAACTTCAAAAAGTAAATTACGCATTATTATGACAGGCCAAATAACTTTTATCGGATGATGCACTACACGTCGTGGTGCCACAGATATGTGACATTATTTTTCAACAGTCACCAAGTCTCTGTAAATAACGCTTGGAACGTTCTGTCAGTCATTCAATTCCTCAACGATGGCACATCTACATCTACAGCTCTGCAATTCACACTTAAGTGCCTGGCAGAGCGTTCATCGAACCACTTTCACACTATATCTCTACTGTTCCACTCTCTAACAGCGCGCTGTGAACACTTAAATCTTTCCCTGCGAACTCTGATTTCTCTTATTTCATTACAATGATCATTTCTCCCTATGTACGTGGGTGTTAAGAAGATACTTTCGCATTCAAAGGAGAACGTTGATTTCGTGAAAAGATCTCTCCACAACGAAAATCACCTTTGTTTTTATGACTGCCACCCCAACTCGCGTATCATGCCCGTAACTCTCTCTCCCTATTTCCCGATAATACAAAACGAGATGGCCTTCTTTGAACTTTTTCGATGTCCTCCGTCAGTCCAATCTGGTAAGGATCCAATGCCACACAGCAGTAATCTAGCAAAGGACGGACAAGCGTAGTGTAACCAATCTTGTCGGCCGGAATGGCCGAGCGGTTCTAGGCGCTACAGTCTGGAACCACGGGACCGTTACGGTCGCAGGTTCGAATCCTGCCTCGGGCATGGATGTGTGTGATGTCCTTAGGTTAGTTAGGTTTAAGTAGTACTAAGTTCTAGGGGACTGATGACCATAGCAGTTAAGTCCCATAGTGCTCAGAGCCATTTGAACCAATAACCAATCTCTTTAGAGACCCGTTGCATCTGTTTTCTGGTAATAAAACGAAATTTAGGTTTGCATTCCCTTAACATTATCTATGTGATCGTTCTAGTTTAAGTTGTTCGTATCTGTAGTCCGCTCCTTGCTCACGGAGCCATTCGAGAAACGCTGTGTGAACCTTCTCATCGTCGCAAAATCTGCAAATTCTGCGAATCAGTTCGTCCATTGCCTAGACATTGTCGTAGGAGGTGGATGTCGATGGCCTTCAGCGTCTCTCACGTCTGTGGAGCAACGGTCAAAGTGTTTGCACAATTTCACTACGGCTGGACGTAACATTGCATTTGGCCCATACACCACCAGAATTTTATAGTGAATCTGTGCGCAATTTAGACGTTTTGGCTCAAGAATCTTATCTTCCCACGTACTTCAACTTTAGAGTTCATTTCCAGTTGCTCCGCCATTTTGCACCCTGCAATGTGATGCACCTGTATACGTCCTACAGCAGAACTGTGCTTACAGGAAGCCGGGAACATGTATTCTCTTCTGACAATGCGTCACGCTTGTTGCGTAATGATCTAAGCTTGGGTCGACATGTGTAACTTACTTTCCGAAATCCCTAAAGACATGCGCAGAGCGCGAACTATGTGTTATTGAACTGAAACATACAGGCATACGCGTGTGGACAGGTTGCTGAGAACTACAACTTTACTACGTGTATTCAACCTGTGCGTTTTTGCTCTAACAAGTGGCACATTTTTCACACTACCACACCCAAAGTCTGACACTCTACAGTGCAAGCCTCACGAACAATTACCGTGGCTGTGTCGACTCCGACAGACGCATTGTACAAGGAAATTAAAGAACCACTGTTAAAACAGTAAAGACTGTACTTCTGCAAGAAAATCCATTTGTGGCCTACTTTCGGCGAAAAAGCATCGATAGATGAAATAAATCACAAAAGACTCCATACCCTATGAGTAGAAGACACTGATCAAGTAAGCAAACAACGACAAGCCATTTTAAATATCTACTCTACAGACTTGTATTAGCACGAGCTTAAAATTCCAAATCCAGACCTCTAAAAGACAACAGTAACTGAATTCTAATCTGGCCGTAACAGAGCTAGCATGATACCACGGTTAGTCGAAGCAAAGCGGTGCCATGGGAGCACCTAGTGCTCTTCAAAACCACATGACCAGGACCGTAAGGTAGATCAAAATTCTAATATCATGATAGCCAAGTTGATACACTTACTGGATGCTTGGATATTTGCAAGGACGAGCGCTAAAGGAACTCTAGCCTTAGTACCTGACAGCAACTGAACCATGAAATTGGTCATATATTTCCAAAACGACCGCACTAATCCAAAAGATTACTTAATCATTGTCATTATATGCGAGATGAAAAGAGAAAATCATAAAATTATGATTACGTGAACACACAACCATTGTGAAATCTCTGTAAATGGAAAAGTAGACGTTCCTGCAAAATTAAAGCCTGGAAAAAGGGTTCATTAATCTCAGAAAGTCACAAAAGGCAGTTGACGGTTAAATGCCAAAACCATATTAAATCAAACGTAGTCACTACGCATTTATTTATGGAAAAACAACTACAGTATGTAGTGTCAAAGACAAAATCGTCACCAAGTGTCACAAAAGGTATACGTTGACTGAATTTAAATAACAGGATATTGAATTATCCCCTCCAGAGGATTAACGTGTGTGCCAGACGCCTATGTATCGCCGGCCGCGATGGTCTCGCGGTTCTAGGCCCGCAGTCCGGAACCGTGCGCCTGCTACAGTCGCAGGTTCGAATCGTGACTCGGCCATGGATGTGTGTGATGTCCTTAGGTTAGTTAGGTTTAAGTAGTTCTAAGTTTTAGGGGACTAATGACCACAGCAGTTGAGTCCCACAGTGCTCGGAGCCAAGCCTATGTATCAGTGGTGAGGAATGAAATCCTACCCAAATCTTCCCACAAAGTGTCAGGAATACAGAGCGCATAAATATACTTCAAAACAATCTCAAATAACTTGGCATTCAGTTTTTAAGTAGTTTCCAATCTTTGCTAGCAATTAAAGTACAGCAAAGTGTACACTACTGTACGAGTTTATAAACAGCGTAAACATCTTGCTATAGGAAACTGTCCCATCAGACTATTAAAACTTGTTTACAAAACTTATTCGTGCACACATAATAATACCTTGAAACGATTTATTTTACTTCTGCTCTCTGTAGCATGGTCAGACCACCCCGATCTCCATTCCACATTTTGGTAACAATAAAAATAGCATTTACATGACGACTACTTACCAGCAATGAAAATATTACCTCCAAGTAACTCAGGTACCTACAAATAAACCAAGTACATCGGAAGTGATTACTGGGGTGTTCACAATATATGTGGACAGTGTTTGCATGAAGAAAATTTTTTCCTGTCTCTTCTTATATTGTCCCTCTTGCTGTGTTGTCCGATGATGAACGGCAGTCACCCACCCACACACATCCATGCCCGAGGCAGGATTCGAACCTGCGACCGTAGCTTCTATATCACTGCCAGGTTAAGGTATCCGACCGCCTTCAAGCAATAGTTATTCCTCATTTCCAAATTTAGACAGGATTTTCAAATTAGTTGTATCTGATGAAATTATCTGTTTAGTGCGGAAAGCCAAATAGTTAATGACAACCCATCTCCCGGAAGCAAACTCTTGGGCAGTAACAATACCCGTCTTGATGATAAGGAACCATACAGTTCCTCAGTAAATTAAGTCAGCGTATAAGCAACAAAAAGTAGTAAGGTTGCAGTTCTGTGCAATTTCTAGTTCTCGATAACGAGTTTTTGTAGTAACCTAGTTGATTTGTGAACAGAAGACTAAAATTAAACTAGCAAGTAATGTTCTGTGGAGATTTGTGATTAACATAGTATTATTTTTAAACTTTAGTAGCTGAAAACGGAAAGTTTTCATTATATTCGCAAGGAAACACGCAGATCTGTCTTTTTGAAACATCTATCTTTCTCACGATAGAAAGAGAACGCTAGCAATCTGTACGAGTAACCTTCTTGAGGTTATAATGGCATCAAGCTGTAATCACTTTATCACGATTTTCTGAAATCTAGTCTTGTAGATTTTACGTTCAAGGTTTTATTTCATACTGCAAGTTTAAGATGTTCCTTGTAATTCTGTTGTTTCTTAGTTAGCTTTCTTTTTGTAATACCATTATGTACTTTAAGAATTTAGATACTTTCCTTTCTCTGCTGCAAGAACAGAATAATCACTCTCCACACGGGTAACTTGAAGGGTAGGGAAGTAATAAATTATTGATAAATTACGCCAGAATATTAGTTTTTTGGCTTAGGTGTTACAAGACAGAAAATTTTAATGTGATCAAATATGCCATAAGATTGTGATAGCAATAGCACTCTAACTCGTCTCTCAATATTCCTTCTTATTTGCGTAATAAGGAGGAATAACTTGTTTGCGTCGAATACAACTGAATAGTCAATTAAAAGAGGTGTGTTTTAAGTGACTGGCAGCAACCGGCTACTAATTTCCTAATTTCTTGAACGCTGAGGTCACCAATAGCACTACACTTTCGTCGCTAATTTGATCAAACAGACAAGGCTATGAAATTTGACGAAATGCGGCGGGAATGAAACGGATTTCCGCATTTCACGCGTGGACGGTGCCAGCTTTAGCGGCAGCGACTGTCGAGAATACCTCAATATGCTTGCCGGAGTGTATCCCGCAGCAGGCGCAAAGTGGGTAAGGGTAAGGAAGAGGAAGCAATTCCACTCCACACTTGCAGTGCCACTGCCTTTATTACTCGAGGTGCAGATCAAAAGGTTCCCCGGAAATGGGAATCCACGGGGGACGTGTCGGGATTATAGGCGTGAGCGCCGCGCCCAGCCCGAGTCACTGGCGCCGCCGTCTTTAAAGAAACTCTCGGATTTTCGGCTTACATTTTCATCAGCCGGTGATGTTTAACGCGCACCTCCTCTATTGATCATGACAACCTCTTAATAATTCACTTAACAACGTATCTTCTGAAAGAAGTTTTAACTTCTGAGCGCGTTTGCATTGGGTGTTATATTAGCACGATAGAGGGTGTATCAGATTAACAGCGAGAGCTGACACGGGTGTAAGTATACTACAGCAGAAGCAAGAACATTCCAGCAAATGAGGATCGGTAAACGACCTTTGGCGTGATAATTTCGAATGTGTGGTTACGAGCAACCGCTCAGTTCTGTAAGTTACTACTAACGTATTTGAAATACAAACTTTTTGATTGAATCCCCACCTAATTGTGGTCATATTTCACCCCGTGGCCTACCTCATTAAGAAATGCAATACTACTTCAGCACGTTACACACTGCAATTTACTATAAGGGGCGATCAAAACGTCTCCGTTTGTAGGCGCTGTTGTAGCGTATATGCAACGTAGTTCTCAGATGTCGGTATATAAGCACCAACATGTAGGCAAAGGAGTAGAGGGGTTAGTTTGGTATTTCTGTCTTCCACACGTGCGTGCGGTAAATGTGGGAAACGTGGTATATGGCGACGTTATTATCAAATGTGTGAAAGGGGATCTACGTGGTGTTATTCTTTTCTTGGCTGCCGAAGGACAAACACCGGTAGACATCCATCACAAAATGGAGAATATGTGTCGGACAGCACGTCTGTTAAATACCATCGTTTTGGAATTGTGCTCCAAGTTTCGTGTTGGTAGCGATTCGACATACACTTTCCCAAACAGAAAATGTAGAAGTTACGCCAAATGAAGTGGGAGACACGAATACCCACACTATAGTCTTGAAGTCTCCCCACGCGATTATCACATTTTCGGTACCTTGAAAAAAGGACTTGAAGGGTCAACGATTCCTGTCGAAAAAAGGATGTGCAGTAGGCAGTTACGGACTTCTGCACCCAGCAGGACTCGGTTATTCTCAAACGGCTATCTTCAACCGGATGCTTTAGTGCGGTGATTGCCTCAATGCGCACGGCGATTTTGCCTGATTGGCATACCGGACCTGGACTGCACGGCCTTCGAACGGAAACTTTCTGATCGCCCCTTATATAAACTCATATCTGTTAAATTAGGTGGTCCACGTGCCGTCCTCGCGTTTGGATGTCAAACTGTACTCACCTACACATTCTTTCGAACATCCTCAGATTATGTCTAAAATCTTGACAAGACCGAGCATTTAGCTACTCTATGTCTTCAATCGTATCAACGAGAGTGCTGACCGGAGACAGCAAAATCCAAAAGACTGAGGTCAGGTTGTCTTGGACGCCAAATCACAGGCCTCGTCCAATCTAGTTCGGTTGTCGTCTTACGTAATTTAAAGGTTCAAATATCGATCATGCCTCCAAAAGTTCGAATCTGTTTCTACGCATCTTTTACCCAGTAAGTTAGCGTCGCTGATGGGAAAGCTCCATTTTATTAGAAGGGTGATGCTCTGCGACCCCCATTGAGTTACTCCCGTCTGGGCCTTCTTATGTAGAAGGTTGCGAGATTGCACGAGCTACGCAATCGGGAATAAAAGATAATGATTTCTGGACCAGAAATTATCTAGATTTCCAGACGATGACTTTGAACTATGCTTGACGGCCTGGAACTTATCAGCAATGGAAAATTAGGTTCAAAAAGTGTTAACTGCATGACTGTGATTGCAGGCGAGCGTGATTACGGTCGTACGGATTCAGATACAATAAACCGAGTGTTGTGAAATCGGTGTGTGTTTTGCTTCAACTTAATCACATTACCGATAGTATTTTTCTTGGAGTTTTGTTTACAATTAGAGGAATTGTACATAGGGCACGTCTCAGCACGCACAGGGTTAAGAACTTTCTCAAACTGGCACGTGTATCTCTGCAATATGTTCGCTCTTTATGTTGTCGTAACCGTCAAGTCCGATTACCTATTAAAATTCAGACAGCCAGTACATGAGATTCAGTTTAAATAAAAAAGGAGCAACTTAACAATAAACAGAAAACGCGCCAGTACCCTATTATGCTTGTAGCACGTTTCAGACGAGAACTCAGTCGCCAATTGCAGATATATTTTTACTTCGCTTTATCGGTTTCGACAAATTAATTAGTCATCTTCAGAAGCCTATCAAATTGCGGATGATATAAGTCGTTAGACCGTGGCTATACGTTTATATAATGTTTAAGTCGTGTATTACAGAAGCGGAGTGCATTTAAGACCCTCTTTCATGAACACTTGCTCAACAAAGACGGTGAGAATTCCTGTAAGCCAACTTTTGCAGAACATCTTAAAATCGAGAAACACACTCTTCCTCCACCATCCTTACCTAACATGGAAATTTTGCATGTAGTTGATGAGAGGTACAAAATGAACCTTTTAGAAGAATCTGAAATATATAAACATTCTCACCTAAATTCAAAATGTTTCTTGAACGATCAGTCTGAACTAAAAATTGGTCCGCAGCTCGTGGTCGTGCGGTAGCGTTCTCGCTTCCCGCGCCCGGGTTCGATTCCCGGCGGGGTCAGGGATTTTCTCTGCCTCGTGATGACTGGGTGTTGTGTGATGTCCTTAGGTTAGTTAGGTTTAAGTAGTTCTAAGTTCTAGTGGACTGATGACCATAGATGTTAAGTCCCATAGTGCTCAGAGCCATTTGAACCATTTTGAACTAAAAATTGACACTATTTTAACTGCATAGCATCTCTTGTAAACAATGCAAATTAGACCATTCATTTTATATGTTAGAACTGTGTGAAATGTTTTTCAAATATAAATAACTTTCTTATATGCCTTAGTTATAATTTTATATATATTCCTTGCTGTTGGCACAACAGTCTGACACGTACATAGACGTTATTCAGTTACCGTAAATAATCAGTCTGTCAATCTGTGCTAACAATAATCATATACAGTATGTACGTTTTGGACATATCATGGAATTATGCTTCCATGAAGAAGATATTGACATCTGCTTAACCAATACTAAGTAAGTTTCTGTAATACCTTTCTTATGCTTTAAATAATTGCATAGGCAAGGTACAAAGATTTATAATATCCCTGATTTTGTAGGCTTCTGAAGATGACAAATTAATTTGTCGAAACCGGTAAAGCGAAATGAAAATATATTTGCAACTAGTGACAGAATTACGTTCTGAAATACATATTGCAATTGCAAACAATAACAGCTATTAATAACATAATAAATGAGCCACATTACCCATCCATGGGTCATGTATGAAATTTGAACATAATTAAAAAGGGACTTCATTTTTTTTAATTTCAGGTACATTTTTACGAACTAGGACAATATTTCATACTGAAGCCAATCGCGGCTTGTAGCCACACATTAGTGACTCTTCTCGCAAATTGCTTGTTTGACGAGCTATGTTTCCTCAAATGTATTTACTTCTGTATCATACACTGAAACGCCAAAGAAACTGGTATAGCACGCGTATTCTAATATAGAGATATGTAAACAGACGGAATACGGCGCTGCGGTCGGGAACGCCAACATAAAACAAAAAAATTTTGGCGCAGTTGTTAGACCGGTTACTGCTGCTACAATGGCAGGTTATCAAGATTTAAGCGCGTTTGAACGTTGTGTTATAGTCGGCGCACGAGCTATGGGACACAGCATCTCTGAGGTAGCGATGAAGTGGGGATTTTCCCGTACGACCGTTTAACGAGTATACCGTGAATATCAGAGATCAGGTGAACCATCAGATCTCCGGTATCGCTCCGGCCGGAGAAAGATCCTGCAAGAACGGGACCAACGACGACTGAAGAGAATCGTTCATCGTGACAGAATTGCAACATTTCCGCAAATTGCCGCTAGATTTCAATGGTGGGCCATCAACAAGTGTCAGCGTGGGAACCATTCAACGAAATATCATCGATATGGGCTTTAGGAGACGAAGGCCCAGTCGTGTACCCTTGACGACTGCACGACATAAAGCTTTACGCCTCGCCTGGGTCCGTCAACACCGACATTGATTATTGATGATTGAAAACATGTTGTCTGGTCGGATGGATACAATCTCATGAATCCATGGAGCGTGCATGTCAGCATGGGACTGTTCACGATGGTGGAGGCTCCGTACTGGTGTGGGGTGCGTGCAGTAGGAGTGGTTTGGGACTCTTCATACGTCTAGATACTACTCTGACAGTGACACGTACATAAGCACCCCCTCTGATAAGTGAATCCATTCATGTTCATTGTGCATTCCGACGGACTTGGGGAATTACAGTAGGACAATGCTACACCCCATACTTCCGGAATTGCTACATAGTGGATCCAGGAACACTCCCAGGCATGAACATTATTGAGTATATCTGGGATGCCTTGCAACGTGCTGTTCAGAAGAGACCTGCACCTCCTTTATGGACAGCGCTGCGGGATTCATGGTGTCGATTCCCTCCAACACTACTTCAGACATTAGTTGAGTGCATGCCACGTCGTGGTGCGGCACTTCTTCGTGCTCGCGTTGGCTCTATACGCTATTAGGCAGGTGCATCAGTTTCTTTGTTTCTTCAGTGTATATCAGGGACAATGAAATTTTCTCACTAGGCGCCCCATCCATCATGGGACAAAAACCTACGAACACTTTCTGTACAGGGACTTTCTGGAAGACATGCGGCGGCAGATCAGAGCCTTGAGGAACAATAAATGACACCTACCGTGCCAACAAAAAAGATGAAATTTTACAGTCATACTACCAAGCATCCCTGCACGGCCGTGATGCTCCTTGTCATGTACCACAGAAAGTTTCCGTCACCATGTTCCGACTTATCTTCAACAACGGTCGGTTCCGACTGAAAAGTACTTTGTTTACAACCGATGTAAATATTGTGAATGTTTATTAGTACGTGATTGTATATGTTATTTAATGAGAAGCATGCAAGATATCAAAGACTGGCTGAGAGGATCATGTCCGAAGGCCACAAATAAAATAAAGTTTAGAATGATTGTCACCCGTGAGAGTTTTCACTACTAATTATGATAAACCCTGTACAGAATTTACGTAAGTGGTGCGCAGATGGCGAAAAGCTATTAGAAGTCAGTCGCCTCGCTACGTATTTCTTGCGCGGTAGCTTCGTTTGGTAGCCTCTTCTTGCGCATTTGAGGGACACCGTAGATGGCCATTTTTCTCGATTTTTTTGATTCTTTCTGGCATAGAGGAGATCCTGGCTACTACAACCTGAATTCGGCTTGTATCGTTGACCTTCGGCATGCCATCCAGAGGAGTTAGGACTAACATTGTCTAAAAGAATTTCAAATGTGTCTACGTGAGGCGGGTTTTCGAAGGTGTTCTTCTGATTATACCTCATACTGGTGAGAAACTAACTTTCTCTTGATGTGTCGTTCGTAGTAACATGTTGCAATGCAGTCTAGTAAATTGAAGTTTGAATTTTATTTGGGGCAGGTGCCATCTAAAGTTATTTTTGATTGTACAATTTCCTTTTTCTTACGGGCCAAAGCCTTGGTTTTTGCTTTAAAAATTTCACAGCTGTTATTTTGGCTATGTTATGCAGAAGACAGCCTGCTCTTTGTAGAGTTATCTTAAATATTACTGACTCGTCATTTGCAAAAATTAGTAGTCTTAAAGAGCCGGATCTGTATACGTGCTGGAGATGTTGCCCTCCATTGGTTCATCATGTAGTCCACCATACATGATGAATAAGACTGACGACAGACAACAACTTTGTCAAAGACCCTGATTGACTGTTGTAGCTCTTAAGACATCGTCGTTGGAATTGTGTAAGAAACGAAAGGTACATTTTCCAGATTTGGGATTTCCGTTCTTTCCCTAATGGCTTCAGGCGAATGTTGAAATGTTTCACATGAAACAGTCACGGCCAGTTTCCTTCCGCAATCTGACTCCGCGCTCAGTTTCTAACGGACCCATGAGGGACATTAAACACTTCCTTCTGTTCTCGTAGATGTCATCCTTGCATATATTTTGTACTCAATACCTCTTTACTTGTTTGTCATGAACCGACTGCCTTTCTCAAATAT
The DNA here is from genome assembly GCF_023897955.1 of Schistocerca gregaria. Lineage (NCBI taxonomy): Eukaryota > Metazoa > Arthropoda > Insecta > Orthoptera > Acrididae > Schistocerca > Schistocerca gregaria. The sequence goes on along the minus strand of NC_064931.1, from coordinate 861,474,092 downwards.
GCATGCAAGGAAAGCAGAGGCCAGACTGAGACTCAGACGAAGAATGTTAAGGAAATGTGACTCATCAACGAAAGAAGTGGGTCACAAGGCGTTCGTTCGACTGATGTTTGAATTTTGTTCGTCAATTTGGGACCCTTACCGCATAGGACTCACACAAGAGATAGAGAAGATCCAACGAAGGGCGGCACGATTCGTCACCAGACCGTTTCATAGGCGAAAGAGCGTTATAGAGATGCCCAACAAACTCCAGTGGTAGACACTACAAAAGAGGCCCTGTGCATCACGGGGAGGTTTCCGCCACACAGCGTCAGGTGGCTTACGGATTACTGATACAGATGTAGATGTCAACAGTAGTAATAAATGTCCCATTAATAAGAAAATGACAGCATACGTAATTTGTAGCAGCACCCTGTAAAAGACATGGTTTAACTTTAATTACAATTTTCTCGCACGTCTTATGCTCTACAGGTATTTTTGCTGTATTCATGTTTACTCCGTTTTGAAAACCGATTCTAGGTTGTCTGCATCTATGATTACCTGTTCTCTGTGCCATTTTGTGCTTTAAAGGACGAAGAATGTCACAAAATTCGTACCATTTTTTGTAAAGGTTTTTTTTAAATTACCACTACCAGCCACAAACTTTGTCAACTACTGTATTACTTATTTATTTAGCGACCTGCTTCGAGGTAAACCTCATATTCAGGCTGAATGGCATTACAAAAACAACTTAAAATAAGGCAACACAGATGTTACATAATCTTTTCGTAAATGCTGTGGTCGTCTTTTTTCATCTGGCGTGGCAGTCTCGTAATGATGCGCTGGGGTGCCTCCATTTCCGTGCCTGTCCTGGTCGCTGTTCACAAATTGTCACTAACATAGCAGTAACTCGGAAACACGATCACAAACAGTTCTGTAGTGCAGTAGACAAATCCAGTGTAAAAATATGACACTAGTACAACAGCAGTCAGTGTGAAGAAAAGGTGAATGGTTAGAGGAAGAGAGAGAAATAATAGGGTAAAATTAGCAGATGAGATGAAAAGAAGGAAACAGAAATAGAGAGGAAAGCAGAAAGAGGGAACCTTCGCCGATGACAATAGATACAGCCTTAATCTCCTCTTGAATGCAAAGTGGTTTTAAATAAGAGGCAGGCTAGAAACTAATTTGTTCCATAGCCGTATGGCTGAAACGGAGAAGGAGTGCATACAGTTTTACAAAGGTACACTAATACTCTGTACGTACCCCACCGAAATTTTTATGTCTTTATCTATTTTAAGATTATTTTTGCTGAAATGACTTCCCTCATGAACGATGCAAATAAACAGTATCAGTCTCCTTCTGGTGAACACGTGAATGGAAGACGTGAAGAGATGGCGCCTGTTATATGCGAAAACTGTAGCGACTCTATATTTTGAAGTAAAGGCATGTGGCTGATATTGAAGGTGCTGCAAATGAGATTTAATCACGTAAGAGGATCGTCTTCTGGCAACTGCGTCAGCGACTGCTGGTTGGGAGGCGCCGTAAGCGCGGATTTGTCACTCGCACGCGGCGCTCCCCCTCGCCAAACAACAGCCCGACACGTACGCGCCGCAGCCGTGATTCTATAAAGTTAATGCCATTTTCCGGAACACCAGACAGAACAGCTAATGTTCATCCCAGAAAAAAAAGTGGGAAGCATCTATTCTCGTCCCGTACACATCGAGGCACTCAATCTCTTAGTGACACTCGTATTCCGAGGATCATATTCACGACAGTTTACTACATTGTGAAGTATGTCAACTAGAAATCAAATATAATATTGTTTCTTTGTGACTATGTGGCTACATGTAGACTATTCGCACAAGTGATTTATACACTATCTGATCAAAACTACCCAAACATTCCTATGTAATGCAAAATTGCCACTAGATGTTAGGAGTCGCGGGCCAACCGGTATAAAAGGAAGCGGGGGAGTATTGTTTTGTCAGTAGAGGAGCAGTAACAGCAGAGTGGATCAGTTAGGAAAGCTCAGTGACTTCGAACGTTGACTAGTCATTGTATGCCACCTGAGTAACGGATCCATCAGGGACATTACAACGCTTCCGAGGCTGCCCAAGTTGACTGTTAGTGATGTGATTATGAAGGGATAACCACAGCTGTAAAGAGACCAGGGAGACCTCCTGTACTGACGGCCGGAGGCCATCGAACATTGCGGAGGGTGTTTGCAGAAATTCATGCCAAATCATTTGAGAGTTCCACCAGCGTAGGGAGTTAAACGCTCGTCATATCAACACATTTCTGTAGTCATTGTTAACCGACTCTTCAGTGGATGAGTGATTTGGAGTGATGAATCACACTATACCCTGAGTCAGTCCAATGGAAGAGTCCTGGTTTAACGAATGCTTGGAGAACGTTAGCCGCCATCAAGTGTAGAGTAGTGTGGTGTCAACACTGAAGTGCAAAGGAGGTGGTGTTACGGTATGTCCGGTATGACATGTTTTCCGTGCGATCCCCTTGTTGCGCTTAAGACAACGCCAAATGTGGAAAGATATGCATTGTGTACTGAATGCAGTAGAAGAACAGTCCGGAGACGATGATTAATCAGAATGCACCCTGTAATAAAGCAGCATATGTGAGGCAATGGTTTTAATATTCCTGAAATGGACTGGCCTGTCCGAGGTCCCGACCTCAACCCAATGGAACACTTTGGAATGAATTAAAACGTAGACTTCGCTGCAGATCTGCAGATCCTGGCGTCCAACATCACTACTTTCTCTGGTTTTGGCTCTTGAGGACGCCATTCTTCCACAGGCATTCAGACACTTGAACGAATGTGTCACCAGAGGAGTTAAAGCAATCATGCACGAGAAGGGTGAACACACTCCATGTTAATATCCACCAGTAGGTGTCCGAATACTTCTGATCAGATAGCGTATGTAGATTACACTTGACTTACACTGGCACTGACGAATAAAAATACATTCACATGTATACTAATTGATTCAGAAGTGAAACAGTAAAATATTTTTACAGCTCTATAATATACCCGTATCTTTTCAACGGCCGTAATAATCCAGAAACCGAGTAAATCGAGCATAGTCTTGTTCAACGATCCGTAATACTTTGACTTGCGTGGCTCACTGGCTAAAAAAATAAAGTTGTCCAGACTCTGAAGCTTCGTTTGACGAGATTTGAACTGGCTCAGAGGAGGACTTTTAACGTGGACCTCGACAAATGTTGCAGTTTGGAATTTTTCACATTCACAAATCATTGTCAGAGGTGACAGGAGCTATAAACGACAGGGGAAAAAATAGTAGAACCGATTTTTAATCAAACACCGGACCTTCAGGTTTGTAACCTGGCACCTGCCCACTAAAGCATCTAGTCATTTTTCCCTGTTAACGGAGCCGCCTTTCTGCCCTACAGCCCCTCCTTGCGCTTTCCAAGTGACTTCCTTCGGTTCAAGTTTAGATTTCCACTTTATTTCCCTCGAATAATTTTTTATTTCCTTATGAATCCAAATAATAAAAAAATATCACAAATTGATATTCTCTGTGAACAAAATGTCGTCTGAGAAAATAACCTTGTTGTGCTGAAGATTCATGTTGGAAATTCAATCTCTCTATACTTCTGTAATTTCTGATCTCTAGCATTTTCGTTGCATAGCTGGCAGTTTGGGATCCTGTTGCCAAACTAAAAGTTTTTTGTCAACTAAGAATTACCAAAGGGTTCACAACTGGGATCAGAAACGAATTTTAAGAATCATGCACTTTTTATAAGTCAGGTGTTTGTTTCAGAAATAAACTTGTCACTGTAACAAAATTATTTCTGAGATACGAAAATCCAATAATTTCCAACCACTTACTGTACTGTAAACTTCATTTAATGACTTTACTTAATACGTTTCAATATACCTGAATACTAATTATGATGTGCATGTTGGGTTAAAGTATTCTGAACAGCAACTTACCAATTTAGTTATAAGGATTGGGGTACGTGGAACCTGTGCAGCATGACGCAGTACTGCCAACGCCAAAACGACTTTAAGTGTAAAAACAAAAGAATAGGAATTAATCGGAGATAGAATTCTGAAATTGTGGATTATTAGAGTGACACATAACCAAGTTAGCCACTGGCTCGGAACATTGAATTAACACAGAATCGATCATTTACTTTGTCATCACTACAGATGTATAGACATAAACAAAAGTTATCTAATATCTTTGGTATAGTTTGTGGGGTCCGAGGTACAGTGACGCAACTACAGAATAACGCGAATGTTCGTTGGAAGTTCAGTGTTTATATCTACTGAGCAGATATTTAAATAATACAGGAACCTTTAGCAGTAAATCAAATGTCGTTTTTAGATTCAAACCGAAGAAGTAAGGCCGGGATTTTTCTTCAAGATGAGACAAAGCTAATATGACTTCCTTCAGATACTGTTTTCTTAATCTTTATTACTGAGTATTTTTCATACTTTTTTATGTATGCAATTTACAGTTCATTGATGAGGACGAAGTATGTCACTTCCCCGTGCACTGCCTTCTGCAAATTGTACATTATCTTTAAACGAGAGAATGATTAAAATCGTCGCTCTTAGGTATTTGCGCCTCAATATTCATTGCCTCTTGTAATATTCGACGACTCATAAATCATAAGAAAGCTTATTCTAATATTTTCCCCGTTGTCTGTACTCCTACTTCAAGTTTTCTGTCATTTACCACGAATTCCTTCGAGTATGATAATCACGATAATATTAGTTCATTTTTGTATTTAATCGAAACTGGTGATAAAAAAACTTCTGTTCGAGTCTGATGACGTCACAAACCGACGTTGCGTGCATGCATATAAAACTGCTCTCTGAGTCGCTAAAGTCTCTGATGATGTCTCAAAAATGGGAAGACGAATCGTTAGGCAGAGAATTATACCATGGACCACAGCCCTTAAAATGAATATCAACAATAGCGTAAATACCGGCAATGAAAGCCGGCATTCTATGACCTTCGTTACAGTTCATGGAAGGCGGTGATGATTCTAACCAGCTTTTGAGGTGATAGTCACACAATACGGCACGCATGGATTTGAACAGCAGAGTTTACCTATAATAACTTGTCGATAGTGCACCGCGCTGAGTGATATAAAATAATACTGCGAGATGGTGCATTTCGGTATGCTCATGTGAACCTCTTCGCGCTAGGGGGGAGGGGGGAGGGGGGAGGGAGAGAACAAATGGAGAGGAGAGCATCTTCATGCGATCTGCCCACGTTACTCCAGAGATGAATGGCCGTCCTCAGAGGCAATTTAGCGGGAACAATGGCTAGGTTTCGTGTTCCCGGGTGCATGTCAGATCAATCCCCTATCGTCATTCATCTCGTCTCAATTACCCGGTAGGATGAACGGTTCGTCACTCTAACTGAGCTCGACGTGGCGAACGTCTGTTCTAAAGCACGTCGTTCCGCTCTCCTGCTTCACCTTCCTACCTAAGAAAACTTTCAGAAACATAACCATTGTAGCGTGGCAGATGCAGCAGCAACAAAACCAGACATATAAGAGAGACGTTACATGAATAACAGTACGCCTTTTTTTATTGCCTTTCCTTTCGGTTCCCTTTACATTTAACATCTGCTGCACACCGTGGAACGGAAAGGTTCAACATGAATACTGCTTTCCTGCTTTCATATACATTTAGTACAGTAACATAAGTGTCATTATTCAAACACGATATTTTAAAAATAATAGATATAGGTAAACACGTAGATTTCGTCTTCCCAGATTTCCGAAAGACTTTCGACTAATGAACGAAACACGATCATCCGAAATATGACCACAAATACGTGACCACTGCGGAGAATTTTACTGAGCTAGGTGGCGCATGGGTAAGACACTGGAATCATATCGAGAGGACGGCGGTTCTTATCCCCTTCTGGCGACCTAGATTTTGGTATTTCCTGACTTCACTATTTCTCTTAAGGCAAATTACAGTCTTATTCCTTTGATTTCCTTCCCCAGTGGGAGTTTGTGCACTGTCTCTAGAGACCTCGTCGGGATTTAGATCCTAATCTTTTCTCCTCTGAAGATTTTTTGTCTACTGGAACCCAATACCTTATACAATCGAGGGAAGGGGGGCGGGGGAAAAGCGTAGGGAGCGCAGCAGGACCAATAGAGCGTAACAGACCGATAATGTTCTCAATATACACAAATGGCTTATAAACTGAGTACCAGGAAACTGTTTCCTGACAGTGGTGTTGAGTATTGAAACGTGTCTTTGCTAGACGATTGTAGAAAAATTCAGAAAAATTTAGACGATATTTCTATTTGGTGTAAAGTATCGTAACTATCCTTAAATCTGAATGAATGAAAGAGCCGGAGAATAAATTTACGTATGGAAGAAAGCTTTGGTTAAACACAACCTTACGACTGGTATAAGCGTTTCAGAAATGGGCGAGTATCGACTGATGATGACCACCGTTTAGTTCGATCGTCAACTGACAACAGAAAAATGTTCAGAACTGAGGGGTCTGATTCAGTAAGAGCTTAGGCAGACGGTCCGAAGCCACTGAAACACCTTCGGGATAAGTTACAGTACCTGCGAACGTATTCTGTGAGAAGAATTGAACATAAATAGGATTCCCGTAAAGTTTTGTGGCAAAACTGCTTTAAGACGATCAGAAGCAAAATCTCATGGAAGTTTGCAGAGAACTGTTCCAAGACGATCCAGACTTCCTTTCAAAGGGTTTCCTTGGTGTCGTAAGTTGCGTTTATGACTAACACCCTGAAACCAAGCAGCAATCGTCACACTGAAAGAGTCCTTCTCCACTTCGGGCAAAGAAAGCTCGCCAAGTCAGGTTTGACTTTAAAGTCTTTGAAACTTCCTGGCAGATTAAAACTGTGTGCCGGAACGAGACTCGAACTCGGGACCTTTGCCTTTCGCGGGCAAGTTCTCTACCGTTTTCTTCAAAATTGGTTGTGTTTCTGCAGCAATTTCCCCAAATTTAAAACAAAACAATGTACAGACATGCTGTTCTTAGGATCACCATTTGCAAATCAGCGAACTCGCGGAAACACGACAACCGAAATGCGCTCACCAACTAACCAAACCATTCAGCTCGCAGTAGCTTGGCACGCCTATTCAAGAATGGTATGTGGTCAAACACCTGGCGGTAGCTCAGTGTACTAGGAACCATCTGCGGAAAACTCAAATTTTATGAACTCTAAATTAAAAAACGAAGTGCGGCACTATTGAGTTTCGAGTGAACGGGGCTGTTGTCAGTAATATAAAGTGCGGTGGGTGGGGTGTATAATATACGGCGAGTGCGTAAAAGTGATAGGCGAGGCTTAAGAAGGAATGCACTGCATTACAGCGCAGCGGCTTTGGCCTCGAGTCCCGGGTGGGATTAGCGCAGCATTTAGGGCCGCCTAATGGAGCTCCGCACTTCCTCACCCCACAAGCCGATCAGCCAAACAAATCCTGCTCAGCGTCCACCTATAGATACACAACAGCAACGCAGCATCCGCTTCTTAACTAAAAACATCACATCGCGACGTTCATTAACTCGAGTTCAATTTCGTATTAATACGATCTTTACTTGCCTCTATTAACATAATTTCACTGAGTAACAAAACAAAACAAAACCACTTCCAACAGCTCTTGAAAACTCTGTAGTAAAAAACGTAAATTCGAGAAGAAAATATTTTTCTGGCAGTACTTTAAAATCTTAATATTCGTTACGAAATGGCGCATGGTCTTTCTGCCAAGCAGTACTTCCTTCAGGAGTCCGGGTGCCATAAGTCATCGTCTCGTCTATTTTGTTCAAAAATGTGTGTGAAATCTTATGGGACTTAACTTCTAAGGTCATCAGTCCCTAAGCTTACACACTACTTAACCTAAATTATCCTAAGGACAAACACACACACCCGTGCCCGAGGGAGGACTCGAACCTCCGCCGGGACCAGCCGCACAGCGCATGACTGTAGCGCCTAAGACCGCTCGGCTAATCCCGTGCGGCGCAGAGCCCTTGTCAGCTTTTTGTTTGTATCCATAAAACATCTTTGTTTTGGAAGGAGAAAATTTGGGTTTAAAAATAGTAATAAAAGTTGGAGAAGTGAACAAACAAAAAACGTTTGTTTGGAAAACAGTCATAAACTAGAAATACCTGTTGACGATGTTGCCAGTTCTTCCTTAACAGAACAGGGAGTTCTACAATAAACTTTGCACCATCTGATTCCAAGAATGGGGTTGTGCAGGAAACAGAAGTCAATACTGAGAGATTATTTCCATGAATTTAATTTAGTTATTCTCGTACAACTGTGGTTCAACTGTCTAAAACATTGTTGCTGTATTCCTATACTTCTGTTATCACAAATATGACCGTTGTTCCTCAGTATTAACGGAATTTGGAACAAAAACATCCTTATTGTCCCTTAGAACCCGTCAATTTCCTGTTACAGCACCTGGAACGTTCTTAATAAATTTCTTTATTGCTCTTCGCAATGATGAAGTGAGCAGCATAATTTTGTAGTATCGGAACACCTCAATTTTTTGGATAGAGATAGGTTATGTACAAAAATAGATATATTGCTTTTTGATTCTCCTCACAAATGTGCGATTTGACACGTTTATCATTTCCACTCTTCACATGTAGGCGAAGATGCAACATTAGTGTAGTGTCGTAGCTTCTTTGGTCCATCTGATTGCACTTGAGACAGCAGCGCGGAGCCGATGTAGACGGTGTGTTATTCCCCACAGAAGTTACAGGATTTCACGCCGCCTGATATCTTGTTGCTGTTACACGAGTATTGCAGCTACTTGCCGCAGTGACACAGAATACAAGTTGTAGCAAATACACTTACTTATTCGTTATTTAGTCTGACCAGGGCTTGAGGTGACGTTATGCTGTATGTGAGGATGTCTGGCAGCAAAAATACCGGATAAACAGCGTAATTTTCCAACATTTGCCAATTTTTGAAAGCCGGCCGTGGTGGGCGAGCGGTTCTAGGCGTTTCAGTCTGAGGCGTAAACGAACACATTGTTTTGACAGTCTGAGGCTTTCAAAAAACCGTTTCTAATTTACAAAATCAGATTTGATCATTGATATTTGATTGTAGTTTCTCACGGCCGGTATTTGCAGCCTTTTTGATTGTCGTTCATTGGGCGCTGGGCTTTGGCGTAAGCCATATTTCCCTACCTAAAGTTTCGTTGCGTAATGCTGGAGATATCATCAGATTCTATAAAGACTTAGATAGCACCTTCAGACTCAAAGAGTTCGTCCCGCTGAGATAGTTTGAGTTTATCTGAGTGTTTTTAGGCTATAATGGTGTCTCCATCGTTAGGAGACGAAACATCTCGAACAAAAACGTACCTTAGACTACGTCGTAATTCTCGGGGAACAAAAACCGACAAGGGGGCATTGACATTTCTTCGTCGCTGTAAATTATGTAGCGCAGTGTCACTGAACCTTTCACCGTGCCCTAGGACATTTCGGAAGAATGGCAGGACGGTTCATTACTCAAAGTCACCGCCCTTTCAACCTGTCCTTTGTGTACACTCCGCAAGAGTTGTGACCTCGACGATTCTCATTACTGCTAGGAAACGGAATACAATAAAATACCGGAGACGCGAAAACTGGTAACACATTCTGCGGCGTATCGTGACTCGAGAAGTGTACGAAAAAGGCGGTACGGGAGTGTAGGTTTTGGAGGCGAGGGCTCGGTGTCGGAAGAGCGGTCGGGATTAGCGCAGCAGGCAGCGGCGGCGGCGGCGGCCAGGAAGCGGCAGCTGCCCGCCACGAATCACGTCGTACCTGCAGCGACTGGAAGAGGCTCGGGTTTCCACGGGCTCCAGTTTCACTCCCCTTACTCCTCGCCCTTCTCGTATTTTCCTAACATTAGCTCGACTCAATTAATCCCTTTGTGAAACCGCGCTCAATAATGGGCCGGAGGGCACCTAATTGTTCTCGCGATCAGCTGCCGCGCTCTCCGGCGTTCCGTCCATTACGCCGTAATAACAGTAGGCGCCACAAACACTTGGCACCGTAATGCGGCCCGCAGGAGCGCTAATCAAAGTCTGCACCGCCTTCGATCGCCTTAGCGCCACCCTCCCCGCCCCACCCAGCCGTCTCGTTAGCCTACAGTTTTCCGCGCAGACGCGGAATACCTGCCACAGATGCTCAGTTGCAGCGCGCCCTTTGTGCTGTCAGTCAGATAAGGCGGCACTCGGAGGCTCGAATCGTCGCACACCGGTGCTCGATGCCAGCGGCAGCATTCCGACCGCTCCTTCCCCAGAAATACACCCAGTGTCTAGCCCTCTCTTTCCTCATCAGGCAACGAGAACACTCTCCTTCTCACACAAAAATGTGGAAGTAGGGCCAACTCGTGTTATGTATTATTTAGATACCGAGCCGTTCTTGGCACTATGGTTTATCAGATGGACTGAAGGGAGGGTAACGTAATTTACGGCATTTGTAGATTTAGCTCTAATGATGATGACAATGTGTTGGTGTGGCCAATAACCAGAAGTATCTTTAGCGCCCATACGAAAATTTTTTGAGACGAATCACACAGTAATAAAATTTCACCCTCAACTGAAACATAAACAAGCCCTAAAATCATGCAAAGCACACACACACACACACACACACACACGCGCGCGCGCGCGCGCGCGGACAGAGACAGAGAGAGAGACAGAGACAGAGAGAGAGAGACAGACAGACAGACAGACAGAGGGAGAGAGAGGGAGGGGGAGGTAGGGAGGGAGGGAGGGAGATGTACGAAAATCACGCTTTTTGTTAGTTCTAAAACTTACTGTAGAAAAAGGGAAAATCAGTGGATAGAATTAAAATGTTGGGGTGGTGTGTAAATTCGTAGCGTTTTTCCATAAGTTTAAGAAATAAAAAAATGGAAAGAAAGAAGACTGGTGTAACGTCCCGTCGACATCGAGGTCATTAGGAGCGGAGCACAAGCTCAGATTGTGTCAAGGTTGGGGAAGGAAATCGTCCGCGCCCTTTCAAAGGAACCATCCAGGATCGATTTAGAGAAATCACGGGAAACCTAAATCTTGATGGCCGCACGTGGATACTTTAATAAACCTAACAGATACGCATAACACAGACTTTAGTCATCAGTAATGAATTCTCACTCACTATTTACAACAGCCTTCCAACGCGGGGGTACCTTTTCGAGTCCACGACTGTGGATACGATGTGGTGTTGAGGCGGAAAACTCGTCGAGCCATGTTCATCTGGAAAGGAAGTTCCCTGAAGATTGCTCATAGAGAGCGGGAAAGGTGAAAATCTGAGGGCGCAACATCAGACGTATAAAGTGGCCGCGGAATAAATTCCCAACCGAACTCCCGTATTGTGTTTTTGTTACTCCAGCAGAATGCGGGCGGGAGTTATCGTGGAGTAGCATCGCTTCAGGCAGTAGGCTCGGAGTGCGTGGGCAAGACGTCTCACTTGTTGACAATAAACGTGACAACCCGTGGAAGCAACTCCGCACCATCCCTGTTCCACCAAATGCATAACATTATCATTTGTAGATGCGCGCCTTGTTTGGACAGAGTCATTCGCTTCTTTTTCTTATGTTAGCACAAAGACAACATTCCTGGTCACAAGTAACAGTAAGGACAGGAATCGTCGGCACTGTTCACGAGCCAAATGGTGTGGAGCAATCAGAGATTCACATATGACTGTCTGCCGATTTTTGAGATTTAGGCTTACAGTATGCGGTACCCATATACCTGATTTTTCAACCTTCCCTATTGCGTGCAAATGTCGCGTGATGGTAGAATGACAACAGTTCGTCACATTTGCCAGTTATCGATTACACTGACGTGGATCATTGTGGATTAATGCGTTTAAATAGATTCACTAATGTTATGAGGATACTCCTTAAAACGAGAAAATTATTTTCTTGTCATGCTCTGTCCAATGACATTATCTCTATACATGACACAAATGTTTGTGGCTGCTCCCGCTGCTGTCACCCCTCTATTGAACTCAAACTTCATTTTCTACAGTCCACAGCTCCACTCACTATCTCCAAATGACAAAATGACAATATTTAAACTCAAATAGCAACAGTGAATTACAAATAAAAAATGGCAATCGGTAAATAAACCCACAGCAACTGGAATACAAACATGTAAAACAAAAACCCTACGAACTTATGCGCCAACATAATAGTGTTGTATGTAGCTGTGACTGGCTTATCCTTGTAATAGAAAGGATGAGGCATCTACTCTGTAACATGCTAAAATCGCCAGCGTAAAAGCTCTCTGGAGCCCAGACACTACACAAGATTTGAAAAGCTTTGCCGCACACACCACAACGTCAGCTAAAATAGAGGACAGATCCCATCCTAAGCTTGCTTCTATCTCCTCATCAAAACATAAACAGCACTCAGTTGAAATGTGGCGTACAGTAAGTTGGACGTCGCAAGCATTAGTAAGTGGGGGAGGGGGGAAGGGGAGATGATATCTTCTCGCCGGTGTATGCAGCCACGTGTTAGGATTAGAAGACTATTAATAGCAAACATCGACCTTAATTTGAGGAAGAAATTTGGTCGAGTGTGGCTCAAGTAGCCGTCCGTCCTCCCACACTTATTTTTGTCTCGTATCTCTAAATCACATCAAGTGAATGCTAGGGCCGTTGCTTCAGTAAATGTGCGCCTTATTTTCTACACCACACATGTACAAATGAGCCAGTGTTTCGCCTCCAATAACGTAGATATCGACTGGCGGTAAACTTATCCTCATTTCTTTAGTCAATAATTGTCAACTGGATCCGTATCCATGACTCAGAATCACACTACATTAATTGCTAAGGCACGAACATAGACAGGTTAGAGTATACCCTGCGTGCGGACAGATGGTATAAACGATATTCCTCTCCTCAGATGAAAGTGACGTGGTGTCGGGATGGACAGAAAAATTGGTGTCGGATCAAGAGTGATCAAAAATCCAAGTCCCTGTAGAAACAGATAACGCCGCAAAACACACAACTGTATCGCTCCTGCAGTCTGATGTACAACAAGCACCTGCAGTGATGACTAAGCCTGAAGTGTACATACAGCAGCGGGAGAAGATGCATCTCGTACATTTCGCTGTCTTTCGGATGTTGAGAGTTCGTAAACAGAAACCACATTTAAGTGCTTGCGGCAGAAAAATATAAAAAAAACCGTTCTCTAAAATTAAATGAAAGTCCGCGTAATTTGCTGTCGAACCAAAGATGATCATTATGAAGAGCTTCCTTCAACAAGGCCAACCTGCGTCTGCGTGCAGCTGAGGTACCACTTAGTGCTTTTCTTTTCAAAGCAGAAAGACATTGCATATTGTGTAGCAGGCAAAACCAAAACGTTATTTCGTCAGAACAAAAACTGTAGGAAATTCTGTTGTCCACCGATGTAGTTATATTGTCTTATGACGAACGCAGTGCTTAGAGATCTTTGTAGCTATGCTGGTAAATAAAAGGATGCTCGAGAGCCAAAAACGCAGCTTATTACCGCAGGTAGTTCTTTGACAGAACAGCCCACAGGTGGACTGATCTGTCACAAATGCACAGGGGGAACTAAAGAGTCACAATTTCTCATTTAATTCGCGAACTGCGTGAACTCACTTGGATACTGTCTCACGCCTTGCAAATCTCAAGAGCATATTAACCAAGTACAGCCAGCACACTAAAATAACTCCTTCAGTATGTGGTTAGGTTTGCCTATGGCATAATACAATACATTTGCAGAATGCGGAAAGTGCAGCAATTGCAATAAAAAGCTCAAAGTAAGCAAAGTTTATGCCAGTCTAGAGAACACCCTGTTCTGCGAGAGAACATGCCTCACGATCTGCTAGAGTATAGACAGACGCTCATCGAAATATGAATCTCTCTTGCTTGACGGTATACATTTACGTCTACATCTACATCTACAAAAAACGGCTCTAATCACTATGGGACTTAACATCTGAGGTCATCAGTCCCCTAGACTTAGAACTACTTAAACCTATGTAACCTAAGGAGATCACACACATCCATGCCCGAGGCAGGATTCGAACCTGCGAACGTAGCAGCAGCTTGGTTCTGGGCTGAAGCGCCTAGAATCGCCCGACCACCTACATCTACATACACACTCCGCAGACCACCGTATGGTGCGTGGCGGAGGGTACCCTGTACCACTACTAGTCATTTTCTTTCCCGTTCCACTCGCAAATAGAGCGAAGGAAAAACAAGTGTCTGTACGCCTCCTTCAATCCGACCTGGTACTGATCCCGAACACTCTAGCAGTATTCAGGAATAGGTCGCACCAGCGTCCTATATCCTCCTTTACATATGAGCCACGCTTTTCTAAAATTCTCCCAATAAACCAAAGCTGACCATTCACCTTCTCACAAGCTCATTCCATGTCCCATGGCTTTGCAATCTTACGAATCGATATTTAAACGACGTGACTGTGTGAAGGAGGCCACTACTAATGCTGCATCCGAACATTACGGCTTTGTTCTTAGTACACATCCGCTTACGTTTTCCTACATTTGATGCTAACTGCTATTCATCACACCAACTAGAAATTTTGTCTACATCGTCCTGTATCCTTCTGCTGTCATTTAACACCACAGAATCATCAGCGAACAACATCAGTTTGCTGCCCACCCCGTCTGCCAAATCATTTGTGTACGTAGAGAACAACACCTGTCCTATCACACTTCCCTGGGGCACTCCTGAGGATACACTTGTCTCTGGTGAGCATTCACCGTCGCGAACAACAATCTGGGTTCTAATGCTTAAGAAGTCTTCAAGCCACTCACAAATCTGTGAACCGATATGCTCCTACATTTATTAACATCGTATCAAATGCTTTCCGGAAATCTACAAATAAGAATCTGGTTGTTGCGCTTCATCCATAGACCGCAGAATACCATGTCAGAAAAGGGCAATCTGAGTTTCGCACGAGAGATGATTTCTAAAACCGTGCTAATTCTTGGACATAAGCTTCTCAGTCTCGTGAAAATTTGTTATATTCGAAATGAGAGTACGTTCCAGTATTGTGCAGCAAACCGAAGTTAGGTATATTGGTCTGTAATTTTGCGGGTTCGTTCTATTACCTGCTTCTGCTATGGGCCATTTGCTAGTCGGTTTACACGACTGATCACGGTGAACATGGGCTACCGAGTATTCCCTCTCAGTGTCCACGCACAATGGTTTAGAGCGCCATCCGTTTAGCAGTGCAAATGCTTTCAGCAAAACAGGGGTTGCTTAAGACGAACCCTCGCAGTGGTGACCTCTGGCTGTCAGTTATGATTACCCGGCGAGGCGCAGCGGGGCGTTATTACATAAACACGCCCTAAAGCCCGCGGGAGATTCACTTTCTATTGGCAGCGGTCGAGCGTGCGCAACCGCTCCGACAGCCCGGCTCCTGGCATTTATGTGCAAATGAGGATACGCTGCGCTGCCGTCCAAATTAAATAATAGCTCCAAAGTGACGTAACGGTGATTGTCGCAAATTCGAGTTACCCGTTCGAAACAGACCGGCTTCGGTTTCTGGGTACGCATTTCTCAACGAGATCCCGAAGGCGAGCAGCACCCTCATCTTTTTAAGCGTGGGTCTAATTTTGCACGCTTCTATTATAATGTAATTAGAAGTGTCGCCTCGTGATTTGTACTGCATAACAGCTGATAAGTGGCTCGTTCTACACTACCGTGGCAGGCGGAGCGCATCTCGAACTCACGTGGACCGTGGACACGCTTCCGACACCACAGTGACAATGGACTTGACTGACATCTCATTAGTAATAACTACGTGGAAAGGCATGACGACCCGCTCCCCCCCCCCCTCCTCCACCCCCACCCCCACCCCCCGGATTACGAAACCAAGAATGTGGAGGGATCACACGGCACTAACGAGTTAGCTCCACCTCACTGAGGAATACGCAATGTCCTAATATTTCATTCTGACGTCTCCCACGAATAGACTTTTTTACACGTGGGACTTTTTATAATTCTGTTTTGTTGATCTGGAAAACGAACTTACGTTCAGTACTTAGCAGTCCCCTTTGGAACACAGGCAGTCTTAAACTAACATTGCAAATAAATATCAGCTCCTTGCAACAAAAATCTCCCACAGCTGACAGGTTAGGAGACAATACCTTTTCCTCCGCCAAACAGTATAGCGACACGTGTACAGCTAAAATTTCACAAGAATGTTAATCTATGCGGCTTCAGCTGTCACAATGAGTGTCGAGCTAAAACGTATTTCCGGAGGCGGGAATGGTGCTCTGAACCATTGTAAGTGGACACTCTGAAAGCAACCGTAACGTCGAACACAAAGTATGACTCGTTCTTCAACGGGGTATTTCCGAATAAAGTAAAGTCTATGTATCTAAAAGACTCAATCTGCGAAGGAGACTGGTTACTAGTGTTGAATGCAGTGTAACGACTCGCAACATCCGTCATCTCTGAGACGCGTATAATTACAATCACTCTCATTTCCCGTGTTCTACGGAAAGAGAGGAATTTGCTGTTCCTGTATATGGATGCTTTGTTTCAGATAAATATCTTTTATTAGCGAACCCTAGAATTTTTAGATGACAAAACCAGTTCATAGTAAAATAAATTCTTGAACATTTATCTGTATCGTGAGTCTGTCCGGCTTTCAGAATGCTCTCCAAGGAAAGGAAATAGGTTTAGCGTCCCGTCCACAACGAGTCCATTTGAGCTGTAGCGCTATCTCAGACTGGGGAAGTATGGGGGTGGAATTCGGCCGTGTCCTTTTAAAGAAAACGCTTCGGCAATCGCCTTAAGCGAGATACGGAAATCACGGAAAAGCTAACTATGAGCCGGTCGGATAGTTTATGCGCGTTAGCGCGCGGCTTTCGGGATTCGGGGAGACGCACACAGGCGCCGGGTCGAATCGGTCCTGCCGAGTAACGACGGGGGATGGTGACATAGCCATCCTGCATGCGGATTTTTGGCGATTTCCTACATCAGACTAGTCGAATACCGTGACGGTGCCCAAATCAGTTAACGATTTGGAAACATTTAAAAGAGATTTCACACTTTCGTATGGATAACATGAGACAGACACAAACAGATGGAGTACATAACTTCCGCCCTGGGCAGGGTGTGGGGTGGTGAGGGATGCAGACAGTAATGTCCGGCCACCCGCTACCATTAACACTGTCAGATTCAAATTAACATGCCGACCCCGTTAACATACGGGATAGTGACAGGAAAAAGTAGAGGAAAACCGGAAAGCTAATTCTGGATGGCCGGACTAGGATCCGAACCGCAGTCCTTCCGAATGGAGTACAATGTCTTTCCACTGCGCCCCCTCCCTCGGTAGCAGCTCCGAATACATGTCCTGTATGCTTTCCATGCTTATTCACCACGGTATTGACACGTCAAGTAATGAAAACATATCCGAGGTTTTATTGATTTTGACACAACCTTCCTCTTACGAAATGAATCCTCTTCGTCCGAATCACGAACTGCTCAGAAGCGTGAAGTGAAAAGAAATGTTGAGCGTAGTGTGTGACATAGGCTTCTTAGGGAGAGCACCGGCGTGACGCCTGTGCAGCTGCATGTGTTGTGGGGCGCACCAGCAGGAGATTACGTGTCAGAGTCAGCTAACGAAGAGCCAACTCCTCCGGAGGGCGGCCTCATTGGATTACACTTCAAAGTGAGGCGCCGGGCCATTGCCGCAGTAACTGAGAATAACAGCTTCGCGTGTACACACGCGCAGACTGAGAGCATCAACCGACGAAAGCAGTACGTTTTCTTTCGGTGTTGACGTTCTAGTGATGGAAGTCACTCAACTTTTCTTTTCTTCTACTCCAGTTTAACGCCCACTCCTCAGAACTAGTTTAGTTAGACAAAAATGTCGGCTGTAGTCTTATAGACAGAACCCTTATGTTAATTGTTTGCAGCGATTTAGGGAAAACGTAAGGCAGCTAAATCGAGACAGTAGCAACAGAATTTGGAACTGGTTCCGTCTAAGTGCGATACAGTAATCATTCTTTCCTACGATAAAACCTTTCTGTAGACAAAAGACGTGCTACCATTTGGCACCTGCTACGATTACGCGGGAGATAAAGGTAGTTCCAATATAAAAGTAGGAAATACAGGTGCCACATTAAGATTCATTGGAGGAATACGCAGGACATGTAGTTCACCCTCGAAGGAGGTATCTTCCAACACCGATGTTTGAGTGATGCTCCTCAATCTGTGACAAACACCTGGTAGGCTTGATAGAAGAGATAGACGAGAGCCAAAGAAGAGCAGAGCGTTTTATCATGGGTTCGTTTAGTAAGTACAAAAGCGTCATGTAGGTGCTTATACAGACATCAAAAAAAGAGTTTTGCATCACCTCGGTTCCTAGAGTTCCGGAACCTGTACGGAAAACGGGAATAGAGAAAAATATAAACATCATTCCCGCCCTTTTTATTGTTCATGAAAACCACACATTGCATGTTGCACCACCATACAGCGAGACCTTCAGAGATAGTGGTCCAGACTGCTGTATACACCGGTACCTCTAATACCTGTAGCACGTCCTCTTGCTTTGATGCATGTCTGATTTCGTCGTGGCATACTATCCAGAAGTTCATCAAGGCACTGTTGGTCCAGATTGTCCCACTCCTCAACGGCGATTCAGCGTAGATCCCTCAGAGTTCTTGGTGGGTCACATCGTCCATATACAGCCCTTTTCAATCCACCTCAGGCATGTTCGATAAGGTTCACGTCTGGAGAACATGCTGGCCACTCTAGTCGAACAATGTCGTTATCCTGAAAGAAGTGATTCACAAGATGTGTACGACGGGGGCCCGAATCGTAGTCCACGAAGACGAATGCCTCACCTATAGGCTGCCGATATGGTTGCACTATCGGTCGGAGTATGGCATTTACATATTGTACAGCCGTTACTGCGCCTCCCGCGACCACCAGTGGCGTACGTCGGTCCCCCATAATGTCACCCCAAAACAGCAGGGAACCTCCACCTTTTTGCACTCGCTAGACAGTGTGTCTAAGGTGTTCAGCCTGACCAGGTTGCCTCCAAACACGTCTCCGACGATTGTCTGGTTGAAGGCATTTGCGACTCTCATTGGTGAAGAGAAAGTGATGCCAATCCTGAGCGGTCTAATCGGCATGTTGTCTGGCCCATCTGTACCGCACTGCATGGTGTCGTGGCTGCAAAGATGGATCTCGCCATGGACATCGGGAGTGAAGTTGCGCATCATGCACGACATTTTGAGTAGTAACACGATATCCTATGGCTGCGCGAAAAGCATTGTTCAACATGGTGGTGTTACTGTCAGGGTTCCTGCCAGCCATAATCCATAGGTAGCGGTCATCCACTGAAGTAGTAGCCTTTGGGCGGCCTGAGCGAGGCACGTCATCGACAGTTGCTGTCTCTTTGTATCTCCTCCATGTCCGAACAACATATCTTTGGTTCACTCCGAGACGCCTGGACACTTCCCTTGTTGAGACCCCTTCCTGGGACAAAGTAACAATGCGGACGCGATCGAACCGCGGATTTACCGTCTAGGCACGGTTGAACTACAGACAACACGAGCCGTGTGCCTTCTCCCTGGTGGAAGGATGGGAACTGATCGGCTGTCGGATCACCTCCGTCTAATAGGTGCTGTAAGGTTGTTTACATCTTTGGGCGGGTTTAGTAACATCTCTGAACAGTCAAAGGGACTGTGTCTGTGATACAATATCCACATTCGAAATCTATCTTCAGGACTTCTGGGACAGGGGTGATGCAAAACTTGATGTGTGTAATACTAATGTGGTAGATGCAACTAGAGAGGCGTTTCGCATCACGGTTTTTTGTTTACTGTTTAAATTCCGGGCGAGTAAGCTTCTTAAAGAGCAACCAACAGCCTGCCTCTTCATATGTATACAATCTGACCAAAAGTATGCGGACACGTACTTGTGATCAGTAATTTGGGTGTGCTCACCCTTTGCCATTACGACTGCTGGAACTCCGCTGAGGTACTTTCAATGAAAAAGGAAGGAGTGGCAACCCGCTCTTCTTCGAGTGCCAAATCAAGAGGAGGTGGTGATGGTAGAGTCTGGAGGGAAGTCGACATCCTAATTCATCACAAAGGTGTTATAACTTTGGGCAGGCCACTCCGTTTCATAAATGTTGTTGTTTGAAGCATTGCCTCAAATATATCGCTTTATGACAGGGTGTACTGTCGTGCTGATACAACCGTCGTCTCCGAACTGTTCCCCTACTGTACGTGGTACACAATGCCGTCAGTAGTGTCACTCCACTGTTGACACTACACTAAACATCATTGCAGGTAACGTTCTCTAGAAATTGGCCGACACATCGAATTGCCAAGGTGTATACCTCGCTACATCACTCGTTTGCAGTCATACACTGTCCAGTGGCGTCGCTCTTTGCACCACAGACTGCAGGAAAGGTCGGTTGCTGGTGTGCTGGTCGTGCCTTCAAACTCTCAAGGGATTCCTCCGCTAGTATCCATGAGGTCTGCCTGGTCTTGGTCGCTATTAGTCGACTGGGGCAGTTTTAGAAGAGTTGTAATGTTAGTCCGGTGACAGTGACTGGTTTCGGTTCGAAGTCTCATTCTGCTGTTACTGCTTCTATACAGACTACGCATTAGTCCCCGCCTTCCTTTATACTGGTAGGTCTGCCTTTCGTGACATGTAGTGGTCAGTTACGCATTACGTAATAGTGTCCGGAGATTTTTGATCAGATGGTGTATGTCTCGCGCAAAAACTACGGAGAAACAATTAGAGGATCGAGCTTATTCGGATGCTTATCGACAGTTGTTTTCTTCGAGCACCATTTGGGACTGGAGCACGAAAGAAGAGTAAGAGTGACTGTGAGTCACAGTATACGCTCCGACACACGCCGTGACATTATTTACCGAGCATAAATCTAGATTTCCTCGATTTCTTTCGCCATGTAATAACATTTGATGATAGTGATCGAGTTATTGGCCGTACATTGTGTTGATAATATCTGACCTTACTGGGACTAATACAAGGTGGAAAATGCGTTGCCCGTTCGGCAACAAGAAAATGTGATGTCTGGAAGCGGTTCTGTAGCTTCCCATGAAGGTGGTTACACGTGACACTGAGAACGAAAGTGGTGAGTCCTGCCATTGCATCAGTCTCCGCTATGATTCACAAGACACAAGCCGGCCACGGTGGTCATGCGGTTCTAGGCGCTCCAATCCGGAGCCGCGCTGCTGCTACCGTCGCAGGTTCGAATCCTGCCTCGGGCATGGATGTGTGTGAGGTCCTTAGGTTAGTTAGGTTTAATTAGTCCTAAGTTCTAGGGGACTGATGACCACAGCAGTTGAGTCCCATAGTGCTCAGAGCCATTTGAACCATTTTGAACAAGACACAAGTGTGATTCCTCTGACAGCCTTCATAATTATTGTCACATATCTGTGCTGTCTGTTTACGCCTACTGTAAACAATTTGAGTTTTTTACTGTTCTGTAGGCTGTGTGGTGATCAGTAACGG
Organism: Schistocerca gregaria; assembly: GCF_023897955.1. Classification (NCBI taxonomy): domain Eukaryota; kingdom Metazoa; phylum Arthropoda; class Insecta; order Orthoptera; family Acrididae; genus Schistocerca; species Schistocerca gregaria. The sequence continues at coordinate 861,452,628 of NC_064931.1, read as the reverse complement.
AGCAGAAGTTGTCTTAATGTCGATTTGTGAAAGATATTGCTCTAATATTATTAATCTAGTAATGCGTAGATTCACAATGGCGCTTAGAGAAACTACAGAAAATTGAATTTGGAAATTTGTAATCCGTGGGTGTGATGTCAATCCCTCTGGTACTGTGTAGGTGTGATGTCAATCCCTCTGGTACTGTGTAAATACAGCTTTCTGAACATTTCGGAAGAAAATCGCTCGGCAAGATCCGATGCACTGTGGAGCGTAGCGTAGGGCTCTCGTTTCTGATTGATAGACACGCCGATACGAGCTGTCGATGGTACCTCAAACAGTTACAGAATGTGTCCAGCATTACCTCGGAACAGCGACAAAACTATTTTTCGCAGCTATTTTACATTGTGTGACAAACTGTGACCCATCGTCATCTAGAACTGCTATCAAAAAGCATCGTGTCCAGTAATTTTGCTCGCTTTGATGTCCTTTCTTCTAACTTGCTGGGAAAAAGGGTTTCACACAACAAATTTCGAAATCGATCCTCATCGCGTTCTGGAAATTTATCTGCATCTCTCTTGTAGAGACTTTCGCCTCTGCCTTGCATTAGTAAAATGCTACCTTACATTACTAAAGTACTATTTTGGATTTTTCATGTATTGTATTAGAAGGTCATTACACTTCTCAGATTTATAAAAATATTATTTGTTTAATGATTGCCAGTAATATCAGGTATATGTGACCAGATATGTGCATAGTGGTTTTAACTTGCATCAATTTCGTCTTTCATATCAAAATCAGATTTCAATACATGGATTTGTAAAAGAAAAGCGTTGAGATTTTAAAACTGCTACTGCTGCTGGGGTGTCTACTGACAATGTTACAAGCTATTTGCTATAACCTATTCGACAGGCAAAATACACTCGTAATTCTTTCAGTGATTTTTATGGGATAAAGAAACATAAAACAAAAATAGGACTCGCGCTTTGAGGCCTTGAGTGAGTTTGCGCTTATCAAAACATGTCGTATAAACAGCCGTATCCTTTCACTGCATTGTCTCAGAAGCTTACATTTTTACACCTCACGTGGTCTGTAGACCCTAGTATTTGACGTAAATTTCAACTTGATAACTACAGCCGTTCCTGAGAAAAATGTGTCTTAACAGACTGACAGACAGACAGCTGGACAATAAAGAGATTCTGTGAGGGCTCCGTTTCCACCGACTGAGATAAGGAACCATAAAAATGAGTCAAAGTCTACAACAATAAGATTTTTAGTGGCACTTTATATAAAGAATAATCTCATCTGATTTCACAAAAAACAGTCTGATAAACAGATGATTAATTATCTTTGTAATTCTGTAGAATGCGTGTTACTTTCGTTATTTATATCTTTAGACGGTTTTTAGTCCTTAATATTCGAAGGGCACTTGTAAATTATCGAATAATATGATTTGTTTATACAGAGTGTTTTGCTATCTTGTGACCGGTTCGTGAATTACAATGAAACATTTTATGGAGCGTTATATTTTCTGAATTTTATCGAATCACTTCAGAAGTGAGGCTACCGCACAGTCGGATGATTAAATGAATGGTTTAATACCTCAGCGCTGCTCTCAAAATCCGAGCCGTGCGCTCCGCAGGAATAACAATTTCTGGTCCGTGGTCCGCGCCACAGATTTACACAGAGGCGAGCTCCAACAAAAGCCCCTCTAAATAATTCCGTCTGGCCATCCTCGCTTCACGGAAGAAATAGCCGCTGCGGTTCGCCGCATACAACGGCGTTAAAGGTTTACTCGGCTAATCTCGGCTTTGCGAAAGCAGTTTTGCGTTGGTCAGTTATTTGTTGCTTTCTGGAACAAAGCTTACGCTGGGATAGCCTTGTGTATTCAGCATACCTCTGGTTATCACTCGACAGTCCGTTTCCGCAACTCAGCCGCAATAAACTTATTTCAGTGATATTCATAAGGAAGGTAATAGTCGTACGTTAAGTAAATAACTTTGTCTTTTGATGCAAATGGTTCAAGAAGTATCTGAAAATTGCTGTTAAACAATGATTTTTTGACTTACATTGTTAGTGTCGTTCTGCATCTAACCAGATACAGAATAAGCAAGACGCAACATAGAGCTGAAAATTTACGCTAACGTTGGTACACTCCTGGAAATTGAAATAAGAACACCGTGAATTCATTGTCCCAGGAAGGGGAAACTTTATTGACACATTCCTGGGGTCAGATACATCACATGATCACACTGACAGAACCACAGGCACACAGATACAGGCAACAGAGCATGCACAATGGCGGCACTAGTACAGTGTATATCCACCTTTCGCAGCAATGCAGGCTGCTATTCTCCCATGGAGACGATCGTAGAGATGCTGGATGTAGTCCTGTGGAACGGCTTGCCATGCCATTTCCACCTGGCGCCTCAGTTGGACCAGCGTTCGTGCTGGACGTGCAGACCGCGTGAGACGACGCTTCATCCAGTCCCAAACATGCTCAATGGGGGACAGATCCGGAGATCTTGTTGGCCAGGGTAGTTGACTTACACCTTCTAGAGCACGTTGGGTGGCACGGGATACATGCGGACGTGCATTGTCCTGTTGGAACAGCAAGTTCCCTTGCCGGTCTAGGAATGGTAGAACGATGGGTTCGACGACGGTTTGGATGTACCGTACACTATTCAGTGTCCCCTCGACGATCACCAGAGGTGTACGGCCAGTGTAGGAGATCGCTCCCCACACCATGATGCCGGGTGTTGGCCCTGTGTGCCTCGGTCGTACGCAGTCCTGATTGTGGCGCTCACCTGCACGGCGCCAAACACGCATACGACCATCATTGGCACCAAGGCAGAAGCGACTCACATCGCTGAAGACGACACGTCTCCATTCGTCCCTCCATTCACGCCTGTCGCGACACCACTGGAGGCGGGCTGCACGATGTTGGCGCGTGAGCGGAAGACGGCCTAACGGTGTGCGGGACCATAGCCCAGCTTCATGGAGACGGTTGCGAATGGTCCTCGCCGATACCCCAGGAGCAACAGTGTCCCTAATTGGCTGGGAAATGGCGGTGCGGTCCCCTACGGCACTGCGTAGGATCCTACGGTCTTGGCGTGCATCCGTGCGTCGCTGCGGTCCGGTCCCAGGTCGACGGGCACGTGCACCTTCCGAGGACCACTGGCGACAACATCGATGTACTGTGGAGACCTCACGCCCCACGTGTTGAGCAATTCGGCGGTACGTCCACCCGGCCTCCCGCATGCCCACTATACGCCCTCGCTCAAAGTCCGTCAACTGCACATACGATTCACGTCCACGCTGTCGCGGCATGCTACCAGTGTTAAAGACTGCGATGGAGCTCCGTATGCCACGGCAAACTGGCTGACACTGACGGCGGCGGTGCACAAATGCTGCGCAGCTTGCGCCATTCGACGGCCAACACTGCGGTTCCTGGTGTGTCCGCTGTGCCGTGCGTGTGATCATTGCTTGTACAGCCCTCTCGCAGTGTCCGGAGCAAGTATGGTGGGTCTGACACACTGGTGTCAATGTGTTCTTTTTTCCATTTCCAGGAGTGTATATTATGTTGAGTTACGTATCCAAATGATATGCAATTTCTCTCTCTCTCTCTCTCTCTCTCTCTCTCTCTCTCTCACACACACACACACACACACACACACACACACACACACATCTATATATATATTACTACACAAGAAGCAGCAAAAACGCCGAGAGACCGGCTTGAGGATCAAGAGAAACAGCGGGATGAATGCTGAAATGACCTGGACCGATGCCTCATGGTATTTTTTTATTAGCATACGTCTTATATACCGTAAGGATATCGATAATGGTGCACAGGTTTCATAAATATGAAGAAATCATCACTTCAATAGTCAGTTTGTTTGTACTGAATGTCCAGTGTTCTAGTAAACACTGTATTACTGTAGATGGCAAGCACTTGTTTTCCTTCGTGAACGAATTTACCTAGTCAGTTACAGTGAGATTAACCATTCATCGTGGAATTCGAGCAAAGGAGTCATTTGTCTTTTCCACACACACATCTGAACTGTAAAAACTGATGTCATGTCAACTGACAGAACAGTTTCTAGGAATGACTGGGGATAGATTCCAGCAGCTCATTGGTTATATTCTTAGAATTACCAATTGAAGTGTCACATGTCCTCTTCAACATATGGTGGGCAAAAGGGATGACTCCTAAGGACCCTTCATAGGACTTGAAGATCTAAAAATGTTACCGTTGTTGTAATTAAGGGACATGTATTTAATATTTTTCTGGTTCTGTGGATTGCAGATTCTCTAAATCTAAAAATCAAGCCATTTAGATGTCCAGAACTCGTTTCTTGTTAAGTTTTTCAATAGAGTTGGTTGAAAACTCGTGCACTTTCCTCCTCACTTTTCCAACCTTCTGTATTCCTTGTGTAGTTTGCATTGGTAATATATCCCCTCCACGCACACATTACTATTACTATGACAAACAGCCATGGTCAAGGTAATAGTTCCATACGTATCACCCATGCAGATGAATTACACCCTTACAGACTCAGTCTGGTCGTTGCTTGACCCTCTATTAAATTTTTGATGTGGTTCAGGTGAATCATCATACACAACTGACAGTTCGTGCCCACTACGCGGATTATAGCCAGTGCTGAAAACAAACTTTATTTAATATTTTCGCGTGTTGACGATCATAGCGTTTACTTACACCAGGAGAGAGCTGTAGGCATTTTTACGTGGAGTTGATTACGTATATTTTGCAGCAATTCTTGAACGATTTCATCTCTCCACATACAGCCTCGTCACCCGAGAATAGTTCAGAGAAGTATCAATATTGCCTGTTATGTAATTTACGTACACCACGAACATTAGCGGGGACCAACTACACTTCCATGAGGCACGTCTAAGGTTACATTTGTTTCAAACGGCGGCTTGCTGCCGGGAATGACAGACTGCTAGAAAGTTGTCAGGTGCAGGAAGAAAGCTAGAGAGATAAGAGAAACCTAACGATACTCTCAAGGAAGTTTACAATTGGTCAATAAGCAAAAAAGTGAGACTGAACATAAAGAAAAAATCAATGAATTTCAATTTTAAGGGGAAAAATGATACTTTAATGTTACATGTAGATGGCACCTCTGTAGACAGTGTAACAAATGCAGAACTTATAACAAAGGTTAGTGAGTGTCATTTGAAGTGCTTTGAACACGCAAAGATACTTCCAAACATAACGTCATCCCCATGTTATGCCCTTAGAGTCCCATCATCAATGTGTAACAGCTAGTGTCTTTTAGTTACACATTATTCACATGTACACTCAATTCTTAATTATGGCATTCTCTTCTACGGATCAAATGCACAAAAAATGAACACTGTTTTCAACCTACAGAAAAGGTCCCTAAGAATAAAAACCAAAATAGTAATCAGCTCATTGTAGAGATATGTTCAGAATACTGTGTGTTTTAACTGCACCGTGTGAACTCATTTACCAGTCAGTTGTAAACATCAAGAATAACATTGATAATTACTGCACAAACAGTTCTCTTCATCACCAATAGAACAAGATCTGGACTTAAATTACATTTACCAAGAAAGAACGAACATAAAATTCAAAATAGCATTTTCTACCAAGAAATAAAGCTGCACAATAAATTGCCAAAGGAGGTTAAAAACACTGCTAAAACAAACTTATTTAAAATCGCAGTTAAAAGGTACATTTTAAGACAAATGTTCTACACATTGAAGGATTACTTAGAGGTTTGGTAAAAAAAATTGACACAAACAAAAGTAACTATGAGTAAAACATCTAACATTCCAAATAACAATTTCGTACTATATTTTTTTTATTTTCTGGAAAAACTTATTCCCGAAGCTATGCAACTTATGATACTAACACCTTGTTGTATTTCTGAGCTTAACATGTCGCTCCTTATCGAGGGATGTTGGCACAGTTTTTCAAGCTAGCAAATGGGAAGTTGTGGTGCAAGAATTGGTCCTGACATCAGCTGATAGTGTGTGTAATGTATGTAGTGCTATGAAACAATGTGTGCATAGTGCGTGTAGTGTGTGCAATGATTTAGAGTCAAGAATGAATAAAGATTGTAGCATTAGCCTTTTATCATTATTAAATAACTTCTCTGTATAACAGTATTGTACACTCGGGGTAAACCAGATGAGGCAGCACTGTGTAAAAAGGGTAACTTGTGGAGGCTGCAACCTTCATTCGGCCATCCTGATTAATGTTTTCCTATGTTACCCCAAATTATGTCAAGATATTTCTACATGGTTCCTACTACAACGTCACGACCGGCTACCTGTCCTATTCTTGCCATTCCAGGCCCGTAGTCCATAAACATCTGTTTATGTGAATTACTTTATTTTTGTTGTTCTTAAATTGTAATACCAAGACATGCCCTTATAAACAGGAGATCTGCGGATAAATAAAAATACTACAACTAATAATAATAATAATAATACTAATACGTTCTGTCAAACGACGAAGTCATTAGAGACGGAGCACAAGCTCAGACCGTGTCAGTGATGGAAAAGGAAATCGGCTGTTCCCTTCCAAAGGAACCATTCCAGAATTTGCCTGGAGCGATTTAGGATAATCGCGATAAACGTAGATGAGGATGGGCGGACGTGGATTTCAACAATTGTCCTCCCGAATGCGAGTCCAGTGTGATAAACACTATGCCACCTCACTCCTTACGGGTTAGGGAACGACAGTGAATGAAATCATTCGTCATTATGTCATTATGTCATTATGTCATTATGTCATTATGTCAATCAAGCGGTCATTATGCCCTTTATTTTAAGAAATCGAAGAAACCACGGAAAAGCTACGTGTCGGTGGCCGAAACACGTATTGTGTTCTTGCCCTTCTGAATGCAAGTCCAGTTGATCCTCATATCTGGTCAAACATTTTCTTTAATATACTGCAGCTGCGAGAGAAGACAGTCCTGTCACTCATTCAATATAGAATGTAAAACGTACCCCGCCATGACCGCTGACCTCGCCTGTACTAAAGTGAATGTGCGCTCACATAACTCAGTTTTGCGCCTATGATACGACCATAAAGGTTGATAATGCGAACTCCTGTGGGGCTCTCTCTGAAAAAATATTAATGAGGAAGGTCACACAGTACTGGAGCTGGGCTCGCTTTCGGGAGGCCGGGGGTTCAGACCCCGTATTGTCTTCCGGATTTAGGTTTTCCGTGACTTCCTTAAATTGATTAACGCGAATGCCGGAAAGGTTCCTTTGAACGAGCACAGCTAATTTCCTTTCCCTGTCCAAGTCTGTCCTCCATCACTGATGACCGCAACGTCGAGAAGAGTGAAAGCCAAACCTTTCTTGTAAAACAATTGAGAATTTCGGTTTTTATTCTGTCCTGTGTTATAGTACATGACTATGTAGCCGAGGTTGTTTGAGCTGCTTTTGCGGTGGCGTTAGATTCAGATGTAGCCTGCTCGAATCTTGGTGGCAGACTACATTTTCAGCACCGTTATGTGACCTTCAAAGAGAGGACGACTGTTGGCGTAAGGTTTCTGTCACCAGTCTAAGTTCCAATGGCCTGGATTAAATTCCAAACCCCACCGCAGTGTCTCATGTAGTAAGGACAGCTGACACGTTGATGGTGACCCGTCCGTCGGGTGGGGATGACCCATTTGGTGCCATTCCAGGCAAAGGCTGTGTACCTGCACCGAGGGTGTCTCTCATCAACAGCTATACCAGACAAATACACTGAAGACAAAGCACTTACACTCTCCGAAATAGCTGTAAGTATGCCGCTGTAAGAAAAACCCTTCCAATTAGGCGGCTGAACATCACCTCGGGGTTCTCCCAGCCAATATACGACTTTTCTTTTTTCCACTCTAGTTAGAATGGAACGAATACATGACTGACTTTTATTCATTAATGGACTGTATATAAAGGCAATACTTCATGAGATATATTGACAAACTGGTAGATAATATTTAGTTCCCAGGTTAAATGAAACCTTCTCGCTTTTATTTCTCTAAGGATACCCACCGAAGCAGTAGCCCTTTCAGACTTAGAGCGTAATTGAGTGTATAGTCACTTCTTCGTTTGACATTGATCAACAAAGGCAACTTAGGACTCTGTTTACAGGGACAAATGATAATATTTGTTGTGGTCATCTGTCTGAAGACTGGTCTGATGCAGTCACCCGCGATAGACTACTTCAACATGTACCCATTTAAAACTGCTTTCGTAGTTGTACTTCGTCCTTGTCTACAATATTTACGCTATTGTCTGCCCTCCCAAATCAAATAAAGTATTAGTAGATCCATTAGTAAGTGTCCTACCAACCTACTGTTTTTTGTCGATTTATAGGATATATTTACTTTTCCTTCAAATGGATCCAGTTCTCCTTAATTATTATCTGATCTACTCAGCTAAACTTCAGTATTATTTTACGTTAGTGTATTGCACAGTCTTTCAGTCTCTTATTGTTTATAGTGGGTAGTGCCCACGCTTTACTGCCATGTAAGGTTAAAAGTCAAATACTTTCGTGAAAGAATTCCTGGCATTCAAATTTATGTTAGATGTTAACATATTTCTGTGATTCAGGAAAGCTTATCGTACTGTTGCTCGTCTAAATTTTACATTTTCGTCAATTATTTTGTAGCTGAGAAGGAAATCTGGTCTACCACTTTTAGTGTCTCATTTACTAACAGAATTCCCTCACCATCACCTACCTTGATTTGGCCAAGCTTCACTTCCTTTGATCACCTTATTTTTATGTTCATCTTATAGCCATAATTCAAGAAATTATCCATTTCATTCGAGTGATTTTCCAAGTTCTTTGCTATTTCTAGTAGAATTACTGTGTCATCAGCAAACCATTATTTTTTCTCCTTGAAATTAAATTTCTGTTTAAAATTTCTCCTTAGTTTCCTATACCTCTTGTCCAATGTACACATCTAATAAATTCGGAGTTAGATTACAACCCGTCCCACTCCGAGCAACAAAAGTAAAATGGAAATACCTCATTCCAACACTTTGTAAATTGAGACATGAAACAAGATTTTAGTATTTTCTCAACTTTAGAGCTGGCTCTTGATCTCATCTGTGGAAGAATGGGTGGAGAAAATGGTTTTGGAGGCACCCGACATTGGAGTGAAGTGAAAGAGGCTACTCGTGGGACACCTCAACCACAATGGACTGTTGGGAATTTCAACGCTTTTCCTCCCGTCAGAACAGTACACTTTTAACATGCCATTTTCAAGCCTGTATGCACAGGTGTTCTCAGCAATACCAAGAGACGTTAAGACCCTCGACTCTTGGGCTTCTGTTCTCTGTCTGATAGTAAGGATTTAGCTTTCCCGACGATTCCCAAAATCACTTACAGCAAATGCTTGGTTAGTTCCGATGAAATGTAGAATGCTGGTTTCCTTCCCCATTTTTGACCAGTCTTAGTTTGCGGTCCAACTCTTTTCGTATTTTAATTTAGGAAATGGTATCGTGTGTATTAAAGAACATGTCGTGCTTTTCCAGTCACTCTTCTCTCCACACGACATGTTTTGGCACGACCGCTGACGTTTGTCTGCATACCCCGATCTCCTGTTATGGTTCGACCTCAGTCCTCTAATGACCTCGACGTCACGGGATGTTAAGCCCTTCCTCCTCAGTCACTTAAGTTTGCATTACTCATATATTCGCAAAGCACAATACTCAGAAAGTGTTCTCAACTGGACTAATAGACCACGTAACACCATAGGAGGATAATAGGGTGTATATTAAAATAGTCACCCTGCAGAGAAGTGCAGTTACAAGCACAATGATAGGGCCAGTCAGAATAACTGTTACTGAGATAACGCCCATAAATTTCTAACGGAGGGCCTATTGGCTGACACCCTAAATGTTCTTCAAATTACCAGTGTTAATCTGAAATAGCGAAACCTTTTAGGCGATGGCGAATGCTTGCGCAGCGCAGCAGGCCAGTCTTGGCGCGTTGTTACAGTGATCGTTTCCGGTAGGATCTCGTGTTCTTAAAAAGAAACCATCTTAATATTCCCACGAATTAAGTTAGGGAAACCAGAGAAAACACAAGTTAGGGTGAAAATACGGAGATCATAGCTCGGATTCATTGAGATAATCAGTCAGGTGAAAATCAGAAAGTCAGAGTAATACATTTCTACATCTACATCAATACTCCGCAAGCCACCTGACGATCCCTCCTTCCCTGTTGCAATCGCGAATGGCGCGTGGAAAGAATGATTGTCGGTAAGCCTCTGCATTATCTCTAATTTATCGCATTTTCTCGTTGTTGTCACTTCGCGAGCCATATGTGGGAGGAAGTAATATGTTGTTCGACTCTTCTCGGAAAGCACATCTTCTAAATTTTGATAGCAGGCAGTTTCCCGATGCACAACGCCTCTCTCGAAGCGTCTGCCACTGTACATCTCTGTATCGCTCTAGCGCCGACTAAAAGATCCCATGACGGAACGATCTTCTCTATCTCTTCTACAGTTCTACCTGATAAGGGTCCCAGATGGATGAACAATACTCAATAAGCTCCTTATAAGCTACTTCTTAATTGGATGCATTAAATTTCCGTTAGATTCTTCCTGTGAATCTACTTTTCCTACTATTTGTTTTATTTAGTTATTCCTAGTTATTCCACCTAAGGTCGCTCAGTATAGAAAGTCGTAGATATTTGACGGTAGTTGCTGTTGTACACTGAGGTGACAGAAGCCATCGGACACCTCCCAATACGCCTGGCGATCTGAGGCGCCTTGTCACGGTCAGCCCGGCTTCCCCGTCGGAGGTTCGAGTCCTCCTTCGGGCATGGTTGTGTGTGTTGTCCTTAGCGTAAGTTACTTTAAATTAGATTAAGTAGTGCGTAAGCTCAGGGACCGATGACCTCAGTAGTTTGGTCCCATAAGACCTTACCACAAATTTCCAAAATACCTCTCAATATCGTACCGGACCTCCTTTTTCTGGGCGTACTGTAGCAATCGACATGGCATGGGCTCAGGTCGTTGGAAGCCCTTGCAGGAATACTGAGCCCTGCTGCCTTTGTAGCCATCCATAATTGCAAAAGTGTTGGTGGTGCAGGATTTTGTGCACAAACTGACCTTTCGATTATGTCCTACAAATACTCGATAGCATTCGTGTCGGGTGATCTGGGTGGCCAAATCATTCACTCAAATGGTCCAGAATTGGTGCCCAAGTAGCCGAACATATACATTTACAGTCAAAGATCCACGTAAACACAGCCCACACCATTAACGAGCCAGCACCACGAGCTTGCACAGTGCCTTGTTGACAACTTGTGTCCGTGGCTTCTTGGGGTATGTGCCGCACTCGAACCCTATTTTCAGCTCTTATCAAGTGAAATCGGGACTCATCTGACCAGGCCACGGTTTTCCAGTCGTCTAGGGTCCAACTGATACGGTCACGAGCCCAGGAGAGGCGCTGCAGGCGATGTTGTGTAGTTAGCAGAAGCACTCGTATTGGTCGGCTGCTAATATAGCCCATTAACGGCAAACTTCCCCACACTGTCCCAAAGGATACGTTCGTGTTACGTCCCACATTGCTTTCAACGGTTATTTCACTGTGTGTTGCTTGTCTGTTAGCATTGACAGCTCGACGCGAAAGCCGCTGCTCTCGGTCGTTAAGTTAAGGCCGTCGGCCACTGCGTTGTCCGTAATGAGGCGTAATACCTGAAATTTGGTATTGTCGTCACACTATTGACCGTATGGATCTCGGAATATTGAATTCCCTAACGATTTCCCAAATACAATGTCCCATACTTCTAGCTCCAACTGCCATTCCGCTTTCATAGTCTGTTAACTCCCGTCTTGCGGCCATAATCACCTGAGTATAAAAGACAGGCCAATGCACTGCCCTTGCGTACGCGTTGATACCGTCATCTTTATATGTGCCTATCACTATCCCATAGCTTCTGTCACTTGGGTGTACAGTCGTGGATTGCTTTTCCCGTGCGTGCCGTATACATATGGGTCAACTTCACCATGCATCAGTCCTCTGTATATCGTTACTGTCTTCTGGCTTTGTACCTTCTTACAGTCTTTTGGAAAGCATTTGGTCATTATTTTGGTAAGTACATTTTTCACGCAGATGATTTAAGAGCTATAATAGCGATAATATTATACAACTTTGATACCCAGTAATTTAAAATCGAAGCGTACGCTGCGTTTGTGGACACGGTCAGCAGACTATGAGTAGACGAGTGTGTGGAACGCGCCTTCTTATTGTCAGATCCGTCTACGTTCGCAAAAGTCACTCATTCTGTCCGATTTTTCTTTGTACAGTGGCCTACCCTTTTCCTGTGGTTTTGCGGTCCTCGCTGTAGACCCACGAACAGTGTCAAGATTGCTGGTACGGTCAGTCTTTAACTGGCAGGAATGTTTTGTGCTGCCGACCGAGCAGCAAGTCCATCGACGCGAGCTAACCCTCAGACAACATCCCGTGTAAAACATAACTTGTGCCGTCCTAGAATTTCTTGTCATTGCCCTGACTCTTAGCTTTCACGTTATCTTATTTTTTGAAGGTTAACTGAGAAACTTGGACATTGAAGTATATAAAAATATAAACGTTTTGAGAAAATTGTACTTTTGAACGGCTGGTCACGAGCCCTCACGAGGCCTGACGCCTACCACCTCGCCTCGGATCCACCTCTCTAACCAACGAACTTCATCGCCCTGAAAATGTACTACCCGAGGGTTGTGAAAATGACAATAAATCATATATCTCTGTGGAATCTAAAGTACATTATTTGGAGCGACGATCTGCCTCGAAAGGTCAGTTGGACGAAGCACGCGTTTGACTTGACGACAAGAAGGTTGCCAACACGGGAAGGTAGCCACTAACTGGCGTTCATCACAGCAACGTCATTCATTCAGCACCTATCGCAGGACACAAAACTTCACAGAGCTACAGCGTAGTGGTCGCATGGCGTCAAAAACAGCACCTGATGACCAATACCTACAAACTGCGGCTAGTAGGTATCCCAAGGAGAATGCAATAAAGCCGCAAACTTCTTTTTTGGTGCCAACTGGGAAGGCTGCGACGACCGAGCCACCCCCATACGATATACCTGGCCTTACTAATAACGGTGCCGTGAGGGGTGTGGTCACACGGACTGGAACCTCTATGAATGTGAGCGGGTTTGCTTCACCGACGAGTATAGCTTTTGTCTGACGCGTGATGGTCATCGCTGAGAAGTGCGGAAGAGGCCAGGTATGAATGCATTTGTAAATTTGCCTCACTGCAACTTAGCCTAAGCCTCAAAGACAAACAAAGGATGAGTGAATCCTAAATTAGTGGAAGGAGTGCTATGGATGAAGCTGTCAACGAATTCGAAAGTACAGTTCTGTCTATCGAAGTTTTGGTGTTACGTTAAATCAGTAAAAGGATCAAAGCCATCTGTCCAGACGCTCTGTGGACATAATAGCATCGAAACGGAGGATGGCAGAGAGAAGGCCGAAATGCTAAATGTTCCAAAACTGTTTCACTGAGGAAGAATGCACTGCAAGTCATCCGATAAATCGTCACACGAACGTAAAAATGGAAGATATCTAAATAGGTGACCAGGGTATAGACAAGCAACTGAAATCGTTCAACAGAGAAAATGCCACTGGAGATGACGGGATACCAACACGATTCTACATAGACTGTGCAAAATAACTTGCTTCTTTTCTAGCTGCAGTGTACCGTAAGTCGCAGGAGGGGTGAAGCACTCTTAATGATATATAAAACACGTGTCATTCCCGTTTTCAAGAAGGGTCGTCGAACAAGCGCACGGACACCTGTATCTCTAACGTAGATGTGTTATACATTTCTGGAACATTTTTTATGCTCGCTATTATAATACAGGGTATTTCAAAGATGAGAATGGCCTAATTTTGGACTGTGATAATTGCGGAACATGGGACGCACCGTCAATGAAATGTGTATTTTTTGACTAGGTGTGGTCTAAAATTTCAGAAAATCGTAGCTAGATGTCAGCCAATGTGTCTTCCTAGCTTACAGTCGATTAGGAGTAAGATGGCGTTCGGTCAACAGAAGGGGTTTTGTGTGCTGCAGTTTGCAAAGAGTGAGTCAATGATTTCAATCCAGCTGCTTTTCGTCGGCATTTTGATATTGATCCGCCTACATCCAAAAACATTCGTCGTTGGAATCGCCAATTTGAGGACACAGACTGTTTGCTCGCACTTCTGGTGACGTGGTGGAAAGAACTCGATATTACATTCTAGCGGAGTCGTCGAAAGTCGCCGCGCCTCATACGACTGTCTGGCGAGTCTTAAGGCGTCGTTTCATCTATAAATCACACAGGCTACAGTTAGTTCAAACGCTCCGGGACGGTGATAAAAAGGAAACGGCTTGACTTCAGCAGTGCCCCGCTAGAGGACATGGAAGACGGTACATTTTTTACCACGGTTAATTTTCAGTGCTGTGGCAACAGTCATTGTTAGTTGTAAAGTAAACAGATACAACGTGCGCATATCCGGACTCCAGATCCCTCATATCATTAATGATCACGGGAAAAAGTGCACGGCCCCTTCATTTTTGAGAAAAACACAGTGACTGAAACTGCTGCTTAATTTGCTTTTTGTCACAACTTTAGGAGCACTTCGATGACTTCATTTTCCATCAGGATGGAGCTCCACCACACTTGCACAACAACTTACGTCGCTGTGCCTCAACTCTGGGTAGAGAGCGCAGGACTCCGAGACACTGTCCTGCACTCGCGGCCTCCAGACATGATCCCAGGCGATTTTTTCTTGTCCATATATGTGAAGGAAAGTGTGTTCATTTCACCTTTACCCGTGGTGAGTCATCAAAGGTGTAGACCCACTTCAGTCCTTGTAGAGATAGCCAGCAGCCATCTGTTGCGACTGTGCAGGTGCACAATCACCATCTAAGAGTCTTACGGAGAATATAGCAAGTCCGTCAACCAAAACTTGTGCACGCACAAAATTTTTGGAATTGTCTTTAGAACCAGCAATGCTGTTAACCAGTCCCTTGCTGAATTATCAACACATGTGCAAACACTAACAGTCCCTACTTCTCACATATTGTCCATATACTATGACCAACAGAAACGTGTGCAGTGAATTGATACTTAATTTAAAGAACTGGTGTCTATACAATTATAAATTTAAAACATAAAAATACAGTTACAAAGGCACAAAATACATAATTAAAGAACATAACAATACAGATAACATTTGTAGCAAAACGGGCTTTACAAAAGAATAGAAATAAACATATACATAAGTGTTACAGGAATTATGACATAAGTAAATACATAAAAGATCAGAATAATTATTGAAACATCAACTTCACACATGAGCATTAAAACAGAACAGAATAAATAATGTCTAAACATCTTTACAAAGAAAATAACATATTATCAGAAAAATTCTACAACAGAAATCTTATTACCTAAACACATAAAGACAGGACAAACACAGATTCACATAGCGTAATAACACAAAATACAGGACAGGGTTTGTTTTCAGTGTGACATTTGGTACTGCAGTCCAACCCAAAACGTCATTCTGTAGATCTTTCGTCTTATCTCGACATTTGTTTCCACCAAAAATGCTTTCTGTATTTTGTTCACATCCTCTTTCAAAAATAGTTTTCCTCCACTGTACACTGCTTTTTTGGCCAAATCTTATAGCTTCTCAATGCATTTCTTCCAATTCAACACAACTCGTTCTCTTTTATAGCCTACCCCATCTTAAGCTAACTTAAATCTACTGAGCTCAGATGCTAAACTAAGGGACGAGGCAATGCAGCAGCACAAAACAATTAATACAAACAGCAATGAAAAAAGAATGGAAGTTGTCAAAGCAAGCAGCAATATTAAAACTAATATAAAGCAATAAAAAAGTGGAAGTTGTCAAAACAAGCAGCAATATTACAACTAATATAAGGCAATGCGCAGAAAACAAGAAAAATAAATCCGTAGTAAAACTGGCTTAACAGAGTAATACAAAGTCAAATTCAGTAACATTATGCCTGGAAAACAGCAGCAGCAAATGCAATAACTTTTACCTAAACATGACAAAGCTCAATCAGAAAAAATATTACAGTAAAAATGACCATGTTTCATACCTACGTCACATCTTATACTAGGGTGATGCATCACGAGAACTTACTGTAGCAGACAAGTTACCAAATTGTAAAAAAAATTATTTATGTAGTTCCTGTGAAGGGAAATGTCTATTTATGTTCCCTCGTTTTCTTGGAAGTAGATCATAATTTTTTTTACTGAATCTTAATAGTCATTATATATATATATATATATATATATATATATATATATATATATATATATATATATATATATATCAGTTCATGACACCAATTCTTACAAATTTCAAAACTCCGCCATCTCTCTCCCCACGTCCACCACTGCTGGCGGCTCACCTCCAACTGCGCAACGCTACCCGCTGTTAACATCCAGCCGCCCAACACTACAATGGCAGACAACAATGCAAACCAGCCACAGACTGCACACGGCACAGCCAGTGATTTTCATACAGAGCGCTACGTGGCGGCGGCGTTACCAATAAAAAAACCTGTACAGCCTACTTACACATGTTCATTTAGTAAGTGCTAAAGCGTCACGGAGATGCTATCCCAACGTCAATTGGATATGCTACAAGAGAGGGGTTCTGGATCACAGTGTGGTTTAATGTTAACTTTCCGAGAGTGAACTTTCCCAGAAGAATGCTTTCTTCTATGCGTATTTTGCGAAACGATCATGAAGATAAAATTAGAGAGATTCGAGATCACACGGAGTCTTATCAGCAATCGTTCTTCCCTTGAACCATTCGTGACTGGAACAGGAAAGGGTGGAAGTAGTAGCATTACACAAAGTACTTTCCGTCAAACACTGTAAGATGGCTCTTAGAGCCATTTTAAGGTAGCTCAGTCATGTTTTTGGGCTGGCATTATGTGCGGATATTAGATCCCTCTCACCGTTATCAAGGATATTTTCATCGTTTTGCAGTATCGGTTCAGAATCCTTTATCCTGTCCATCGCTACAGTCAACATTTCGGCGATGGGTTCATCTTTGAAGACGATAATGCACGAGCACACCGCGCCCACCTCGTGAGCACCATCGTCCAATAGGCACATATCTGCTGAATAGAATGGCCTTTAGGATCTGTTGACATGATCCAGATTGAGCATGCTTCGAGTCAGTTGAAACTTATAATGCGTCGTCACAGGGAACCCTCCTCAATCACTGGAAGACTTCAAAAGGACCGTCGTCGGAGACAGGACAAGCTTGGGCAGCCACGATCACCTTATTCGCACGTCAAGGAGGCTCCAAGCTTATTATAATGCGCACCGCGGAGCTACACAATTTTGGATGTTACCTAACAACAGATTTATATTTTAGACATGTACACTTTCGAGTAGAAAGCCTTTATTTTATTATTATTTCGTTTGTATTAAGTATTAAAGTTGTTTTTTGTTTTATTGTCATCCCCTGTTACTCTTGAACCTAATGCCACATACGTCCGCAGCGATGAAGGTGACGCAAGAAGTTTTGGAATAGTTTAGATAGGAGGTTTGTGTTGTCCAAGGCTTAAAGAGCAGAAGCGGTATGAAGCAGTCTGGGGTTTTCATTCGGCATTCTTGTACGACCTAAAGGTGGACGGACACCACTACTCGAAAGATAGTTTTTAACTAGCATTCGTTACAGCGGCTTCCCCTGTCAAGACTGCCGGCTGCAGGTTAGCGTATAAGCACCACCTATTGCGTACTACTAGGCATGCCTCTAATCTCGTAACAAAGCTGATCGCTAGAATGGCAACTGATTTTGTAGCCGGAATGATTCATCAACCGAGCTGTTGTTACAAGGGATTGACGACATTCATTTTCCCTAAGCCTCTTAGCCAGGCTGCATCAAGCAGCAGACGTTGCGTCTTCCTGTCCCTGCCTTCCAGAGGCAGATCCCTTACTAACACAGCATATCCACTCATAGATGGATTCGACAATCCTGCAGCCATAGTGTGTTCTCGATTCAGAATTTCGACTGCGTGACATTAAGTATCGCTCATTATGTGTAATACTTCATAAAAGAAAAGCATCTCCCCTTTCTTCTGCCCTTTCTAGACAATTACGTGTGGACTTCTCGTCCCTTAGTTTTTACTTGGCGTCGACGTATTACTGGAAAATAAGGTTTCCATTTCCTTTAATATCAACTTTTTAGAATATGTCATCCGTTCCGCTTCTAACTCACTTGGTATCTTATGAAAAATGTTTGTACAGGACATGCGGTCAAATGTCGTAACCATTACAGTTTAGTATGTATATATATTTTCCGTCACCTAAGCTTAAGACCTAATTAGACGAAAACGTTTAGTGGAGGTCTTCATCCAGCAGAGAATGTCACAAAAATGAGGGTGAAATGTTTTCTCTCGTACAGCATCTTGCCGTATTTTATTATTGGCAGGTCTCATTTAAGTCAGTTAATGTTTAAAAGAGAAACTTAACACTGTTCAGCCTCACATCGCGTGAATTGCAGAAGACAGTGTTTACTTGTATTCATTCACACGATTCTGTTCAGTACTGCTAATTGCGAATGCAATTACTTACATATTTTGCTCAGAAATCAGCTTCGTACAGCGTAAAACAACGAGAAATTGTTGCCTACGGTCATTGTCCTGATCATTTTCTTAAACCGTCTAACATTATTTCCTGTAAACAGCAGCAGTATGTTTCGAGTATTCCGTCTTGAGCGAAATATATTTTACAATTTTTCTCCCTTTACCCATACGTACTACTGTAATCAGTGGGGTTCCCTATATTACACTTAACAGCACATATTGTTTCTCCATGTTGCTGCCTGTCTTCTGCAGTACCACTGATATTTGAACGTAGTTCATCCACAGTCTTGTTGCTGGAGGTTGTGTTTCTACGTTGTTAAATATAATGACAGGAAACCCGCAGATGACTGTGTATCAACACCGAAACATATTTCTGTATAGATGGAGAAACAAGAAATAGTGTTTCCTTCAAGGCGAAGTCCTCAAATTATATACATTCTTCAAGCAAACACGGAAGCTGATAGTGCGCTCTCTCAAAGAAAATGACCTCAGGTTAGTTAGCGAAACACTTCATACTATAGGGCTGAGGAAAAGTAGGAAAAAATCTTGTCACGGAAATGTTCCTTCGTGCTCAAGAGGAACGTCTTACAAAGTCCGTACTTTGTGGAATTCAAAAAGAAGGAATTGCTCCATATTCTGAAAAGTGTTGACGCACTTTGCCAGTGGAAGTCAAGGGGAAAAGAATCACGATGTGGCTGCACTACAGTGTTCTGACATGTGCGATAATTAACCGCTAACGAAGGTATTTGGTTGGTTAATCCCTATGGCTGTTTTATCTCACTCCAAAAACCGTCATCGGAATTTCAACCTTACCCTCCGTTCAGCTCCCAGCGGGCACCCAATCCATAGAGAAAACACCACAAATGAGTTTTTTGGCAGTTCTTTCTCTTACCCTGACGCATACAAAAGCGAAGTTATTGAAGTTAATTTTCTGGTTGATTAGAGGTAATCCAATTGTTCGTGAGGCAGCAATCCAATAAGGAAAGTTGACAGAGGGGTCCGTGCGAGAGAGTGGCGCTTGTACACAGCGCTCGTGGGGCAGCACCAAGAAAATCCATAGTACCGTCTGTCAGCGAAACGCGGACTCTCAAATCGACCGCGGAACAGATATCTGTTACCAACTCGCTGCTGGAATTCAGCCTAAGCGAAAAAACGGAAAAGGTACGAACCAGTCAACTACGTCACTCCAATAAAGCCTCACCCTTTGATTTCAGCACTAAGAGCTACTTGTGTTCATTATGTGTCAGCTTATACGTAATCCATTCAGTGATCCTTATTGTATTTCTTTTTAAATGCTTTTTATTGGAAGCTAATTTAACTTTTCGTTGTGGAATAAGACTTGAGGCATTTTATTTTGGAGCTTTTTCCTTTGTTTGTTTGTGATACATTGGAATTTTATATAGGCCTGAATAGTAAAACAGTCAAGCGGTTTTGAGTTTTTTTTTTACAAAAAACTGTCTATCTCGAAGAATGCGATCTTTCAGTAATTTTTTATGACCGATCAGGAACATGACTTAATGCAATTCATGACTGGTCGTGAAACGCATCCATTCAGTAAAACATTCAGTGATCCTTACTGTATTTCTTTTTAAATGATTTTTATTGGAAGCTAATTAACTTTGCGTAACGGAATAAGACCTTGACCATTTTATTTTGAAGCATTTACCTTTCTTTGTTTATGGTACACTGGAATTTTATGCAGGCCTTAATATCAAAACAGTCAAGCGAGACTGAGATTTAAAAAAAAAAAAAAAAAAAAAAAAACCTCTATCCATCTCGAAGAATGCGATCTTTCGGTAATTTTTTTTTATGACCGATTAGGAACATGACTTACTGCATGATTTGTCGTGAAACGCAGGAAAACAGTGATGTATTCGAATTAGTGCTATAAATATTTCGATAAGTTACAAGATATGGGTGCTTTCCTTTAATTCTACTTATTGCTACGCCGTTACACTACGGTAACATGATGTGTATCGTTTGTAGCTACAGCATACTTACGAAAATGTCAAAGAAACGTAGCGGAACGTATGTGTTTGATCCAGGACGTCCCATTTTCAGGTGTCCTCGATTTTTAGGCCTGACGTATTACCTCCAATGGAAATATTCATAACCCACTGTGCTCATCGGTTTGCCCATCGGTTTAGCTCCACCTTCATTCAAGGAGAGGTTTATTGCTCTGCCTTCAACATATTTATGCTATATATAGTTACTGTTCATGGATGTAAGTTTTAATTACTCACATAGAAAGACAGCCACAACAAGACACTGTTCCCTCGATTCAACAATTGTTTAGAAGCTGGCATTCACTGTACAGTTACTGTTATTATTATTTAGCTTTCCAAGTGATGAAGGCTTCTCGCTGCAGGATGAACAAATGAACAATATCTAGCAACTCTGATTGATTTTCACAAACATTTGTTCAGTTTCTATTCCGCTTTAATTTTTTTCAGTCACTTTGAAAATTAACATGGGTGCCCCAAGAAGTCGGCTTCCAGTGGGAAGCAATTGCTTCACTTTTTTTATGGTCCTGTTTGGTGATGGTCTATTGACATGTACTGTCCATTATAATCTTTTGCCTATTTTTGCCACCTCACCTGGTACATTGTACAAATGACGAAACTCACAATTATGCGATATTCTTTAAACTTTATTACAGTTGCCTCTTACAGCGCCAAATCCTCTTCTTGTCAAACTCCATGTTTCATATCCGTATGTTAAAAATTTGTACGAGTAATGATTTTCATACGCGCAATTTAGATTTCCCGGAATGTAGCTTGTTTTTGAGAACTGTGCTAAGGCCATAGCAAAATCTATTAGCCTCTTGAACTCGTAATTCGATAACAGGTTTCGTGGAACTGTTAGAAGCCAGCTTGGTTCCAAGATCACTAAATTCATCGGTCTTTGCAAAAGTTGTTTTTAATTTGGGGGATGGCGATTTAAGATGAAGTACATTGTTTTATTTTTATTCATAAAAAGTCTAGTGACTTATTTAAAATTTTAATTGTGGCGTGAGATCTTTTAATTCATTTTCATTGTCAGATAATAAAGTAATGTTGTCAGCGTGCACCAAGATATTAGTCTTGGTTTTCAACTGCGCTCCATTTTCTAATAATTTCAATTTATCAATTATTACATTAATTATAGTATCAAATAGAACTGGAGATAATGAACACCCTGGTTTGGCTCACGTTTTGACCTCGAAATCTTCAAAGATTTTGGTCATAAATTTTATTTTATGGTTTTAGCTTAAATTGCACCATTTTATAAAATTTCTTTTGTTGGAGATACCATGTTTTCTAATATATTCCTGTAAATATTCACTGTTAATACAGTCAAAATTTTTTTAATCTATGAAAATAGCTTGTATATGTTGATTAATTCGCATTTGTTTTCTATCCATATAATTACAAGTTACGTATTGTCAGTAGTTGGTCTAAACCTACATTTTGCATCGTCCGGAGTATCTTCAATATAGGAGCATATCCTCGCTAAAAGCATATTTGCAGAAATTTTATATGCTATATCAATAAAGCAGTTACTCCATAGTTCAAGAACTGTTATGCCTTCCTTTTTGTACATAGGGCAAGAAAGTCTTATTTTCAATTATGTGGGAATTGCTTGTATTTCTAGGTCCCACAGATAATTTTTTTTGGGGTGGGGCTGTTTATTAAATGTAATTTGTTGAGCTTAATGGCTTTTCAAGTTCCTTATGCTCTCCTTAATTTCTAATAAACTGGATTCATCAACTTATGAGTGAGTAGTTAAATGTTCAGTACTTTGTTCGAGAGAGGCATCTAGTGTTCAATTACCGTAACTTATTCAAGATATCGGTTCCATGCAGAATTTCAGCCTTTTCGTGATACAGAAAAGAAAAAAAGCGTCCTAACATAAGTCTACAAAACACAAATGTTAATTGCAGATGGAGAAATAGTTACGAATAGAGAAATTAAACAGTGTGAGAAATGAAAGTAGTACTTTACTTGTATGGTGCAATATGTGGGATTAAAAAAAGTAAAGCCAGGAG
The DNA here is from genome assembly GCF_023897955.1 of Schistocerca gregaria. NCBI lineage: Eukaryota > Metazoa > Arthropoda > Insecta > Orthoptera > Acrididae > Schistocerca > Schistocerca gregaria. The sequence continues at coordinate 861,429,986 of NC_064931.1, read as the reverse complement.
TAATGCGGGAGACAGTGCTTGAACGTCCTAAAACGAGAGGGCAACTGAGGGTTGGGAGCTGCGGTTCAGGTGACGCCTACTGGCTGGACGGGTTATGGAATCAGATGCAGCAGCATGTGCTGGCCCCGGTATCAGGTGACAGGCCGTCTCCCTTACGCGCTCGAGGTGGTATAAGCGAACGACGTTTGACACTCCATCTGCTACAGTCGCGTCGGCTAGTGTGAGCCGAGGATGCCGTCGCAGCCAATGGAAAAACTTAAAACGTTTGTCGAATATGTCAAACTTTTGAAACACATTCAGAAATATTATATCGTTATCTTTCCCCTCGAGTTAAACTAATAGAAAGTTTTTATAAGAAGCGTCCAGACTCGCTGCTGTGTGATATTAATTTTTCTTATACTTTCACTGCAGATTTGTTTCGGCTAAACTGCCATTATCGAATAACCTGCGGTGCACTTAAGTGACATTATTTTATTTATACACAGATATATCTGAACAAGCATTGCAGGTACTTTATCAGATTCCGAAATGTATTACTAAGGCGATTCTCGAGAAATTTGAAATTTGTGTGCACATAAGAAACCAACCACAAGACACATTTAACGAACAGATGAATCTTAAACACCAATACTATTTAATAATTTTTATTAAAATATTCGAAAAAGAAAACGAATAATTCTAAGTGCAGTACACAGACAAAGATAACGCACACCAAAATAAAATCTTAACATCGCTGCTCGTACACATACTGTAGAAACACATGTCAGAGCGCCAATACAGTACGTAAGAGAATGTCATAATTTACGAAAACTTATCAAAAAGAGAAGTTAAAAAAAGCATACAGGTCAAATAACAAACCCTACGCAATAAACACCTATAAATTAACAGCGCTTACGATCGCTATAAAAGTAGAATACTACAGACCTACAGCAACCTTAGATGCACGCACAACCAAGCAATGTACGTGTCATCTGTATAACAGTGCTTATACTTTGTAAACATATAATATCGTAGCTCCAAAACTGTCAAATTACTGTTATTACAGATTAATAACTACCTTAAACTGACAAATAGAGAACGACAGTTAAAATTCACTTGTTAACGATGTTATACGAATGTCAGTCCGTATAGACAATACATACTCAAGTAGCAATCCGTGCTCAGTGTTCCACGATAACATAAATATATATAACGAAAATAATGTCATCTACATTGTACTTCAGGTTACTCGGTATGGCAGTTTAGCCGAAACAGATCTGCAGTGAAAAAGAAACAAATGAAAATTAATATCACTTAGCTGTAGGTCTGGACACTGCCACTTGCTGACTTACACTACGCTACAAGTCCTAAGGAACATAAACGAACATAAAGACTAACATAAAGTTACCGGGTTACCAGCTGCACGAGTTCGCCGAAACTGCGCGACCTTCCGAAGAAAGTCCGTCTCATTTCCTTCGCCAGAATATAATAAGAGTGACACTCGACGAAGCAAATGTTCAGCCCGAGAGCAAGATCTAAAAGTCCGATACTGCAGTTTCTGTGTTGTTAATAAGATTGCTGTAATGCTGTTCCGGACAAACATGCTTGTTCGGGAAACACACAATATGTGCACAAGTACAGGTTGAGACTCACGAAGTCTACGTATGGCCATGGACCGTGCACGAATCATCAAAGCGGTTAAGGCAACCGTTAGTGTAGACTGAGATATAGTGAGGTGACAAGAGTCATGGGACACCTGCTAATGTCGTGCCCTGCGTAGCGCATCATGGAAATATTGAGCCATGCTGATTCTATAGCTGTCCATAATTTCGAAAGTGTTGGCGGTGCAAGATTTTGTGCACGAATTGACCTCTCGATATTCGATGCTATTCGTGTCAATCATCTGGGTAACCAAATCACTCGATCGAATTGTCCTGAACGTTCGTCAAATCAATCGCAAACAACTGTGGGCCGTGGTCATCCTTAAAAATTCCGTTGTTGTTTCGAAACAGGAGGTCCACGAATTGTTGCAGATGGTCCTCAAGTAGCCGAACACAACCATTTCTTGCCAGTGTTCTATACAAGGAAAGGCCACACCGTTATGGCGCCACCACCAGCTGCACAGTTCCCACTTGACAACTTGAGTCCACATGGCTTCCTGGGATTTACCCCACACTCGAAACCTACCATTAGCTCTACTAACTGAAATCTGGACTCATCTGACGAGGCCACGATTTTCCAGTCGCCTAGGGTCCAGCCGATATGGTGACGAGACCAGGAGAGGCGCTGCAGGCAATGTTGTGCTGTTGGCAAAGGCACTCACGTCGGTAGTCTGCTGCTATGGCCCATCAGAGCCAAATCCCTACCCCCACTGTCCTAACGGATACGTTCGTCGCACGTCCAACTTTGATTTCTGCGGTTTTTTCACTCAGTTTGCTTGTATGTTACCGCTGCCAACTCTATGCGAACGCCGCTGCTCTCGGTCGTAAAGTGAAGGCCGTCGGCTACTGCGTTGTCCGTGGTGAGAGGTTATTCCCGAAATTTGATATTCTCAGCACAGTCTTGACATTGTGGATCTCGGAATATTGAATTCCCTAACGATTTACGGAATTGAATATCCCATGCGTCTAGCTCCAACTACCATCCCGCTTTCAAAGTCTGTTAGCTCCCGTCGTGCGGCCATAATTGCGTCGGGAACTCTTTCAAATAAGTCTCTCGAGTAGGAATGACAGCTCCTCCAATGCGCTGCCCTTTTATACCTTGTGTACTCGATAATATCGCCATCTGTATATGTGCATGTCACTATCCCATAACTTTTGTGATATCAGAGTAGGTTTTAAGATCAGTTGTGTCGAGAAGCAGCTGAAATCGTGAAAACTGAACAAAGGTGACGGTCCGATGGAATCCCTGTCAGGTTGTATACGGAATTTTCGGCTGAGCAGCGCGGACTGTCAGCGCGGAGACCAGTGTTGTAGACACGGGTGCGGAGACTGGCGCGCCGACAAACGCGAACACTGGACTGAGAAGAGTGCCACTACATCGTCTTTTCAGTCAAATGCTCGCTCTGCTTACAACGGCACGATGGATGTATCAGTGTGTAGAGGCTCGGAGAAGGATGAACTTCGTCAGATTACATTCCCATCGTCATACAGGCCCAGTCCCTGGCGTGATGGAATAGGGTGCACAACACTACCACCTCTGGATCACATTGCCAGTAGTTGAGACAACACATATATCATTTCTGCCGTGTTAGTGCCGGTGGCTGTCTCCTGTCTTCGAGGTCTCCGTGGCGTTGTATTTCAACGAGACAACGCAAAACTGCATGTTGCCCCTGCTGTCCTGGCCTATCTCGATATGGAGGATGTTGGACAGTTATCCTGGCCAGCACGTTCTCCAGATCTTTAATCTGCTCAAAACGTTTGCTCTCGGAGGGTGAGGCGCAGGGGGGTTCAGAGAGACTGGCGTGCCTCCACACGGCTGCCACTACGATTGCTGAACTATGCATAGCACTGAAACAGCACCGAACGACATACTTTTATCTGTCATCCCTCTATACCTAGCCGGATTAAGGCCATTGATTCTGTTCTGTGTACTAAATTTCGCATTCTGCGTACACCAAAATTACCTAAAAATTTATTCGTGTATTCTTCCTGCTATAGTGTTTACGCACAATGAGTGAAGTTTCTCTTTTTTACTATTCTTCCTGGATTTGCTGTTCTATTGGTGAGCAGTGTAAATGAATACTCCATCCTTAATGAACTCAACGAGATATTACATCGTTGCTGCGTTTGTGCAATTGCGGTCTGTCTGTTTCTGTAGACCCTGCCTCCGATCATCCTCGTGGAGCGATAGTCAGCCGGCGCCCCCCGTCAGATCTTGCCAGACTCGAATAGAGGACGCCGCGGAACCCTTTCGCATACATAGCCACGAGGGAGCAGAAGATACTCGTTGGAGGTGAGGAAATCGCAGGTGTAATGTTTTGTTTACGTAAACCGTGGGAACTGTGCACTAACGGTTTACATCCCGCAGTGAAACCAGTCGGCTCGCTTTCTGTACACACCCGCCACAGTAACGGAGTGCCTGTAGCTAGGCGTTCCTTTCTCCTTTGCACCTGTACCATCACTTCGGAAATCCCGTACGGTTTCTGGCAGCTTTTTCTTTTAGCTGAGTCTGTGTTAATTCCGCGTGTGTATTCGACTCAATCCTATGTTATTTTCGGACGCCACAAGCAATTTCACCTAACTGAAAAATCCTCACCGTTGACTTTGGCGACAACGATGGCGTCGTGTATATTAAATATTGTTGCTTGAGCAAAATACTGTCGTTCAGGGAAACGTACTCAGATGAGAAGAACAGACACGATCACAGTTCATTGCGCGCTGAAGCTAACAGGTGAGTTGCGTATACGATTTTTCACACATTTATTGCTTTGTTGCTCCAGATATGCTTATAAGATGTCATTGTCACGAAGGAGCTGCTGCCGGGAGTGAACTTTCAATTAACTGCTCCTTACGTTCTCTAGTGGTGCGACGGGCAACTGGACGGCCTCATCTGGTGGCAGCTAGTGTGGGCATTCATTTTAGATATTCTTTCGACTGAAACAGGAGAGTGCCCATTTACGCTGGAAAAATAAATCGAGCCGTCGTCTTCGTGAAAGAGCAGACCTACCACAATAACAAACACGAATGGTGTTTATTAGCTCAAAATTAGGATTGGATTTTTATAAAGACAAATAGAACAAGTTTTATACGTTTACCTTTGCGACAACTTTTTTTCTCCGTAGAAAACATGAATGTGTCGTAGAGAATCGCTGTGATTACAATCGAATCACTGAAATATCGCTTCCCAGGCGTATGTGGCAATCACTTGACAGCGCAGCGTAAGAAAGGTCTTAGTGAAGATAGTTCACTACAGCTTTCCTCTTACCCGAGGATAATCGATCAGGTGTAGTTATATCATGCGAATCAGTGCGGAAATGATTCTCGATATACATAACAATACAGTAGCAACATATCATTGCAGTACTTATTACAATCAGTAATGTTATGTTTCCGCAGCCGAATGAACTTGAATATCTTTTAGATCACTGTAGACTTCGACACGAATTCTCATTCATTCGGCAGATCACTCAGCACTGTGTAAATCGAAGGGCAGAAGAAAACACTGGTCCCACATGGATCAATCATATACCCATCACGCCATTTGGCTCCGAACGGGCGTCATTTCAGTTATGGTTCAAATGGCTCTGAGCACTATGGGACTCAACATCTGTGGTCATCAGTCCCCTAGAACTTAGAACTACTTAAACCTAACTAACCTAAGGACATCACACACATCCATGCCCGAGGCAGGATTCGAACCTGCTACCGTAGCGGTCACGCGGTTCCAGACTGACGCGCCTAGAACCGCACGGCCACACCGGCCGGCATTTCAGTTGTCTTTCATGGTAACGACCACTGTGTAGGAGAACGTGTTTTTTGTAGATACGTTTGTTTCTATAACACATTATTCTCAAAAACTGTGTCTTATAAACAGTGAAGTTAACAAGATAGCCACATAAATTTTCGATGATAAGTATTACAGGTTCATCCTAGATCTTGTGTTACACTAGCGTAATTCGTTTCAAAAGCTGTCTTCATGACAGTGGGATCATACCTCTTTCGAAGAATGCCGAAAATGGCGTATCCGTCGATTCTGTTCTTTCTACAGATATGCAGAGACGAATCTCCAGGCTGCGTATGATTTCTAGTAAAGGAGTTACGAAGTATGAAATTGCACAACATACCTCCTCCTGTCCAGAGGTAGGGAATCCTCGATGTTAGTATATGTGGACAAATAAATCAGCCATCTATTGTAGGGCTCAAGAGAGATCTCGGACTGGATGTACTTAGCTACTGGAACTGTGGTTCGCTGCATCAATGCCGAGATATTTTTTGTGTAAAACCCGTTAAGACAGGAGAGTCATGTACGACGCTCCTTCGAAAAGAAATCGTACACTTGGAACACGTAAAAATAATAAGGCTTACAAGCACTCGTCGACCGTAGCCAACGATCCACTTCCCGCTGAATAGACAGTAGAACCGGCTAAAGCCACGTACTTTCCACAACTAACCTGATCCAATAATAGGAAAAGATTTTTTTTTTTTGTTTTTAGCGGGAGCAGTGAGATGCGTGATGGTTGGAAACGGGGAGGATAGAGGAAAGGACGAGGGTGTGGGGGGATGGTGTTTGTGTGTGTGTCGATACACGATAACACTGCTATTACTTTTAAGTAGCGTACCTATATGAGTTTCACTGCCAAAGAAATTGTTAGTAGGAGCAACCCCGTTAGGAAGGCACATAGCTTAGCTGCCTTTTGACGGAGCCAAAATGCACAGCACCATCTAATAAAAACAGTAGGATGCTGTACCATTACAGATGCTGCCGCACGTTATAAGGGACCATATTCTATCTAGCTGCACTTGTATAAATTTATAAGCTTCAGATACTACGTTAAAGTCTGAAGCTGCACATCTCATCGTGCAACATCGTAAATGAAGAGTAACGTACGGCGCTTAAAGCTAGGAAGACAAGTACGTACTGTTAAGTCCGATGTGTGGTCACGAGCACAATTTGGTTTCGTGTTGTGGTAGTGAAGAGCACCGTTGCCAATTTATAGTTGATACACTCATCGCCAGACGGCTTGCATGCCAATGTACAGTACCACGGTTTTTGGTAAAAGCACGCAAGTCGTCTGACGATGAATGTATAAATTCAATAAAGAATATCAAAACCAAATTTTTGCTAGCTGCTGCAGTACGTTATAAATGTTCTTTATCATATAAAATTCGTGGCTCTCCAGTAGTATCGTCATATGACAAAACAGCGGTTAGTGTTTAGTCTCGTCAATCTCGAAGACTTCAGGGAAACGGTATAAGATCAGCTGGGCAAAGTATGGAAAGAAAAAGGAGCAGCAGTGTGTTATTCGATGAAACGTGCTAGTAGTGCGATAAAATCGCTTAGAAGAACGGACTAGTGTGCGCGGACGGAGATTAGAAACTCGGTCGCTTCTGAGCGCCCGACCACAGACTGAGACTCATAAATATCGTTTTAGAAGATCGTATTACCGAAGTATAATGTGCAGCTACAATGTGTCGGCGAAAACCGCGGCTCCCGCAAGCAGAGTTAAGTGGTGGTCGAGCATATCACCCGCGAAACCACACAGGCCAGCCACTGGAACAGGTTGTGTGTGATCGTTAACGCGTTCACCTAGAGGCCATAATACCTCCTCGTCTATACGCCCTGGAAGCGATTGACGCTGCCGGAGCTGTCGTAAGGGTATCGTTTATTCCTCTTTGTTCCACAGTTAGAGTCAAATCAATCCTCGGTGTGAAGGACGAACTACTGTTTTCGTAGCTGATCAACAGCAGGGAGGAAGGAGCTGTGCACTACCAGACACTTTATACGGTCATATCTTTCTCTTGAGACAGCACAAAATGGTGTATATATCTTATGTTTCCAATTAAATGTTCATATAAACAGCTGGAGATGTAGCATGTGTCTGACTTTTACATCCTCCGCATGCCATCGTGCGGTGCGTGGCGGAGTTTACCTTGCACCTCTACTTGTCGCTTCCTTTCCCGTCCCAGTGAAGGAAAAACGACTACCTAAATGCCTCCGTACGGGCCCTAATTCCTCTTACCATATTTTCGACATCCGTTGGCTTTAGTAGAATCGTTCTTCAGTCAACGTCAAATGCCTCCAGGGATTCCCACTTGAGTTCTCCGATATACTTCCGTGTTTTCCTAAACTATCGGTAACAAATCTAACAGCCCGCCTCTGAATTCCTTCGATGTCTTCCTTTAATTTGACCTGGTGCGGATCGCAAACACTCCTGCAGTTCTCAAGATAGGGACGTACTAGAGTGCTATATGCAAACGACCCACACTTTCCTAAAATTCTCTCCATAAACCGAAGTCGATCTTTCGCGTTCCCTAACACGATCCTTACATGCTCGTTCCATTTCATATCACTTTGTAGCGTTACGCTTAGATATTTATTTGACGTCACTCTATCAAACAGCACACTACTAATCCGAACTTAACGGTTTTGTTTCTTCTACACCTCTGCATTAACTTACATTTAGAGTTAGCTGTCATTCATCACCCCAACCAGAAATGTTGTCTAAGTGATTTGGTAGCCTCCTACACGACCTTCCTGTACACCACAGCATCATCAGCAGAAAGCTGCTCACCCCGTCCGCAGATCATATGTTTTCCAACGTGTACAAACACTTGGGATTGATCGATGAGAGGATACGGAACAAACAGGTGAAATGAACTTGTTGTTGTTGTTGTTGTCTTCAGTCCTGAGACTGGTTTGATGCAGCTCTCCATGCTACTCTATCCTGTGCAAGCTGCTTCATCTCCCAGTACCTACTGCAACCTACATCCTTCTGAATCTGCTTAGTGTACTCATCTCTCGGTCTCCCTCTACGATTTTTACCCTCCACGCTGCCCTCCAATGCTAAATTTGTGATCCCTTGATGCCTCAGAACATGTCCTACCAACCGATCCCTTCTTCTGGTCAAGTTGTGCCACAGACTTCTCTTCTCCCCAATCCTATTCAATACTTCCTCATTAGTTATGCGATCTACCCATCTAATCTTCAGCATTCTTCTGTAGCACCACATTTCGAAAGCTTCTATTCTCTTCTTGTCCAAACTAGTTATCGTCCATGTTTCACTTCCATACATGGCTACACTCCAAACAAATACTTTCAGAAACGACTTCCTGATACATAAATCTATATTCGATGTTAACAAATTTCTCTTCTTCAGAAACGCTTTCCTTGCCATTGCCAGTCTACATTTTATATCCTCTCTACTTCGACCATCATCAGTTATTTTACTTCCTAAATAGCAAAACTCCTTTACTACTTTAAGTGTCTCATTTCCTAATCTAATTCCCTCAGCATCACCCGATTTAATTTGACTACATTCCATTATCCTCGTTTTGCTTTTGTTAATGTTCATCTTATATCCTCCTTTCAAGACACTGTCCATTCCGTTCAACTGCTCTTCCAAGTCCTTTGCCGTCTCTGACAGAATTACAATGTCATCGGCGAACCTCAAAGTTTTTACTTCGTCTCCATGAATTTTAATACCTACTCCGAATTTTTCTTTTGTTTCCTTTACTGCTTGCTCAATATACAGATTGAATAACATCGGGGAGAGGCTACAACCCTGTCTCACTCCTTTCCCAACCACTGCTTCCCTTTCATGCCCCTCGACTCTTATTACTGCCATCTGGTTTCTGTACAAATTATAAATAGCCTTTCGCTCCCTGTATTTTACCCCTGCCACCTTTAGAATTTGAAAAAGAGTATTCCAGTCAACATTGTCAAAAGCTTTCTCTAAGTCTACAAATGCTAGAAACGTAGGTTTGCCTTTTCTTAATCTTTCTTCTAAGATAAGTCGTAAGGTCAGTATTGCCTCACGTGTTCCAACATTTCGACGGAATCCAAACTGATCCTCCCCGAGGTCTGCATCTACCAGTTTTTCCATTCGTCTGTAAAGAATTCGCGTTAGTATTTTGCAGCCGTGGCTTATTAAACTGATAGTTCGGTAATTTTCACATCTGTCAGCACCTGCTTTCTTTGGGATTGGAATTATTATATTTTTCTTGAAGTCTGAGGGTATTTCGCCTGTCTCATACATCTTGCTCACCAGCTGGTAGAGTTTTGTCATGACTGGCTCTCCCAAGGCCGTCAGTAGTTCTAATGGAATGTTGTCTACTCCGGGGGCCTTGTTTCGACTCAGGTCTTTCAGTGCTCTGTCAAACTCTTCACGCAGTATCGTATCTCCCATTTCGTCTTCATCTACATCCTCTTCTATTTCTATAATATTGTCCTCAAGTACATCGCCCTTGTATAAACCTTCTATATACTCCTTCCACCTTTCTGCCTTCCCTTCTTTGCTTAGAACTGGGCTGCCATCTGAGCTCTTGATATTCATACACGTGGTTCTCTTCTCTCCAAAGGTCTCTTTAATTTTCCTGTAGGCAGTATCTATTTTACCCCTAGTGAGATAAGCTTCTACACCCTTACATTTGTCCTCTAGCCATCCCTGTTTAGCCATTTTGCACTTCCTGTCCATCTCATTTTTGAGACGTTTGTATTCCTTTTTGCCTGCTTCATTTACTGCATTTTTATATTTTCTCCTTTCATCAATTAAATTCAATATTTCTTCTGTTACCCAAGGATTTCTAGCAGCCCTCGTCTTTGTACCTACTTTATCCTCTGCTGCCTTCACTACTACATCCCTCAGAGCTACCCATTCTTCTTCTACTGTATTTCTTTCCCCTATTCCTGTCAATTGTTCCCTTATGCTCTCTCTGAAACTCTGTACAACCTCTGGTTCTTTCAGTTTATCCAGGTCCCATCTCCTTAATTTCCCACATTTTTGCAGTTTCTTCAGTTTTACTCTACAGGTCATAACCAATAGATTGTGGTCAGAGTCCACATCTGCCCCTGGAAATGTCTTACAACTTAAAACCTGGTTCCTAAATCTCTGTCTTACCATTATATAATCTATCTGATACCTTTTAGTATCTCCAGGGTTCTTCCACGTATACAACCTTCTTTCATGATTCTTAAACCAAGTGTACTTATATCCGGAAATACACGGTTTCAAAACTAGAGACCATTTACTCAATCGTATATTGTTACACAGATTGCAGTCTAATACGTCCTGTACCGTGCAGCTACAGTACGTGTTGAAAACGGTTTCCATGTGCCTCAGCGCATGCGTGTACGCGTATGTTCTGTCTCACACTTTTACATCGGCCAGGCTGCATCCAAACAGTGTCAAAGGCAGCACGAACACGCTGCTCCAGTGTCTCCACATCTGGAATGGGCTGTGCATACACGATAATTTAGAGACGGCCCACAACCAGAAATCGCTCGTGTCGAATATCGGTGAACTCTGCGTAGAGGTGGCCTCATCTGTGAATAAGATGGATGACACAAAACCGGGAATCAGTTGTCACGGAGAATGTTCCACACGGTCGTCTGGCTTGCCTATACTGGCGGGCCAACTGCCTGGTGCTGACACGGCGCTCGCCTTCCACAGTATTTCCTCCAAGTCTGGTGTTCCAACATTTCGGGTATGCCCTTCATGATTTCCTGCTTCCTGAAACGACCCTTTCTCAGGGAAACGGCGAAGCACTGTTGCAAACATTGAATACTGTGGTGGTTGTCAGCGGGGATAGGTCTCCTGATACAATCTTGCAGCCCGCCGCCCGTTGCCATTTACCTTTCTGTACTCGCGGTTCTCGGCGCGCAGTCCGGAACCGTGCGACTGCTACGGTCGCAGGTTCGAATCCTGCCTCGGGCATGGATGTGTGTGATGTCCTTAGGCTAGTTAGGTTTAAGTAGTTCTAAGTTCTAGGGGACTAATGACCACAGCAGTTGAGTCCCACAGTGCTCAGAACCATTTGAACCAACCTTTCTGTAAGTAAACACCATGTCGGCAAGCTCTCGATTTGAATGCGGAACCATTGTGTACAACGCTTATTCCTTCCACTGCAAGGTCAGTCAACACGGAAAGTGAATTGAACTCAACATTACCAATTACTATGGCAGGAGAGGACGCTAGGGCATACGTATGAGGAACACTACCACCCTCTAGGAGGAAAACATGCATACTGTAACTGTGGCGACATTGTACAGCGCAGTCTCTGTAACACGGTCCTATCATACTTCCCTATGGCACTCATGGCGATATCCTTCTCTGTGATAAACACTCGCCGTCGAGAAGAAAGTGCTGGGTTCTGTTAGGCGTTTTCTGACAGTACGCCCTTTGACTGTCCTACAATTACACGCTTCACACAAGTGTGAAACATGGAAAAGTTGCAGAAAGAAGAGAACATAATAAGTTACGTAGTGACTGAAGTATCCAAAGTACTGATTGCAGCTTTTCGTGTGGTGCTGTGCCATGTTGGCAAGCTTTTGGTGAACAGAAAGTAGAACAGAATTGTAGGGACAGAAATAGGCTCAGATATGGAATAGCAGAGGCTCTTCATATATTTATGTTAATTACATTGTATGTGATATGTTTGGAGCGCTGTGCCAGTGGTAAGTCAAAGCGCACTGAGTTCTAACAAACCCTCCCTGAGGGCACAACAGTTTTCGCAAGGGATAATGTCTCTGTAAAAAGTAGCATCGCATGCGAAATGTGGAAAAGGAACGGTTCGTACCACTAACTGCCATCAATGGTTCGGCTGCACATGCAGCAACCATTTAAAAAAAGTATCCGAAATTTTGGAGCGATGTTCAGCTGGAGGCTGCCAGTACATGTCCAACGCCGGTTTCCTTGCCTGCTCTGTCCGTCGCAGGGGTCAACTTCAGACTCCGCCCTGGCGGCTCCTCCCACATGAAAGTTTTCTGTGTCCGACAGTCCTCAGTTATTCTAGCCATTTTCGTAGAATCGATTAGTTACCGATTTCTTGTCCAACTGGGCCCACTAAAACCTCAAGAAAATCAAAACGTATTGCTGTGTACAGCAAAAAGAAAGAGTCGGAACCCAGATGGCCGTATTACATTTTTCACATAATTCTCTCTGGTATCCGGCCGGAAGGATACGTCTAAATGACACGACGTTTCGATTGGTGTCACCACCATCATCTTCTGGCGACATGTCGAAGCGATGTTTCGCATCGCCTGTGTAAAGCGACTCGGATGTCATTTCGACACTTTGCGAGTGACACATGGTACAGCACACATAATTAAAAGATATGCCTTAACTGTTTCGTTAAACATATTAGTTTTAGTTATCTCTCTAATTTATTTGAAAATTTATTATTCAGTTTGATTCGCTTGTAGAAAATACTGTTCTGAGTTTCGTTTAATTTTTCTGGGTATATGTAGATTATGTCCCCTTCTTGTTCCATGATCGTTAGTGGAGGTGTTGTGTGATAATTGATAAGGCTTTTCTTGATGTGCGCAGTTGATTCGTAGGTGTACTCAGACGATACAATTAGAATCCCTAACTCTTTAAATAGCTTTTGGCAATGAACCCATTTGTTGTATTTAGTTACTGTTTTTATATCGTTTTTCTGTAATTTGAGTCTTACATCCATGCTTTTTACGCTTGATCTAAAAGACTATTACCATTGCTATACGATGATTGTGCCTAGGAGAGGAAGGGATCTAAAAGGTATTTGCTGTTATACACTGATGACAGGACTTCAAGGACGTGGGACACAGCTACCATTATACTTGCTAATTGTTGAATGTTCAGTTAACTTCAACTGAAAGTCAATCCCATAAATCTGAGCTTGTTTCCTACGGGACTGTTATCTTCACTTAATGCGGCTATTAATTACTGACGACAAGATCTTTGTACCTTAGTCCGCAATTGTATAATAAATCGAAATTTTTATTCGTTCGTGACTCATGAGGTCTCCACAGTGAATCCGTACCAAAGACATACGGAAATATTCGTTTGCTATCTTAACCGGAGAGACTGCGAGACTTTGAAATTTTAGGGTACCTTCTGTTTTTAACAAATCAAAATAGAACGTCTAATCTACACGTGAGCACACAAATTAAATGTCAAGTTCAGATGAAAGATTATCTTCGTTCTACTGCCTTGAATATGATCGCTTATTGTTTACGTTAATTACCTTTAAGACGTGATTTCAAATTGAACGTTTGTGACGGGGATTTAGAAACCCATGATTAACCGAACCGAGCGATCGAAAATCATATTATCACTCCACTTTAAAGTAACAACGCTGCACGCTATATCTTTACCCAGATGATGTTAACGTATTACGGATGTCAAGAAATCTGTGTTTTAGGTTGAAATTGTGTAATGGAACGACTTTTTGCGGGATTTTATTTGTCCGTGATTCGTAGTAGCCCGTCGTTAATAGCGTAGCGAGTCCGTGCGAAAGATGCACGGAAATACTAAATTTGCTTTCTGGACCGAGGAAATTGCGAGACGAAGAGATGTTAACCTATACCGTGTTGTCATTTTAACAAGTGTTTAGTATTTCGCCGGTATTTTTTGTGGGTCGCGCTGGCCCATCTCCCGTTTCGGTTCTTTGTCTCGGCAGGTAGTTTGGCTGCCAGCTAAGCAAGTCATCAGTATACCTGCAGACGTGTAATCTGATCGCGGCACGCATCTTCTGTTTCAACATGAGGTTGAGTGTCCTTAAGAGTTTCACCGTTTTGTGATGACCACGGCCGGACTGGACACACAGGCTCCATCATCAATGGCACCGGCCAGCGCGAACGAAACCTCGGCTCGGGTTGCCGAACGAATTACGTGGGAAGCGTGCGCGAAACACGATCTTCAGAACCGCCCGCCACTGCGTCATTCTATAGCTCGAACATTATTTTTCTTATTGTAATTATAGGTAATAAAGTTTCGGATACTGTTTATTCCTCGCTTAACAGTTCCGCTGTCCGAGTCTGTGGTGATAAAGGGTATTGCTTTTTCAGTGTTCGACGAAAACTTAGTCGGCAGAGATTCGCGGGCACCTAATTTTAGCAGAAGATTTCATAATTTTGTACTATTTAATCGCTGTTGTCTCTGTCGAAAGCGAAAACTGTCGTTCACTTCGCGAAGTACGTATAAGAGTCTTTGAGGCAGAGACTGGAAATAGCAATCTGTGTCCCTGGAATATGGTGTGACGTTGCTGGATATCACCGACGTGAAGCTTGCTTCAGAGCAAGTAGATTATGTTCCTAGATGAATTAAGAGAACCTATCACTATAAGAAGTACAGAAGAGGAATTTTTATTAATTCCCAATGAAAAATATGAAAAAGGTTTCCAGAATAGGAAAAACGCTTCTATTACGCTGATGAGGGCGGCGAACTATTTATCAATGTTCAAATACATTATATACTGAGAAAAATAATTCGGCAGGAGACCTTTCCTCTGTACAAGAATGAAGGAAATACAATTTAATTTTTTCTTAGTCGTAAGCGCCTGCAAATTGGAAAACAGTTGTGATTAATACCTGAAATATTCGAAAAGATACTATGACTCCTCGATGTCCATAAGCTATTGACAACACCGAACTAATTCTCAGGTCTTCACATTTTGAGAATTTTTGCTCCATTGTTCAGTCGCATATACAGGGTTAGGTATTTCTGTATATTGGTTGATATATGTAGGTTGAGCTACACATCGTCTTGAACGAGTTGCGGAAAACGTTTATCAAGGCGATAGCGACACATTTGTTTGCCTGAGACAACCACACCATGCCACATCATAGGAAGGATCTGCGAGGTCCTGCAAAATTATTATTGAACTTAAAATTTCTGAAAATTATTCAAATTTGTGAAGGTTTTATGTCTTGAAAGGCTACATAACTAGATTGGGAAGTGAAAATCATAAAATAATTATGGCATGAAGCAACACAACAGTGTAAGAACTCTCACTTATTTCTTCAACTTAGCCTGCTCTTTAGGCGGTCTTTGACTTGTAAGGAATTATTGTTATATTTGCAATTTTTTGTGTAGTGGTGAACACCAACGTCTTATCTCTTTCTAAGTTGAATTTATTGCTTAAGATACTAACGGACATAAATATTTGCTATTTATTTTTTTTATAATCGATAAACTGCCATAAAACGTATTGACGGTATTTAATCACTTTTAAAAGGCTCATTCTTTTAACGTGAGACAGAAACGAGTTTAAGGCTTCTGAGTCATTCTGAGGTCTTGATCACGCAGATTTCTTACACTTAAAGAAATGTAACTAAAGACTGAGCATGCCGCAGTTTGATCATCACATTGGCGACACTGGTTTAATATGCGCTCTAGCTGAAAGTGCTCTCTGCTGGCATTAGTCTCTTGTGTTAAGTACCTGAGTATTACCAGCACGCACCATGTACTCATATGTTTAACATGACGATCATTTCCATCAGAATATTTTAATCGTATGTATGACTGCTATACGGGCTATAAACATTTTATAATATTATATTTTATGTATCGCTAAGACTTGTTAGATTTACCGTTAACTTATTGATCCTGTCGCTTACACAATATTTATATTTGTAACAGATCTGAGGATGGAAGTATGCCGAAACCGGTAACAAAGTGTAAGAAATCTGTGTGATCAAGACGGACTTGTGAAAATAAAGTGCCAAAAATGATTGAGGACTCATTTAAAGAAGTTATGACTTCAATTAATAAATAATTATGAGTTGATTAATCCATAAAATGTTGCAATTTGTCATTTCCGACAGTTAAATAGAACCCATTTCAAAAGAAAAGTGTACAACCAAGCTAGTGAACTGGTGATTGACATGAAACAGACTCTATACACCTAAAACAACAAATAAAATGTATTAAATAAAAAATAAAAAGTTTCGTGTTAAACTTGATGCGTGTGCTTGGAACGGACGAGGAATGTCTTAAGATTTAAAGTGCGGTACATATCCTCAAAATCAGTCGAAAGTCAGAAATTAACACTTTTATTAAGATAAGCTCTAGCCCTCTTTCCCTTGCACAAATACTTTAGCTGTTGGAAACGCAAGTTAATGACACGCTTTTTTGTCAACTCCTGATATTACTGAATTTAACGCATCTGTATGAAACAAACTTTGCTACGAGCGTCTAAACAGATAACCTGAATATCATATCAATGCATTATTTACTTTTCCACGATAAAAGCTGCTCGCTGTAACGGTTCTGTTTACAGAACGTTAAACACAGTTCGACTCCCATAATTATATGTTCCTCTCTAATCCCTAGCTGTGTTTAAACCGTAATTAATTTATTAATATGTTAAGTGTTAAAGAATAAAATTGCTGTATTAACGAGCAAATTTCCTAGCTGGTGTACAGAATCGATTAAATGAACTGCAACAGCGCACAACCGATGCCAAATGCACTCCCTATGTTCAGTCGCCCGAAGAGAAACGAATTCATTTACACCGTGCTCTGAAGCTTCGCGTTCTAATTTGAAACAAGATATTTGTGTCAATAATCACCGCTTCCACAAATTTAGATATTTGTTTATCAGATCTGCAGCTGCATGGTTATACCACAGTTTGTGCTGTAGAACTGTTTTCAGTTCTGAATACCGTTTTTGCTAATAACTTTACAGTCAAACACTCTAAATACGAAATTTTCATTTTGCTGTACGATAAGAATGCGTAAAGGAATAAAGTACTACAATTTCCAACTTGAGTAAAAATTCACTATTCAATGTTTATCTGTATCACTGTGATCGACGTGTTAATCTTCTCCACTTTTAGTACGTCGTATTTAATTGTGGGCATATGACAGTTTTAAGAAAGTAAATTACTTTCTACGAAATCTAAGTTCACATATACAAAGCATCAATTGTTCTAGTTCTAGCCTACGGACCTGAAACCTGGACTTAAAAAACAGAACGTAAATTAAGAATGTTTGAACGCGAAATATTGAGGGAAATATTCGGATCCATGAGAGATAGCATTTACATTGATTCGAGAGTATTAGATAACTACGAAATGTATAAATTGTGCAAAGAATCAGATGTTGTATCAAAAATTAAAGCGAAAAACATTGCATTAGACAGGGCGAGTCATCAGAGCACACCCAAACAGTATCATCTAGAGAGTGACAGAAGAGTTTCTCACTTTCATACAAACTCTTGGACGCCCATGTAAAATATACCTCGATAACGTTCTAGGTAATTTGGAAAAATTAAGGCAGAGTAAAGATATTTGTGAAGTCAGAGCAAAAGTGGTTCAATATTTTTCATTCTGCAGCGAAGAGTCTTCACGCCTTGTAAAGTTTAATAATAATAGTTATTATTATTATTATAACAGCAACAGTAAAGGATATTTGTTTGATTTACATTACTTCGCGATAATTTAGGAAGAAGCAGATGCATGTGATGAGCTTTCGATGTGATGGAAACTGCGTCCCCTTTCTGAAAATTGTGATTGAGAGTTTTATGGGTTGTTGTAAGCTCCACTAACGGCCGCAGTAAATTCCTTCGAGGAGGTTTTATAAATCCCAGTCAATACCATATGTCTTCATAACCTCGAGATTTGCTGGTCTGTACTGTATTCTCTAAATTTACTTAAAAACTCAACGTAGTAAGTACTCGTCTTTCACCTTTACGAAATGGGCTAGAGTTTAGGCACTGGCCGAGTGTTCTAATCATTGCTAAGTAGTCTCAGAATGGTTTTTGTTTGTTTGAACCCACAGTCAGTTTACTTCTTGTCAGGGATAAGGCTGTTCCGAGCGCAAGGGGGATGTCACATTCTAGTTTCGCTGTCTTTTGGTACAGACAGATGCTTTTCATAACGTCGAAGTACGTTTAAAAAAAAAAAAAAAAAAAAAAAAAAAACCTTCCTCTGTAATTCTTTCGTCGTCGAACTTGATAAACATTTTACACGTTAATAAAATTATATCACAACTTAATTTCTCCTCTGTGCACACAGAAACCTAGAATGCGACGATCTTACCTTGTCTTCGAGACACTCGGCACACATTACTGCTCAGTGCCTGTTGGCAACAGCATTCATCTTCCACTTATATCACTCACTGATGTGCAAGGTTAACCAGAAATTTCGCAAAATATTTACGTAAATCCTTATTACCACAGATTACCTCATTGAGCGCATTTTTACAGCAAATATTGACATAAATTTAGGATAGCATCGTCAATTGCGGAATTTTTACAATGGGTGTTTGTTCAGTTGCGTAGTGACAAAGTGCATATTTTTTCACTCACGCATAACTTTTCTGTTAAGTCTCTGACACAGACTTCAGCGAATCCATAGTTTCTCCTGGCAGTTCTTCCAACATGACAGTGTCAGGTGTCGTATACAGAATAAAACTTAGAGTGTAGGAGTACCTACCTGAGATGTCTCACTGTCTGACCTCCATCAACAACAGCGCCGTCCTTGATAGCGATCACCATAACATTATCCTCTTTCTCGATGGGCCGCAGTCTCTAGAACAAAACAAGGTAGACGTGAAAGTAGAAGACGCCCCACCTATCTACTATATTTACACGGACGTAAGTTTGTTTTATTTTTTTCGGCTGTAACCTTCTTTAACTCATGGATGATGATCGCTTCACGTCAGAATTCTCATTTTCATCACCTTTATAACATTTTTACAATACACGAATTTGTGTAACAGTGAGGTTATTAAACTGAAAGCGAAATATTTGCTACTTGCAGTTACCATGTAGCTTTTTGCAACTATGCGTACACAGCACGAAATTAGGTCAAGATATCAATATGTAGCAACCAGTAGTATCACTAAATTTTACATTATTATATCATAATTTTTGTTACTTTGCATTCTCATTAGTAAAATTGGAAATTTGTGGTAAGTTCCTATGGGACCACCGGTCCCTAGGCTTACACACTACTTAATCTAACTTAAACTAGCTTACGCTAAGGACAACACACACACCCAGGCCCGAGGGAGGACTCGAACCTGGGACCGGAGGGTGGGGGGAGGGGGAGCTGCGCGAACCGTGACAAGACGCCCAAGACCGCCGCATCTGAGTAGTAAGTCACCGATTCGATTGTCAAGCGCGGATTAGAGTTCTTCTTAAGGTAATACATTTAAAAAAAAACTTACACCTTGGACCTCAGATGAAGTTCTGGCGGTGTTTTGCGGTTATAGAATAACTGAATTATTAGTACAATGTTGTGGCTTAAAACGAGTTATACGAACCACATCGATGATTTAAGGCACATTCTTTGCCGTCTTAATTAATTCAGGATTTATTCGCTTTGGTGACCAATTTTTCTTCAGATTTCTTCGTAGACGGCAAAACATCACATATCGGCAATGATGCATTAGTGTGCATAGTGAAAACTTTACTAATCGCAGAAGTTTAAAATCATTTCATCTCAGTTTCAAAGGTAGACTGTTTTCATTAAATTTCATAATTCAGGGGCTGTTAATTTGCGACCTATTTGTTAGTGCTTAGGAAATTTTATGATTCTGTGAGGCACATTTCTGATGAGGTTATGAGACTCATAGATATTATACCATATTTGATGTTAAACTTAGATTCGACCTGGATGCCAGCAGTGCTGTTTAAATCACGAAAGTATAAGGTACCACAGTCAAAAAATTTAAGTATCTTGAAAAAAAAAAAGATTAAAAACTTTTGTATGCCACATTCGAATGTAGTTACGTTTCGAAGAACTCCATCCATATAGCACCCCAGCAAGCACTATGACACAACTCGAAAATGTAATACTTGGGGAAACTCGTCTTACGGAATTAATTCTTTAAAACTTACGTTGAAACACTCTATACTATCTTTAAATTTCAGGTTAGTATTGTCTGCGGTAAATTCCAATATATTTTCCGTGCACGTCGGGACACTTCATACGCATTTTTCAGTGACATAAATTAAAGATGCCCGTTTTCGACTTATACCACTTTTCTTGTCAGGGTGCGATATCTGATCAAAAGTATCCGCAAACATTAGTGGACATTTGTGCGGAGAGTGACCACTCTTCACCTTCATTGATGACGTGAACTCTGCTTTGAACTTCCAATGATGTATTTGCATGTCTGTGGAGGAAAGTCTGCCCATTCGCTCTCAAGAGCCGAAACCAAAAAAGGTCTGAAGCGAAACTGACTTTCTAACTCTTCCCAAAAGTATTCCTTAGGGTTCAGGCCAGACCATTTCAGGAATATTATTGTCCATTACCCATTGCCTCATAGATACTGCTTTATCACAGGGTGCATTGTTGACAACTGTTCCTCTATTGTACGCAGTAGGTAATACTGTAAAGTATGTTCGTATCCTTGCACATTTAGCGTTCCCTTATCCAAATCACTCGCTTCCAATCATCCACTGACCAACAGCGTCTCTGCACACAACACTACACGTCGCAAGTCGCTTAGCACTGACTACAGAAACGCTTATGAGGAGCTGCTCGAGCATTCTAATCCTATTCTCTTTAACGCCCTACGCAGTCACTGTGCTACCTGGGCTTCTTGCATCACTTTGGAACTCGCGAGTGACTTCTTCCGCTGGTTTCATTTGATATTTTACAGCCAGCCACTGTAAAGCTCGACTGTCCCTGTTCGTCAGTACATGATATTTGCTGTTATCCCTTCGTGTTTCCGCTTCACACCACATAACCAGTTTGGGCAATTTTATAAAGCGTTCTTGCAATGGGGAGTGAACAGGGATCAGTGTAAAATGCTTTAAAAAATGTTAGTTAAACAGTCTTGATCGCAACAGACGTTTCTTTGGTTGGTAACCAGTTTTGGTCTATAATTTGGACCATCTTAGGGCCGTAGGGACTGCAACACAATAGTGATGTACATTCAGAGGGATTTTTATAAAAAGAGATGATATCTTGTTTCCATCTCTTTTTATAGAAATCCCTCTGAGCATTTATTACTGTTGCATTACGTGTAACGTGTTACTATCTGTTTTTATAGAAATGCCTCTGAATGTGTATTAATATTGAACTGCAGTGCCTACAGCCTGAACATAATCTGAATTATAGAGCGAAACTGGTTTCAAAACAAAATAAACATCTGTAACGTTCGAGACTGGTTTATTAAGAAGAAATTAAAATTTTAGAAGCGTAGAAGTGTCCCTAATGGATTTGCTACTCAGGTACCGTCGAAGGACTAGTCCACGTCCATCGACCCATTCTTCTGTCACTACCTCTCTACTACTGAGAAAATACTTACTTCCTTTTATACTGGCGGGTCCGCTTATCTGCAGGAAGTTAAGATTAGGATTTAATTTTTCATCGATATCGAGGTCATTAGAGATAAGAGTGGGCTTTTCAGTTCGCAGCTCGTCGTCTAGTAGCTAGCGTTCCTGCCTCTGCATCACTGGGTTCCGGGTTCGATTTCCGGCCGGGTTGGGGATTTTCTCTGCCCGGGGACTGGGTATCTGTGATGTCGTCATGATCGTCACTCGTGCAGTGAATTGATTGGACTGTGACAAAATTTGGACTTTGTATGGGCGCTGATGACCGCGCAGTTGAGCACCCCACAAACCAATGATCATCATAGCGCCTTTTCAAAGGAGAAATCCCGGAAGTGGCCTGAAGCGATATGGGGAAATCAGGGAAAACGTAAATCTGAAGGACGGGTCGTGACTGGAAGAAACGCTGTCCTCCCCAATATGACTCCACTGCGCCACCCTGCTCTCTGTCTCTGCAGCATCTTCTAGAACTAGTACAAGAAATTATTGTTCCAAAACCATTTTCTATTCTAAAAATACTATTCCCGTAAATTGAGTGTACAGAGAGAAATTTCATATGACATCAACTAATGGCTATTTGCAGAGAATACTATTTTTTTAATTTTCAATCACACATGGCTGTGCACTATAAATGTAGCTGAATTAAGGCGCTTATTAATTTTAGGCTGAAGTTTTTCGGATAAATGTAGTCTGTCTGTAGTCCTAAAAAACTAAATACTTACTATTTCTTGTATTTCCTTAGGACAGTTAAAATGGTTCAAATGGTTCTGAGCACAATGGGACCTAACATCTGAGGTCATCAGTGCCGTAGAACTTACCGTTAGAACTACTTAAACCTAAGGACATCACACACATCCATGCCCGAGCCAGGATTCGAACCTGCGACCGTAGCAGTCGCGCAGTTCTGGACTGAAGCGCCTAGAACCGCTCGGCTACCGCGGCAGGCTAGGACAGTAGAGTATCGGTTACTTACCCTCGAAGTAAAATTATTATTTTCAGGCATTAACGTCAGAGTACTTTTTGTCTGTCCACTGTCTTTGGTAGGTATCACGTTCTGTGTAACTGATACATCGTTATTGGCTTGCTTCGAATTTTCAGTAACGTAGCAGTCTCCGACTGGAAGAAAGCTGCATTGTGCGGCGATTCCAGAGCTAGAAGTGGTCGGGGTTGGAGAGCGGCCTGTGTACACAGTGGCAGAGCAGGCCCCTATCAGCACGAAACAATGGCCTGGAAAAGTATCGCGTGGGAACGCTACCTGCCCCTGTTTGCCCGGGACGGACCGTCCCGCGCGGGCCCAGAATCGCGTTCCCTCCACTGACAACAAAAGAAGCGCACATGTGTAACAAAGCGATGTACAAATCCGGCCAGCGAGCCGCGCCGCTGCTATTAGAGACGTCAACACCGAGCTCACTGCATCCAAAAACCTTCTGTTTTACTTTCCCGCCCCTCCCTCAATGAGTAACCTGCCGCTGGAAGCACGGTCGGCACGATACGACTGAGGGGATACAAACCACTGACCAGAATCTGGTATGCGTGATATACCCAACATAAAAGTAATTACAGCTGTTCTCATAACATCACACTCGTTAGCTACGCCGTCTCCCAACCGAACTGTCACGTTTCAGGGCGTTTAGCCCCCTAAAACACTAATCATAATCATCATCATCATCATCATTCAGCTCAGCAACTTCGGATACGCAACGGATCAGTATATCACCGTAACTGAGATCTCTTATCCACTTTTTTCCGGCCGCTGTGGCGGTTCTAGGCAATTCATTCCGGAACCACGCTGCTGCTACGGTCGTAGGTTGGAATCTTGCCTCGGGCATGGATGTGTATCATGTCCTTAGGTTAGTTACGTTTAAGCAGTTGTAAGTCTAGGGGACAGATGACCTCAGATGTTAAGTCCCACAGTGCTTATAGCCATTTGAACCATCTTATCCACTTTTAAGCGGCTTCGCCAAGTCACAAAGAAACACACTTTCCACTCTAACTTACGCCTCGGGCGGCGCTTCAGATCAGTCTGTCACCACAAACTACTTTCCCAAAATGAAAAACAAGCAAAATAAATATTCTCAGTGTTCTGTTATACCTCGGTTTGCGCACGAATGACGTTACAAGCCACAACATCATTACTTAATTTTTATCTCATTGCAAATTTTGGAAATTTGTGGTAAGGTCTTATGGGACCAAACTGCTAAGGTCATCGGTGCCAAAGCTTACACACTACTTAATCTAACTTAAACTAACTTACGCTAAAGACAACACGCACCCCCATGCCCGAGGGAGGACTCGAACCTCCGACGGGGGGAGCCGCATGGCAGATACGGACCTCATATATCAGCAAAATAATAATATACTGGGTGATTTATAATACCTGTTACAGGATTGTATGAGTTGTGGAAAGGACTAAGCAGACAAAGTTTTCACAAGGAACCGATGTCCGAAACTGTATTATTTGGAAGTAAAATAAAACTGAAGATCGGTTCACGTTCAAATATTCCGTTTCTTGGTACTCACCCAGAAGAGACATTGAGATGTGACGTATGTGCCTTACAGGAACCCATGTCATGCTCATGTTTCGAGTACTCGCCAGGTTCTCTTGTGCGTGACGAAGGGCGTTCTCGTCAAAGTCGAGAATGAGCCGCGATCGTGAACCACCACAGCAGCTCTACTGGTTGCTATACCAGTTTTCCGCAGCCGTTCTTGTACGCAGACGAAACTATTATGTGATTCCATAATTACAACAGCGACTGACACCGGCTCCATTCTCAGTTTGTATCCGTACCGTGAGGCGGGAGAATGCAAAGTGATCCGACTTTCAAACTTCTTTTGCATCCAAACGGTACATATCTGGGAGTGGGTTCCTCATGAAAAGTTTATCTACTAAGTCCTCTCTACCACCCACAGAAACTTGTAACAGGAATTGTCAAACACCCTCTATAGCGTTGACCTATAGAAACGAAGAGGAAGTCTAGGTTATAAATGTGCTTCCTAATCGTTATCCAATCGATCTGCCCTTCAGAAAATGAAATACACATCGAATGTGTTCTACGAATTACATTCTGATACATACTTAGGAAACAGCACAAATCTAATGTATTCTGTGAATTACGTGATAGAAGAGACACAAAGGTCGCGTCCGTTGCGTTTGCATTCGGAGGCAGCGGGGAAGCTGGTCGCAGGTCTCCGTTCCACTGTCAGGCTAACCTCTCTCCCGACAGCGAGTATCGTCTCGGGGTGAGCGCGGTAGCACTTAACGTTGTCGTTGTATTGCTCCCGCTGCATTCTGTCCTGTTCCTCTCCCTTAGTTAAGCACGTCACGTGACACATGTGAAGTCGACACCGTTCACACCACGCGTCCCTGTGTTAATGCACACTGGCCGGGAAACAAGTGTCACGCCGCTATCAAGGATCTTGTTTTACACGGCCCGTTCACGTTTCGAAAACATATCACTGCCCGTTTAATTTCTTTCAGACGATAAATGATCCATTTTCGTCCGTGCACCGACGCTAGCGCCAATTAGCAACGCGCAGCGAAACATCTCTAGAGTACGTATACATACTGGGTGACTACAGGGCCGTAACGGCTGCATATTAACTATTATGAAAATTTGTGTTCGGGTAATTCATCTTCTGTGTCCGGTTTTTACGTTAGTGACAAAAAGAAAGGTGCATGTACCGTTTATTCTGAAAAGACATTTTGACGAAATTGTAATACGGATAATGCCATTACATATACTGGCATTTACCGAACAATATTAGTTTATTTCGGTCCTACAACTGATAGTCCAAATGTTTCAGCTTCACTCTATCTTACAGAACTTCTCAGCAACAATATACAACTAATACCAAAAATAATGCTGATTGGACGATATTAGAAATACTTGATTGTTAGATGTTAGACTTGTACATTCTGGCATCCGATAGCCACTCGGGTCGTCATCCAGGGAGGGACAGCATTCCGCGACTGCAGAAGTGACGAAATATTGACAATATTATATTAATTTTTCTTCTTAACATCTGTCACGTTGGGAATTGTAACTCGTCCTTTTTTCAGGTGACGGGTATGATTTTCAGCATTTAAATTCCGTCGTTTATGGAAAGACCTCTTCGATGTATCATTTAACTTAGTTCTGAATGTCGTTTGAGCAAGTGGTTGTCCCCCCAATCAACGACTTCTCCAAGTGTCAATCACCGAGTCATTTTCATCACATTATCAGAGCTACGGAGATTCACTGTAGTGAACAACGTAATGTTCTAGACCGTTACATAATTAATGTAAATACGAAATTAGTATTTTATACACAGCTTAAAAGAATTTACTTGATTAAAATTGTAGTTTATGAAGTATATAAAATCTGTGGAGTGCCATACATCAGAAAATTTTATATGGCTCAAATGGCTCTGAGCGCTATGCGACTTAACATCTTAGGTCATCAGTCCCTTAGAACATAGAACTACTTAAACCTAACTAACCTAAGGACATCACACACATCCATGCCCGAGGCAGGATTCGAACCTGCGATCGTACCAGGCCCGCGGTTCCGGACTGCAGCGCCTAGAACCGCACGGTCACCATGGGCGGCAAAATTTTATGTCATTGATAAGCAGTCTAAAGGGACTTTCCGGACTTGGGTCTGTCTGAGGACAAAATTGGAAATACAGCGACGGAAAAAATCGCAGCATCCAAAAATAAGTGATGTTGAGTAGCGAAATTCCGGAAAAAACATTCGTCTAGGTAACATATATAAGCGATTAGCACCGTAAGATGACAGCTTAATGTAAGCGCGAAATAAGCCATTGCCGGCCGGGGTGGCCGAGCGGTTCTAGGCGCTACTGTCTGGATCCCAGCGACGGCTACGGTCGCAGGTTCGAGTCCTGCCTCGGGCATGGATGTGTGTGATGTCCTTAGGTTAGTTAGGTTTAAGTAGTTCTAAGTTCTAGGGGACTGATGACCTCAGAAGTTGAGTCCCATAGTGCTCAGAGCCATTTGAGCCAATAAGCCATTGGAAATGTGAAATGTTGTTACATTAGGAACCGGTTTAAGAGCCAGAATGTTGAATGCAAGCATGCAAACGTACATACATCCTGCTGTACAGGTGCCGGGTGTCAGTTTATGAGATGGTCTCCCCTGCCTGTAGCACGTGGTCGGTCAGTACAGGGACGGCTAATGCTGGTTGTGTATGGTGTCCGATATGTGCTCGATTGGAGACAGATCTGGTGATCAAACAGGCCAAGGCAACATGTCGATATACTGTAGAGCATGTTGGGTTACAAAAGCGGTATGTGGGCGAGCGTTATTTTGTTGGAAAACACAGGCTGGAAGGTTGTTCGCGAATGGCAGCAGTACAGGTCGAATCACCATTTTGACGTACAGATTTGTAGTCAGTGTGCATGGGGTGACGGCGAGAATGCTTCTCACGTCGCACCCCAGACCATAACTGCAGCTGTAGATCCAATGCGTGTATCACGCAGATAGGACGGTTGGTCTCCTTCTAATCAACACACAGTCATCACCGGCACCGAGACGGAACCAACTTTCGTAAGAAAACACAACAGACCTTCACTCTGCTCTCCAATAAGATCTCGGTTGACGCCACTGAATTCGCAAATGGCGGTAGGTTTTGGGTCAGTGGAATGAACTCTACAGGGCGTCTATCTCCTCGAAGTAACAGATTTGTGACAATTTGGACTGTCACTGTGATGTCAATTGCTGCTCAGATTGCTGCTGCAGATAGAGGACGATATAACGAACGCAATGGTCCTTCTTCTCGCTAATGCCAGGTGGCTGTCCGGACCCGGTCTTCTCGCCACCGTACATTCTCGCGAGCACCGCTGCCAGCAACCCGTACAGTGGTTACATTTCTGCCAAGCAATATCGGAGAAGGAACAGCCAGCTTCTCGTACCCAATTACACGATCACATTCAAACTCAGTGAAGTGTCGATAAAGGCGTCTTTGTCGCCTTAAAGTCATTATTGACAAACATCAACTCGCCGCGTCCGATTTCAAAGGTAACTAACGCTCGCGACCGTTACAGCTCGAATTTAAAGCAAAACTGATTTGCATTCTCGTAATAGCGCAACTAGCGCCACTATTATGCGACTGGCGCGAAATTTGAATGGACGTCATCTTTCAGCTGCAGGAACACGCCTACCATCCTTCGTGTATGTCGCACAACTCCTTCTCGGTGTTGTCATTTCTTTGTCCGCCAGTGCAGAAGAACGCATCGAGTTAAATTATATTTACATTTCTAGATTGCCGCCGAGTGACGGGCTAGTTCCCGAAGAATAAATATTTAGTGTGCAGGTTAAATGTATTTCCTAAAGTATACGAAATATGCGAGATGCTAAACGAGCGAAATGTTCGTATGGATTTGTTGTCTGTTATAACGCGTTAGCCCGTATTAAATGTTGTGGTATTAGTGTGGTGTGTGGGCGTGTTGCAGGATGCAGCAGCAGCAGCTGGCGGCGCAGCTGTCGTCTGCGCACGCACACGCGCACGCGCACGCGCACGGCGGCGGCCACGTCCCCGGCCACGGAGCGGCCCGCCGTTCGTCCGCCCCCGCGCGCGCCGACAGCCCGGCCGCCGCCTCCACGTCGTCCGACTCGAGCATCTCACTGGGCACGCACTCGCCGCCGCCGCCGCCGCCGCTGCACCGGCCCTTCTCGCCGCCGCCCCCGCCGCCCCCGCGGCTGCCGCTCGCGTGATCGCGCGGCCCCCGCCGCCCCCGCCGCCGCCGCCGCCGCCGCCGCCGCACCGCCACCTCCCTCTGGGCCGCCGCTCGGCTTTCCTGTCCCGCCACACCTGCCGGACATTCCGCCTGTGGACCCCGGTTCGGGTGGGCACGAGCTCGAGATTCCGTAGCGCACTTCCACAAACTCGTACCTTCTGCAGGTTTTCACGTCTCTATTCCTCGCAGTCACCGTTCTGCTCGTCCGAAGACCAATTTTCGTCCTTACTTCTGCCAGTCGTTTGAGACCGACCACTGTGGATACCCCGACGGAAGAGCTCGTACTGCTAACTCGCCGTCGGGCTGTTACCTGCGGTGGGTACGAAGCGCAGCACAGTGGAGAACACCTGAAGTTTCCTATCTCGCTTATTCCGAGTTGGAAATCGCGACCTGAGGGACGTGCTTTTTGTGACGTACGCGCACTGTGAAAGTAGATTTTCTTTTCCGCGTGTCTGACTTTAGTGCGCAACCTCTGCGACGATGCCGACGCGGGTATCTTTCTGAACAGTCTGACGCCTGTAGTTCCTAGAACTCCATTTCCGTACCGAATCACACAGGTTCTTCGCGTTGACGGAAGCAGTGCTACGTAATAGTCTGTCGAGCAGAACAGAACTCAGTTATTGCTCCGTCCTCGGCCCGTGTACGGAACTGCGATCTAGCATTCTGTTTCAGTTTAGCCCGACAATTCTGACATCGGTTCCCTAAATCGGCTCACCAAATGAAACTCGAGGCGAGACAGGAAACCGTGGGCATAAATGTAAATTCCTTCTTCTCGTTTACGACTTTTGTAGAAAATCTGAAGCATCGATATCAGAGTTCATCCGTGGCAAATATTACGTACAAAGGTATTCTGAAACAAAAAGAGCTCATCATTATCATTAATGCTGTGTGTAAACGACGTCTTTTACGAGACAGATGAACTAGTCAAATCCGATCTTAAAAAATTTCACTGGTACGGTGACGAGGATGCTGCTCGATTCCGAATTGTCAAATGGCACTTCTCTCACACGAATCGTACATCTGTTTGTCCGGTTGGATTTCGTCACACGAACTTCGTTCTTTACTCGGAAGATTGGAGACTGCTCGGACAGTCTCCTTCCACCTTCCAAAAGGTGCAGGAAAACTACCCCTTGAGCTCAGTAAGACGATATCGTCAATGCTGAATCTATAACAATAAAGAAAGAGTACTAACAAACTACCTAATTTTTAAGTGTAGAGTAGAATTTTCTGTTCAATTTGTGGATTATCGAGAATCACGAACGCATTATTCGGTTTTAAGTCATGTTTGGTACAACATGTTGGAAGTAAAACAGAAAATATGGGCAGAAAACCCCAGTTCTATGTGCAATAGGCATACTGTGTCAGTTGGTAGCTGCAGCTGTCTTTTTCGGTAGAATATGCCGATTCAGGGGAGGAGCTTGTTAACTGGGCGTGTGTCGGATACGTGTGTCTGTGTATGAAACGTTCCATCATCTGTTTGTCTAATCAATCATGAAACGAATCATTGTACTGATCAAATCTTGCAATGAGTGGTTGGACTGCATGTGTAAATAAGAATTATAGATAATAGCTATATAGCTTATAGGTATTGCTATGTGCTTGGAAATTAAGGAAACAGCGATTCTTGCTGTAACATTAAATCCAGTCTTTGAAATACTGGCGCATATCTTTCCGCAATATTTAGATAATTTCTGTTAGTTTGTAATTAAATCACAATGGGTTTGATACTCTCTGTACAGCGTGCGTACAACAAAATAGAGGCATGGATAATCGCAAAAGAAAGTATTGGGCTCTAAACACTGTATGGTTTGCCAAAGTTTGTACTAATACTTCAGAAATTAACGTAAAAAGTCTTTTGTAGATAAAGAAGTATTAAAAATGCTTTAGTTTCACTGTGACTCAGAATCTGCACACGTAATAATTTTCTACTTCAGAAGCAAAAGCAAGACGCTGCATACGAAACGTGTCAGTTTCACCGTCAATAGTTTTACTGTTGTTTTGTTATAGCTTATTTTTCTTTTCTGAGGATGTAATATATTCGATACACTTCTTTTTCCTTTCTGCGAACGTGTGGTCTGACAAACATCTATCTATTCTGTTACATTTGTATAGCTTGGCTTATCTCAACTTGTGTCTATAACTCTATTATTGAGTATAAATAAATCCGAGAATATGAATTCCTTTACTGCAAATTGTACTTTACAAAAACATACACCTTGAATAGTTAAGTATGCAGTGAGCATTATATGTAAATGAACGCTAAATTGAACTGTTAGAGTATTTTATAATTTATCCAGTATTTTCTTCACTCGTTCATAGATTGTATACCACGTGACAATTTTGATTGCTTAAAATGAAGCATACAAAACTGGAACTAGGGATGTAATTATGAGATATTTAAAACTATTGTCATTTATTGTAAACTTACGTCAGAGATTATAATAATGCGATAATGGTGAAGTAAAAACTCTCCATGTACAATTGAAACATACTATGTGTTTATTTCCTGAGCCCTTTAATAGTTTATTTTCTAAATTAACCCTTGCAATACCAAGGAAGGGGACAGAAAGATACCGGGTGATCAAAAAGTCAGTATAAATTTGAAAACTTAATAAACCACGGAATAATGTAGATAGCGAAGTAAAAATTGACGTTCATGCTTGGAATGACATGGGGTTTTATTATAACAAAAAAAAAAAACAAAGTTCACAAAATGTCCGATAGATGGCGCTGGACAGCAAAACGTCAGTGACTGTGCATGACACTCCTGTATAAAAGGAGCTGTAATGAGAGAGAGAATCAGATGCGCCAGCAGTCGCAGCATGTTGACGTTACCTGAAAAGGCGCTTTTAGTGAAGCTGTATTATCAGAATGGGAAATGTGCTAGTTCAGCGTCACGATCCTATCGCCATAGGAAGGGGATTCGAACGAGTAAAGGTCCGTTGACAAATGCAGCTGTGGCGAGAATGATTTCGAAGTTCGAAGCCACTGGTTGTTTAGACGATAGACTCGGTAGTGACCGTCCGGGCACAAGGCATAAAGCTGCTGAGACAGTTCAGGAAGAAATGGAGACTGTAGCGGGTTCGTCTATGCACGGGGAAGTCAGCGCTCGTGCAGTCGCACGTCGCACCGGCATTCCATACACTACTGTTTGGTTGGCACTTAGGCGCACCCTCCGATGCTATCCGTATAAAATCCATCGGCATCATGAACTGTTACCTGCCAATTTAGTGAAGCGGAGGGCATTTGCGGTGTGGGCGTTTCAGAAGATGACGGAAGATGTCGATGGGTTGAGTAATTTGTTGTGGTTCGACGAGGCTCATTTCACCCTCCGAGGGTCTGTCAACACCCACAACTGCAGAATTTGGGCTACCGAAAATCCTAGAACTGTCGTGGAAACACCATTGCACGACGAGAAAGTCACGGTATGGGTTGGATTTACCACATCTACCGTTATCGGGCCTTTTCTCTTCGAGGAAATGCGTGATTCTGATTTTGTAACTGCCACCGTGACGGGTGAGAGGTACGCCGATATGTTACAGAATCGCATCATCCCCAGCCTGTCTGATAAACACCTGCTGGAACGTACGATGTTTATGCAGGATGGCGCTCCACCCCATATTGCTAGACGCGTGAAAGATCTCTTGCGCGCGTCGTTTGGTGATGATCGTGTGCTCAGCCGCCACTTTCATCATGCTTCGCCTCCCAGGTCCCCAGACCTCAGTCCGTGCGATTATTGGCTTTGGGGTTACCTGAAGTCGCACGTGTATCGTGATCGACCGACATCTCTAGGGATGCTGAAAGATAACATCCGACGCCAATGCCTTACCATAAATCCGGACATGCTTTACAGTGCTGTTCACAACATTATTTCTCAACTACACCTATTGTTGAGGAGTGATGGTGGACATATTGAGCATTTCCTGTAAAGAATATCATCTTTGCTTTGTCTTACTTTGTTATGCTAATTATTGTTATTCTGATCAGATGAAGTGCCATCTGTCGGACATTTTTTGAACTTTTGTATTTTTTTGTTCTAATAAAACCCCATATCATTCCAAGCATGTGTGTCAGTTTGTACCTCTCTATCTACAATTTCCGTGATTTATTCAGTTTTTAAATTTATACTGACTTATTGATCACCCGGTACTTAGTGCCCACCTTTAGAAAATATTGTAATCTTACTAGTTACCATATACTTTAATATTTTCAATAACTTTTTATTGTTTTTAGTGGGTTCTTCGGCCAGGTACCATAAATATTTTAAATTTTTTAGTTAAACTTAAATAAAAAATTTAAGTCTTGGTAGCAGGCGTCACTTTCTGCAATGGACGTCATATTCAATATTTTCTCGTTCAGGACTTTACTTACACATGAATATCTCCTAAAATAAGAAGTTTTCAGTTAAAGTCAGCAACAATTAATGACAGCTGCGCTTTTTTAATTTTTTTTGGAGTGGGCATAAGGAACACCCTCCCCACTGGTAGTACACGTTATTGACAGTATGTTGATATTGCTCAGAGGCTAAAAGATACTTCTAGGATCTGGACCAGTCTTACACATCAGTGTGCCCTTAAAAAGTGTGTTGTTAATATAAATGAACAACAGTTAAAGAAATTTGTTTCTTTTTTAAAATTTTTTTTTAGGCTGAGCATAAAGTGACCCTCTCCCCCCCCCCCCTTTTATGCACATTATGAAAAATACGTTGGTATTGCTAGGGTTAATATTCGCAATATGTGGCCCTCGGTGTATACACTACGAAGAAAATGATTTCTGAAAACTACGCAGAAGACAGCGCATCCGCCTAGCAAATGGAAAAGGTAAGCTTTTAAAACCAGACAACTGAGAACAAAGGAAAAAAGGCACCACAAGTTAAAACTTCAGCTGACACATGTACACGTATACTCAGTAATCAACTGAAAATTTGGCGACAATAAAGAATTAATTTCGATTTGTTGTGTTTTTCGATACTTAATATTGCTATCAGAAAATGTCGTTGGCGTTGTACTATTCACGAAGATCGTGAACGATTAGTCAACAAAGGTGGATTCCTATCGACCTAAGGTAGGTTGCACAAAAAGAAATGTTACTGACTCAATGAAAATATTTGTTTCACTGAGATTCTGTGGCGCTCAGTACGACAGCATATCAACTATGGTTTCGGATTGGTAATGTATAGAAGTGCACACCTCATTTTTTCGGGGCACTGTGTAGATTTTCTATACTCTCTCTGAAGAGCACGTGACAATTCATCAATAAAAAGTAATTACGTTTACGTCTTTAAAAGAAAAAAGAGATATGCTTTATCTTCATATGAATTCAGGCGATGTAATAAATCCACCGAATGAAGCAATTAGCTTTGTAGTATTCATACCCCTGATCCCAAAAAGTATAATTCGCCAACGGTAGAAGTTCCTTACAAAACTTCCCTCCTACTAACTCTTCAAACTGGAACGCTTACGACATTGGATCAGAGGGCTATGTAGAGAAGATTGTGGAATGAGTTACGGGTTTATTTGGTCGGCGTGAGAGCGTCACACAAATTCTCACGGAGCTCGTCGGACACATTTACATCACAAGGAGAAGACCTGCTCTTCTAAAGCGAGACAAGACACGTATTGTTTTCTCTCACACAGATCTCTCTTAGTGATCAAAACTGAGGCTTGTACGGTAGGTATCAACAACCGCTGTTCGCACGCAGCATAGGTGAACGTAACATCGAGGGATGAAATAGGATCCCACACACCATACAATTGTTTGCAGAGCACAGCCATTTTTGCAATACGTAGACAGAAAAATGAGGAACTGTCTGGTGTGTTGCACCTAGGGCTAACACATGATTCATTCGGAGTGAGTTGCATAAACTCTGGAAACTGCACATCATTAGCGTCGGACCGCGATTTGAACCAGAAACTTTAGGAATGGTAGTTCACCGCCCCTGGTGGTTCGTCATTCTTGGTATTTTATTTACACTTATTTACCCAGTCCCATATAAAATGTAGTATCATGATCTATCGAGTTGGTAACAAAGGCCAAGGTCAACGAAGAATTCTGGTCACTGTTGCTATGCAAAAGCAAAGAGATATTTGAAAAGAGATTATAGCCATTAACACCATATCTTCCAAGCAATTAATACACCTCATGCCAGATAGAAAAAAACTCAAAGTATTCTATAGGAAATCCATTTTTTATAGTATTTTATCTTTAAGCCATAGTCGTGTTTAAAACAT
The DNA here is from genome assembly GCF_023897955.1 of Schistocerca gregaria. NCBI lineage: Eukaryota > Metazoa > Arthropoda > Insecta > Orthoptera > Acrididae > Schistocerca > Schistocerca gregaria. Next base: position 861,395,336 of record NC_064931.1, on the reverse strand, counting down.
AGGTTAATCTAACAAGTGTGTTATTAAGTAAAGAAATACTTTTGAGCCTCTTAATGTGTGAAGGCAAATAATACGGTTAGAATCAATATCAATAGGGATCAACAACATTTGCTATTAAATAATAATTTCCGTTTAGTTCCTGTTTATTCTGCTCATTAAGAAGATTCCGGGACTCAGAAATAAAGTTGATGAATTAGTCGTTTGTATTGATGAAATGAATTCATCTAACCAAATTGACATAATCTGCCTCTCTGAACATCAAGTGACCACTGGTATAGATTTGTTAGACATTTTAGGATTTAAGCTAGCTTCCTACTTCTGCAGAGTAGATATGGATGGAGGAGGAGTTGCAACATTTATTGAAAACTGCCATAAATTCAGGAACATTGACATTAATACATTCTGTTTAGAGCAGCATTTAGAAGCATATGCAGCAGGGGTAGAGTTCCATAACAGATCCTACATAATAGTAACTATTTACCGAGCACCTGCAGGAAATTATAATCTATTCATAAATCATCTAGAAGCTCTTTTGGGTTATTTAACAGGAAGAAACAAAGAAAATTTGATTGCTGGTGACTTTAATACAGATTTTCTAATGCAGTCTTCGGGTAAACATTTACTGTAGTTAGTAATGTTGTCTTTCAATCTAGCTCACACTGTAAACTTTCCAACTAGGATCACTACGTCCTCAAGGACAGCCATTGATAACATTTTTATAGACAAATCAAAGAAACAAAATCATATCATAAAACCTGTAATAAATGAACTATCAGATCATGACATGCATATCCTTGTTTTCGATGTAAATTCTAAGCAGATTATCAAGACTGCTAAATCTGAGTACAGGAGAGTAGTCAGTCAACCGAAAATTGAGTCTTTTAGAAAACTGCACAAAGATATGAACTGGAAAGATGCTTATAGTGCTCATGACATGAATGAAAAATATAACACATTCATGAACAATGTCAGTACCATCTTTGAAAACTTTTTTCCTCTCAAAGTTACTCAAATTAAACAGAAGTCTATAATAAAACTATAGATTACACAAGGAAATAAGAGTTTCTGCAAGACAAAGAGGACAATGTATCTGGCGACCAAGAATAGCTCCAATGCTGATGATTTAGCTAAGTGCAAGGAATACTGTAAAATATTAAAAAAAAGTAATTCAGACATCTAAACAAATGCACTACGAGAAGAAGATAGCAATGTCAGGAAACAAAATAAAAATAAAATGGGATATAGTGTAAGAGGAGACTGGTAGAACCAAAAAGGAGCAGGAGCAAATAGCATTAAGGGTAGATGACACATTAGTAACCGATGGACATAGTGTGGCAAATCTATTTAACAAGTACTTTATATCCGTTACTGATAGAATGGGATTGTCAGGATCAGTAAATAAGGCCCTTGAATATCTGAAACTAGCCTTTACAAATAGCTTCAGGTACATAAATATGACACTCACTTCACCAAAAGAAACAAATTCCATAATAAAATCTTTAAAAACAAAGCATTGTAGTGGTTATGATGAAATGTCAACAAAGTTAATTAAGGCATGTTCTTGTGAGTTTAGTATAATTATAAGTTATTTGTGTAACCAGTCAATTATAACTGGTACATTTCCTGACTGGCTAAAATATGCAGATGTTAAGCCTCTATTCAAGAAAGGGGACAAAGAGATACCATCAAACTACAGACCGATTTCACTTATGCCAGAATTTTCAAAAATTTGAGAAAAAGTAATGTACAGGCAGCTTCTCAACCATCTGACCACAAATAACTTATTATCAAGAACACAGTTTGGATTTTTGAAGGGTTCTGATATCGAGAAGGCTATTTACACTTACAGTGAAAATGTACTTAATTCATTAAATAACAAATTACAAGCAGCAGGTATTTTCTGTGATTTGTAAAAGGAATTTATTGGGTGAACCACAACATCCTTTTAAATAAATTAGAATTCTATGGTGTCATAGGCAGTGCCACAAAATGGTTCAAGTCATACCTCGCTAACAGGAAACAAAGGGTACCCGTGCAAGAGACATCATTAGAATGGGAAGAAATTACATGTGGCGTCCCACAAGGATCCATCTTGGGGCCATTGCTTTTTCTTGTGCAAATTAATGATCTCTCATCAGTTACACTGCCAGAAGCAGAGTTCGTTTTGTTTGCAGATGACACAAGTATTGCAATAAATAGTAAGTTGAGCTTAGTTCTAGAAAGATCTGCTAATGATATGTTCATGGATATTAATAAATGGTTTAAAGCCAACTCACTGATATTAAACCTCGAAAAGACTCACTACATGCAATTCAGAACCTGTAAGAGGTTGCCACCCAGCATATGCATAAAGCATGAAGAAGAGCAGGTAGAAGAGGTTGACAGTCTTAAATTCCTGGGGTTACAACTAGATAATAAATTCAGTTGGGAGGAGCACACCACAGAACTGCAGAAACGCCTTAACAAATCTGTATTTGCACTTCGAGTGTTAGCTGACATAGGCGACATAAAAATGAAAAAGCTTGCATACGTTGCCTACTTTCATTCCATACTGTCATATGGTATAATATTTTGCGGTAACTCTTCAAGTCAAACAAAAGTTCTCATTGTCCAAAAGCGTGCAATAAGTATTATTTGTGGAGTAAATTCACGGACGACCTGTAGAAACCTCTTCAAAGAACTGGGTATACTGACTGCTGCCTCTCAGTATATTTACTCCTTAATGAAATTTGTCCTAAATAATATATATCTTTTTCCAGTTCATACATACAATACCAGGAACAAAATGATCAGTACAAGGACTTAAAAGCACTTTAGTTCAAAAAGGGGTCCACTGCTCAGGAACACTCATCTTCAATAATTTGCCAGCAAACATAAAAAAATGTAGTTACAAATAAAGATCACTTTAAAAGTAGCCTGAAAGACTTAGTAGGGGCCAACTCCTTCTACGCCATTGACGAATTTTTTAATAGAAAAAAATGATATATTGTATATATTCATACTATTAGTATTGTTATTTCAACTTTAAAAAAAATGATATGTTCCACATCCATGAGGATCTCCTCAGCACGGATCTATGGAACGAAAAGCTAATCTAATCTAATCTAATCTATGTGAGAGCTAATAATCTTGAACAGTAAATGGGAAGTATACACATTTGTTTGAAAAGCCCATCGATGAGTGCGAAATGACGTAATATTCTGAGTAAAATTCCTAGTGCTAAATCTCCTGGATATTTGATGTTTGTCATTCGTAAAACCCTGATGAGTCTCCAAAGAACACATTGCCGCGTTAAATAGCAGAATACTACAGACATTCTAATCTCACTAGTCGTACATACTGGTCGTTGGTGTCGGTCGTGCGTAGACCTTTGACGAATCATCATGAAATACATTTCCCCAAGAAACAGCAGAGTACTTCACACATTCCAATCGTAATAATCGTACTTTACTGGTACACTGATTATCCGGCTGAATGCGGCCCCGAGACTACACGGATAATCGGAGGAAACGAGTAACACAAAATGACCATGCTTTTTCCCCGAAGCTGTAATTAACGGATCTTACAAAATATGCTACATTACACGTTTGAAACTACATTGCTTTATTCACGCATTGTTCACCGTAAACTAAAAACTTGTTTACAAAATTTCACATACAACACCTTGTACTTCGTACGACTTGCTTTTACTTAACTTTTGCGAAACAATTGTCCAATTTTTTTTCTGTTTCCGTTTTGCATTCTCTTTTCTACTCACTACGGTCTTCATTTTTCGGAGAGTCAATATATTGGTACACTCAAAGGAATTTTCTCCAGAACACTCTAATAACAGATAAATGCACTCCCGTGTTGCGGTATGCTCAGTAATGGGTTAATCCATCGCCTTGTCTTCGGTCTCTTCCTCTACCGAGCACACTTCGTTCACTATGACCGCATCACCTAGCGGCTCACGCCCCGATTCGTAGGCATTGTCATTTAACCACTAGCAGATGTTTTCATTACGTAATATTATAACCCAGTACTTCATGTTTCGTTTTTTATTTTTTCGCAAACTGCCGAACTATGCACGAATAATCCAGAACTTTCTGTATTTGCGGTTAATATACAATTATAAAAACATTAAAACACTTAATGTAACGAAAACTGATTTAGAAAAAAAACAGTGTTATTAAGCTTGGTGTTATTTACATAAAAGTACACAGAATTTTCAAAAAATTACCTATTTCTCGTCGTTTTATTGTTTCCAGAAGTTAACGACAGTTTACATAGTAGTATTTCAGGTCTGAGACACACGTTTCTGCTAAACTGTTTACGTGAAGAGTCTTTGCACGACAATAAGTAAAGTAGTAACTGTTACTTGCAGGAGTAATAATATATACGTAATACGGAAGAAAAACGTTGTCTCCTTTACATGGCATTTTGGAATTAAGACATTGCTTCTACCGCTTTCAAGATCAGTGTTTTTCCTAACTTTAGATATTCATTTTGTTAGTGGTTTTAAATGTTTCTTGCACATTTGTGCGCTTTAAGAGGTATAATATTCTGCTAATATGTTCATAAATTTTAAAATTATCATTTTAATCGATGCGTTGTATTACTGTGTAGCGTACAGTTACAATGTCGGCATAAGGCTCACAAATTTAAATCCTCGTCTGTAATCTCATTAGAAAAAGATGCTTTGGGCGTAATAATCATCAGGATTACCGGAAATGGAGCAGCTCTTTTCTTTTTTGGGTTTTGATTTACAAACCGTCATAGCTCATTTGCGTTGTACTGAGGAGTATGCCAACATACTTTGCTTCGCATAGATTCTTAATGCTTTTCGTTATTGTCAATTGTCTGCAGATGAGCTAGCAGCAATACGCGGTACTGCATAATTTTGGTAAATGTAGCGTTCTCCTATATCCCACATTGCTAGTCGTCCGTCCGTACGTAATTTACTTACGGGAAGAAAATGATTTGCCTAGTGGAAAGCTTTTTGTATCTGAACGTAAATAACAGTGTAATATCTAGAAAGAGCGTAGACCAGAAATCCGAGTGATGTTAGATCCTGTTAATATTGTGCAATGACAAGGAATATTTCAGTCGCGAGACATGATATGAGAGTATAACTTCCTAGCACATCAATCTCCAGCAAGGGTAATTTGTCAAGTAGACACGTCGACCGCGCCAAATAGCGTCTCACAAAAACACCCGTAGGTGTTTGATTAATTGTGAAGCGGGCTGCCCGGGATGGCTTTCTGGGAGCGCACAAAAACAATGCCACGCTGAGATGGCTTGATCGTCATCTAGATAGCGGCCGCTTCCGTCTCTAGTCGCATACTCACAAACATAATAATGTAATTATTAATACGATGTCACATCTCGCATTTATCTGGAATTGTCTCAGCGCATTTGTTACGCATTAAGCGTTATTTTTCTCTCTTTTTCGTGGAGGTTCGTACCTTATACGACTAATAACTGCCACCGTGTTGCGCGCGGAATGAAAATGCCAACGAGGAGAAATGCTTTGCATCCTTTACATTAGATTTTCCTTAGCTGCTTGTCTCGGGTTATTCCCCGAAAGAGTAATAAAATGGTATCTTATCTCTATGGATTCAATACTATAGAATAGTGTATTATGTAAAACGAAATGCTAACTCTTAGGAAATTTGGAAGTATTTCTCGATATTTCTTCTCGTGTACATATCTTTTACAATATTAAAAGAGCGCAACTCTTTCAATACAATAATTCTCTTTTCATGAGGTAGGAAGTTAAAGATTATTTAGGTATTTCTACCAGATTTAGAGAAAAATTTGTTGAAAGTGAAAGGGCGGATTATAACGTGAACGAACAACCGTCTTCAAATGGTATCAGAAACTTCTATTGATCGACGACACTCTTACGATTAGGTACTAAGATTTGAGGAACAATAATTTTCACGACGTTGTGAATACAGATCAAATTCGTTTCCTTGTACACTGATTACTACCAACTGTAGAACAATGTGCGGCACCGCACCCTTCCCCTTCTCGCCTTTCCACCTGAACGTAACATTCACCCTTTTAAACAATGATCTTCTAGTCTTGCTTCATGTTTCATCCTAGTATTTCATCTTCAGAAAAATTTACGAGGAACTTTGGTGTCTCAGTACATGGCCTTGATGATTTAACTTCCTCCTGGTCCTCACTTCTTAAAAGTCGTAACTTTATATTTCTCTGAATCCGATATCTTCTACTAAATCGACCGTTTTGGGTCCTCTTAACTTTGATCCGAATGTATATCGCGGACTTGAGTATAATAGAAAGTTCTACGAGAGGGCAGCCAAAAACCTACGTCGTCTCTTCGTCAAGGTTCTTGATTACCAGATTGAACTGAATTTGCCTACTAAGTGTACCATGGCTTTTTTGTGTAAGGCTACTAAATTTTAAGAATGGACAGACATACTTAAGTCAGTGAGAACCGCGTAAGAGAGCTCTATTTTTATATCTATATTTATACTCCACAAGCTGCCGAACGGAATGTGTAGCGGGGGATACTTTCTGCAACACACTCGCCTTCCCCTTCTCGTGTTCCAGTCACCAATGGGTCGCAAGAAGAACGATTACAGGAGAGTTTGAGTGTGAGGTCGAATTTCTCTCTTTTTGCCTTCCTGATCTTCTCGCGAGATGTACGTAGAGGGAAGTAATGCGTTAGCTAACTCTTCTAGGAACGTACGCTCTCGGAAATTTTACGCTAAGCCACACCGTGCTGCAGAAGGCCTTCCTTGCAGCGGCTGCTACTCAACGTGGCTGAGCATTTCAGTCATACTTTCGCACTTACTAAATAAACATGTAAGGACTAACGCCGCTCTTCTTAGGACCCTCTCTACTTACTCTATCAATCCTGCTTGGTACAGATCCCAAACTGACGAGCAAATTTATAATATTAGTGAACGACGGTTTTGTAAGTTGTCTCCTTCTAATGATATACTACACTCCCTGAGAATTCTTCCAATGTATCACAGTGTGGCATCTGCCTTATCTACGATTAGTTTTACGCAAATATTGCACTTTAAATCGCACCTTACGCATGCCGCTAGGTATTTTAGGAATGTGACTGCTACCAGTGTTGCATCTCCAGTCGTGTAGTCATACTGTAACTCCTTCTGCCTAAGTTTCACAGTAACTTATATTTCTTTATGTTGAGGGTCAACTTTCAAGGAGCGTCGGTCCACTGCGCGTCTTCCTACATTTCACAACAATTTAGTAGCGTGGCGTCATCTCTGTATATAACAGAATCATCCGCGGAAAGCCACGTGGAACTTCCAACTTATCCACAAGATCTATTTATCGACACTACTTGCCAAAAAAGTGAAGCACCCGGAACGCGAAGAGGAAACAAAATGAAAGTTCACGTGTTTAGTTCGTATGTGACTTTATATCACCGATTACAACACTGAGGCAAATTTACGAAGAACTTGGCAGTATGAGTCCACGTATCACTATGACGTTGAACCTCGTGGGGAGTCGAACTGTATCGTGTCCCCGATACCCTTCATACTGACGTTCCACATCTCTTCTGTGAGGGACACATCTGGGGATCTTCGTGGCCACGGGAATACCTCAACATCACGCAGGCAGTGCCTTTTATAGAGGTAAGAAATGAGGACGCTATGCCTCTCCAAAACATTGCAAGTCTGAGACCTCTCTTTTCTGTTGTGGGCTAGTTAGTTATTAGTTACATGGTCTATAGATCATTTGAACAATTTTTTTGGGGAAATGATGTGAAATGAATCAGTTTACAGGATTTGTATACACGATTAGTATTAATATTAATGAACCAATTATTATTTTATTCCTACTTGTGCAACTACACTTCAAAAAAGTTTATTTTTATTTTTTAAACTGGCTACCAGGTTTTAAGTAGTGTTTCGTCAACGGAATAGAAGGAGCTGTCCAGGAGAAATGATTTGAAATTGGATTTCAAACTTGTTTCGCTACCTGTCGGACATGTTACGTTACTAGTCAAATGATCAAAAAATTCTAATTGCATATTGGACATCTCTCTGAGCCACTGACAGCTTTAACAGTGGCTTATAGGCTATTGTCGCTTAGCGTTGTAGGTATGTACATCACTGTTCTTCTCCAATTGTGATGGATTATTTATGAGGAATTTCATTAGCGAAAATATGTATTGCGACGGCCAGTTTAAATGCCTAGCTCGTTGAAGAGGTACCTACATGACGTCCTTAGCTGAACACTACATATCATTCTGAGTGCTCGCTTTTGTGCAATCAGTACTTCCTTTCGAAGTGATGAGGTAAGCCAGAAAATTATCCGTACGGTGTTAACGACAGGCTACACATGGGACGGTAATTTGCTAGCTCTGCTCCTGGTAGTTTCTGACCAATGGTGCGGGGTGACCCAAAATGTTGTGGCGGTTTCACGGATGGCAGTCGCAGATGCGAAGGGGTTGGCGCTTTCCTTCCTTGTCGTGGCCGACCGGAACCCTGACAACTAGTACGCCCACCCTCACGTTGCCGCCGAGTACAACACCGCGCCACTGTCGGACCCGTATGCGGATACTGCACGATTCGACCAGCCGGCCAAACAGAGGCTCACAATATTTCCCTTTGAAATCCTGTCAGGTGCTGATAACGCTGTCTCAAACGAGTACATGCATCTCGTTTCCTTCACAGTGATTATTCAACATTTGCCTTTGTTTACATCCCTTATATATCCCACGATGCCTGGTAACAACACTAAACTCTGGTGACCGTTCTACCTGTCACAGATAATTACATAAACGCCGATGGTGTCTGTCTGTACCAATTTCCGCTAACTGCGAATTATTTTTTCTAGGTGCATCATTGTTTTTGTCGGGTAAGTAATGGCCCAGTACCACTCCCCAGGGTTACGACCGAAGTTGCATTTACGCCTGGAGACTTCTGTCCATTGAGAATGAGAAGCTGTGTTCTGTTTGCCAGAAACTCTTCGGTTCTGTCACGCATCTCGTCTAATATTCCGTAAGTTTGTATTTTGTTCACTAGGTGGAACAGGGGGACTGTATCGAACGTCTTCCGGAAGTCCAGGATCGTGGCATCAACCCGGGCGCCGATAGCTATTGCTTTCTGGTTCCCACAGAGGAGACTTTCGATCTCCAGAAATGTCATGCTTCGCGAGCACAAAACACGCTAGAAAATTGTACAGCGTATCGACGTCAGAGACTTAGCTCCATAGTATTGTGCGTCTGTTCGGCGATCTTCCTTGAGTGGGAATGAGCTGCGTTTTTTCCACTAAGACCGCTTTGCTCCTGGGATGTAACCTCGGCCAGCAGTTGGGAAAATTGTGAGAAAAGACTCATCAGACCAAATAACTTTCTTCATTGCTCCATATTTCAATTTTTATAGCTTAGGGACCATTTCTTGATGTTACGAGCATTTGCATAATTGATGAGTGGTTTAGGAGCTCCAGCTTGTCGCGCATTTCCCAGCTTACGGAGGAGCTTCTTTCGTGTCTCTTTTTTTTTGTGCTGGCAGGATTCACGATCGCCACATTGAGTTCTACAGTGACTTTTGAATCTGTCGCCCTCGTATTATTCGCCACAGACCTCTTCAATGACCGTTCGTCCCTACTAGTGAACACACAGTTTCTTCCGCGTTGTGACTTTGAGGACGACGCTGACCCGCTTTCCCTGTATGCGGTATAAACCATCGATACGGTGCCTCTTCGGTTCCTTCGGTTAGAGAAGCACCAACGATTTCGCCAATTTAGAATTCACTTTCTCTGACGCAAAACACTGTGCTGACCGCCACTGAGGCTTGCAACTTACTGAGGATAAGCCGCTCTTGTTCAAAGACAACGGCGTCACATATAGACTTGGCTAGCATCTGCTTTCATGTGCAATCATGCATCTCGGTGGATCCATATTTTTGTCCAATCCCTGTGTTTCAGTGGGAACTACACAGCTACCACTTGTTGAAGAATATGATTTTGTTTCTAGCAATGAATGGGGCAATTTTGTTTCAAAAATAAATCTTGTTAGAAAAAATATTTTTATGCCGCCTTGCAGTGTCACCAACTACTGAAAGGTAAGTAAAGCATAGAATCGTCTACCAGAAATCTTTAGAATCGTGGGGACACTTTAGCATTGCTGTTACGAACTTCGAACAGATTCTATCTGTTTTCCAAACTTTGTGTATTTCAGATTCTCCTTCTAATAATGACCTCACTCTTGATACGAAATTAATAAATAAATTTCATTTTTAAATTAAATTTTGAATCCTTTCCGTGTAACAATATTTAAAAAATGGCCGATCGTAGGACATGAACGTCAGAGGTTTCTGTATTTCAGGTGTTTTCACGCACGCTTCTGTCTAACAACTTTGACTGTCAGTAAGAGTGATGGAGATAATGTAAGAGGTTTCGCCATAGCATATATTTTGAGTTGTTTTAAAGGCAGTCAGCTACAGCTCGATGTCGATGACATCTTGCGCAACGATGGTTTACGGAAACTGTAAACGAAAATGACAGTTATAGCCTTCATCTCTCTTTCAACAAACAAAAAACTGAATACTAAAACGCTGCTTGCAAAACTCACTTTTTCCACAGTGAACTGGTTTTTATGAATGTTTCTCAGCGCTTTAAAAGCTGAATCAAAGAGATAGTGGATAGAACTGCACTTTTGATCTGTGTGAATATTGTACGTAATTAGATTAACCTATGTTCTTTGACGACACGAATTATGGCTTCTTCTTGGTCTTAGCACAGTGTCTGGGGAGTATGGCTTATTCTCACATGGAACAAAATGTTGTTGTGTTCGTTTTATCAGCTGTACAGCTATCAATGAAAATTCGCTGGGGTTTAAATCTAATTCTTGTGTACTTTCGCTTCACTACCCCAAGTACAATACTTCGAGCAAATATGCGCAGCTACAATGTAATACATACAACTCTTAGTGCAACACGTAACTGACTTCCCGACAACCACCAGCGAGCCATTAGTTTCAGAGTTTTTAACTAACAATATTAATGTCAAGGATTTCAAATGTAACTGCATAAAATAACAAAATTTTTAATAGATTTAATATACAAAAAATGAAATTTAAAAAGAAAACAATAAAATTATTGTTATTCATACTAGATTCCTGTTTAAATGCATATACCGCATAGAAATATGTCCACACGTAACCAATTTATTAATGCTATTCGAATTCAATAACATTCTTAAGAAGTGAAATTGCCAATTGACCTTTATTGGATTGTACCATAAATTTATGGGACGTATTGAGTTGTTCACTAAATGGTAACAGTGTGTCACTGGTCAGTTCTAATGTACACTCCAGAATGAAGGTATCATAAGGCAGCTCAATGTGTGCTAGTTTGTAACTTCCTGAGAGATAAAAACTGGATCTCTTATGCTGAACCTTGCTTATCGCGGGTAGTTTCAAAAATGACACTTTCTTTCACCATTCTATAATGAAGGTTAAATAAAAAATCTGGTATATTATGGTTATGGAAGTACAGTATCTTTCTGTCACAGCAAGAAGTAACAGAATCAGTTAATACTAAGCATCTCAAGATAATCATCGCGAATGAAATAGGTAGATGAACTAAGGAATTCATGCAATGAAAGCGATCTCCGAAATATAACATTCTGCAAATACACGTCGTCTGCTGAGAATGCAGTGCCTCGAGAGTTAGGTAATGAGTTCGGTTCTGGAGCATTTACATAGTTCATTTGAATTCCATAATTATGTTTTAGATAATCAGATAAAATTGAATAAACTATTTGTAAACTTTAAAAACTCGCTCTTTCAAGGATATAACATCATATGTAATACATTTCTTTATCTTTGCATAGATGAGGTGGGGTTGGTGTAGCTACATATAGTAGCTTTCGCCCACCTTATTCAACATATCAAAGAACATGATAAAACGATGTGTCATATATATTGATGCTCTTGGAGTTTATGCTGAATGCTTGTACGCTGTTTGTTAAGCTGTGTGCGTCTACGTGCTGTGTATTTCCCAATCTGCTGTATAAATGGACTTTCCAAAGCACCATACTCACAGCTTCTAGGATCACATGACGGCACCACAGTACCAGTGACTAGCTACAAAATACAAAACTCCTATAAACGCCCATCATCCGCTGTCCCTGCAGTGGCTCCGCAGATCGGAAAACGCAAGTTTTTAAAAATCACAGTAAGAGTTGTAAGAGTACTTGACGTGTGACTGCACTGTGCTGGTGGCGTTCATCACTTGTTTTTGACACCGCAGCCACAGTCTGGCAGGTGGGTTAGCTGTGAGGGGTGCGCGTTGTAACCGCAGCTCACGTGCCGCACTTCCTCCTACAACAGCGACTGAGTGGACATCACATTAACTCCTGGTAGCAAAACTGCCGTCATATAGGGTACTAGACCAAATTTGTGACTGAACTGGTTGGTTCTTGGTATGGAGGACGCAGTCCTCTTGGACTGAGAGTTATCGACAGATGTGATAATAAGTTAAGGTACACCCAAGGGAGTGTGTTAGTGCTGTATAAGTTATTGATCGCCTGGCAGACAATATTTGCAGTAATCTCACACTCTTTGCAGTCGATGCAGTTATCTTGAATTAAATACTGCCCGAAAAAATTTGCATAAGTATCAAACCAAATGTTGATAAGATTTCCCACTGATGTAATGGCTAGCGACTTGCTTTAAATAGACAGAAATATTGAACTATACTCGCGTAACAACATGTAAGTAACAAAGTGTGAGGTATTGTATGGAAGGTCACATAAGCTCAGTAGTGGGTAAATTAGATGTTACGTTTTTTAATGAGTAACGTGGTAGGAATATGCAGCTGGTCTACAAATGAAATTGCTTAAAAAAACATCCTTGTGACTTACAGTAGAATATTGCTCAATTGTGTGCTTTCTCGCCATAATAAAGGTTCAACCAACCACCCAAACTACTATATTTTTTATTGAAAATAAACACAGACGTCAGATGTGTTGAACTTAACAAATACATTTTCAGAGCGCTGTAAAAATTTTACATTTCTTGTATGATTATTTGTAAGCAAAACACATTGCAGTCATGTGTTTTACTGTGGCAGTTTCCTTACGTTGGAGCCCCGACTATGTGGAATGGTGTGTTATGGACAGTTCGGTAATGCTGTTGAGGAACTAAAGTCTTGGATTAATATGTTTCACATTGCACGAAGTGATAGAAGAGGAAACTGTCCATTCCTCCATATTTTATAATGATGAAACTATGTAGAGTGCTTCGATTACGTAAATAAGAAAAATATCTTTCAGCAGAGTGCCACGTGGTTTCTTCTAGAGGTTACTTAATTTACTCAACGGATTTAAGCAATTTACTAATCAAAATATTTCCAGTATGTTATTAGTTTTTTTGATTACACAGCTCCCTCATGTTTATGAAGAACATACAGTGCACAGTGCTTTCGATCGCTCTTAATAACAAGATACAAACAGCATATTGGAAACTAAGGGGATTTTCCAAAACTAGACATCATGTTGATGAAGCATAAATGTGTGCCTACCGATCTTCGCTCTATTTACTATATGTATAATTTCATCAGCCATAATGATCTATATATAGAATGTAGATAAAGTAACGGTAGACATCAGTAAAGCAGTAATGTTTTCAGCTCCTAATACTTGAAGTTACACTGTCCTTGTAGTTCCGTCATCGTATGGACCTCCCAGTACATCAAACATGGGGACAAAAATATTATTTTACTTGCCTCTTAATAGCAATGCCGTATTACCAAAATGTTATCAACATCCAGTAAGAGAATTCGCTCGCATGCGTTCTAAAGCCATTACAGGCAATGGAGAAAGTGTTTGTGTCTATCTGAAGATCATCTACAGCTATAAGATCCAGCTTACAGCTTTATGACCAACTTCGTGATGTGATGCAGTCTCTACATGTTTGTTTCCGATTTTTTTACTGAAACAGTTTACTCATTATTGAAGAAAAGAAGAGCTCAAATTTTGCCAACGAATGTTTGTTATGCCAGTGGCAATCATCGTACCCAAATAATAGGTGTTTTCGCTAGCGAGACACTTTTAATTGCGTCTTTGTAACAGTACAGAACACTGGCAAATCACTTTTGGAACTGAACACAGTGCTCTCAATGTTTTTCTATAACCAGAAAGTAGACGTCTTAAGTTGTACATGGAAAGAAAACATTTAATTTTCACCAAACTGTGTTTGTCTTTTGAACACGTTTTGTAAACTTTTTAACTTTTGTTTGTCTGCTCATATCTGCTTTTCATTGGCTGAATTGACAGTGATACTAGCATTATTGTTTGCCGATAAAAAATACTGACCGCGTTACAGACTTCACTACCATACAGTACTTAAAGCACACGGTTTATTAGCACAGATGTGTCCTCCAAAAGACATCAAGTTACCATTATAAGCCGACAAGACTTCCACATCAATTTTCACAGGACCTTTCAAATGTGTAGTCATATTTCTACTTCGTAACTTGCATAGTATAAACAGGTTACTCAAATAATTTTAAGATAGGTCACGTGTTTACAAAATTTCAACTCACTTTAAATTTTAACATACAATGTGCGTACATGCGGCGGAATGCGTTGACAAGTGACGTTACAAAAAATTCTGGAAAAGGATGTCACTGCATATTCTCTTCTTCACTATCACCGACGAATAAACTACAAGTAAAGGCAATTCTGGGTCTGTGTTACATTACATCTGTTTAAGGCCTTCGTCATCAGGTATGGTGTATATTTAGGTGTACATCTGCAGTACGCAATGCTATTTCAGTGAACATTTGAGAATGCGGAGGTGTCGTGAGAGCAATCCATCCTAGTTCGGTTCCAGGTGTGGAACACAGCAGATGACTGGCAAACACATACAAAATGTTGCTACAGGTTAATGTAATATATTGTTTATCGTTTTTCGGAACATTCAAGCAATTATTACCTACAGAATTCCTGAGTATATCAGTTAGAACGATATCACTAGCTTCCTATTAATTTCAGATGTCTTTTACGAGTCAGTTTGGTAGATAATAGTAAATTTATATATATGACGACATTCGTGTGTTATTCAGTTGATGAGCGAAAGTGTTCTCAATGATCTGGCAGTATGTTTTGCTTCTTACCGTAGCACAATATACAGTTGGTTAGAAAACTGTAATTCGATAAAAATTTGTGAAAATGTCTTTCACGAAGCGCGTTGACATACTGGAAAATCGTAAATTTCCACCATATGTAGTACTTGGCTAAGACGACTACCTCAGTTTGACACCTGAAAATGGACCTTCTATCAATTATACCGAAGAGAAGCCTCAGAAGTCACAAGACTTCAAGTTCAGAGCTGAACATTGCAGACGAGCATAACCTTTTAAAAGAGCTACTTATTTCCACTTTTGGATGTCACTATCGAAATCTAATAAAGTGAAAAATAGGAGAAACTCGAGTCAGTGAAATCGCACTAATGGGACATCTATTACAGATACCAGAGCCAGGGGCAACAATGACAACAACCGAGGCAAGATATGTTGCCTGAACTGTCATCAGCGTTTAAATGTAACAGTCAGATGCTTTATTTTAAGTTTACTGCTGAAGACCACTTCGGTCATTTTGCTACCGTTTGGGATCTACATCCAAATTTACACTCTGTGAGTCACTATGAAATGTGCGGAGAATGTATGAAATGAAACCGCTAATCCAGAGAAATACCACAGAAGTCAGAGAGAAAACGAGGGGACACTTCACGGATAAAGAGAATGCTTATCACAAGTGTTGTCTCGCGTGTTGTGCAATATACTAACGAATTTTATGCTATTATGCAGCGTAATGGAAGTTTCGAATAATAAGTTTTAATACTCATAAACGGGGTTCAGAGCACTTCATAGCATTTTAATTTTTTCATCTTCTTGGGTTTTAACGGCTTATCGAAACATAACTGGTTAAGTACAGTTTGTATCAGTTTTAAACTGCCTTAACCTACTTTACGTCAAGGACAGGAAACAACTGATACAAGAAAAGTTCTGATGCAATGTGAGACTAAAACAAAATATTACCCAGTATTCAGACGACAGCTCTCACAGCTCAACATAGCACATAAAGAGTTGGTTAACATAATTAAATGATGTATGCCACCTCCTGTGAAGTCACGTTGAGCAGTCTACAGTAAACATGATGGGCAGTTTCCACATTCGTCAGGCGTATTATAGAACCATTAGAACCATAGCGTCATGGATTTCATATACAGCAGTTATATGTAAATACGATACCGCATAGAAAGGTCGTTGTGTGGTTTTGGGCACAGTATTGCAATACGTTCGGTGAAAACATATCTGAAATAGCTTATAGACTAGATATCGTTTATGCTTTAGCACCTGTCGAAATACTGAAGGTAATCTGTGTTCCATTTAAGCAATGCCTGCGATAAATTACATCGTTGTTCTCCTTTGGAGACCGGAGAAGTACCAGAATCCAGCCTGTGCTAATCAGATTACGAGCCACCTTGGCGAACGCGTGAAGTTGCATAGTGTTTCTGACTATTGTTCAAACGAGCCAGTATGTTTGGAAACAAGGTTCTTTTAGAGATAACGCCTTCATTCTGTGAATCATGAAAAATTTCGCACCGTTGATCAATTAATTGCACACTATATCATGTATGCAGATTATTTACGACTATTTCAGGAACGTTTTGCAGAAGGCAAGAGTCACCACTGTTTCTGTAGAAGACAAATAAGTGTCAAGTGTGTGGATCAGTTAAATGAAAATAGTGTTATAAAGTTTCTTTATTTTGATTATCCTATTTTATGATGTAGATTTATGGAAAATTGTTATGCTTTGCTCATCTGAAGGCAACATCTTGGGAAATGCATTTGTCGTTCGTTAAAGAATATTCGAGTTCCAACTGACACATAAAATGTTACCTTGCTGAAATTTCATATCCTCAAAGCTTTGGTAAGTAAAAGGGATTTATACTCTTCGTTTCTTAAAATAAACGATATTTTTCTAGACAACGTTATCAATGCAAGATTAGTACACGAATTGCACTATTTAGAATTCGTATTTCATGAGACTCGTTTGATCTGTAATGTAATTAATGGAAACAAATATTTCTTGTGGGAACAGAGCGTTGAACAAGTTG
This sequence comes from Schistocerca gregaria, assembly GCF_023897955.1. Lineage (NCBI taxonomy): Eukaryota > Metazoa > Arthropoda > Insecta > Orthoptera > Acrididae > Schistocerca > Schistocerca gregaria. The sequence goes on along the minus strand of NC_064931.1, from coordinate 861,378,220 downwards.
ACAATAGAAGCACCGACTTTACCTAATAGTTTCACTGAAACTACTTCAAACTGTGGCTGGGTTAAAATGTGCTGTAATGTACTGATTGCTAAAGGTATTCCAAGTGGAAGGAACGTCGCCTGACGACGTAAAGATGTAATATTGCACCTATTAAAGATATCTCAGCCTCATACCGGTCAGCTTTAGAGTATATCATAATAGTTGAATATTCTTTCCTGTTTTTGACACTACACCGACTACGTATGGTTTGCTTACATTTCTGAAATTGTTTACAAGTAAGAGCATTGTCAGCGAAAGGCAAGGATTTGGGTTCGAGACCTGAGTCGGTACACAATTTCAATCTGTGAAGTCTGTATACCAGCAATTACTAGCGTTGTGTAATACTGAATTAGAGATTACAGATGACTTACACATAGGACAATTTTTCTGGCTGTTCTTCTAGGTGCATGTTCAGCGTTTCAAAAACAGTGCAAAATTTAATTACAAATTTAAAATCTAAATTTTTGGAAATAATTATGAACGTAGCAAATGCTTTAGATGTTTATTGGAAAGATGGTCTTTATCACGCATTAGATTGTGCTCTTGTAATAAGGCAGCTACTACGTCTGATAAAGTCTGCATTACCCAAATAGACCCTACGAAGTTTTAGTAAATTATTGTCTACATCTTTTGCTTTCCTGTACCCAGACGGCTCACAGCTGCAACATTTACCACAGGACTTCCGGGAATGGTGTACATCGTCTCTACTTGCCCATTCTGGTGCTCCATGAGGAACCATACTCATAGAACTAAAATGCACTCACCACGAATATTTATATTTTCATGTAATCTATGCAAAATCTGCTTCTGTGATAAAGTGTTGTGGCTAGCACAGGCAACACACGATAATTAACTTCTTCACTCATTTTCTAACACATTATTCGAAACATTGTGCAACCAAATAAAACTTAATTGTCGACAATGGTACTGCAACTCTCTCTTCGGCACGGAATTGTGTGGTTAATGTGACGTGATGTGGACTAGGGAGAGAAGACACAAAAGAGAGACGCTGCGTAAGACGGTCTTTTCGATAGCTTTTATCCACGCGGACATTATCGTGTCGAGTAACATGCTCAAGTGAACTGAAATAAAGGAAACTGGATAAAGTGGAAAATAGAAAATGAAAGAATGAGCAGTTACTATAATTTAGAAAGTTAGGCAATATTCTGAGGTAAAAAATTTGAGTTATCTCGGGAAGAGTAAGATCCTGCATGTCAACTAGCATGGATTTCGAAAACGTATATCATGCGAGATCCAACTCGTGCTCTTTTCAATTGAAACCTTGAAAGATTCGGGACAAGACAAACGGGTGGCAGCAACATTTCTTGAACTCCGAAAAGCTTTGGACGAAGTACCCCACCAACGCTTACTAATGATTGTGTGATTGTATGAGGGTATCAAACGAAACTTTGAACTGGATTTAGGATTTATTGGAACAGAGGACGCCTCACGTTTTTTTGAATGGAGAGTCATCGACAGACGTAGACATAACTTCAGACGTGCTCCGGGAAAGTATGTTGGGAGCCCTACTGCTGACGTTGCCTATCGATTAGGAGTTTTGTAGATGATGCAGTTATCTATGACGAAATACTGACTGTATAAAGCTGCACAAATATTGAGGCAGACCGTGATGTAACTTATAAGTGGTGCGTTGGCAACGAGCTTTAAAGGTTCAAAATGTGAAATGATGCACTTTATAAAAACTTGGTACCTTATGACTACAATATCAATTAAACACACCTGGAGTCAGTTTATTTGACCGATCACAGGCGGCTGTGGCCCGTCTGACAGCACTAGAATGAACTACACCTCGCAGCCGACAGCCCATCTTACAACTCCCGCCGCTCGATAACATTCGTCGACTTCCCCGTCTTTCTGCTCTGTTACATGTGTTCCAACAATATTGCTTCCTCAATGCTATAAAATGGGCATTTTTTTACTGAAATATCCCACAGAAATGTCAATATCATACGGCATTGTTGGCTGGATTATATCACGGGGTGGGTTTAACCTGTCTGTCGGAAAGGTATTCTTCCTCCACTCACACTGGCCCTTGTACTTGCAGATATGCAAGAGTTGTATTTGTAGAGTGTAGATGAGTATAACGGGTATGTGTAAAGTATAGCGCTATGTTTGTTGAGGGCTGAATAACACTTAGGCAGTTTTTTTGTTTTACTGATTTTTACTTGTATGAACTAGTTTTCGGCTTATTATGCCATCTTCAGATAACTACTGCCTATTGTTTTTCGTAAAACAATAGCCTGTAGTTATCTGAAGATGGCCTAATAAGCCGAAAACTAGTTTATACAAATAAAAATCAGTAGAACAAAAAACCGCCTAAGTATTATTCAAACGTCAATATGGAATTTTTCTATCAAGAGGGGACGGAAGAATCCATATATAAGATTAATAGTGCAATGTTTGTACTGTATGATGACGATGAGAGAAGTGGCCGCCACATAGCCTACCCCTCTCCAACAACACGAAAGGAGCATGCCGACTTACTTTATGAGACACTGGAATATAATTCAGGACACTGGTGGAAAGACTGCACACCAGGAAGATGTAATCCATTATCAGTGTTATAACCGGTTTACTTCCTTGACAAGCGCTACCATACGCAGGTGTGCGTTAGCGACCTCGGCTACTTAATCAGATTGCCATAAAATAGTCGGTGAACACGGCATGTGCAGGGAAGATTTTGGCTGCACAGAGGTGCAGCATCACCCCTTCGGATGATGGTGGTGGTAGTAGAAATCACCGAAATTATCCACAGCCATACCCAAAATCCAGGATCGAATGCAGCTTGTCTCAGGGTCGACACAGCGGGGCTTCAACGGTAACTGCAATATATTATTAACTTCTTGCATAACTACGACCCGTGCTGTTCCAAAAGGCTCATTCCCAGCCATAAGCAATGAAAATTTGTCCTCAGCCTACAGTTTAGTTTGACTAGATATAGGTCTCGTTGGAGGTGTTGTGCCATAGCTTTAGCGAATCCTTTCAACTGACATACCCAGCCAGTTGTACCTCTAGTTTGACACGGAGCGGAACCATGGTGCTCATTTGGATTGCTCTCATCGACAGATCATTACCAGAACACAAAGAAGTGATTAATGACAGAATATATTCTAGGACTAATTGGGAATCGAAGCTTAGAAATGGCTAATACAGAGAGAAGGGATCTAGTGTTCCTAATCGAGAGCGATTTGAGAAAACCTGGGTCTAAACGTGGGTTAATTCCCGTCCCTCTCTGCCGTTTTCCTCTACATAGTTTTTCACAATACTCGAATGCCCTTTGCTGCGGCAACTTTCGCTACAGGTATATTATTTCGGACGGCCTGTATGGCTGTTAACGAATATTGTGTTGTTGCTTCTTGGGAGTCATTTGGACAATGCAAAGAGACTGAATCACACAAAAATGTTTTGTACCTCCAGCATATCGCTGACCGTGTTGAGACTTCGATTGAAGTGGAGGAGAAAATGAAAGGTAACCCTGAAGAAACTAAAAATGGGAAGTAAATTTACTATGAAATAAAAAAAGTAATAACCAGCAATAAAGAAAGTCTGAGGAGGCTTCCTACAACAACACACTGCATGCTTCAACTGACCCGAAGCGTTCTCAGTCCGTTTCATGTCAGCAGACATCGCAGGCCTGTTCATGTGATTGATTTCTGTTTCGTGGAGAAAGTTATTCACAAGGTGAACGTGGTGTGCTAGTCCGTTATCTTCTTGAAAGTCGAAGCCATACGCGAAATGTTGAATCTAGGGCTGGAAAATAGATTCTAGGATACTGTCCCAATATTTCATAATTCTCAAAGCACCCTCGATAGAGAGAGGAGTAATCCAACATCCGTGCATATTACCGGCCCAAAATATGACTCACCATCCGCCTGCTGAATCACGCGCTGATGATCCGAGGAGACCGACGAATTTGTTGCTGTGCTACTGCAGGTGAACGCTGCTGATGTAACACGGGTGTAAATCCTACTGGCTCTAATTCAGATTTGAAGTCAGAACTATATGTATTAAATAATACAGAAAATTTCACAGGTTGAGAAGGTATGAGATGTTGTTTAGAAATTACAGAATCGAGTCAAATTTACAAATAAGTTGGCAGGATGAAGCCAGCTATCAGTACGACGGTGCACATCCTCTGGCCTGATTCAGTTGGGAAGGGCGTCTGGGGCCACAACAGTTGTAACCTGTCCTCATATTGGGGTACTGACACTAATACGGAGTTGGCGCCTGACCTGGTCCAAGATATCTGGGCCAGGGTTGTACCTCAGCATCGTGCAGACAATTCATAGAGGGAAACGCCACGTGTGGACGAGCGGGTGATGTTTTGAGAAATGGCACCACGAAAAACGACGAAAACACACTATGCCAGTGGTATGTCTTTGTGCCACCAGAGTTCTCTTAATCACTACTAGCTACGTCCTGCATATATCTCAGCACATCATCACGCCATTAGCAGCAGCGTTGTGTCTCTCCTAAACACTGGAAGATAGAGTCTCTCCTCAGGACATCACCATACTCGCCTACGTGCTCATCTGTGGTAGTCCAGAGGCGTCATTTATTGCCGAACACAGAGCGACACCATTCATCAGCGTTCCGTGCTCCCTGATCATGGCAACATACAAAATGCAGCCATTGGTATCGTTTTTTTAATGACAGCCGACGCATGGGACGTCATTTTCCTCGTTCGGATGATGTTAATCTGCAACAAATGGTGCGGGATGACAGATTGTTGAAACACGTCCAGTGCTTGTTCTCGGGTGACAGGCGCGCATGTGAAGGATCCCCAATGCTCTTGATGCGCAATATGGCAGCCCTCCCTTGTGTTGATGAAATGTGGTCCTCCAGAACCTCGACGATCAATATACCTGCCCTCGCGTTCCCATGCAGTCCAACATCGAGCCACTGCCACATTCGAATGCCCCACAAATATGGATAACGCACGTTTTGACCAGCTGGCCAAATGGAGGCTCCTAATGAGTACCTTTTCAAACAATGTTACTTGCTGATAACGCTGTCTCACACGGTACGCGGTATGTCCATTTCCTTTACAGTGCTTATACCCTACCAGACTTGGTGACAACACATAACACGGGCAACACTAATGCATTCTGGAGGCATTTATATCTGTCACCGGGAATTGTAGCTCTAATTGGACGAAGACCAAGGAATCACGAAAGAAAAACAAAGGCGATTTCGTTTTTCCATTTTCAGTGACATACAGATATCAACATTTTTAAATAATTTGAACTGCGGTATTCTTTCGATTGAGAGTAGTACAGCTATATGACGTATTTCTTTTTTGCATCTGAGAAAAAATTGAATATAGAACTTGTTACGACTCTACGCATGGTCGGCTAGAAGGTTATTACCCCCAAGGCAGCTTTAAACGAAACATTTTGAGTACAAAAGACAATTTTACATTACTGAAAGTCAGCCAGTCTGATGTATAACGAGACGAAAGGTCATTTTTTCTCGACGGCACAGATTTCGTTGACAGTGGCCCATTTATCATATATCGCAACACTGTGAACGACACTATTTTCTGTGGAGATTTAGAATACATTTCCGGGAGGAACACCATTGAAACAGCTGCAAAAACAGCATAAAAATCACCACACTCGATGTATTTTAATCTTTAATTTCTTGTCAGATCTATAGGAGTATTGTATCACTGAATCTCACACATGTCTGTTATCCTAATGCAAACAAATAATACTGTCCTGTTTTAAAAATATGAGGTGAGTGATATTGACCATCTTCATAAATGTTAAAAACATTTTAAATGCTAGTTAAGATTTCTTTATTTTCGGGATATTCGCATTGGACGCAGAGATTGTATTTGATGAATAAAAGGACGAACATTACAAGTTTTTGCCAAGAAATTTATTTAACTTCCAAAAACCATTTCGACATCTTCAGCGCTTCAAAAATTAAGCACATTTACACAACTGTTTAGTTATGCTCGGCTTATGTTAATACAGATATCGGATGAAAAATAATATATGGAAATTAGCGACGTTAACATTTTCTGACATTCAAGCGAACAAATTGTGATGTGGCTATTCATATGACGGATCTTTATTGCGTCCATTTCAGTCTCTGAATCCGATGGTGATACCCATTGTGACAGCACTGCAACAAGATTTTTACTTTTAGTAGGAAAACCCTTGCTAATAAATTTGAATAAAATGTAGTCTGTTTTTTAAAATTGGGCCTATTAATGTAGGTAGAGCAAGTACATATGGTTGCTGCCTCTTCTTAAATCACCTATGAAATACCTTCAACAGAACAGTTTATAAGCTGGTGCCCAAACAAAATTTAGGGGAGTATGCATTGACTGACTAGGGGAAACCAATGACTAGTGGAATTGTCAAATCTCCGCTACTTCAGCATTTTTCGAGTTCAAACGCGTCCTCACGTCTAGTACCATTTCAGAGCTCCTCCTTTGACATTTCCTCTCATATTAGGCCGTTGCTTCAAATGATCACAAGAATTTCAAAATGTCTGCAGTCTTAATTATGCAGTCCCATGTGTCAATATTGTACCAGAATGCTTGCTAAATTTTCGTTTTGATAAATTCATTTGAATGAGTGTCTGAAAAACTATGATTACTTACATTTAACACTCAGAAAGGGAAAACAGAAAGTACGATTATGAATGACCAGTATATCTACATAATGTATCGATAATGTCGAAATATAAACACTACAATATTAATGTACGAATATCAGCTGCACAAAGTATAGAAAGTTTATATATATATATATATATATATATATATATATATATATATATATATATATATATATATATATAGTTGCCATGTAAGTTAAGAAAAAAAGAACGTGGCACAGGGCTAGTATGTAGGTGAGTGTTGGTTACAGCTGGCGGCCAGGTCCAGGCCATTCAGGAAGAGTCTGCGGATTTGGCGGAAACCGCGTGACAAATATCCGCTTGTGGGCCCATTCAGCCCTCACGGCTGTTGCTAATCCCTTCGTCCGCCCACGCCTTTGTGCCCGTCGTCAATTATCTGGAAATGCTGGACCCTTCTCGTCCCTCACGCTACTCGGGAGACATTTCAAAGGCTGTCCCAACACGAGGACTTGCCAAAGAGCTACGAAACTTATCTGACCGCAGGCTGTTCGATCTTTAGCCCCACAGCAAAGAAGAACTCACGATTTTGAATAATGATGTTACGTTACAAAATAATTTGCATCTGAAAAACATGCGGTTTTTTATGGCATAAACTGTTTCCCTTTCCAACCCAAACATGTGTTGACGTGCGAGAAGAACAGAACACGATGTGAAAACCTCATTTGTTGCTAAACAGTGAACCTTTACAAGTACCTTGGGAATATGGAACTCAAAAAAATGGTTCAAATGGCTCTGAGCACTATGGTACTTAACATCGGAGGTCATCAGTCCCCTAGAACTTAGAACTAATTAAACCTAACTAATCTAAGGACATCACACACTTCCATGCACGAAGCAGGATTCGAACCTGCGACCGTAGCGGTCGCGCGGTTCCAGACCGAATCGTCTAGAACAGCTCTGGAACTTACAGTTTCGAAACTTACACACAAACCTCCAGATGTCAGACACTCTGATCTGTACCAAACATTGTATGTCGACGGACTATCAACGAAAACATCGATTTAGTTTGTGCTAAATGCTGCGGTAATTAAAATTAACACCAGAACTAAGAAGGACAGCAAAAATGTTAGATATGCTCCCTGCGTAAGACAGGAAGGCTCTAGACTTTGGTGCCACCTCGGCATTATCATTATTCACCCTGTGCACAATTGGTCGATAGCACAACGCACGCCTGATCCGTCTCTCATTACGTTCAGAAGCAAGGTGACTTGTGGATGGGCTGAGTCAGCTGACAAACTCTCAGAGTCTGAGATGACGTACGAAGTACTCTTACACGTTGAGCAGGATGGTGACAACTTGTCGACGACGCCACCCGGCTGCTTTGCCGTACGTTACTAGAAGTAATGGACTCTTTGCAACATTCTGTGAGACTAGCAGCAGCAGCACTAGGCAGTGTCTGCCGTTAACAGCACAACAAAAACATCTGCGTTTGGAGTGGTGTGCGACTGGGAAGCATGGACTGCTAATGAACAGCATCGCATTTTGTTCAGCGATGAACTGCGACTACGCGCTATCCCGGATGACCATCGTCGGCGTGTATGGCGGTGACCTGCTGAGTGGACCCAATCTTACGACGTTTTGGACGGGCACCTGGCTTCATGGTGTGGGGAGCCATCAGGTATGACTTCAGGCCACGGTTGGTAGTAACTGAAGCGTCAATGATGGCACACCACAGAGATCCTGCGTCCCCCTCATGTGACAGTGTCACGGTGCTATTTTTCAACAGGGCAGTGTTCGTCTACATGTGACTCGTGTGCTTATGAACTGTGTGCGTGATGTTGAGGTATTCTCGCGCGAAGCAAAATCCCCTGATCTTTCTCCGACAGATCATGTCTGGAACCAACACGGACGTAAGCTCCTCCCCATTTCCAGTAGCCAATATGTCAGAGATTATTTACAACAGTTTTTTGAGCCAGCTAGCCTCAGAAGAGGATGCAAAAGCTTTACGAAAGCCTTTCCAACTGAATCAGTGCATGCATACAGGCCACAGGGGGTGTATCGTCATACACTACCTGCTACACCTGCCTAATATCGTGCAAGGCCCCCGCGAGCACGCACAGTTGCCGGAATGGACTCGTCTAGTGTATGAAGTAGTGCTGGAGGGAACTGACACGATGAGTCCTGCAGGACTGTCCATAAATCCGTAAATGCACGAGAGGGTGGCGATCTCTTCTGAAAAACACGTTGCAAGACATCCCAGATATGCTCAATAATGTTCACGTCTGGGCAGTCTGGTGGCCAGCGGAAGTGTTTAAGTTCTCGTGGAATTGGCCAAGTCCGTCGGAATGCACAATGAACGTGAATGGATGCAAGTGATCCGACAGGATGCTTGTGTACGTGTCACCAGTCAGCGTAGTATCTAGACGTACAGGGGCCCCATATCACTCCAACTGCACGCGTCCCACCAGCTTGAACAGTCTCCTGCCGACATGCCGGGTCCATTGGTTAATGAGGTCATCACCATGCCGGTACACATCCGTCTGAACGATGCAATTTGTAACAAGAATCGTCCGACCAGGCAACATGTTTCCAGCCATAAACATTCCATTGTCGGTGTTGAAGGCCCAGGCGAGACGTAAAGATTTGTTTCGCTGTCCTCTAGGGTACACGGGTGAGCCTTCGGCTCGAAAGCCGATATCGGTCATGTTTCGTTGAATGTTTCGCACGGTGGCACTTATTGATGCCCCAGCATTGAAATCTGCAGCAATTTGCGGAAGGGGTGCACTTCTGTCATGTTGAACGATTCTCTTGAGTCATCGTTGGCCCTGTTCTTGCAGGATCTTCTTCCGACCGCAGCGATGTCTGAGACTTGATGTTTTACCGGATTCCTGATATTCACGGTACACTCGTGAAATGGTCGTACGGGAAAATCCACACTTCATCGCTAGCTCGGAGACGCTGGGTCCCATCGCTCGTGCACCGACTATGACACCACGTTCAAACCCGATTAAATCTTCACAACCTGACACTGCAGCAGCAGTAACCCATCTAACCACTGCGCTAGACACGTATTGTCGTATCGAGGCGTTGCCGACCACGGGTCCGTATTCTGCCTGTTTACATATCTCTGTATCTGAATACGCATGCATATACCAGTTTCTTTGATGCTTCAGTGTATAAGTTGTCTGATACTGCCAATTTCTCTTTAAATTTAACTTGATACTGTAATCACTGAAATAGCGTCACACACCCTCTCAACCCGTGAAGTTTCATTTCGTTTCCTACTGAACGCCTGCGTGCATAACTTTTACGTACGGGGGTACTTGATTAAGAGAATTACACATCTTTTCCTACTCTTAACTCATTGCACAAAAGGAGTGTCACATTTCCAAAGTTCACGTTTGGGTTTTCTGCAGATACAGTTCTGTTGTGATACAGGTAAGAGGCACATCACAGTGTAGGCGTAAAATGGCGCAGCAACAGGAAACGCACTTCAAAGCTGAAGCACGTGGGACAGTGTGAGATTTGTACGTAAGATGTTTAAATTGCACACCATTTCGGCTGCATGCAGTTTCGCGTCGAGCCGTAGTGCAACAGTGCCAACAACGTGACCAAGCCCGCACACAGGTGGCTCATGTTGATCGGGAACGAAGCCATCAACATCGACAATAGACGAACAATGTCCAGACAAGCAACAAACTGATTCGCAGTAATTTCAGGTTTTCCGACGATGAGGACTTTCACACAGCGGTTCTCGAATGGTACCGTGACCAAGAAGTGGATTTCTAACTTTGAGGAATTGAACAATTAGTAGACAGTTTCGACCGTTGTTTACAGTGACTGGGAGACTATATTGAAAAATATTGTATCTGCGTCACTTTGAAGTATAGCGCAGCATTAGAAAAAATAACTTGGCTTGCCATATCACTGTGTAACTTACGTTCTGAAATCCCGTAGTATATAAATCACATCATAAAATATCCACGAAGCTGTTTGTGGATGATAGTGTTGTACGCAGAGTAATCACTACGTTAAAAAAATTGTAGCGAAATGTAGGAAGATCTGCAGAGGATCGATGATTGGTGCAGCTACTGGAAGTTGACTCTCAGCATCAAGAAAACTTTTAGAGTAGTGGGCATAAACAGACTGTAAGAGCCATTTTAATTTAATTAGCTGTTGCAGGACAATCATTATGACTGACACACATATGAAATACAAGAGATTTAAGTGGAACGGCAACATGAAATTGAGCTTATGCGATGCATATGTCAGACCGAGAGGCACTGGAAGGATGCTCAGATAGTTTAGGCCATACACGAAGGTGATAGCTCACAAGACGCTACTTCGACCGATACATGAGTAATTCTCCTCTGTTTGGGAACTGTCACAGGTAGAATTGATAGATGAAATAGAGAAGATCGAGAGTAGAGCACCATATTTCGTCACGAGTTCGTTTATTAGCACGAAGCAATCACGGCAATCCGTTTCTAGATGCACACGCTACAAGAGGGGCGTTGCGCATCACGGTGTGAATGGCTGTCAAAATTACGATAGCGTACTCTCTCCGAAGAGTGAACCGACATAGTACTTGCTCTTATATACGTCTCGCTGATGTAGGATGATGAAAAAGTTAGAGATATTCGGGCCTGTACGAAGGCTTGCTAACAGTCGTTCTTTCCGCACACCATTTGCCGCTAAAACAGAAAAGGGGGATAGTGATAATTATACGTGAAGTACTGTCGATTGCAAGCCATGTGAAAAAATAGTTGTTGCGGTAGATAATGCAGGACATCGAAGTCTGAGTTTCACATCGGAGACGTACGTGGTTCGTACTCTAATACGCTACTCTCTGAGTTTATGCAATGTAAAATAAATAAATAAATAAATAATCTATGTGTATATGAACAGAAACGAATCTAGCCAACCTCATGTTAATGGCGCCAGTTCGAAAAGCTCGGAAGTGAAATGAGCAGTGGAGGACACAACCTCACACTCTCTGGGATACGCTATGTCGATGCAGATCTTCAGCACTCTGCTGTCCTGTGTTGGAAGGTGCCTATACGTCGTAGCCCCAAGTGACTGAGGAAACTTGAGTATACAGCACACTGTCATGGCCTCCTCTGAGAAAGTACCCATCACAACACGAGGTCTTGACTGATGCCAGAGTCTTTTTGTTGATTGTATGTTTATACATACACTGATCAGCCACAAAATGATTACCACCTACGTAACCAGCATGTCCATCTCTGGCACGGATAACAGCGACGACGCTTCGTACAATGGAAGCAATGATGTCTCGGTAGGTCACTGCTGGGAGTTGGCACCTCATATGCACACACAAGTCTAATTTCCGTAAATTCCGTGGAGGGCGGCGTTGAGCTCTGATAACGCGTTCAATCACATCCCAGATGTGTGCGATCGGGTTCAGATCTGGCAAGTTGGAGGATCAGAATATCAACTGGAATTCGCCTCTGTGTTTCTTGAACCACTTCATCACACTCCTGGCCTTTTGGCATGACGTATTATCTTGTTGAAAAATGCTACTGCCGCCGGGGAACATGATCATCATGAAGCAGTGTACGTGGTCTGTAACCAATGTACGATACTCCTTGGCCCTGCCTGAGCTCCACTGGAGCCATGGACGCCCAAGTGAATGTTTCCCAGAGCATAATGGAGCCGCCGCCAGCTCCTCTCCGTCCCACAGTACAGGCGTCAAGGAGCTGTTCCCCTGGAAGACGACGGATTCGCGCCTTCCAATCGGCATGATGAAGAAGATATCGGGATTAATCAGACAATGCAACGCTCTACCACTGTGTGAACGGCCAGCGCTGATGGTTACGTGCCCATTTCAGTCGTAGTTGCTGATGTCGTAGTGTTAACATTGGTACATGCATGGGTCGTGCAGACGCCCATCGTTAGAAGTGTGGGTTTAGACGTACTTGTACTCTGTCCGCCATTCAAGTCTGATGTCAGTTTCGCCACAGTGCCCGCCTGTCCTGTTTAACCAGTCTACCCACCTCACGACATCCGACTTGTGTCAAGAGAGGTGGTCGCCCACCCTCCGACGTCTGGGCGTGTTTCACCACGGTTTCGCTACGTGTTGAAGACACTCACCGCAGTACTTCTCGAACACCCAACAGGTCGTGCAGTTTCCGAAATGCTCTTGCCAAGACTCCAGACCATCACACTCTGATCTCAGTCAAACTCAGGCAGATCGTGCATCTTCCCCGTTCTACAAACGAACAGCATACTCACTCGTACTATATACACCATGTGTGTGTCTGACTGACAGTCATTCCACGCCAGGTGACGCCGCTATCGCATGGACGGGTTTATAGCGTTAGTAGGACGGTGGTTATAATGTTGTGGCCCATCAGCGTATTGTAACTGATATGTTTTAGCGGTGGAGCCACAGTATTAATCATACATACTGACAACGCTGGTCCTCTTCCGGAGTTAACACTCACAATATCTGATTGCGGTGCAGACGACCCACATCAGTTCCCTGTACTTCCGCGGATGTGTCATTGGCGTGATTCCTAGAACAGGGAGCATACCGTCTCGTGAAGCTAACTGAGGACCTATTCGGGACAGACCCTCAACGCAAAGCGTATAAAAAAGGAATAAGAGCGTTAATGATCAATAAAATCCATATGAATTTATGACCGCGCCATGTCACAAAACAATCTAATGTGTCAACGAGAATTCTAAGTCTTTGTGGAGAAATGTGTACTGTTGTTCTAGGACCAGTACGTCTCACGTAGAGCACTACATGAACACCATATATGGCATATAAAGTCACATTATTGGAAACCACTTGAAATGAAGGTTACACTGTAATACAGATATATACCGAGAACAATTCTACTGTTGCTTACATAATTTGCAGCACACTATGCACATACAACGCTTAATCATCAAAGTCAATTATACGAGGCTATTTTTTTCAATGTCACGCTAAATGTGCATGCTGTCCTTAGGTTTCTTTATGATGAAGGGTTCCGTCTTATTTCAGGCTACCTACTTACATAACGTAACTGTCTTGAGTGATAGATAAGTGTGGAAATGGTGCGGGCACTTTGAAGCAGAAAGTGCAGAAGTTTATGGTGCAGGCGGTGAGGGAAGGAAGTGACTGTGAACTGATGATCTTTTGTAGGTAGTGGATCAGGTGATTAGAGTAAATTGTGTGAGGAGGGCAATATTCATAACAAGCGAAGGGAAAGGTTATCACCAGGTATTGTCCTTCTTCATGTCAATGCTCTGTCGCACACTGGATCTCGACAAAGACGCTCCTGCAGCGTTTCCCATGGGAAGTGTTTGATCACTCAAGACTTGGCTCACTGTGTCTGGTTTTCGTCAAGAACCACTGGCTATGAGGAAAGCACAACTAGCTGCAGACCAGTGTAGAACAGGCGGCTGCCTTCTATGACGAGGGTACTGGAACGTCGGTACAACGATACGACAAATGGGCAAAAGTAATTGGAAGGTATAGCGAAATGTTACAAATAAAACATTTTTGATTTTACTGTGGTTTCCATTTCGCGATCAATCGGACCTTGAAAACAAAATAGCCCTAGTATTTAATATATCTCCTTGATGTGTCGCCAAACGTTAAATAAACGAAATAATTAGGCTTACTTTCTTGTTTTTTTTTACCATATTTATCTCACTACACAAGAAATTAGCTAAAATACTTACACCAATATCTGAATATCACAAGACAGCGCAATTGGTATTAGTTTCTAGATTTCTACTACTTAAAAATATTCTTTGGACTATATTTGCTACATTCCAGCAAGTTAGCAGTTGTCAGTTTGGATGCACTCGTAAAAAAGGGAATCACGTGCTCGAATTGCTTTTAGGCTGCAGTATTAGTGACGGGAGTTCGCCGTGAAACTCTAAAACAGCGAGCGGAGTGCTGCGTAACTCGAGCCTAGTAGACGCTCCCCTGTGTTTTGCTTAAACCCGACTGCATCTAACTGTGTTAGTAGGAACTAACAGCGGCTCTGCGTGGGTGGCGCTCGTAATGCTGCCTTCCCTTCGAACAGTTTATACATGCCCATTAATACTGAAAACATTCCCTTCAGTATGAAAGATGTTGAAAAATACACATTTGCGTACACTTAAATCTACGTTAGAAGTAATCTATTGTTATTTTTTGCGCTTCCTGAGTGTCTATTACGCATGAAATTTTATACGGACAACTATGTTCCTCTAAAATTCACTCTTCGTAGCTACTTTAATGAACTTCTGCTAATTTTCTTTACTTGTCTCCTTTGAATACAGAGCGGCTATAGTCGAAGAGAACAAGTTGTTAGACTCATAATTACTTCATTAGCAGGAATTTGTGACCATTTCTTGTCCCACTACCTCTTTGTAGCTCCAGGTGCACTGCTGCTTTCAATACCCCTTCTTTGAACTTCATTGTTTTCTGATTGACTAAGGAGAAACATACATTTGTGTAACACACGTATCTTTCTGTCTTCGTCTTTGAGAATTTAGTGTCTACCCATATCTTTCCTTAATTTCATTGATGACAAAAACCTTCCGTTTGCTTCTTCATGTACGTAATCTTGACGAGTCATTGTTGTTGCCATCCTTTTAGATACTTCGCGATGGTGTTGAATAATGTGCAGGATAACACACGTCAATGAAGCATATCTGCATAAGAAATGTCTGATACACAAGTCAAGTGTTTCAGGTAGGCCCACAGATAACAACCCAAACACACAGATCAGGGAAACGGACAGACTGTGGAACATATCCTCTCCATCTGAGATCATAGATATCATTCAGAGCATCTCGAATAATTCAAATGAAACGTGCTGGAGCTCCGTCATTTAGACATATTTTTTCTCTAATGGTCAAGTGCATATCCAGTAGAAAGTCTGTAAGAAGAGATGAAGTGGTCTTGGTTTATCAACCGATCTACAGCGTCGTCTTGAAACAACTTTTAAACAAATTTCCTACTCGTCAACCTCTGGCGGAGATGAAATGTTGGTTCAGGACGACGTTACCACTTGGCTAATATCCTGACAAGATTTTAGCAGCGAGTTTTCGCAAGGAAGCCAGCAATTCCATACAGTCAGCTACAGTTTCCGCAAAACGCCGTTGGTGTACAGCCTGAACTGTACCTTGCGGATTTTCATTAGTTCAGAAACATTGTGGGTGAGCATGTGTGTATGAAAGTAAGTGGAGCAAATTTAGGGCTTTTGAGATGAGTTTACGACAGGAGAAATCTGTAAAACATTACTTAAATACTAACTGAGAGAATTAGGATTTTTGGACATGTGTTTATATTTGCTGCTGTTCCTAGTAGTATATCTATGGAGATTCTGGCACACTATGTTTACAAGACAGAAAGTTTTAATTTATTTACATTTGTGACGTCATAGCTACACCCGTCTTCGACATCGTCATGATAACATCACAAACCATACCCCTTTTTCCAATGTCACAGTTGCAGGAAATTTTGAAAATAATAGACGGCAGTGGTGGGAGAATTTTTAAATTTTTCAGCCATTCATAGTGCTTGAAAATGGTTCAAATGGCTTTGAGCACTATGGGACTCAACTTGTGAGGTCATCAGTCCCCTAGAATTTAGAACTACTTAAACCTAACTAACCTAAAGACAACACACACATCCATGCCCGAGGTAGGACTCGAAACTGCGACCGTAGCGGTCGCGCGGTTCCAGACTGTAGCGCCTAGAACCGCTCGGTCACTCCAGCCGGCTAGTGCTTAAAAGTGGAAGATGGCAGTAGCTGGAAAAATTTCTACAACCAACCCGACAACATCATGTTTTACTAATGCCCACCATATTAAAAAGTGTCCTATTACACTACAGCATTACGGCACACTTCTTTGGGTACTGTATTCAAAAGTATTTATTTATCAAAAATGTTTATAAAGACCACACACACACACACACACACACACACACACACACACACCTAACAGTATTTCCAATGTCAAAAATACGTATGCACCTAAATGGAGCGTCATCAGTAAATTTCATCTCTCTGTCTGTTTTATCTTCCGCTGATACTTATCTCAAACTTCATCTCTCTCTCTCTCTCTCTCTCTCTCTCTCTCTCTCTCTCTCTCTTTCTGTTTAATAGTTACTTGAATGCGACATCAACATTTTGTTACACAGGGAATGGATGGAAAAAAAATAAAGAAAAATACGAAACATACATATTATATTATATTTTGTTTACACTTTCCCACAATAAATCACATTTAATTTTTTTATATATGCACACATACACTAAAATCTCAGTTAACATCGTCCTGCAGCACAAATCATTTAAAATCTTATGCTGTCACATACTCATCCATCATCAACATATATATCGCAAACAGTAGGATGTTATTGAAAACACGTGCATCTGCTAAACGCTCACCTTCTTCAATGACTAGCTTTTAATAATGACACTATAATCTGGCCTACATTTTCAATTCTCCTCTGAAATCAAATACGATCTCCCTCCATCTGTTCCTAATATACAGTGTATGCTGTTCGATATGCGGAACTGTGGTGTCACCGCCAGACACCACACTTGCTAGGTGGTAGCCTTTAAATCGGCCGCGGTCCGTTAGTATACGTCGGACCCGCGTGTCGCCACTATCAGTGATTGCAGGCCGAGCGCCGCCACACGGCAGGTCTAGAGAGACTTCCTAGCACTCGCCCCAGTGATACAGCCGTCTTTGCTAGCGATGGTTCACTGACAAAATACGCTCTTATTTGCAGAGACGATAATTCAGCACAGCCTTCAGCTACGTCATTTGCTACGACCTAGCAAGGCGCCATATTCAGTTACTATTGAGATTGATATTGTGAATCATGTACTGTCAAGAGCGACGTTCATCATTAATGGATTAAAGTTAAGTATCCTACTAATTATGTCCGCTTTCTGAATTCTAATTCCTTATCATGTTCCAGACCTCACGTCAGTATAGGTCTTCCCTCCTCACGCCAGCCTGCGTAACACGGTGTTGGCTCTTTTGCCAACACAACAGGAACACCATACATTATTTACCTGAACTGATTCCAATGTTTTGAATTTGTTAAATGCACCTTTTGTAGACGATTTTCAGCTGGCAGAATGTTCCCATATGCAACTTTCCATTCTGCAGTTGAGTATGTAACTCGATTGTTTTCGACGTCCATTACAAACTGCAAGCAATAATATTGATGCTTTCCAAGGTTCCTCTTCAATAGATAGTATTTCAATAACATGTGAATTATTGCCTGCAACTTTCAAAACTGGCAAAGAGACTACGTTCATATTCAGCAAAAAACAAAACACCTGGAACAACTAGAGCTAGAATATTCATATTCGCAGGACATATACATTAGAATGTCCTGCAGAAATGATAAGCATTTCAGTCACCCCGGTTCAGCATGTGTCCTGTTGGCTAGTAGGCACGGCGTCCGCCATGGGCCCTGATAACTTACTGCATCGACCATGTAAGGCGCGAATCGTATCCAGTGGTATAGTCATCCATGCTGCATTCACCTAGTTCCGACGTTCATCTGTGGTGGTTGGTATCCCACACATTTACGGCTGGCCACAAGTCTGTGACCTGGCGGGCCGGTGCAAAAGGCTGACATTCTGCCACAACAACACGTGATCGTGCAGCAACATGCAGTCGTGCACTGTCTTACTGAAAAAAGACGTCTGGGGTGTTGTGCAGAAAGAGTATCACTACAGGTCGCAGGATCTGATTCAATTAAGTCACACTGGCAACAGGGACATGGGCACACACTAACAGTGATTTGTGGTTGTGCCCAATAGCACCACACACTATAAGGACTTTAGTGGGCGCTGTAGGTCTTGTGCGAATGCGGTCACTGTGATGCCGCTCCTCCAGTCAAAATGCGGACATCATTCTCAAACAAACAGGACCTGGATTCGCCTGAAAACACTATCTGGTGCCATTCCTGTCCCCAGCAGCGTCGTTCCATCCGTCATTGCCGTCTACCGTGTTTCTGCACATTCGTCGAAGATAGGTGGAGAAGTGGACGAAGCGCACGTAACCTATGCTGTAATAAACGGCGGTGGACTCTCACCCCTGATAGTGTACGATCTGTTCCACTGTTGTACAAAAGCCGAGGTCGACGCAGATCTGTCCTGCAATTCCATTCGGATGAGGTGTCGATCTTCTCGGGGGGTGGTCTGGATGGTGCGACCCGACCCATTTCGTCGTGTTCTACGGCCTTCCGTGAACCATTCTGTACACACCCGCTGTACTTCGTCCCACACGACCAGCAATTTCTCGGATGGATGCATCACATGCTCTCATGCCAATAATGCGCCCTCTTTCAAACCTACTGATTTGACGCTACGGGCCGGACGCGGTGGCCATGCGGTTCTAGGCGCTTCAGTCCGGAACCGCGCGACTGCTACGGTCGCAGGTTCGAATCCTGCCTCGGGCATGGATGTGTGTGATGTCCTTAGGTTAGTTAGGTTTAACTAGTTCTAAGTTCTAGGGGCTAATGACCACAGCAGTTGAGTCCCATAGTGCTCAGAGCCTTAGTCTGCTCTCTTGTATCTTTTTCCCCATGGGTCCCACTTTCACAGCTACTCTAACAAATTCATTTATAATCCTGTCCTTCCTTGTTACCCCACACATCCACCTCAGCATCCTCACTTCCACCACTTCCATCTTCCTTTCTTGGGCGACTGTGATTGGCCACGTCTCTGCCCCGTATATCATAGCAGGCATTACCACTGACTTGTACACTTTCCCTTTCAACTCAATGTTCACCTTCTTGTCCACACAACACTCCACTCATTTTCCTCCAGTTGTTCCAATCGCAACTTATTCGGTGTTGTTTCTCGCTTTCCTGTCCTCCGTCCCTCTGTATGTACGACCCCAGGTCGGTTAACAGTTAAATGGTGAGTGGTAAACAATTAAATGTTAAACAGTAAATGCTTAAATAGTCAAATTATTGAACAGTTAAATGATTATTTGAGTAATCACTTAAATGGCTAAAAATTTAAGCAGTTGAATCATTAATCGATTAAATGGTTAAACAGTTAAATATTTAGGTGGTTAAACAGTTCGACTGTTAAATATTAAATGGGTAAACGTAAACAGTATATGGCTAAATAGCATCTATCACCAGAAGCGGACAGTGTGCACGTGCGGAGAATGTCAGCTACCGGGTCCTAAATAGTATTCTAACATGATAAGCTTACAGCGCGTGCGAGCATTGGGTCCTAGCTATTTTAAGCCTATAGGATCACTGAAATTTATTGGCAGATGAAGAGTTTGTTAGTTTAGGTAATAATGTACTATCAGGAGACGAGAAAGCGTTTTTTGAGGCGTAAATGATGAAGTAATGAATTCACAGAGATGTAACAATTCGAAAGCTGTATGTGCGTTTTTGTAAAGAACATCGACTGTTCTTTTAAGTAGTGAAAAATATGTCCTGACATTTTAGTGAAATGCAGAATAAAATACTCACGAAGAGTATTTCTAACGCTATCTGACCCGGAAGCATTCGTAAGATAATACAGCACACACATTCCTAAATCTGGGGCAAGGTAAGGGGAAAAAAAGGGCCTGTATATCTTAAAAAGGCACGTAATACTTGAATAAAATAGTTACTTCAAAGCAACAGCTTGCATAAGCTTATAGCGTCCAGCAGTGCATAGCAACAGTTTCTCCAGTTGTGTGCACTTGAACTCAGAACGTAAAACAAATAGTTGACTAGCTGAAAAATCGTTTAACAGAGGCCTGAAATAGTACTGATCATATAATGATCGCAGTGCTACCACGTGTCTCACATTAGCGTTCGCCGGCCGGGGTGGCCGAGCGGTTCTAGGCGCTACAGTCTGGAACCGCGTGACCACTTCGGTCGCAGGTTCGAATCCTGCCTCGGGCATGGATGTGTGTGATGTCGTTAGGTTTAAGTAGTTCTAAGTTCTAGGGGACTGGTGACCTCAGAAGTTAAGTCCCATAGTGCTCAGAGCCATTAGGGTTCACCAACACAAGATCATCTGTGGCCTCACCTTACACAATTCCTGAAAAGTAAGTAACATGCAAATAGACTGCAGTATTTACTGATAATAACAAAAATCAGATCCCACTCTGTGACTGAATTCCTGTTCATGAAAATAACTTGAAGGAACATCCCTGAGTTCCAGAAGAACACTAGAGGGAGGCTTTGCAACGTGGCACAATTAAGCAGTGTTTGTAAGCAGGAGAATACGTTTCTAGTAAATAAAATGGGAACACATGATTTTGTGGTGTCACCGCCAGACACCACACTTGCTAGGTGGTAGCCTTTAAATCGGCCGCGGTCCGGTAGTATACGTCGGACCCGCGTGTCGCCACTATCGGTGATTGCAGACCGAGCGCCGCCACACGGCAGGTCCAGAGAGACTTCCTAGCTCTCGCCCCAGTTGTACAGCCGACTTTGCTAGCGATGGCTCACAGACTTCTACGCTCTCATTTGCCGAGAGGACAGTTAGCATAGCCTTCAGCTACGTTATTTGCTACGACCTAGCAAGGCGCCATTATCTGTTGCTATTGGTACTGTGAATTATGTGATGTCAAGAGCGACGTTCGTCATTAATGGATTAAAGTTAAGTATACCACCAGCTACGTCCGTTTTCTCAATTCTAATTCCCTTGTCATGTTCCAGACCTCACGCCAGCCTGCGTGAGCTAAAACGCGTGCATTTCGGCCTCCTTTACTAACACCGTTGGCTCTCCTGCCAACCACAACAGATTTGAATACTGATGCACTGTAATTGAAAATCAACGAACACGATGTAAATACCCTCAAAAGTAATACACTCCAAGCTCCTAGTAAACAATAAAAAAAAGGTGAGTCCAGAATTCAAAACCATCAGTTCAAAAGTAACTTTACACTGCTTAGACAGTTAAACTGTTGTATTTAACACGGCACGGAGTGACACAAGTTAGAAATGATGCGGTAACCAACCTCAAAATGGCTCTGAGCACTATGGGACTTAACATCTATGGTCATCAGTCCCCTAGAACTTAGTACTACTTAAACCTAACTAACCTAAGGACATCACACAACACCCAGCTATCACGAGGCAGAGAAAATCCCTGACCCCGCCGGGAATCGAACCCAGGAACCCGGGCGTGGGAAGGTTAACCAACCTCCAAGGACTTAATAATACACAACTTCTCTTAATCTATTCCACTGTGCATAAACACATGGAAGTGTGCTTCCTCAATAAACTCCCGAAACAGACAGATCGTAACACCTTATAGTATTGTGCAAGACGCCTAAAACAGTTTCCACAACGAAAATTTGTCTCGAAATCGGGCTGAAAATCCAAAGAGATTCTGGTCGTATGTGAAGTATGTTAGCGGCAAGAAACAATCAATGCCTTCTCTGCGCGATAGCAATGGAGACAGACCTACTATCGGAGACAGTGTTGCCAAAGCAGAGTTACTAAACGCATCCCTCCGAAACCCCTTCACAAAAGAAGACGAAGTAAATATTCCAGAATTCGAACCAAGAACAGCTGCCAACACGCCGCGTGGGATTAGCCGTGCGGTCTAGGGCGCTGCAGTCATGGACTGTGCGGCTGGTCCCGGCGGAGGTTTGAGTCCTCCCTCGGGCATGGGTGGGTGTGTTTGTCCTTAGGATAATTTAGGTTGAGTAGTGTGTAAGTTTAGGGACTGATGACCTTAGCAGTTAAGTCCCATACGATTTCACAGACATTTGAAAATTTTTTGAGCTGCCAACATGAGTAAGGTGAAAGTAAATACCCTCGGAGAAGTGAAGCAACTCAAATCACTTAATAAAAGCAAGTCTTCTGGTCCAGACTGTATACCAATTAGGTTCCTTTCAGAGTATGCTGATGCATTAGCTCCATACTTGACAATCATATACAACCGTTCGCTCGACGCAAGATCCGTACCCAAAGACTGGGAAGTTGCACAGGTCACACCAATATTCAAAAAAAGGTAGGAGGAATAAGGCACTGAATTACAGGCCCATATCATTAACTTCAATATGCAGCAGGATTCTGGAACATATCGCTTCCCGCGCCCGGGTTCTCGGGTTCGATTCCCGGCGGGGTCAGGGATTTTCTCTGCCTCGTGATGACTGGGTGTTGTGTGATGTCCTTAGGTTAGTTAGGTTTAAGTAGTTCTAAGTTGTAGGGGACTGATGACCATCGATGTTAACTCCCACAGTGCTCAGAGCCATTTGAACCATCTGGAACATATATTGTGTTCGAACATTATGAATTACGTCGAAGAAAGCGGTTTAGAAAATATCGTTCTTGTGAAACACAACTAGCTCTTTATTCGCATGAACCGAGCGAGGTGGCGCAGTGGTTAGACACTAGACTCGCATTCGGGAGGACGACGGTTCAATCCCGTGTCCGGCCATCCTGACTTAGGTTTTCCGTGATTTCCCTAAATCGCTCCAGGCAAGTGCCGGGATGGTTCCTTTGAAAGAGCACGGCCGACTTCCTTCCCCATCCTTCCCTAAGCCGACGAGACCGATGACCTCGCTGTCTCGTCTGCTTCCCCAAAACAACTAACTATTTGCATGGAATGTTGAGTGCTATTGACAAGGGATTTGAGATCGATTTCGTATTGATGGACTTCCAGAAGGTTTTTGACGCAGTACCACAAAAGCGGCATATACTGAAATTGCGTGCTTATAGAATATCGTCTCAGTTATGTGACTGGATTTGTGACTTCCTGCCAGCGAGTTCACAATAGTTCGTAGGAATTGACGGAAATTCATCGAGTAAGACAGAAGTGATTTCCTGCGTTCCCCAAGGTAGTATTATAGGCCTTTTGCTGTTCCGTATATACACTCCTGGAAATTGAAATAAGAACACCGTGAATTCATTGTCCCAGGAAGGGGAAACTTTATTGACACAGTCCTGGGGTCAGATACATCACATGATCACACTGACAGAACCACAGGCACATAGACACAGGCAACAGAGCATGCACAATGTCGGCACTAGTACAGTGTATATCCACCTTTCGCAGCAATGCAGGCTGCTATTCTCCCATGGAGACGATCGTAGAGATACTGGATGTAGTCCTGTAGAACGGTTTGCCATGCCATTCCCACCTCGCGCCTCAGTTGGACCAGCGTTCGTGCTAGACGTGCAGACTGCATGAGACGACGCTTCATCCAGTCCCAAACATGCTCAATGGGGGACACATCCGGAGGTCTTGCTGGCCAGGGTAGTTGACTTACACCTTGTAGAGCACGTTGGGTGGCACGGGATGCATGCGGACGTGCATTGTCCTGTTGGAACAGCAAGTTCCCTCGCCGGTCTAGGAATGGTAGAACGATGGGTTCGATGACGGTTTCGATGTACCGTGCACTATTCAGTGTCCCCTCGACGATCACCAGAGGTGTACGGCCAGTGTAGGAAATCGCTCCCCACACCATGATGCCGGGTGTTGGCACTGTGTGCCTCGGTCGTATGCAGTCCTGATTGTGGCGCTCACCTGCACGGCGCCAAACACGCATATGACCATCATTGGCACCAAGGCAGAAGCGACTCTCATCGCTGAAGACGACACGTCTCCATTCGTCCCTCCATTCACGCCTGTCGCGACACCACTGGAGGCGGGCTGCACGATGTTGGGGCGTGAGCGGAAGACGGCCTAACGGTGTGCGGGACCGTAGCCCAGCTTCATGGAGACGGTTGCGAATGGTCCTCGCCGATACCCCAGGAGCAACAGTGTCCCTAATTTGCTGGGAAGTGGCGGTGCGGTCCCCTACGGCACTGCGTAGGATCCTACGGTCTTGGCGTGCATCCGTGTGTCGCTGCGGTCCGGTCCCAGGTCGACGGGCACGTGCACCTTCCGCCGACCACTGGCGACAACATCGATGTACTGTGGAGACCTCAGGCCCCTCGTGCTGAGCAATTCGGCGGTACGTCCACCCGGCCTCCCGCATGCCCACTATACGCCCTCGCTCAGAGTCCGTCAACTGCACATACGGTTCACGTCCACGCTGTCGCGGCATGCTACCAGTGTTAAAGACTGCGATGGAGCTCCGTATGCCACGTCAAACTGGCTGACACTGACGGCGGCGGTGCACAAATGCTGCGCAGCTAGCGCCATTCGACGGCCAACACCGCGGTTCCTGGTGTGTCCGCTGTGCCGTGCGTGTGATCATTGCTTGTACAGCCCTCTCGCAGTGTCCGGAACAAGTATGGTGGGTCTGACACACCGGTGTCAATGTGTTCTTTTTTCCATTTCCAGGAGTGTATATAAACCATTTGGAAGACAATCTGAACAGCCGTCTTAGGTTGTTTGCAGATGACGCTGTCGTTTATCGTTTAATAAAGTCATCAGAAGGTCAAAACAAATTGCAAAACGATATAGAAAAGATTTTCTGAATGGTGCGAAAAGTGGCAGTTGACCCTAAATAATGAAAAGTTTGAGGTCATCCACGTGAGTGCTAAAAGGAATCCGTAAAACTTCGGTTACATAATAAATTAGCCTAATATAAATGCCGTAACTTCAACTAAATACCTAGGAATTAGAATTACGAACAATTTAAACTGGAAGGAACACATATAAAATGTTGTGGGGGAGGCTAATCAGAGACTGCGTTTTATTGGCAGGACACTTAGAAAATGTAACAGAGCTACTAAGGAGACTGCCTACACTAGACTTGTCCGTCCTGTTTTAAGATACTGCTGCGCGGTGTGGGATCTTTACCAGATAGGACTGACGGAGTACGTAGAAAAAGTTCAAAGAATGGCATCACGCTTTGTATTACTGCAAAATATGGGAGACTCTGTCACCGAAATGATACAGGATTTGGGCTGGACATCGTTGGAAGAAAGGCGTTTCTCGTTGCGACGGAATCTTCTCACGAAATTCCAATCACCAACTATCTGCTCCGAATGCGAAAATGTTTTGTTGACACCGACCTACATAGGGAGAAACGACCACAGCGATAAAATAAGGGAAATCAGAGCTCGTACGTAAAGATATAGGTGTTCGTTCTTTCCACGCGCTATACGAGATTGGAATAATAGAGAATTGTGAAGGTGGTTCGATGAACCCTCTGCCAGGCACTTAAATACGATTTGCAGAGCATCCACGTAGATGTAGATGTAGATGTAACATCAGAATTCAACATGTATTGCCGGTTATCGTAAATGGTTAACATTTCTAACAGAAGGCTGTTTGACAACATTTGCTCTGCACATTACCCATCCTGGTTCAGTTCGAGTGGATACATTTTAGTTCACAGACCGACAGATTCAGTGATAAGTTCACCATTCTACTTGTCCTTCAATAATTCAGTCTTCTTTTTATTTACGAGTGAAATTCTATATCCGTTGTTTACGGGGAAACCTGAAGTATCATATCACGTGATATCCTCGTAAGATTGCTTTGCTGGAGACCTTTTTAGTATACATTCATAATGAAAGTGCATAAGATGGGTCTTTGAAATATTTAAAATAGCCGTACCTATCACTATTAGCTTATTAAACACTTCATTATGTCTATTTCATTCAATGACATTTAAATTTACGTTAAAAATATCGCTTCTTTGAAAAGCAAGTTCTGCAATAAATATATCTGCTCCATATCTACCATCTCAGGATGTCACTAGTATTATGTCTTTCATCTTTCAAACAGTTTGCGTAGTTATGCCAAATACATTACTATTTTGACATTACTATATGACTTTGAAAACCAGTGTTTCGTTTTGGCTAAAGATTGAAACCGCTTCATAGTAGATGACAAATTGAGCTCTGTTGGGTGGTGTAATTGCTGTGTGTGCAACAGTTGATTTAGCAGTAGCCTACAGTAATGTAAAAACAAGTTCACTTGTTACAATACACATTTGCGTTCTATAATTTTTTGTCTACACTGTCTTTCCCATTTCATTAAAACACTTTCTGACACGATGTGTGTGGACATATGATATTGGGTTCATGCAGTTTCTACAGTTAAACAAACAGGCGAGGTTTATTCGTATAAGATGGTAAATGTTTTATACTTCTAGAACAAAAATGGTTCAAATGGCTCTGAGCACTATGGGACTTAACTTTTGAGGTCATCAGTCCCCTAGAACTTAGAACTACTTAAATCTAACTAACCTAAGGACATCACACACACCCATGCCCGAGGCAGGATTCGAACCTGCGACCGTTCCGCGTGGTTCCAGACTGTAGCGCCTAGAACCGCTCGGCCACAACGACCGGCGCTTCCAGAACAACTGAATACCTTAATTTCGGATCTCTACCG
Organism: Schistocerca gregaria; assembly: GCF_023897955.1. Classification (NCBI taxonomy): domain Eukaryota; kingdom Metazoa; phylum Arthropoda; class Insecta; order Orthoptera; family Acrididae; genus Schistocerca; species Schistocerca gregaria. Next base: position 861,351,317 of record NC_064931.1, on the reverse strand, counting down.
CTCAAAATCTTATGACTAGTTTTGTTTTCTATCTATGATAATGTAAAACGTGGTTGGTACGGCAAGAGAATATTAAATGTGATTTTGTGTATCTGTGAGAGTTTGAAAGTGTAACATATTAAATGTGATCTGTAACTGATTATTGTGTGAAATATAAAAGATTATAATACATCAATTTCATTTATTTCATCTGAAAAGTTCCTTCAGTTTAACAGGAAGCTAGCCATTAATCTGACACATCATAATGTTGATAAAAGATATCATGCTTTCTGAAGCCCTTGAACTAACCTTTGTAAAATGGTAGTATTAGTTGAAAACAGTCTTGGTTGCAACTCATATACAGAGCGGCAAGTTAAGTATTTATCTTTTCCTGTGTTTCCTCGTAGTATATTTCTTAAACTTGGTGTGGTTTTTCTGTTTATGAAGTTTAACCCCGCGTTTTTGTAAGTGTAAATTCATTCAGTCTGTAGCAAAGTTTTCATTACTTCTGAACAGCCAGCTTCATAGCTTATTAGCGCATCCGTGTCCATTGGCGACACACCAGGAGGGTAGCAAGTAGCATATCTACGATTCTATCTGCTTTTACAGTTTACTTCTTCAGTTAAACTTGCTAGGTGGGGTAAGATGTGTACATGGTGTGTGCGGACACAGGAGGAGCTGGCCGCAGTTCACGAACAGCTGAATGCGCTTTTGGCTACGGTGAGTCACCTTCAGGCTGCTGCCTCGGGGTGTAGCGGTGGCGGACAGCTCAGGCGTAGCTTATTGCGTCCACGGGCTCTGCTGCCGAAGCACAACGTAGTCCTAGTGTATCCGACGCGGTGGATCGGCCCTCACAGCAAGGTGAGAGGCGAGTGGTAACGCGTTCACGTCGGTCGAGACGGAGGCATGCTGTCCAGGCTCGCCCATTCACCCTATGTGGCTGGTGCTTCAGCAGGATCCGAGCAGGGAGAAGCTTACTAGTAAGCGGGAGCTCCAACGTCAGTCATGGAACCCCTTAGACAGATAGCGTTCAGGGCTGGAAAGAAAGCCAGTGTGCTCTCGGTATGTATGCCCGGGGCCTCATCCGAGATATGGAGGCGGCTCTGTCTGTGGCCATCGAGAGTGCAAGGTGTGACTCACTTTGGCAGCAACGACGTCTGTAGCCTGGATTCTGAAGCCATCCACAGTTCATACAAGCGGTGGTGAAAGCTGCTAGTCGGGCACGGGGGAGCAAGCAGAGCTCGGAGTTTACAACGTTGTTCACAGAGTTGATCAGGGTCCTTTGATTTGGAGCCGAATGTAGGGTCTCAACCAAAGGCTTCGAAGACTCGGGTAGCAGAGCACTTGTGGAGTGTGTACGAGAGTTTCTTAGGCTAGGCGGTAGTTTGAGGTACCCTAATGAACAACCCCCAATCGATACGCATCAAGGGAAGTCAGACCGCGTTCAGAGCAAAAACAATCCGACTCTCAAAATTTTATCAGTGAACTGCCAAAGTATTAATAATAAAGTTCCAGAATTTACTGCCCTCCAGGAAAGTTTTCACGTCCATTTATTCTTGGGATCGGGAGCTGGCAGAAACCCGAAGTAGAAAGCTTTGCGACACTTAGCGAGGCGTGGAACAGACAGATTAGAGGCCATAGGAGGATGAGTGCTCAATACAGTTGACAAAAATATTGTCGCTATTGAGGTCGAAGCTGAGCGTGACAGACAAGTTATTTCGTCGCGTGTAATAGGTGCACGTGAAACCAAGTTACTTGTTGGATGTTTTTACCGGTCATTCGATTCCGATGAGACATTCCTAGAGTCATTGAAAGAAAGTCTACGGTCAGTAGCGCGTAAATACCCAGATGATGCAACAGTAGTTGGAAGCGACTGTAACCTACCAGGTATAGACTGGGGTGACTAAAGATTCATTGTGGAAGGTAAAGACACACTGTCGTTCGATGTACTTTTGGACACGGTTTCTGAAAACTATCTTGAATAGCTAGTTCGGCAGTCCACGCGCACTGGAAATATTTTAGATCTTGTAGCTACAAACAGGCCGGATCTTAATGACAACGTCAATACAGTAACGGACATTAGCTATCATCATGTCGTTGTAGCAATTACGGTTACGAACGTTAATAAATCAGTCACTAAGACTGGAGGAGTGTTTCTGCTACACAGAGCAGATAAGCAATTGTTAGCGTCTCAACTAACAGTGAACTCATATCACTTAGTTCCAGTAAGATTGACGTAAAGGAATTATGAGCAAAGTTTAAGCAGAGTGTAAATCGTGGTCTCGAGACTTATGTGCCAAGAAAGTGGATTAAGGGGAGGTTTGCTATTTTTTGGTAAAAAAAATAGATTTTTAAACTGCTTTTTTGGATCCATAAAAGTGTTTAGAATCCACCCTTGAAACGGTTTTTCCCTATGTTGTTGTTGTTGTTGTCTTCAGTCCTGAGACTGGTTTGATGCAGCACTCCATGCTATTCTATCCTGTGCAAGCTGCTTCATCTCCCAGTACCTACTGCAACCTACATCCTTCTGAATCTGCTTAGTGTACTCATCTCTCGGTCTCCCTCTACGATTTTTACCCTCCACGCTGCCCTCCAACACTAAATTTGTGATCCCTTGATGCCTCAAAACATGTCCTACCAACCGATCCCTTCTTCTAGTCAAGTTGTGCCACAAACTTCTCTTCTCCCCAATCCTATTCAATACCTCCTCATTAGTTACGTGATCTACCCATCTAATCTTCAACATTCTTCTGTAGCACCACATTTCGAAAGCTTCTATTCTCTTCTTGTCCAGACTAGTTATCGTCCATGTTTCACTTCCATACATGGCTACACTCCAAACAAATACTTTCAGAAACTACTTCCTGATACATAAATCTGTATTCGATGTTAACAAATTTCTCTTCTTCAGAAACGCTTTCCTTGCCATTGCCAGTCTACATTTTATATCATCTCTACTTCGACCATCATCAGTTATTTTACTTCCTAAATAGCAAAACTCCTTTACTACTTGAAGTGTCTCATTTCCTAATCTAATTCCCTCAGCATCACCCGATTTAATTTGACTACATTCCATTATCCTCGTTTTGCTTTTGTTGATGTTCATCTTATATCCTCCTTTCAAGACACTGTCCATTCCGTTCAACTGCTCTTCCAAGTCCTTTGCCGTCTCTGACAGAATTACAATGTCATCGGCGAACCTCAAAGTTTTTACTTCGTCTCCATGAATTTTAATACCTTCTCCAAATTTTTCTTTTGTTTCCTTTACTGCTTGCTCAATATACAGATTGAATAACATCGGGGAGAGGCTACAACCCTGTCTCACTCCTTTCCCAACCACTGCTTCCCTTTCATGCCCCTCGACTTTTATGACTGCCATCTGGTTTCTGTGCAAATTGTAAATAGCCTTTCGCTCCCTGTATTTTACCACTGCAACCTTTAGAATTTGAAAAAGAGTATTCCAGTCAACATTATCAAAAGCTTTCTCTAAGTCTACAAATGCTAGAAACGTAGGTTTGCCTTTTCTTAATCTTTCTTCTAAGATAAGTCGTAAGGTCAGTATTGCCTCACGTGTTCCAACATTTCGACGGAATCCAAACTGATCCTCCCCGAGGTCCGCATCTACCAGGTTTTCCATTCGTCTGTAAAGAATTCGCGTTAGTATTTTGCAGCTGTGACTTATTAAACTGATAGTTCGGTAATTTTCACATCTGTCAGCACCTGCTTTCTTTGGGATTGGAATTATTATATTCTTCTTGAAGTCTGAGGGTATTTCACCTGTCTCATACATCTTGCTCACCAGCTGGTAGAGTTTTGTCATGACTGGCTCTCCCAAGACGCTGAGTAGTTCTGAGTTTTTCCCTATACGGAACGGAAATGTTTGTTACTCGCCGCTGAACAAAAAAATTCACCTGCCTGAAATCGTCCTTTTTCACGCACCAGTTTTTTTTTCTTTCGGAGGACGAGTTATTGTACCAGTGCTTGGGAGGAAAAAAACTTCAAATGAAAGTCTGAACGCGTGTGTTTGGAAGTTAGCATCCAAGCATTTGCATTCTGGTGCGAAGACTGTGGAGATTGCGACTTTCCTGGCAGTGAAGTCGAAAAATCGATGAAAAAAAGTTTTTTCAAATGGCGGCCATTTTGATTCCTATGGTCCAAATAACTTAAGCGAGGTATAACTCCTAAAGAATCTTATATGCTTCGTTAACGTCAACTCAATTTTGATGTCAGACTAGTCGGCTGACCTATGACATATCGCGCGTGAAGGTCTACATCGAAATTTAGTTTCATTCCCACAGCACTTCCGCCTTTGCTCTTCGACATTTCCGGTGGAAAAAATTTCAGTTTGTAGAGGAAATATCAATAAACATTTTGACCAAATTTGACATTGATATCTATAACACATCCCGAGAAAAAATTCTCAAAGGACATGCTTTTATCGGGCCAATGATAGTAAACCTCCCCATAAGGATGCAAAAGGCTTAATAACGAAGTTGGGAAAATAATGAGTAAGCAAAGGCTGTTGCACTCTCGGTGCAGAGAGAACGCACAAATGATGACAAGCAGAGGTTAGTAGAGATTCGTCCGTCTGTGAGAAGATCTATGCGAGAAACATACAAGAACTATTATCATCATACCTTAGCAAAAGACGTGGCAGAGAACATCAGAAAATTGAGTTACTATGCAAAATCGCTAATCGGGTGTAAGGCTGCCATCCACTCTCTTGTTGACCAGTCTGCTGTGGCAGTTGAAGATAGCAAACGAAAGCCAAAGTTTTAATTTTCGCGTTCAAGAAATCGTTCAAGCAGGGGAAATCGTACAACATACCGTCATTCGACCATCGAACTGACTCCCCTATGGGCGACATACGTGGTAATGAGCATCCATGTTGTAGATTAACAACTGAAAGATTTAAAAGCAGCCGGCCGGAGTGGCCGTGCGGTTCTAGGCGCTACAGTCTGGAACCGTGCGACCGCTACGGTCGCAGGTTCGAATCCTGCCTCGGGCATGGATGTGTGTGATGTCCTTAGGTTCGTTAGGTTTAATTAGTTCTAAGTTCTAGGCGACTGATGACCTGAGAAGTTAAGTCGCATAGTGCTCAGAGCCATTTGAACCATTTGAAAGCAATTAATTCACCAGGTCCGGATGGACTCGCAATTCGGTTTTACAAAGAGTACTCTACGGTGCTGGCTCTTTACCAAGCTTGCATTTATCGTGAATCTCTCGTCTAGCGCCAAGTCCCAAACGACTGAAAAAAAAAAAAAAACGCAGGTGAATCCTGTGTATAAGAAGGGTAATAGAGCGTTGAGACCGAGAAACTTGTGTCCACAAAACAGCACGGTTTTAGAAATCATCGCTCGTGCGAAACTCAGCTTGGCCTTTCCTCGCATCATGTTCTGCGAACTGTGCGTGAAGGGCTACCGACAGATTCTACATTCATAGAATTCGACACGGTGCCCTATTGCAGGCTATTAAGGAAGGTACGAGCGTACAGAATAAGTTCACAGATGTGACTCTAAGATTTCTGAAGTAATAGAACCTAGTATGTCGTCTTCAATGACGAGTGGTCATCAGAGGCAAGGATATCGCCAGAAGTCCCCACGGAAGAATGATGGGATCGCTGCTGTTCTCTATATACATAAACGATTTGACGCACAGGATGGAGAGCATTTCGCGGTTATTTGCTGATGATGCTGTGGTGTACGGTAAGGTGCCTAAGTTAAGTGACTGTAGAACGATACAAGATGACGTAGAGAAAATGTCTACTTGATGTGATGAATGGCAGTTAGCACCAAATGTAGGAAAATTTAATGCAGATGAGTAGGAAGAAGAAACCCGTAATGTTCGGATACAGCATTAGTAGCGCCCTCATTGATACAGTCACGTCGTTTAAATATCTATGCATAACATTACAAAGCTACGTGAACTGTAACGAACATGTGAGGACTGTGATAGGGAAGGCGAATGATCGACTTCTGTTTATTGGCAGAGTTTTAGGAAAGTTCACCTGTAAAGGAGACCGTATATAGGGTGCAGGTGCGACGTATTCTCGAGTACTGCACGAGTGATTGGGATCCCTACCAGGTGGGATTAAAGGAAGACATAGAAGCATTTCGGAGGTGGGGTGTTAGGTTTGTTACCGGGAGGTTCGGACAACATGTAAGTGTTACAGAGATGCTTCAGAAACTCAAATGGGAATTCCTGAAGGCAAGGAGACGTTCTTTCCGATGAGCACTATTGAGAAAATTTAGAAAACCGGCATTTGAGACTGACTGCCGAATGCTTGTACCGCCACGAACCTACATTGTGCGTAAGGACCACGAAGATAAGATTAGCGCTCATACTGAGGCGTATAGAAAGTCGCCTTTCACTCGCTCTATTTGAGGGAACGGGAAATGAAATGATTAGTAGTGGTACAGGGTACCCTCCACCAAGGTCGAACTAAGGCTTGCGCAGTACCTGTGTAGATGTAGATTTACAAACATTTGTGTGTGTGTGTGTGTGTGTTCTTACGAAATTTTTGATAAATAATCGAATACTTTTGAACATGATTCCCGAAGAAGCTTGTGAAAATACTGGAGTATAATTACACACTTTTCGTCATGGCAGGTTTTCACAAAAAAAGTACTGCACTATCATTGGGCCGTAAAAATGTTTCCCGCCACTGTCATCTAGCACTTTTAAGCGCTGTGATTGGGTGAAAAATTTAAAACGCCCCTGCCAGTGCTATCTCACAAGTTTTTGTGATTTCCGGCCAACGTGACGTTACTGGGAAAAGGGTAGTGGCTTTTGTTATCATCGTGACGGCGTCATCAATAAGGGGGCATGGCTTGTGACATCACAAATGTAAACAAATTTAAAAAAATTGACTTTGAGAAATGCGTGCCCGAGTCCCTGTAGATATTACTATCCTCGCTTCGATTTCAGAAGTCCACCTCCAAAGTATCTAAAAGTATTTACGAAATATTCTCTAGTTCCTAACATGCCATTGCTTGCTGTTTCTTCAGAAATTGAGGGACTCCAAATTGTTTCTTATTAGATATCTCACCCTTTGAAAAGCAGAAGTACAAATACGTATCCAGTAATAGAAGTTTTTGAAGGGCAACGACTAATTGAATAATATACAATAAAGTCATCAGTTTACTGCTTCAGGCATTATTTTGTAAAAATGACAGAAGCAATAGATTTAAGATATTTTGTGGATTGCACCAACATATTTCTTATACCTTCCATGTATCTCAATCTAACATAGCTCACACAAGCTTTCACCGCCTGACAAAGAAAGTGACGTACCCAGAAGACATATTTATACGCCATCACCAAATACGTAAATGATGAGAGTTGCAATTCTCTGGTTAAAGGCGCTACAGTCTGGAACCGCGCGACCGCTACGGTCGCAGGTTCGAATCCTGCCTCGGGCATGGATGTGTGTGGTGTCTTTAGGTTAGTTAGGTTTAAGTAGTTCTAAGTTCTAGGGGACTGATGACCTTAGAAGTTAAGTCCCATAGTGCACAGAGCCATTATTTGCAATTCTCTGGGACAGGTAGAACGCCCACCAGATTGGGTTAGTGATTCAAATTTTGTGTTATTACCAGGTCTGGTAGGGTATATACGGGATGTCAACAGCGTAATACACAGATCAACCAGAAAATTATGAGCACCTTCCTAATAGCCGGCATGAACCACTGGCACGTATGGCCGCGTCATGGTACGGAAGCAATGAGGCCTCAGTAGGTCGCTGGAGAGAGTTGGCATCATATCTGCCCACATAAGTCACCTATTTGCGGTAAATTCCGGAGAGGGGGCAGTGAGCTCTGACTCCACGTTCAATCACATCTCAGATGTGTTCCATCGGGTTCAGATCTGGCGAGTTGGGGGCCAACACATTAACTGGAACTCGCCACTGTGTTCCTCGAATCAATCCATCACACTCCTGACCTTGAGACATGGCGCATTAACTTGTTGAAAAATGCCACTGTCGTCGGGAAACATGATCGTCATGAAGAGGTGTGCGTATCTGCAACCAGTGTGCCGTACTCCTTGGCCGTCAACGTGCCTTGCAAGAGTTCCACTGGGCCCATGGCAGCCCACGTGAGTGCTTCCCACAGCATTATGGAGCCGCCGTCTCCATCCCGCAGTATAGGTGTCCCCTGGAAGATGATGGATTTGCGCCCTCCGTCTGCACGATGAGGAAGGTATCGGGATTCATCAGACCGTGTAACGCTCTGCCACTGCGCCAACGTTCAGTGCCGATGGTGAAATGTCCATTTTAGTTGTAGTTGCCGATGTCGAGGTGTTAACATTGATACAAGCACGGGTCCCTGGCTGCGGACGCCCATTGTTAGGAGCGTTCGATGCATAGTGTATTGAGACACACTTGTACTCAGTTCAGCATTAAAGTCTGATGTTATTTGCGCAACAGTACACCTCCTGTCCTGTGTTACCAGCGTGCCCAGCCTACGACGTCCGATATAGGTAATGAGGAGTGGCCACCAAACTCAAGACGTCTGGACGTGGTTTCACCTCGATTTCGCCACGTGTTGAAGACATTCACCAAAACACTCCTCGAACACACGAAAAGTTTCCGAAAAGCTCGTGGAGAGCCTCCGGTCCATCAGAATCTGCCGTCGGTCAAACTAAGGCAGATTACGCTCCTTCCCCATTGTACACAGGGGCAGCACACTCACTGATACTACATTCATCGCGCGTGTGTCTGAGATTCCTTGCCAGGTGGCGCTGCTATTGCGTGGATGGGTTTACATCGACAGTAAGTCGCTGGTCATAACATTCTTGTTGTTCAGTGTAGATGTGCTGATCACTGTGAAGGACACCTAGATGCTGCACAGTCGTGCAAAACAGTGGCATTGTTTGAAAATGGCCTCACTGAAAGTCTCCGTTTGGTCTTCTGGTTGAATGGTGTAATTTCCAGAGGTGTGAAGCATTTGGATGACACAGTTGCTCAATGTAGACACAGTGGGAACTTGAGGGCAGGCATAGTCGCCGCCAAGGTTCTGGTCGACGTCATTCGTTCACCACGAGCAGGGATAGCTGTGTTGTGCGCGAGGCACATCGTAAACCTATCCACATCTACATCTGCCACCAGAGAACAGTAATGGACTCCCCGCAAGATTCTATGTGATCCCACACCATTGTTCAGAGACTGGCAGCAGCCAAACTAGGGAATTAGCCTCCTTCCCCCAGGCTGCCGTTAACACCACAGAACAAATTGCTGTATCCAGAACGAGATTTTCACTCTGCAGCCGAATGTGCGCTGGTATGAAACTACCCGGCAGATTAAAACTGTGTGCAGGACCGAGACTCGAACTCGTGAACTTGGCCTTTCTGGGGCAAGTGCTCGACCATCTGAGCTCCCCAAGCACGACTCACGCCCCCTCCGCACAGCCTTACTTCTGCCAGTACCTTGTCATCTACCTTCCAAACTTCACACAAGCTCTCTTGCGGACCTTGCAGAACTAGCACTTCTGGAAGAAAGGGTACTACGGAGACATGGCTTTTTTCGTCTTTGAAGACAACCATTTTGCACTAATGACCACACTGAATGCGATTGTTTTGAAATCTTCTCTTAATCACTCTTTTTTTAAAAACATTATCGTCGTTTCCCATGCCTCTATTTTACGGAAGCTTTTTTATCTGAACCGCCCCAGCGTTCGGATTTTAATCCACAAACTAGAACTTATATTAATCTTAGTTGTGTTAATGATAATATCAGCTGCTTGCCGAAAATTCACAAAGACACTTCCTCCCATCTGAAAAATTTTAAATGGTTGCTTATAGTGAGCTGTTGCTATGGTGTTCATTACACCATCAGAAACAAAATGTTTGCTCTCATTTGCTCTTTTTTCAGTAACTGACCTTTTTAAGAGTTACCAGTTTTTCTGTTGCTTTCCTTTGCTGAATTATTTATATCGTTGTACCGCTAATGAAGACTCGCAATAGACAGGCTACAAAAAAGCACGAGAAAGTGGGAGTACTCTACATCCAGTACTGACAACTCGTGTAACGCAGTATGCACGAACAAGTTATAGGAGTTACCTCTCAGGCCGTTTACTGGCCTGTGTAGCACCTACATCGGCCATTACTGGAGATAACGTTTCCAGCACCTGTTCAGATACCACTTAACGAAGCAGGAAACACAATTTATGCAAAACTGGCGTGTAGCTGCTTTAGCAGATTACCCTTCAACGGCGGCGCTGTGGTGCGGAGGCCACACCCCTTTAACAAGGGGTCTGGTCGGCTGGTGGAGAGTGGCGGTGGTCAGCTGTCGGCTGTGACGCCTGCGCCCAGTAATGCCGACGCACACAACCCCGCCGAGCACCGCGTGCCCCAGTTACGAGTGGAGTGGCCGCTCGGCGGAACGCACTAGCGGCACAGTGTAATGCTGGAATACTTGCATAGGATGACAGACTCTGGGAGAGGAAATCGCCCCTGAGAGCGAAGATGCACGTCACCTGGATGCCCACACCAGCATAGGGCGGGGATTGGCGGTACTACCTTGGCCATAATCTGGAGCCCTACAGGGCAGGAGTCTCGTTGCTGCAGGAGTGATCCTGGATGCCTGCTCGCAGATCCGTACAGCTACAGCGCCAGGCACACTTCTCTCGCATTTGTAGGTGCTGTCAGACTACGAGTACTTCTGTTAAAACTGATGGTTGTCGATAAGGGCTAGAAGCTCGTTTGCTGTGCTGAAGCATTGCTTCCAGCCACGTATGGAATAACAGATCCGTGGCGGGACGGTGTAGAAACCACGTGGCCTTCCTGCAAGAGCCCCTCTTCCCGCTGCATTGACAGTATCGTGGTGCTCAGCCGTCCTGCCTCGCAGTGCATTAACAGCCCAGCTGCCATAACCGGCACGTTGACGCCCAGTTGCACAACGGCTGCTTATGGCTTCCTCAGTTGAGCTGAGCTGCTATTTTGTACATAACTACCAAAAAAATGGTGACGGGATGCAGCTGCCTTGACAAGGACGCAGCCGAATCCCATTCGTTTCTATCCCAAAATCGAGCTACTGCTTTCTCTCTACCGATCTCGTCGTTGACGATGAACCTTAATTTTACAGCCTCCTTTATTAGATTGACCGTGGTTCATTCTGTTTGCTTGTGTAACTGATACAGTGCTCCATTCCTGCAGATCCCGACTGCTTCCAGCCTTCTACAACTGTTTCAGGGTTCTGCAGGAGAGACAGTGACGGGACTGTGCTGTGGCCGTACCACCACTACGAGCAGACTTACCTTCCAGATCGTGTTACGATGAGTTCTTTGCTGTTGCGTGTTGTACCCACTTCCATTCATCGCTATGTGGGAGGAACTACTCTGTTAAGAAAGACTGTCAGTGTGAATATTGCAAAAAAATTGTGAAAAGGATAACACTTGAGTTATAAGGTGTTTTAGGATACATTGTAGAAACGAGTCGTTAAAAGTTACCGAAATGCAAATTCCAATGATGTATTTTAAGTTCTGACGAAACTTCACATATTCCTTGAAAACTGAGTTCTATAATTCCTAAAAACAATTTATGTAGCAGCTGTGCTATGTAATGTCTACCTTTGTAGTTGAGTGGCGGCCATGGGGAGGAGCATATTTCACTTCCCAATACTGCCGGGTGCTTTTCCTTGGGGTAGAACTCGACCACCTCGTAATGCTAACCGAACAGCTACTTGAACGAGAAGTAAACAGCCGGGAAACTGGTGTGCCGACACCGCGCGCATCCATACCACATCCAAATGACGCCATTGTCTGAGGATGACACAGCAGTCAGTTGGTCCCGATTGGCCTATCTCATTACAGAACGGCGGTCTTTTTATTAATTTATTTATTTGCTGATTGTGTTATGCATTGTTACTGTTGTGGTCTTCTAACGTAAGAATGGTCTGGTGCAGCTTTCCACGATTTTCATGTAAGTATACTCGTATCTCCATAGCTACAGCAGCCTACATCCATTTGATCCTACATACTATAGTCAAATATTGGTCTCACTCTATCATTTTCTCCCTAGACTTTCTTCCATTACAAATGAATTACCCAGTTAACAGGCAATGTTGAGGACTTACACCGCACGGGCCGTCCACGTTCGACAGTTGCATTGGATGATCGATATCTACGACTTTTTAGCCAAAGAATCGTGGGCTGAGTGCTCTGCAACGGAATTCGTCGATGAAAGAAGCTGCAGGACATCATGTATCGCATCAAACTGTTAGAAGACGAATGCGTGATGCAAATCTTCGTTCTCAACAACCTTGGCCAGAAACACGTCGTTCACCACAACACTACGGACTCCGCTAGAGATGGGCAAGAAATCATGCAGAATGGATGCCCCAGGATTGGCATCGTATGTTGTTTACGGACGAAACTCGAAACTGTTTACACTCTGATAATCACATGCAACATCTTTGGAGACAACCCGGTAATATCGAAGGCCTCCAACACTTGTCCAACGAGGTGGTGGTGGAGTGATGTTCTGGGGTAGCATTAAATGTAACCACTACACACTTCTCGTGGTTGTGGAAGGGCTGCGCGGGGTAGCCGCTCGGTCTTGGGAGCCTTGTCACGGTTCACGCGGCTCACTCCGTCGGAGGTTCGAGTCCTTCCTAGGGCATAGGTATGAGTGTTGTCCTTAGCGTAAGTTAGTTTAAGCTAGATTAAGCAGTGTGTAAGCTTAGGGATCAATGACCTCAGAAGTTTGATCCCAACGGATCTTACCACAAATTTCCAAAATTCCGTTGTCGAAGGCACTGCTCTACAGTACAGGGATGAGAGTCTGCATTCATTTTGGTGACAATTTCATTTTGATGGGGATGAAAAATCGCCTGATCATCATGCTTTTCTCGTTAACATTTTCCTTCAGCCTACTAGGATCACCAGAATAGAGTGGCTTGATTGGTACCCGGACACGACCCAGCTGAAAATGTTTGGGATCCATTGAAACGAACTGTTTTTCGATGTCGACAACGGCGACGTTCTGTGTGCGACTTACGTAGAATCGCAACTGAAGAGTGGGACAACATAGACCAGGGCTGGATTGACGATATGCCACGATGGGTTAAAGACTGCATTCTAGAAGCGGGAAGTTGCTGCACGTACTGGCGTTATTCAGGAGCTGTGAAAAACCATCCATGGGAAACAGACGATTTTGCAGTAACAAAAATGTTTGTTTTTTTGATTGGGTGGTCTGGACACATTACAAATGAATATATACGCATGCCTAACAGAGAATTTTTTTTCTACACCATTAATTTCGAAATAAAGAGATGATGCAAATCTTTTGCTGATGTTTGTAGGATACTTTTTGTCAGCAGTGTATACTAATTTTTATCTCTTTTCCTAAATTCATACTGAACCTTATGTAACTTGCATATAATCCTAGGGCATTTTAATCTATTGACTAGCACTTTTTCAAAATTCTTATCCAGTACATTTATTTGGCAGATATGCTGGTTTGATTTAGTGATTATAGAATCGTTATCACTTATTTTTTTATAATGATTGCTTTTACCATTTTCCAGAACCTTTGAAAACGCCCCTGTATCATGTATTCTGTGATTAATCTGCCCCAGGAAGGAATTACATCGTGCAGGCTCCTCCGTTATGCCATCGGGACCAGGAGTTCCGTTATTTTTGATTTCGCATATGATATCACCTACATCTACATCTGTTCACTGGTATATGGCAGCTGCATTGTAACAAGGTTCTTTCAATGCTTTTTGTGATATTTAGTGTTACTCTTTTCGTCGTCATGCTATGTATACAACATCGTTCAATAACATGACGGTATGTTCGACAAATGATACCTCTATCATACAAGTAAGTAACGTAGTAATCTGAACACTAGTGCCAATAACCGTTATGAGAACTCAGATTGAAGGTAGTTCTGTATTCTGAGCACCCTATATCATGGCTAATAATGTGCGACTTCACTTATTTTCTGAGAACTTCCAACCAGGCATCCCGTGCAGTTTGTTATGCCTTGATTTTGAGTTCTCATTCCGTCTGATTGTACACACAGTATCTATTATTAATTAAATTAAATAGACATAAAAAGCGGAAAATATGAAAGGAGTTACGTCTTGCCTAGCTATGGATTAGCGACAATTCTCAAAACAAGCCATAAGTGTCTATCAGTATTATTTCCTCGGCTTTTCTGTGATTCTCGAATTATCATTTTTCATTTCCGTTTTGCATGACTCAGTATGCTCGACCGAAACAATAAAAAGTGATGGAAACATGTTGTCTCTTTCTGCAAAATCTGTAGTCGCAGATGAGGGTTGGGGTGCAAAGCAGTCTCACCAGATGGAAATGTGCGAGTGTCGAATATAATTACCACAATTCGATGCTCGACAATCAGCTAGTCACAGGTTTTCGTAACTTTCTTTCAATTCACAATTATGGATTGTACAGAGCCGAGTGGAGGGTCTGAATCAGAGGCTCAGACGGTTCTGCGACCGTGTAGGCTGCAGATTCCTCGACTTGAGCCAGAAGGTGGTTGGGTTTGGGGTTCCGCTGAATAGGTCAGGTGTCCACTATACTCAGGGGGCGGCTACACGTGTAGCAGGGGCTGTGTGGCGTGGACTGGGCGGTTTTTTTTACGTTAGGGGGTCTCGGGAAAACACAAGAAGGGCTTCAGTCACAAAGGGTGCAGGCTGAACACAGGAACAACCTAGATACAGAAACCATGGGTATAACAGTTGTAAATTGTCGTAGCTGTGTTGGCAAAGTACCACAGCTCCAAGCGCTAAAAGAAAGCACTGATGCTCAAATCGTTATAGGCACTGAAAGCTGACTAAAGCCGGACATAAGCTCAGCCGAAATTTTTGCGAAGACCTAACGGTGTTCCGAAAAGATAGGCTACACACGGTCGGTGGTGGCATGTTTGTTGCTGTTTGAAGTAGTTTAACTTGTCGCGAAATTGAAGTAGATACTTCCTGTGAGTTAGTATGCGCAGAGTTCATTGTTGGCAACCAGAATAAAATAATAATTAGATCCTTTTACCGACCTCCCAGTTCAGATGATACAGTTGCTGAAAGGTTCAAAGAAAACTTGGGTTTGATTTCAAACACGTACCTGGCTCATACGATAATACTTGGTGATGACTTTAATTTCCCTCGATATGTTGGCGAAAATACATGTTTAAATCCGGAAGAACGCATAAAATATCATCCGAAATTCTGCTAAACGCATTCTCTGAAAATTATTAGTAGCAGTTAGTTCGTGAGCCCACGCGAATAGTAAACGGTTGTGAAAACACACTTGACCTCTTAGTAACGAATAATCCTGATTTAATAACCAGCATCAAAACCGATATAGGGATTACTGAACACAGGGTTGTCGCAGCAACATTGACTATTGTAATCCCCAAATCTTCGAAAAATAAGCGAAAAATATATCTATTCAAAAAAGCAGACAAAAATGCACTTGACGGCTTCCTGAGAGACAATATCTACTCATTCCAAATTAATAACAGAAGTGTAGACCAGATGTGGCTTAAATTCAAAGAAATAATATCGACAGCAATTGAGAGGTTTATACCAAATAAACGAACAAACGACGGAGCTGATCCTCCTTGGTACACAAAACGGCTCAGAACACTGTTGCAGAAACTACGAAACAAAAATGCCAAATTTAAACAGACGAAAAAACCCCAAGATTGGCCATCCTTTATTGAAGCTCGAAACTTAGCGCGGACTTCAATGCAAGACGCCTAAAACAGTTTCCACAACGAAACTTTGCCTCGAAACCTGGCAGAAAATCCAAAGAGATTCTGGTCGTATGTGAAGTATGTTAGCGGCAAGAAACAATCAATGCATTCTCTGCGCGATAACAATGGAGATACTATCGAAGACAGTGCTGCCAAAGCAGATGTACTGAACACAGCCTTCCGAAATGCCTTCACAAAAGAAGACGAAGTAAATATTCCAGAATGTGAATCGAGAACAGCTGCCAACATGAGTAACGTAGAAGCAAATATCCTCGTAATAGTGAAGCAACTCAAATCACTTAATAAAAGCAAGTCTTCTGGTCCAGACTGTATACCAATTAGGCTCCTTTCGGAGTATGCTGATGCATTAGCTACATATTTAACAATCACATACAACCGTTCGCTCGACGAACGATCCGTACCCAAAGACTGGAAAGTTGGACAGGTCACACCAATATTCAAGAAGGGTAGTAGGAGTAATCCACTAAATTACAGGCCATATCATTAACGTCCATATGCAGCAGGATTTTAGAACATATATTGTGTTCGAACATTATGAATTACCTCGAAGAAAGCGGTCTATTGACACACAGTCAACAAGCGGTTAGAAAACATCGTTCCTGTGAAACACAACTTAGCTCTTTATTCACATGAAGTGCTGAATGCTGTTGGCAAGGGATTTCAGATGGATTCCGTATTCTTGGGTTTCCGGAAGGCTTTTGACACTGTACCACACAAGGTGCTCGTATTAAAATTTCGTGCTTATGGAATATCGTGTCCGTTATGTGACTGTATTTGCGATTTGCTGTCAGAGAGGTCACAGTTCATAGTAACTGACGGAAAGTCATCGAGTAAAACAGAAGTGATTTCAGGCGATCCCCAAGGTAGTGTTATAGGTCCTTTGCTGTTTCTTATCTATATAAACGATTTGGGAGACAATCTGAGCAGCCGTCTTCGTTTGTTTGCAGATGACGCTGTCGTTATCAACTAATAAAGTCATCAGAAGATAAATTAAAAATTGCAAAACGATTTATAAAAAATATCTGAATGGTGCAAAAAGTGGCAGTTGACACTAAATAACGAAGAGTGTGTGGTCATCCACATGAGTGCGGATAGGAACTCGTTAAACTTCCGTTACACGATAAATCAGTCTAATTCAACAGCCGTAAATTCAGATAAATACCTAAGTATTACAATTACGAACAACTTAAATTGGAAAGAACACATAGGAAATGTTGTGGGGAAGGTTAACCAAAGGCTGCGTTTTATTGGCACTCACTGCCTACACTACGGTTGTCCGTCCTCTTTTTGAATACTGCTGCACGGTGTGGGATCCTAAGCAGGTAGGACTGACGGAGTACATCGAAAAAGTTAAAGAAAGGCAGTACGTTTTGTATTATCGCGAAATATGGGATAGAGTGTCACAGAAATGATACAGGATTTGGGCTGTAAATCATTAAAAGAAAGACGTTTTTTGTTGTGATGGAATGTTCTCACGTAATTCCAATTTTCTCCTTGGAAGGCGAAAATATTTTGTTGGCTTCGACCTACATAGAGGGGGAACGATCACCAAGATAAAATAAGGGAAATCAGAGCTCGTACGGAAAGATATAGTTGTTCATTCTTTCCACGCGCTTTACGAGATTGGAATAGTAGAGAATTGTGAAGGTGGTTCGATGAAACCTCTGCCAGGCACTTAAAAATGATTTGTAGAGTATCCATGTAGATGTAGATGTGGATTTTTAAATGATTACACTCATTTTTGGCGCGCCACAGTCTTTTTTTTGAAATCACAAAAATAACTCAAGGAAAGTAAGGTTTTTCGAAATGTACAAAAATATTCAAAAGTACAATTCGGTCATGTACCTAGGTACAAATACCCTACTTAATCTTAAAACCGTTGGGATTGAGAAAATTTTGTCAATACTGTATTTAATAGCCTGTCTATTAGACCGTTAGAGAGGACTGGAAAATAACAGCCAAACAGTTGCAGAATTAAAGGTTGCTTAACCCTTTACCATGGTTTCGAGAAATATAATTTATGGACCTATCAAACAAATAATTATTAAATAGTTTCAAATGTCAAACAGATAAGAAACCAAATTCGATAAAACAAATTTATAAATTTTTAGAAATGCATACTCACTCGCAGAATCACGTATTAGTAACAACGGATGTTCGAGCAAAAAGCCTCTTGTGTAGTACAGTGTGCACGTCAACCACAAATATCAACAGTTGAAATGCGTAATCGAAGGTAGTGGCCCAATAATGTAGGGCTTTGACGTAAAACATTTAAAATAAAACACATGTAGCGTTGGATCCAGCAGACATGAAATGTGGCACATACAGGGTTAGTGACATACGCTGACTATCCGAAATGTGCTATTACTAGCAATAGTTAAACTATGGTAGGTGGCAATACTGAAGTGTAAATGTTTGAGACAGCAAGTAAAAAGAAAACTGAATATTACTAATTGAAATAAGAAAAACAGGGAAGAGGTGGGAAGCATTAACGTCATACGGCATGTAGAGCAAGTAGGTTCAAGTAAAGATTGTCAATAATTTGCAACTACGTGCATAAAGCAGGACTAGAAGAACTTGTAAATAAATACGGAAACGTACCAAATAACAGTATCTAACACAAATGCACTTAGTAAAACATGTTAACATAATGTAAAAAGGAATAAATACGTAGAGTTTTGAATGGTAAGTGGTGTACCATTGTCACATTTCCTCTTTCCTGTACTAGTTACAAACGGTGCCTCGAGAAACATTTTTTGGTTATCCTTCGTGTTGTTGTGGTCTTCACTCCAGAGACTGGTTTGCTGCAGCTCTCCATACTACTCTATCCCGTGTAAGCTTCTTCATCCCCCAGTACCTACTGCAATCCACATCCTTCTGAATCTGTTCTGTGTATTCATCTCTTGGTCTCCCTCCACGATTTTTACCCTTCGCGCTGCCCTCTAATTGAAAGAGATTATTCCAGTCAACATTGCCAAAAGCTTTCTTTGGTGATCCTTTGATGCCAATGAACATGTCTTCTTCTAGTCAAGTTGGGCCACAAACTTCTCTTCTCCCCAATTCTATTCAATACCTCCTCATTAGTTATGTGATCTACCTATCTAATCTTCGGCATTCTTCTGTAGCACCACATTTCGAAAGCTTCTATGCTCTCCTTGTCCAAACTATTTGTAGCCCATGTTTCACTTCCATGCATGGCTACACTCCATACAAATACTTTCAGAAACGACTTCCTGACCCTTAAATCAATACTCGATGTTAACAAATTTCTCTTCTTCAGAAACGCTTTCCTTGCCATTGCCAGTCTACACTTGATATCCTCTGTACATCGACCATCATCAGTTATTTTGCTCCCCAAATAGCAAAACTCCTTCACTACTTTAAGTGTCTCATTTCCTAATCTAATTCCCTCAGCAGCACCTGACTTAATTCGATAACATTCCATTACCCTCGTTTTACTTTTGTTGATGTTCATCTTATATCCTTCTTTCGAGACACTGTCCATTCCGTTCAACTTCTCTTCCAAGTCCTTTTCTGTCTCCGATAGAATCACAATGTCATCGGCGAACCTCAAAGCTTTTGTTTCTTCTCCATGGATTTTAATACCTACTCCGAATTTTTCTTTTCTTTCCTATGCTGCCTGCTGTATATACAGATTGAACAACATCGGAGATGTTATACAGATTGAATAACATCGAGGATAGGCTATAAGTCTGTCTCACTCCCTTCCCAACCACTGCTTCCCTTTCACGTCCCTCGACTTTTATAACTGCCATCTGGTTTCTGTACAAATTGTAAATAGCCTTTGGCTCCCTGCATTTTACCCCTGCCACTTTCAGAATTTGAAAGAGATTATTCCAGTCAACATTGCCAAAAGCTTTCTCTAAGTCTACAAATGCTAGAAACGTAGGTTTGAATTTCCTTAATCTATCTTCTAAGATAAGTCGTAGGGGCAGTATTGCCTCCCGTGTTCCAATATTTCTACGAAATGCAAACTGATCTTCCCCGAGGTCGGCTTCTACCAGTTTTTCCATTCGTCTGTAAAGAATTCGCGTTGGTATATTGCAGCTGTGACTTTTTAACCTGATAGTTCGGTAATTTTCACATCTGTAACACCTGTTTTCTTTGGGATTGGAATTAATTACCTATGAAGTAAAATGTTTGATTATTACTCCACTGCATACTAACAATCAGTAAGTGGCGACGAATTAAGTAAAAGTATTATCAAAAACTAGTCGAGAGTTATACACGTCCTGAAACAGAATCTGTTGGAAACTAACACAGATTTTAGCTTACAAGAGAGATATAAGTATTTAGATATTAACGAAACTCACTTCATTTGCTAATATCACATAACCCATGCTAAAAGACCTTCTTCTGTCTCGAGGTACAAGATGGAATTCGACCGACGAAGTATGACTTAACCGTCCCCATGTTATGTAACTTGTTTTAAAAAGATGTAGAATTTTACGTACTATAAAATTCTGTAACTTAAGAGTTAATAATATCTTCCAAATAACTTTAACATATTATACACCACTTACACGTGTAGAGCTCTAAATATTCACAAACGATGCATAAAATACAGCTTCACTTCTCACAAAAGCAAAAACAGCAGAAAATACCGGAAACTCCTTATGGTGGTCTCTAGAGTGTTTCTTAAATCGGTTAGATTAATAACACCCACCAGGAAACATAATGTGTTCCTAGGCACAATATCGGCAACGTACAACACTGTCCCCTACATGAAACAAAGCCCTTATGCACCTTTACACACAACAGTTTCAACCGTCTATATATGGCGAAGTCAATACCTGTTTGATACGTACCGAAAGATGAGGCGCAGTGATAGGGCATTAGAACCGTATTCAGGAGGACAGCGATTCAAAACCCCGCCCGGGAATCCAGATTAAAGTTCTCCGTAATTTTCCTAAATCTCTTAAAGCAAAATTGCACGGCCCATGTTTTTCTCCTTCATTCTCCAACGTATGGTTATACTCTGTCTCTAATGACCTCGTCGTCGACTTATGTTGTTTGGTACAAACATCTGAGTTAAGCTGTATTTGTCATTTCTGAATCCCTATATTTTGAGACATTATAGAAAGAGTGGCTTTTACTTGTTCTTTGAACATCGGAGGATAGCAAATTTCTCGCATGGTATCTGCCAGCAACGTGGTGTAGACTTTTTTGGATTACAAGACTTCAAGCTGAAACGTAGACAGAGATGCATAGTCTATTAAGGAAGATATTTAGTTCTAGTACTGTTGCTATTAACGGAGCAGCTAATACGAAGTCCACTCTTGTTACTAAGAACAAATACAACCAGTGACTAAGTGTACTGGCACGTAAGTGTAAGTATCCCTATGTCCAGAAGAGATGTTCAGTTGTCAACTTTACATGATATCCTTACTGCACGCGTCTCTAAAACCAATTCCTTTCTTTAACGCCTAGAGGAGCGCAGAAAGGTGAAATGGGCTACAATGAAAATTTATTTCAGAATGGGTACGTGGAGAAGTGACGAATCGTTGTGTTCCTTGCGGGCGAATGACGGCGGCTGCGTCGCAGCTTGCGAGGCAGCGTGTGCCCAGAGCCCTAAGCCGCCGGCCGAGGTGTCGCGAGGTAACAGAGCCGAAAATCCCCCGCATCCACGCCAACCCTCAAAAACAACTTTCAGCTTCAAAGGGCACAAATCGCTAGAAGCCTGGTTAACGGGAGCACTGGGAAGCCCGCTCCACCCCGAGTTGCATTTGCGTTATTACTCGACGGTTCCGCACTTACCCGCCACAAAAAGTGAGCTCTTCCTCCTCTAGCTCCCGTTTCACTGTGCCTGCTACACAGCACCTCCTACCGCGCAACTCTTTTACGAATTCTCCTGCAAATATTATTTCTCCTGTGACTTAGTCCTTACAGAGAGGTGTGAGCAAGAAATGATAAGTGTACTTCCCAACAAGTGAAAGTTAGAAAGCTGTTCTACGGACACGCTCAGAAGCATTAGCTAAATATTTTCTCTAAATTGGAAACAAATATTACAACAGTTCCTTACACATGCAATTTGCTATTGAACGACAGTAAAATGCCGAGGCAATGCTTTGCAAAAATGGTGGATGTTCTTTAAACTGCTTTCGACTAGCGTCGGAAAAAGTCTGGTAGCACCAAGTCAATACTGCCACCCAAACTGTAACGCTTGATCACAAGGGGAAAGTCTAGTTGCTGTACGAGAACGTATTTTTCCATGTCTGTATTCTTCGAGATAGTCAGTCACCACAAGACGATCAGCCTGGAGCACTCTCTGCTTCCTTCTGAGCTACACCCAATAACAGGCAGAGTGCTTGGCAAACATGGCATTCAGTCCACTTTCCTACTAGCCAAGAGAACTGCACCAGTACAATACATCCTTTGTCTCAGTGTTCCTGGACTCCATCAAGTTCCTTGTGAATGAAAAAGCAGTTACCTTGGTCGGCGAAAATGAAGGAGAGCACCAATACCAGGTTAAATATCGCGATTTTGACAAATTTGCTGTTGCCAAACACAACCTCATCAGCGAACATATGATTGTGTTCCATGTCATGTAAACTTTATCCCATGTATCCGTCTACTGAGATTCTGTAATAAAAGAAGCTGTGGGGATCAGAATGTGCAGCAACACCTAGATCTAGGAAAAAGGCTACATCCTTAGTGGTTTAAGGAAACGGGTGCTTGATGCTGAAAGAGTACAGAAAAAATAAGAAGAATTATCCACATCTAACGAAATCATCATCGATGCACAACATTCGGCCATGACAGACATCGAAATAATCTGTGGTAGCTTAAAAGCGGCAAATCATTCGGCTCAACTTGTAATCTCCCCCCCCCCCCCCCCCCTCTTCCTTCTTCCATCTATTATCCACATTCAACAATTCCCAGTGCAAATAATTAATAATTGAAGTCTTTTATGGAACTTTGAGAGGAGAGAAGATTGCAATAAACTTCCAAGTTTACTTAGCTTGTCATGTTGAGATGGCTCCAGGTCTTCTTGTATAGGGGTCTGATTCTTGAAGTTGAAAATCTAACATCAGGTCCTCACGGTTCGTTTCAACTAATTAAATTGGAAGAGTGTTGTCGCGGATTTTTTTACGTAAATATATTTTCCACTTATTTTCTCACATTTTAGTATAACGTACTGTATTTTGATTTTTCACATTAACAAAAAAGAAATTATATTGTTAGCACCTATTATACAAAAAATACGTCGACAACTACTGTTGAGGAAAAGTAATGCTAGAGGAAAATGTCCCATTAAAAGCTCTTTTCATTAATATTTGATAAATAATTCGACAGTATGCGAGCTGAGTTTGACAGGTTTTGATAATATAAATTCTGATATGGATTAATATAATAACAGTGGTGTTATGTGATGATTTAATCTTCTTTTTTAATCTTCTTTAATGTAACCTGGTGCTGGCTGATTTGGTTGCTCTTCTGGATGAGCTCTAGCATTGAGATGCGCTGAGGATATGGGACAGAAGAGACTCATGGTGGCACGCTGAAAACAACCCCCGAGAGCGGAGGGAGTGCATCCTTGATAGCACTGGTAGCGGCGAGGGGGATCGACAAGTAGAAACTGCCCTTGTGTTATCTTGGGGAAAGTCGTCCAGCCTACTAATGTCCACTTTGGATGGCCGAGCTGGGAGCATTCATTCTGGATGAGGGAACTCTGCCTCGCTGGAGGTGGGCACCCGGACTGTTCTAAGAAAAGTACATTCCGCTGACGAACATCTCCTGGCTCTCCAAAACACATAGCAACGCAGTTCTTATATATTGTAGGCTTAGAAGGTACCGCAGGGCTGATGGAAAGCCTGGAGCATAGTTTTTTAATTTTTCCCATAACCTGCGATGCAACTCTAGCTACAGCTCGAGAGGGCACCGATTGGTGAAGGTGATGTGGCATTTAGAGGATGTAATACATTGTGAGAAGTTCTTAGTAAGAGTGGGCAGAAAATCGAGATTATTGGTTTTTATTATTGGGAGATTTTGTTACGAGGAAAAAATTACGCCTTTGGCGGACCTGTGTAATTTTAAGAGGTTTGGTTGCCAGATGCTTGTCGGGAATAAGAGAGCACTCAGTTGTTTACTGACCAGAAATTTGGGGACCTTGTCTCTGGACTTGGCGCAGAATGCATCAGTACTCCGTAGGCTTCGCTATAATGTGGGACATCACACTCCACTAGCAGAGTGGCCTTCAGTTTTCGCTTGGCAGAGAGCTTCTAGCGACGTGCTTGATGGCAGCCAGACACGGTATCACCGACCTGCTTATATAGCACTGAAGATAATATAATGGCAAGCATAGCCTGCAGCTTCAGCATGTTAGGACTACTGTGAACTAGTCTTCGGATTCACTTTCCCACCTTCGTCAGTGCATTCTCAGTTGCATGCGCTTCTTAGGTTCTCCAGCCAGACAAACAATCACTGTAATTCAAGTGTAGGCAAGCTAAGTTAAACTTCACAAATTCAAGTTTATGATCATGAGATAATTCAGATCCCACTAAGTAACTTTTCCAACTAACAGTTCAATTACCTGCTTCTCATAGTTAATATTCTGTGTTTTTAAATTTACTGATTTCATGACTTATTTAGATTCTTCTTGATTCTCGTGCCTTTTTGTAATAAACTAAAGAGTTCGCTTAAATCATACCTTTGATTCGAGTAGATAGTCTCTTCCTGGCCATGTTTAATATTTTTCAATGAGAAAATGCGTGTCCCGACCTAAAGATTCACTCCTAAGGCCGAGATCTTTCATAGCTTCTTCCAATGTTAGGTCTTAAGGGTGTGACTGCATCACGATTAATTTCGATATAGTTAACTTCAATCGCACACAAATAGGGTTTCGCAAGCTTATGAAAGTTCCGTGACTTCGTGATGTCTTCATGACATAATTCGGGCAACTAAATAGAGTACCTAACGGCCTAGAGAAATGTGTTGATGACGACGACAAAGGAAGTCTTCGAAAGCTTGAGATTACATTTAAATTTGTCGCAACAAGAAATATGTGTAGCATTTATACAAGGCCAGTTACTGTTTGATTACACGATTATCGAACAGTTGCACCAAACAGTCACATCCATTAAATATTTGGGAGTACCGGTAAGGAGAGATTTAATGTGAAACGACCACAAAATACGAATCGTTAGAGAAGCAGGTGCCAGACTGAAGGTCATTGGAAGAAATCTCATGAAATGCCGTCCATCCACGAGAGATCTGTCATAATGTCCTTGTTCGACCGATACATGAGCACTGCTCCTCAGTCTTGAACACTTACCAGCTAGGCTTAACACAGGAAATGGGGAAGATACAAAGAAGAACTGCGCCTTTCTTCACGGGTCCTTTGAGAAAGCGCCAAAGCTTCACGGAAATTGTCATTGAACTATAGCGGCAGACATTACAAGACAGACGTTGTGGATTACGATGTAGTTTTCTCCTGAAATTCCCAGAGCGTACGTTCCTAGAACAGTCAAGCAGCTTCTTGACACCATTTATACATATTGAAAGGTTAAACAGATTGCAGTGCAGCTGATGACGATTAATATTAACCCACATCCGACTAACCTTAATTGTTTAGGAGAACATTTCACTGATATTGATTGTGAAACCACACCTGAGTAAGATTTATAATGTAAACAGATGTAACTAATACTGAATATAGAAACGCAGCTGACTAACAATGAGTACACAAACGCAACGGACTGATAATGTATATACATTTGACTATTATCATTATTTACGTTTGGGTCCTACTAAACCACGTGATGCACAAAAAGGGGCTTTTAAGGGGTTTGTCTTAGGTTTTCTTTGTGACCATTGTACTTTCACGTTCTCAGAACACGCCCTTTACGGCTCGTCAGGCGAAGCTATTCCGGTCTTCTTGGGATTTTCTTCCAGGTCACTGTCCAATAGTGAATTTTCTGTCCAAAAATTT
Organism: Schistocerca gregaria; assembly: GCF_023897955.1. Lineage (NCBI taxonomy): Eukaryota > Metazoa > Arthropoda > Insecta > Orthoptera > Acrididae > Schistocerca > Schistocerca gregaria. The sequence goes on along the minus strand of NC_064931.1, from coordinate 861,325,657 downwards.
TTTCTGGTATGCCAGGTTGTGTTATTCCTGCTTTCTTTACGCCTTCCTTGGCTGCACCGATCCATTTTATTATTACAATTTTAGCTTTACTGCTGATGCCACAGAATTCCACGATCCATCTAGTTAGTCTGTTTGGTTCCATTCTCTTAATACACCCTTAGAGCTTTAGCCTTCGTTTTTTCATATCCGAAAAATTTCGGTACACTTTTCAATTTCTGCCTCTGCTCTTAGCCTGTATGTTCCCTTTTCAGTATAATTTGGAAGTAAAATTTAGTTTCGTGTATTGTGAAATGTAATTTTTGCTGTAGATGTCTTTTGTAACCCTCTAAGCTGTTTCCATTATGTGAGAACGGATTTCGTAACCAATCTTTTCCAGACCAGTTTCCCGAAAAGTTTCCCCTCCGTGTTTGAACTGAAAAACTCTCTCGATTTTCCCATTTTTAGTTTTTCGAATTTCGGATACCAGGCACTCTATATACATGTATTTACATACATGATTGTTAATTTTATTCTCTGATTTCAGTTTTCGCCACTCTTTGACTACTTTTCCTCAGACAGAGCTGGAAAGTAATGGAGAGAGTCCACCAACATGTCTCACTCCTGTTTTAATTTTAAAATTTTCCGAAAGTTCTCCCCTGACTTGTACCTTAAATTTTGTGCCATTTAGTGTCCTTCTAAAACTGCAGTGGTTGTGACATGCACATCTTGTCCTTTCAGAATGTGGAAGAGAGAATTACGATACACAGAGTCATACGTTATTTTGGTACAAATTATTCTCTCATTATAAGTTACTGTTGCCTGAGAATTAGTGTCAGAACTAAAATTTATTCTGGATAAGTTATATTTGGTCCGTAAGCCGCTTAATATTCACCCACTGTATGGGATAGGCAGAAGGAAAATCCCTTTATAATTATTAACATTCGTCCTGTCTTCCCTTTTATGTCGTGGATGTATGGTTCAAATGACTCTAAGCGCTATTGGACTTAACATCTGAGGTCATCAGTCCCCTGGAACTTAGAACTACTTAAACCTACCTAACCTAAGGACGTCACACACATCCATGCCCGAAGCAGGATTCGAACCTGTGACCGTAACGGTCACGCAGTTCCAGACTGTAGCACCTAGAACCGCTCGGTCACAACAGCCGGCTCATGGATGTATCAATGCAGTTTTCCAGTATGCCAAATTATTTGCATGATTAGTATTATTTACATTAAAGTTTTTGGATTTGCTGATTTCAGGAGTTCTGTAACTATTCCGTCTTCCCCAGATGCTTATATGCTTAACAACGTTTACTACATTTTGCGATTGTGAAGCTGCATTCATTTTCGGGTGAATTTTTGGTAGAAATCTTTCTGTGGGTCGCGATTATTTACAAGTTTTTTTTAATATTTAAAAAGTTCGCTTTGTTTTCTTGGTTGTTAAGTGCCAATTGCCCGTTTTGCTTCTTGGAGCAGAGATTTTGGGACCGATATCAATTTACCTTTGTTTCAAAAGTTTTATAAAAACGCCTGATGTTGTTTTTTCTGAAGATTTTTTTCAATCCACAGAGTTGATTGTTCTCATACTCTCTTTTTGTTTGTCAGATTAATTTTGAAGGTTCTTTCTAGATTTTATGATTTTTTACTGTTCCATGTTTTGAATGACTAGTATCGTGATTTTGCTGCCTGCTCACACTCTTCATTCCACGAATTGTGTTTTTTCCCTTTTGCAAAGAAAGTTTGTTTTGAGCAGTTGTGTTAAACTTATCTTTGATTTATTTGTTGTGTTAGTTTTGTTAATGGTAGTGGTATTTTTTAAAAAAAAATTCTTGTCAGGTTACGTAATGATCCGTGTCAATATTTGCTCCTTGGGTACTTTAACATTAAAAATTTCTTTGTATTGTGAATACAAGTTTGCGATATGATGAGTTGGTAATTCACCTATACACTTCCTGGGTGATCGCCATGTTTGCTTTTATTTTTTAGTTGTTTTCCTCATTTTTCTCTTTTGTCTTAACTATGCATTAAAACCACCCATTTGAATTTTTACACGATTTTGTGGAATTTTAGAGGTTGTATATTCCACTATCTTTGTTTTCTTTCAAGAGACAAAGGAATTAGAGACATCGGTTGCAAGTGGGCATTGATTTATATCGGTGGAGGAAACTGAAAATTTGTGTCAGACTAGGATTGGAACACAGATCTCCTGCTTGCTAGGCAGATTGCTCATCGACTACTAAGGTAGTGCCTCTTGCCCACTGTCCATATTACTGGCTGCATTGCGCCGATTCCCGTAAGAGTTAGAGCCTGATATGCAGCAACGCTGAGGAGATCACTGGCCGTGCTCTAGTTCCTTTAATTCGATTGGTCTGTTAATTTTATACTCTCATTTCACTTTTCTCTACTCTTTGATTACTTTTGCTCAGACAGAGCAAGGGTTTCTTTTACTTTCTTTGTTGATCAGCATGTCTGCCGTAGTAGAAATTCCATGGCATTCTTACATGGGAATATCGTTTATGGCATGGAAATAGTTTTAATTTTTGATTTTTGACGTGTTTCTTCTAATTTGTAGAGCTTTCCTAGCTTTAGCAGTGAATTAATGTTGACTGTGGCAAAGAAAATTCTTATTTTTTTCTTAGTTTTGGCTTTAATTGGCCAGAGAACTCCGATTGTCACTGGTTTCTTGGCTCAAATGTCTCTGAGCACTATGGGACTTAACTTCTAAGGTCATCAGTCCCCTGGAACTTAGAACTACTTAAACCTAATTAACCTAAGGACATCACACACATCCATGCCCGATGCGGGATCCGAACCTGTGGCAGTAGCGGTCGCGCGGTTCCAGACTGTAGCGCCTAGAACCGCTCGGCCACAAGAGCCGGCTCTCTGGTTTCTTTATAATGTATCAACATAGTCGGCCTACACTCCAACAGTCTAGCTGATGACGGAGGTTTTCTTACCTACTGACGTAATTTTGTGATTACAAAAACGTTCCATTGGTGTACGTAGAATTACAGGATCGAGTATGTAAAGAAAACCCGGTGGTTAAGACTGGAGAGGTCAGTTACAGAATTATAAGTTCCAGAAGCATATCTAGTGAACAAACGCCGACCAAACTGCCCCTTGATCCAAGTGACACACGAAATAGATTTTGTTCAATGCCATGCCTCTACCGTTAGCTCCACCGTACCGAAATGCATTCTCTAAGCTTTCACTATCGTTGAGATCTTCGCAGTCACCCTGGCAGGGGACCCTATCAGATGAACTCCGTTTTTTAACGACTTTGTTACCCTCCCCCTCCGGCATCGGGAATGGGACCGTTAATCAGAACACATTTGACTATAATGGATATTTAAACGCAACGAAATTAATATACTGTGACTCAAACAAAAATGCACCCATGGATGTAGTTTCTGATTGCACTGAAGACAAACAAACCATGTTCTGTAGCTAACCACACTTTAAACATTAAATCGGCCCTGTGCAGTTAGCTATGATCTTGACCGCAGCGTGTTTCTTACCAGAACATACAGCTGAGAGAGAGCAATGCTGTGCTATGTTTTGTAGCCATTCATTGTGGAAGGTTGTAATTTGGTCCTGGCTGCTCGAAGAGCGGATGTATCACAGGCAGCTGCTACGTGTCAGTAGTCTCCACGAGACTGTACCGGCGGCCCTTTGTTTATCGGTTTCCTTAAAGTCCATTACGTGGGCCTGAGGTATCCCACTTGAATAGTGGTCAGAGGCTGTGCTCTACTCGGCAGTCGTTTGTCTTACTGAAAACACAGCTAAGCGACATCTTTGACCAATACTAAAGTCAAAGCACGAGCGAGAACTGAATGACTGTTTCCGATACGCGGAAAGCTTTCTCTTTGCTCGCACATGCAAGTAGACATGCGACATGGATTAGAATAGATACTAAAATAAAAATATCACATAAAAATCAATTATCATCCGTTACTGAGTTAGCCTCACAGACCTTTCAGTAGCTCGCAAAAACACCGTGGGGGTAAAATTAGAGAAATTCGAGTTCATACGGAACCATGGACCTTGCCGTTGGTGGGGAGTCTTGCGTGCCTCAGCGAGACAGATAGCCGTACCTTAATTGCAACCACAACGGAGGGGTATCTGGTGAGAGGCCAGACAAATGTGTGGTTCCTGAAGAGGGGCAGCAGCCTTTTCAGTAGTTGCAGGGGCAACAGTCTGGATGATTGACTGATTTGGCCTTTAAACACTAACCAAAACGGCCTTGCTGTGCTGGTACTGCGAACGGCTGAAAGCAAGAGGAAACTACAGCCGTAATGCAGCTTTCCTGTATGGTTACATGATGATGGAGTCCTCTTGGGTAAAATATTCTGGAGGTAAAATAATATCACATTCGGATCTCTGGGCGGGGACTACTCAGGAGGACGTCGTTATCAGGAGAAAGAAAACTGGCGTTCAACGGATCGGAGCTTGGAATGTCAGATCCCTTAATCAGGCAGGTAGGTCAGAAAATTTGAAAAGGGAAATGGATAGATTAAAGTTAGATATAGTGGGAATTAGTGAAGTTTGGTGGCCGGAGGAACAATCCATCGGGTCAGGTGAATACAGGGTTATAAATACAAAATCAAATAGGGGTAATGCAGGAGTAAGTCTAATAATGAACAAACAAATTGGAGCACGGATCAGCGCACTACGAACAGCATAATGAACGCATTGTGGCCAAGACAGACAAGAAGCCCACGCCTACGATAGGACTACAAGTTTATATGCCAACTAGGTACGCTGATGACGAAGAGATTGATAAACCTATGATGAGATAAAAGAAATTATTCAGATAGCGAAGGGAAAAGAAAATTTAATGGTCATGGGTGACTGGAATTCGATAGTAGGAAAAGGAAGAGAAGGAAACGTAGTAGGTGAATATGGAATGAGGGTAATAAATGAAAGAGGAAGCTGCCTGGTAGAATTTTGCACAGAGTCTAACTTAATCATTGCTAACAGTTGGTTCAAGAATCATGAAAGAAGGTTGTATACATGGAAGAGGCATGGAGATACTGGAAGGTTTCAGATAGATTATATAATGGTAAGACAGAAATTTAGGAACCAGGTTTTAAATTGTAAGACATTTCCAGGGGCAGATGTGGACCCTGACCATAATCTATTGCTCATGAACTGTAGATTAAAACTGAAAAAATTGCAAAAAAGGGGGAATTCTAGGAGATGGGACATGGATAAACTGACAGAACCAGAGGTTGAAGAGAGTTTCAGGGAGAGCTTTAGGGAACAGGAATGGGAGAAAGAAGTACAGTAGAAGAAGAATGTGTAGCTTTGAGAGATGAAATAGTGAAGGCAGCAGAGAATCAAGTAGGTAAAAGGACGAAGACTAGTAGAAATCGTAGGGTAACGGAAGAAATATGTAAGGATGTAGAGGCATATCTCATTAGGGGTAAGATAGATACTGCCTACAGCAAAATTAAAGAGACCTTTGGAGAAAAGAGAACCACTTGTATGAATATCAAGAGCTCAGATGGAATCTCACTTCTAAGCAAAGAAGACAAAGTAAAAATGTGGAAGGAGTATATAGAGGGTCTACAGGGTAGTGCATTGATCGTGACCGGGCTAAATATCTCACGAAATAAGCGTCAAACGGAAAAACTGCAAAGAACGAAACTTTTCTTGCTTGAAGGGGGAAACCAGATGGCGCTATGGTTGGCCCACTAGATGGCGCTGCCATAGGTCAAAATGATATCAGCTGCATTTTTTAATAGGAACCCCCATTTTTATTACATATTCGTGTAGTAGGTAAAGAAATATGAATGTTTTAGTTGGACCACATTTTTCCCTTTGTGACAGATGGCTCCGTAATAGGCACAAACATATGACTAACAATTTTAGACGAACAGTTGGTAACAGGTAAGTTTTTTAAATTTAAATATAGAACGTAGGCATGTTAGAACATTTTATTTTGGTTGTTCCAATGTGATACATGTACCTTTGTGAACTTATCATTTCTGAGAACGCATGCTTTAAAGCGTGATTACCTGTAAATACCACATTAATGCAATAAATGCTCAAAATGATGTCCGTCAACCTGAATGCATTTGGCAATACGTGTAACGACATTCCTCTCAACAGCGAGTAGTTCGCCTTCCGTAATGTTCGCACATGCATTGCCAAGGCGCTGACGCATGTTGTCAAGCGTTGTCGGTGGATCACAATAGCAAATATCCTTCAACTTACCCCACAGACAGAAATCCGGGGACGTCAGATCCGGTGAACGTGCGGGCCATGGTATGGTGCTTCGACGACCAATCCACCTGTCATGAAATATTCTATTCAATACCGCTTCAACCGCACGCGAGCTATGTGACGGACATCCATCATGTTGGTAGTACATCGCCATTCTGTCCTGCAGTGAAACATCTTGTAGTAACATCGGTAGAACATTACGTAGTAAATCAACATACATTGCACCATTTAGATTGCCATCGAGAAAATGGGGGCCAATTATCCTTCCTCCCATAATGCCGCACCATACATTAACCCGCCAAGGTCGCTGATGTTCCACTTGTCGCAACAATCGTGGATTTTCCGTTGCCCAATAGTGCATATAACGCTGGTTTACGTTACTGCTGTTGGTGAAAGAAGCTTCGCCGCTAAATAGGATGCGTGTAAAAAATCTCTCATCGTCCCGTAATTTCTCTTGTGCCCAGTGGTAGAACTGTACACGACGTTCAAAGTCGTCGTCATGCAATTCCTGGTACATAGCAATATGGTACGCTTGCAATCGATGTTGATGTTCCATTCTCAACACCGACATTTTTGAGATTCCCTGTTCTCACGCAATTTGTCTGCTACTGATGTGCGGATTAGCCGCGACAGCAGCTAAAACACCTACTTTGGCACCATCATTTGTTGCAGGTCGTGGTTGACTTTTTTCATATCGCTGAACAGTTCCTGCTTCCTTAAATAACGTAAGTATACGGCGACCGGTCCGGACACTTGGATGACGTGGTCCAGGATACCGAGCAGCATACATAGCACACGCCTGTTGGGCATTTTGATCACAGTAGCCATACATCAACACGAGACCGACCTTTTCCGCAATTGGTAAACGGTCCATTTTAAACGGGTAATGTTTCACGAAGCAAATACCGTCCGCACTGGCAGAATGTTACGTGATACCCTCAGACATCAAGAAGAACATAATAATTCCAATCGCAAAGAATGAAGGTGTTGACACATGTGAAAATTTAGTCATGGCAGCAAAACACTAACGCGAGTTCTTTACAGACGAATGGAAAAATTGACAGAAGCCGACCTCGGGGAAGATCAGTTTGGATTTCGTAGAAATATTGTAACACGTGAAGCAATGCTGCTGACCCTACGACTTATCTTAGAAGACAGATTACTGAAAGATAAACCTACGTTTCTAGCATTTGTAGACTTTAGAGAAAGCTTTTGACAATGTTGAGGTGGCAGGGGTAAAATACAGGGAGCGACAGGCTATTCACAATTTGTACAGAAACCAGATGGCACTTAAAAGAGTCAAGGGGTATGAAAGGGAATTAGTGGTTGGGAAGGGAGTGAGATAGGTTTGTAGCCTACCTTCGATGTTGTTCAATCTGTATATTCAGCAGGCAGTGAAGGAAACAAAAGAAAATTTCGTAGTGGGAATTAAATTACATGGAGAAGAAATAAAAACTTAGAGGTCCGCCGATGACATTGTAATTTTGTCAGAGACAGCAAAGGACTTAGAAGAGCAGTTGAACGGAATGGACAGTGTCTTGAAAGGAGGATATAAGATGAACATCAACAAAAGTAAAACGAGGATAATGGAATGTAGTCGAATTAAGTCGGGTGATGCTGAGGGAATTAGATCAGGAAATGAGACACCTAACATAGTAGATGACTTTTGCTATTTGAGGAGCAAAATAACTGATAATGATCGAAGTAGAGAGGATATAAAATGTAGACTGGCAATGGCAAAGAAAGCGTTTCTGAAGAAGAGAATTTTGTTTACATCGAGTATAGACATAACTGTGATGAAGACGTTTCTGAAAGTATTTGTATGGAGTCTAGCAATGTGTGCAAGTGAAACATGGACCACAAATAGTTTGGACAAGAAGAGAATAGAAGCTGTCGAAATGTGGTGCTACAGAAGAATGCTGAAGATTATATAGGTAGATCATATAAGTAATTAGGAGGTATTGAATAGAACTGGGGAGAAGAGAAATTTGTGGCACAACTTGACTAGTATAAGGGATCGGTTGGTAGGACATGTTCTGAGGCATCAAGGGATCATCACTTTAGTATTGGAGGGCAGTGTGGAGGGTAAAATTCGTAGAGGGAGACCAAGAGGTGAATACACTGAGCAGATTCAGAAGGATGTAAGTTGCAGTAGGTTCTGGGAGATGAAGAAGCTTGCACAGGATAGAGTAGCATGGAGAGCTACATCACACCAGTCTCTGGACTGAAGACCACAACAACAACGCGGAGGATTACCAAAAAATGTTTCTCGAGGCACCGTTTATAACTATAGTACAGGAAGAGGTACACCACTTACCATCCAACACTCACCGGAAGGTGGCTTTCTGAGTGCATATGGAAGGGACTGTCGGTGTAGAAGACAAAGCTCTAACTTGGGTGAGCAAAGATAGAGAAGGAAATCCGCCATTCCCTTCGCACCAGCCATCTTAGAATTTTATACAGTGTAGTTAAAGGTGGCAGAGCGGTTCTAGGCGCTACAGTCTGGAACCGCGCGACCGATACGGTCGCAGGTTCGAATCCTGCCTCGGGCATGGATGTGTGTGACGTCCTTAGGTTAGTTAGGTTTAAGTAGTTCTAAGTTCTAGGGGACTGATGACCTAAGCAGTTAAGTCCCATAGCGCTCAGAGCCATTTGAACCATTTTTTGTAATCAAAATATCCACGGGTGTACTGCCGGTCTATAGTGTCCAACGGGCACAATATTTCGGCGATCAAACATGTCGCCATCATCAGGTGAACTGACGGACTGAGCTCCTGTGAACGCGCCGGCACGGAGATCCGTACGCTATGGCTGCTCAGGGGGAACTGGGTTCGGTCGCGGCGGCGGCGGCCGATTTAAATACCCTCCGCCCGCGGCGCGCTCCCTCCGCCGTCCGCGCCCCGCGCCACGGTAGCGCGGTGGAACAGATTGCGACGGCGTCTGAGATGACGTCGGTGTGATGGCTCTGTCCGCCGTGGTCGTCACAACTATGCGTTTGCTCGATTTACTCTTGATTAACCCAATCGCTGGTTCCCAAGCCTTGCTAAGATTATAGCCACAGTCACGGTTTATGAGGTCGTCATTGGTGCGAATTTAGATATCCTCTCTAACAACGCTGTCCCAGTATCTCGACGTCTGTACCAGAATCCTCGTGCGGTCCAACTCCATAGCGTGATTTTCCGATAAACAATGTTCAGCGACCGCCGACTTGATCGGATACATCAGTCGAGTGTGCCTCTGGTGTTCACGGCATCGAATCTCGACGGTACGCATCCTCTGACCAATATACGACTTGCCACATTGACACGGAATCTGGTACACGCCGGCCTTCCTCAAACCGAGGTCATCTTTGGCGCTCCCCACCAGTGCACGAGTTTTATTCGGAGGACAAAACACAGTTCCGACCCGGTGTTTCTTCAGAATGCGGGCGATTTTCCCCGAGATTGCACCTGTGTATGGAATAAATGCAGTGCCTACCTCCTCCCTCGTGACTTCATCCATCTCAACAGGTTGTGATGCAGTGGTTGGGCGGAGAGCACGTTGGATCTGCCACTCTGAGTACCCATTTTTTCGAAATACAGTTCTCAGATGTTCAAATTCCTGGGGTAGACTCTCAGTGTCAGAGATAGTGCGCGCCCTATGTACTAGAGTTTTAAGTACCCCATTCCTCTGTGAAGGGTGGTGGCAGCTGTCTGCGTGCAAATACAGATCAGTGTGTGTTGTTTTTCGATACACCCCATGACCTAGAGTGCCGTCAGCCCTTCTCCTGACCAAGACGTCAAGGAAAGGTAATTTACCCTCCGTTTCAGTCTCCATAGTGAATTTGATGTTGGGGTGTATGGAGTTTAGATGTGTAAGGAAGTCAAGGAGTTTATCCATACCATGTGACCAGATGACGAACGTGTCGTCCACGTAACGGAAAAAGCAAGTAGGTTTCCATTCGGATGACGACAGGGCTTCCTCCTCGAAGTTCTCCATGTACAAATTCGCTACCACCGGTGAGAGTGGGCTACCCATGGCGACTCCTTCCGTTTGTTCGTAGTATTCTCCATTAAAAAGAAAATACGTGGAAGTCAAGACATGCCTAAAAAGTTCAGTGGTATTCTCGTCAAACCTCTGACCAATCAACTCTAGCGACTCTCGCAGGGGTACCCTCGTAAACAAGGAAACGACGTCAAAACTCACCATGATATCTGACTCATCCAACCTGAAGCTATCAAGGCGTTTAACAAAATCCACGGAATTACGGATGTGATGAGGGCATTTATCCACATAAGGACTTAATATTCCCGTCAGGTATTTGGCCAACAAATATGTAGGTGCCCTGATGTTACTGACAATGGGGCGTAATGGTACCCCCTCTTTGTGAACCTTCGGGAGTCCATATAGTCTAGGCGGTACCGGACCTTGGGGTAACAATTTCTTAGCGTCACCCTCCGGTAAATCTGCGTCCTTGAGAAGAACCCTCGTCTTGTTCTGCACCTTTTTTGTAGCTCCATCATTATCATCTAAGAGGAAATAAGTGGTTTCGAGGAAGAGCTTCTGGTTACGCTACAACTGACACTGCCAAATGCCGATTAAGAGCCCGACCCCATGAAAATACGGGATAAGACCAGGGAAACGAAGACGAAGAACCTGTTTCGAGTCTTCTGTCAGTCATAAAATGCTTCCAAGGAATTGGTATCTCGTAATCTCGATGTCAACGAAGTTTCAGTGTAACCTTCTTTCTCCGAGAGGTTGGTTGATGTTTTCCTTAGCGAGACGCTCGACAAACTTTCCCTGGTGTCTCAGAATCTAACACTTCTATTAACATGACGATATCAACAGTGGCTGTAGGAATGCTTTGTATATTTGGATCTATTTTGACGTTCATTTAACCTTGAACATCATGATCTCTCACGTGTGTGCACACATGACGTCATTAAAGTAGGGGGTCAAGGGGGACGCTACTCCACATTCCATTGTTGCCAGATATATCCCAGATGCTGGCGATGACTTCTTCCAAGTTGGCGTTGTGTAGACTTGGCAACAGTACATGATGTCATCCAAAATGGCGGATTTTGGAGGGCAGATAGGTCAAATAGGCTACCTCCACTAACGTAATCCTCTGGAAAAATTGGCAGGAAGTTCGAACTCCAGCAGGATAATGTGTGACACCCCTGTTATCCCTATTAAGCAAGGAAAATGGCTGGAAAAAGTGAATTGCCTTTATTATTTAACCAATTTCAAGCATGTGTGTTCGCCACTGATTCTAGACTCCAACTGACTTGGTTCATATCGCTGTCACCAGGGAGCGCCACCGAGACGCCAGATAATGACCCATGTACCGTTATTCAAGATGAATGCACCCACTCTGTCCACCACCACGAGGTCCAGAGTCTACTTCATATCGCTGCCACCAGAGAGCGCCACCGTCACGTCAGATCATTCCAAAGTAATGTTCTTCAAGATGGCTGCACCCAGTGTATCCACCACGTGGTGTTGGCCTAGTTCCTCTCAGCACCGCGACGTCGGGTGATGACTCAAGATCGTCAGCACTCTCTCTCGCACCACGTCAGCTGCCTCAGAGCGCGAGACCGCTGACGTAACAGTCCCCCAGCCTGGGTCTTTAAACTCGCGCTGGACATAGCCTCCTGTAACAATTGCAACTAAACTATGACTCGAGTACCGTTATTCTATCCTCATGGTCCAGGACACAGCTAGAGCACGTTCCCATTTAGTTATCCAAGATCGTCGCTCACCCCACCTGTAGTCAAGCGCTGAGAGAGGGAGAGAGATGCTGGAATGCCTTCTCTCTCATATAGTTAAGAAAAGGTGTTCACTTTACTTTCAACTACCAAGTTTCAACTACTTTTCAAGGTCCAGACCGCCACCTCTTCCTAGGAACCGGCGCCGAGTTTGAATTCTGGCAGTAAAGAAAGGTCACTTAGGCTTTCGCCACCAACCTAAGAAAATTGTTGCAAACGAAGTTCACCAACACTAACCTAAGCCTCCAGTGCGTAACCTCTTGCTAGAGGTTGCTGGTAAAGGGACGCAGCCCACACTAGGCTGATGGAGAGAGGAAGAAGTGTACTTTATTTAGTTGGGAGCAGTTTATGTAGGGATGGAGTATATGTACTACAGAACACGCGCTGTGACATGCCCCACAGCATACAGACGTGCAAACTACTCCTATATAACTCATGTATAACACTCTACACACATGTTTCCTAATTGTAAACCGTCAAAAATAACGCACTGCACAGTGTACAGACATTCAAACCACTCGTAAATAATGCAATTCATTTACCTCCAGATAGCCAAACAACTCTTAAATTCTCAAAATAATAATCCGTCTAAAAGACTCCGCTTGCTAATCGTCAACTGTCTAAACAGTACATTAGTCTTTGTTTAAACAATTAGAGGCAGCACCACCAACAAGTGTATTCGCCACTGAATCCATAGACTTAGTTCATATCATGCCACTAGAGGAAACTGTAGTGACATCAGGTGATGATGCAAGTACCATAATCTAAGAAGGCGCCACCTAGTGGGTTCACCACGAGCTCCAGACCCCAACTGGCTTAGTACATTTCGTCACCAGCCGATGACGCAAGTACAGTTTTCCATGATGTCGGCAAACGGAGTGTTCTCCACAAGGTCTAGTACTCAGTACCACCAGCAGAGGACGCTGTCGTTCGTTTCCTGACGTAAACCAAGACGGTTAGGAAAAATGGTGGCAAAAGACTCTGGGCTACTGCGGAGAGTAAGGATTGACTGCACTCTATTTATTTTGAAACAACTTATTTAACTTTAGAGTACATCTATCACACTGATATAAAAGATCCACTCTGATGTGCCTTGGGTCATGTTTCACAGCACACAGACTCGCAACCAACTCGTAATTTCAGTACACAATAGCAAACTGCTCCTAAATAATTCTTCACATTGATGTGTAGACGCTCTCAGTACTGATCAACTGTCCAAATAGCGCATAGCATGGCCTACAGAGCCACTCGCGAAATAATGCAATCAAAGTGCACAAGCACAGCCCATCGCCCCCTGTCCAGTAGAGTACACAGGGGGTAGCAGTAAGTGACGCACCAGTCAGATATCAAACCGTGCACAGGCCTCTGCTAGGCTTCCTTAAGCATGATGTGGTCGCACCCTCATTCATACGTAAAATGTAGCGGCAAGAGCCTGTGATGCACTGCAATCCCTGTGTACACATTTGTCCGTCTGATGTGGTGTTTACATAGTTAGTGATGGAATGACTTGTTATTTTCACATGTCGGATGCTGCCACTATGCGTTTATCTGTTTCCCTGTAGCATGTACCCCCGCTACTAATTATCATTTTATATAAAGGCCTGATGCAAGCATCGTATTAATTTATGAACCGTGATTGGATGTAAACAGTGGACACTATACGTCTCCGCAAAGCTATATTGTGCTCGTATCATGCAACGCAAATGCCTTACGATTCGATAAGATAGTTCAGCGTAGAGAAACCGGGAAGAAGTATGTGTGTCTGATAGGTCGGAAAAGTATGCGATCTAACATTATAGCCAGTTTTTAAGTGCTGAACGATGTAATCTTAGGAGTGCGTGTGTTTATGTTCTCTCTCTTAGGAATACCTTCAAGGTGTTGATCCTAGACTCTAGAACAGTATTTTAGACTTGATAGCTTGGTTGTTTTACGTAAAAATGCGTCGAGCTCCATCCGTCTGGGTCTCCATCGCGTATAAAAATCAATCCTTTGTTGTTTTTCTTAACTGTTTGCTACTATATGACCGGACTTTGGAATCTGTTACTATACATCGATAAGGGGTGCTAAGCTCCTCGACATGGTCGGATCTCGAGAAATCTCGTGCACTTGGACGGGTTAGGACTTGGGAAGCTCAATTCATTCACGAGACGTGGAGTCTAGAGGCCTTGTTTTGGTAGGTTGCAGATTAATTCGCTAACTGTGATGCAGGGTTGGTTGTTCAATGACAGTGGGAGGATGGTCTTTTACCCTAAGACGGTGAGAAAGCTCTGTGACTTCCAAACGCTAAGAGAAAGATGGTAAATTAAACACTATGCTTGAGGTGATAGAAATATGTAGAGCGCTGTCTCATATACTTTGATGATTTATGTGTTCGAGAAATGAGAGTTAATGAACAGGTGGTCGCTCATGTCGACACCAATGATGTATGTCGCTATGGATCGGAGGAAATCCTCTCTGGCTTCCGGCGGCTATCTGATTTGGTGAAGACTGCCAGTCTCGCTAGCGGGATGAAAGCAGAGCTCACCATCTGCAGCATAGTCGACAGGACTGGCTGCGGACCTTTGGTACAGAGCCGAGTGGAGGGTCTGAATCAGAGGCTGAGACGGTTCTGCGACCTTGTGGGCTGCAGATTCCTCGACTTGTGCCATAGTCTGGTGGGGTTTCGGGTTCCGCTGGACAGGTCAGGAAACCACTGCACACAGCAGGCGGCTACACGGGTAGCACGGGTTGTGTGGCGGTTTTTTAGGTTAGATGGCCTCCGGCAACTACAGAAAGGGCAACAGCCTCAAAGGGTGCGGGGCAAAAGACATGCGTGGGCCAAGCAATTGTAAACTGTCGAAGCTGCGTTGGTAAAGTACCGGGACTTCAAACACTGATAGAAAGCACCAAAGTTGAAATCGTTATACACTCCTGGAAATCGAAATAAGAACACCGTGAATTCATTGTCCCAGGAAGGGGAAACTTTATTGATACATTCCTGGGGTCAGATACATCACATGATCACACTGACAGAACCACAGGCACATAGACACAGGCAACAGAGCATGCACAATGTCGGCACTAGTACAATATATATCCACCTTTCGCAGCAATGCAGGCTGCTATTCTCCCATGGAGACGATCGTAGAGATGCTGGATGTAGTCCTGTGGAACGGCTTGCCATGCCATTTCCACCCGGCGCCTCAGTTGGACCAGCGTTCGTGCTGGACGTGCAGACCGCGTGAGACGACGCTTCATGCAGTCCCAAACATGCTCAATGGGGGACAGATCCGGAGATCTTGCTGGCCAGGGTAGTTGACTTACACCTTGTAGAGCACGTTGGGTGGCACGGGATACATGCGGACGTGCATTGTCCTGTTGGAACAGCAAGTTCCCTTGCCAGTCTAGAAATGGTAGAACGATGGGTTCGATGATGGTTTGGATGTACCATGCACTATTCAGTGTCCCCTCGACAATCACCAGAGGTGTACGGCCAGTGTAGGAGATCTCTCCCCACACCATGATGCCGGGTGTTGGCCCTGTGTGCCTCGGTCGTATGCAGTCCTGATTGTGGCGCTCACCTGCACGGCGCCAAACACGCATACGACCATCATTGGCACCAAGGCAGAAGCGACTCACATCGCTGAAGACGACACGTCTCCATTCGCACCTCCATTCACGCCTGTCGCGACACCACTGGAGGCGGGCTGCACGATGTTGGGGCGTGTGCGGAAGACGGCCTAACGGTGTGCGGGACCGTAGCCCAGCTTGATGGAGACGGTTGCGAATGGTCCTCGCCGATACCCCAGGAGCAACAGTGTCTCTAATTTGCTGGGAAGTGGCGGTGCGGTCCCCTACGGCACTGCGTAGGATCCTACGGTCTTGGCGTGCATCCGTGCGTCGCTGCGGTCCGGTCCCAGGTCGACGGGCACGTGCACCTTCCGCCGACCACTGGCGACAACATCGATGTACTGTGGAGACCTCACGCCACACGTGTTGAGCAATTCGGCGGTACGTCCACCTGGCCTCCCGCATGCCCACTATACGCCCTCGCTCAAAGTCCGTCAACTGCACATACGGTTCACGTCCACGCTGTCGCGGCATGCTACCAGTGTTAAAGACTGCGATGGAGCTCCGTATGCCACGGCAAACTGGCTGACACTGACGGCGGCGGTGCACAAATGCTGCGCAGCTAGCGCCATTCGACGGCCAACACCGCGGTTCCTGGTGTATCCGCTGTGCCGTGCGTGTGATCATTGCTTGTACAGCCCTCTCGCAGTGTCCGGAGCAAGTATGGTAGGTCTGACACACCGGTGTCAATGTGTTCTTTTTTCCATTTCCAGGAGTGTAGTTACGGAAAGCTGGCTGAAGCCAGAGATAAATTCTGCCGAAATTTTTACAAAGGCACACACGGTGTTTACAAAGGACAGATTGCACGCAACCGGTGGTGGCGCGTTTGTCGCTGCTAGTAGTAGTTTATCCTGTAGTGAAATAGAAGTGGATAATTCCTGTGAATTATTATGGGTGGAGGTTATACTCAACAACCGAGCTAGGTTAATAATTGGCTACTTTTACCGACCTCACGACTCAGCAGCATTAGTGGCAGAACAACTGAGAGATAATCTAGAATACATTTCTAATAAATTTCCTCAACATGTTATAGTCTTAGGTGGAGATTTCAATTTACCAGGTATAGACTGGGACACTCAGATGTTTAGGACGGTTGGTAAGGACTGAGCATCGAGTAACATTATACTGAGTGCACTATCCGAAAATTACCTCGAGCAATTAAACAGAGAACCGACTCGTGGAGATAACATCTTGGACCTACTGATAACAAACAGACCCGAACTTTTCGACTCTGTAAGCGCAGAACAGGGAATCAGTGATCATAATGCCGCTGCAGCATCCCTGAATATGGATGTAAATACGAATATAAAAAAGGGAGGAAAGTTTATCTGTATAACATGAGTAATAGGAGGCAGATTTCAGACTACCTAACAGATCGAAACGAAAATTTCTGTTCCGACACTGACAATGTTGAGTGTTTATGGAAAAACTTCAAGGCAATCGTAAAATGCGTTTTAGACAAGTAAGTGCCGAGTAAAACTGTGAGGGACGGGAAAAACCCACCGTGGTTCAACAACAAAGTTAGGAAACTACTGCGAAAGCAAAGAGAGCTTCACTGCAAATTTAAACGCAGCCACAACCTCTCAGACAAACAGAAGCTAAACGATGTCAAAGTTAGCGTAAGGAGGGCTATGCGTGAAGCGTTCAGTGAATTCGAAAGTAAAATTCTATGTACCGACTTGACGGAAAATCCTAGGAAGTTCTGGTCTCACGTTAAATCAGTAAGTGGATCGAAACAGCATTTCCAGACACGCTGGGATGATAATGGCATTGAAACAGAGGCTGACACGCGTAAAGCTGAAATACTAAACAACTTTTTCCAAAGCTGTTTCACAGAGGAAGACTGCACTGAAGTTCTTTCTCTAAATCGCCGCACGAACGAAAAAATGGCTGACATAGAAATAAGTGTCCAAGGAATAGAAAAGCAACTGAAATCACTCAACAGACGAAAGTCCATTGGACCTTACGGGATATCAATTCGATTCTACACAGAGTACACTAAAGAACTTGCCCCCCTTCTAACAGCCGTGTACCGCAAGTCTCTAGAGGAACGGAAGGTTCCTAATGATTGGAAAAGAGCACAGGTAGTTCCAGTTTACAGGAAGGGTTGTCGAGCAGTTGCGCAAAACTATATCTCTGACATCGATCTGTTGTCGAATTTTAGAACATGTTTTTTGCTCGCGTATCATGTCGTTTCCGGAAACCCAGAATCTACTCTGTAGGAATCAACATGGATTCCGGAAACAGAGATCGTGTGAGACCCAACTCGCTTTATTTGTTCATGAGACCCAGAAAATATTATATAGAGGCTCCCAGGTAGATGCTATTTTCCTTGACTTCCGGAAGGCGTTCGATACAGTTCCGCACTGTCGCCTGATAAACAAAGTAAGATCCTACGGAATATCAGACCAGCTGTGTGGCTGGATTGAAGGGTTTTTAGCAAACAGAACACAGCACGTTGTTCTCAATGGAGAGACGTCTACAGACGTTAAAGTAACCTCTGGCTTGCCACAGGGGAGTGTTATGGGACCACAGTTTTTCACAATATACATAAATAACCTAGTAGATAGTGTCGGAAGTTCCGTGCGGCTTTTCACGGATGATGCTGTAGTATACAGAGAAGTTGCAGCATTAGAAACTTGCAGCGAAATGCAGGAAGATCTGCAGCTGATAGGCACTTGGTGCAGGGAATGGCAACTGACCCTCAACATAGACAAATGTAATGTACTGCGAATACATAGAAAGAAGAGTCCTTTGTTGTATGATTATATGATAGCGGAACAAACACTGATGGCAGTTACTACTGTAAAATATCTGTGAGTATGCGTACGGAACGATTTGAAGTGGAATGATCATATAAAATTAATTGTTGGTAAGGCGGGTGCCAGGTTGAGATTCATTGGGAGAGTCCTTAGAAAATGTAGCCCATCAACAAAGAAGGTGGCTTACAAAACACACTTTCGACCTATACTTGAGTATTGCTCTTCAGTGTGGGATCCGTACCAGGTCGGGTTCACAGAGGTGACAGAGAAGATCCAAAGAAGAGCGGCGCGTTTCGTCACAGGATTATTTGGTAAGCGTGATAGCGTTACGGAGATATTTAGCAAACTCAAGTGGCATACTCTGCAAGAGACGCGCTCTGCATCGCGGAGTAGCTTGCTGTCCAGGTTTCGAGAAGGTGCGTCTCATGATGAGGTATCGAATATATTACTTCCCCCTACTTATACCTCCCGAGGAGATCACGAATGTAAAATTAGAGAGATTCGAGCGCGCTCGGAGGCTTTCCGGCAGTCGTTCTTCCCGCGAACCATACGCGACTGGAACAGGAAAGGGAGGCAAAGTGCCCTCCGCCACACACCGTTGATTGGCTTGCGGAGTATAAATTTAGATGTAGGCGTAGATGTACTGCTCAGTCATCTATCGATGTTCTCAATGATACTCGCAACGTGGAGAGGGCATCGTTTAGCTATGATACTGAAACTGGGGAAATATGCTGTCACATCACTGGCTGGTGCTGAACTTAGTGCAAAATTCTTCGCCCTTTCAAGTCTGTTGATTAATATTACAGTACATCGGCGGCGTCTTTTCCATCACATCCTTGCATTGATTACCACAAATGATTGAGTGACATCGCTTGTTTGAGTTGGGGAAGAAATTTTGTGGATGGGTGACAACTTCTGGGGGTTGCTAGCAGCTAAACAGCGATCGCGTACATAAATGCAAAATTAGGAATAACTCGAAATGGAACGCGGAGCCATCATCTATTCCGTCACTGTGACATATGAGTTTAAATGTAGATGTCATTAGTCACTTTCGGATGGTAGTTTGGAAACTCTCCACAGCGCTGCCCAACTCTTCTAGTTTCCTTCTGTTTTAAGTGTGTTTCATTTAAAAATCATCCAGTTTAATGCTATCGGCCGTAAGAACATGATTTACAACGTGTGATGTTTAGTTTTCTGTGAGAGGTCGTGGATCAGAGCGTCTTAGTGTCGGGTTAGAATCTGACACAGACCTCGAAGTCGTGGCAGAAAGGGATATGTTTGGCAATATACAAAAGCATGTTAGAAAGCAGTGTTCGAATCAGGACCAGAGGGAGCATCTCGTACGATAATTCGCTTAGAGTATGAGTGATGAAAGTTTAATGAGGTCTTTGAGGTGTCTGTATATTTAATATGATCGAGTACACATAGGCAGGTGCAGTTTGAGGTGTCGGACTTGGTGAAACGTTAGGAATGCCGGGGTGGCTGCACGCTACGCTATTCTGGGGAAGTATTGTGAAATCTCTTTCTTCGCGCTGGAGGCCCACCGCCATACGTCATTGTGCCCACATCGACGACTAGGTGACTTTTAAATAGGATGAGCTTTTGTAGCTCATAATTTTTCTATGTTGGGGTGGGTATAGAATAACGAAGATAGCGTGTTGAGGATCTGTAGTACTTGTGTCTAGTTCGGGTACGCACCACATTGCGCGCATTTCCACCGAATGCTCAAAACACGGTCCTGTTGTAGTAACCCAGCTCGATCTGTTTCTACACGGGTTGCAGAAGGTGTTGGAAATGTCTTTCTCCGACTTAAATTGGAATTAGCATTTGTGGAAAGCTGTAGAAATGGGCGCGATTGCAAGATGTGTAGGGTGTGATTTAAACGAGGTTGTAATTTTATTGTAGCAGACAGATTCATGGAAGATGACTCGTTTAGAGATATGAGAGTGCGTGAAATATGATTCACTTGTGGGTGTGAGCCTATACAAGTATGTGTTTGAATGGACGTAATTTCTAATATATAGCGTAAGGCTAGAGATCTGAGACGCTAGTGTATGTTTTTCCTCTTAGGACCTCAATCAGCACATCATCCACTACTGTCTGTCATCGCATGTAACTCAGCGGATACATCGCGGAACGTCTCATATGATCTCGAGACATAATGCGTTGCAATAACTAATGAATTGTGTAGTTGGGTGCGTTGTGATCGAGTAGCAAATAGCGCTTGCATACCACGTTCCTTAGACGAATGACTTACAAAGTTCATTGACTTTATCGCGAGGTTGCATCGTTAGCTGTTAATACACACATTTCTACTATCACGGACTCGTTATTTGTCCAGAAAACACCACTCACTCAGAGGTAATGTCGTACCTCGATTCGTAAAGCGGTTATAGTTTTTAACATGGATACTTAGTTGCACCTGTCGAACGAAGAGCGCTTGTGAGAGTAACAAGCATTAGTTGTTGGGATCGGGATTTTTTCATCTACATCTGCATCTACATGGATACTCTGCAAATCACATTTGAGTGCCCAGCAGAGGGTTCATCGAACCACCTTCACAATTCTCTATTATTCCAATCTCGTATAGCGCGCGGAAAGAATGAACACCTGTATCTTTCCGTACGAGCTCTGATTTCCCTTATTTTATCGTGTTGATAGTTCCCCCCTGTGTAGGTCGGTGCCAAAAAAAAATTTTCGCATTCGGTGGAGAAAGTTGGTGATTGGAATTTCGTGAGAAGATTCCGTCGCAACGAGAAACGCCTTTCTTTTAATGATTTACAGCCCAAATCCTGTATCATTTCTGTGACACTCTCTCTCCTATTTCACGATAATACAAAACGTGCTGCCTTTCTTTAACTTTATCGATGTACTCCGTCAGTCCTACCTGGTAAGGATCCCACACCGTGCAGCAGTATTCAAAAAGAGGACGGACAAGCGTAGTGTAGGCAGTGTGTGCCAATAAAACGCAGCCTTTGGTTAACCTTCCCCACAACATTTTCTATGTGTTCTTTCCAATTTAAGTTGTTCGTAATTGTAATACCTAGGTATTTATCTGAATTTACGGCTGTTGAATTAGACTGATTTACCGTGTAACGGCAGTTTAACGAGTTCCTATCCGCACTCATGTGGATGACCACACACTCTTCGTTATTTAGGGTCAATTGCCACTTTTTGCACCATTCAGATATTTTTTATAAATCGTTTTGCAATTTTTAATTCATCTTCTGATGACTTTATTAGTTGATAACGACAGCGTCATCTGCAAACAAACGAAGACGGCTGCTCAGATTGTCTCCCAAATCGTTTATATAGATAAGGAACAGCAAAGGACCTATAACACTACCTTGGGGAACGCCTGAAATCACTTCTGTTTTACTCGATGACTTTCCGTCAGTTA
Organism: Schistocerca gregaria; assembly: GCF_023897955.1. Taxonomy (NCBI): domain Eukaryota; kingdom Metazoa; phylum Arthropoda; class Insecta; order Orthoptera; family Acrididae; genus Schistocerca; species Schistocerca gregaria. The sequence continues at coordinate 861,303,930 of NC_064931.1, read as the reverse complement.
CTACGAACTGTGACCTCTCTGACAGCAAATCGCAAATGCAGTCACATAACTGACACGATATTCCATAAGCACGAAATTTTAATACGAGCACCTTGTGTGGTACAGTGTCAAAAGCCTTCCGGAAACCCAAGAATACGGAATCTATCTGAAATCCTTTGCCAACAGCATTCAGCACTTCATGTGAATAAAGAGCTAGATGTGTTTCAGAGGAACGATGTTTTCTAAACGCATGTTGACTGTGTGTCAATAGACAGTTTCCTTCGAAGTAATTCATAATGTTCGAAAGCAATACATGTTCTAAAATCCTGCTGCATATGGACGTTAACTATATGGGCCTGTAATTTAGTGATTACTTCTACTACCTTTCTTGAATATTGGTGTGACCTGTGCGAGTTTCCAGTCTTTGGGTACGGATCTTTCGTCGAGCGAACCGATGTATATGATTGTTAGGTATGGAGCTAATGCATCAGCATACTCCGAAAGGAACCTAATTGGTATACAGTCTGGACCAGAAGACTTGCTTTTATTAAGTGATTTGAGTTGCTGCACTACTCCGAGGATACTTACTTCTACGTTACTCAGGTTGGCAGCTGTTCTCGATTCACATTCTGGAATATTTACTTCGTCTTCTTTTGTGAAGGCATTTCGGAAGGCTGTGTTTAGTAAATCTGCTTCGGCATACTGTCTTCGATAGTATCTCCATTGTTATTGCGCAGAGAAGGCATTGATTGTTTCTTGCCGCTAACATACTTCACATACGACCAGAATCTCTTTGGATTTTCTGCCAGATTTCGAGACAAATTTTCGTTGTGGAAACTGTTTTAGGCGTCTTGCATTGAAGTCCGCGCTAAGTTTCGAGCTTCTGTAAAGGATCGCCAATCTTGGGGATTTTTCGTGTGTTTAAATTTGGCATGTTTGTTTCGTTGTTTCTGCAACAGTGTTCTGACCCGTTTTGTGTACCAAGGAGGATCAGCTCCGTTGTTTGTTAGTTTATTCGGTACAAACCTCTCAATTGCTGTCGATACCATTTCTTTGAATTTAAGCCACATCTGGTCTACACTTCTGTTATTAATTTGGAATGAGTGGAGATTGTCTCTCAGGAAGGCGTCAAGTGAATTTTAATCTGCTTTTTTGAATAGATATATTTTTCGCTTATGTTTCGAGGATTTGAGCATTACAATATTCAATGTCGCTACGACAACCCCGTGTTCACTAATCCCTATATCGGTTTTGATGCTGGTTATTAAATCAGTATTATTTGTTGCTGAGAAGTCAAGTGTGTTTTCACAAGCGTTTACTGTTCGCGTGGGCTCATGAACTAACTGCTCGAAATAATTTTCAAAGAATGCGTTTAGCATAATTTCGGATAATATAATATGCGTACCTCCGGAATTAAAAATGTATTTTCGCCAACATATCGATCACCACTAACTATTATCCCATGAGTCAGGTTCGTGTTTGAAATGAAACTCAAGTTTCCTTTGAACCTTTCAGCAACTGTATGATCTGAATTTGGCGGTCGTTAAAAGAAACCATTTATTATTTTATTCCGGTTGCCAACAATACTAACTCACAGGAAGTATCTACTTCGATTTCACGGCAAGTTAAACTACTTATGACAGCAACAAACACGCCTCCGCCAACCGTGTGTAGCCTATTCTTTCGGGACGCCGTTAGGTTCTTCGCAAAAATTTCGGCTGAGCTTATATCCGGCTTTAGTCAGCTTTCAGTGCCTATAACGATTTGAGCATCAGTGCTTTCTTTTAGCGCTTGGAGCTCTGGTACTTTCCCAACACAGGTACGACAGTTCACAACTGTTATACCAATGGTTCCTGTATCTACGTTTTTCCCGTGTTCAGGCTCCTTGTGTTTTCGCGAGACCCTCTAACCTAAAAAACCGTCCAATCCACGCCACACAGCCCATGCTACTCTTGTAGCCACCTCCTGCGTATAGTGGACATCTGACCTATTCAGCGCAACCTGAAACCCAACCATCCTTTGGCGCAAGTCGAAGAATCTGCAGCCTACACGGTCGCAGAACCGTCTGAGCCTCTGATTCAGACCCTCCACTCGGCTCTCTACCAGAGGTCCGCAATCGGTCCTGTCGACTATGCTGCAAATGGTCAGCTCTGCTTTCATCTTCTAAGCAAGACTGGCAGCCTTTATCACTTCTGTTAGCCGCTCGAAACCAGAGAGAATCTCCTCTGACTCAAAGTGACACACATCACTGGTGCCGACGTGAGCCACCACCTGCAGTTGGCTGCGCCCTGTGCTCTTCATGGCATCCGGGAGGACCCTTTCCACATCTGGAATGACTCCACCTGGTATTCATACGGAGTGCCCATTGGTTTTCTTACCCTCCTTGTCAGCCAAGTCCCTAAGAGGCCCCATAACACGCTAACTGTCAATAATCCCACCCTCTGTGATTATCTGGATCATGCAGGCTGAGAGGTTTCCTCTGAAAGAGGACAGTCTACAGCATCTGGCTCAGCGACTGTGTCAGCCAAAGGCAGCACCTGGAACCTGTCTGTCAGACAAACCGGGGAGGCCTTACGTGCGGCCGCCTGGGAAGTCTTTCGCCGCCTGCTTCGCCCCGGGGCGACCTCCCACTCTGACCACAGTTAAGGGTTCGGCCTCAGTGCGAGCAGTAACTGGGTTGGCCACCAGTGAGGACCGATGGGAGGCACCTGACGTGCTGGACGTCCGTTGGATCCCCACAGCCAGCCCACAACAGTGGTGCCCATCCACTGCCGCCTCAAGCTGTGTAACTGAAGCCATCACAGCCTGAAGCTGAGAGCGAAGTGTCACCAACTTGGCTTGCATCCGCACACAACAATCGCAGTCACTGTCCATACCAAAGACCGTGAGAAACTAAACTACGCAGATAAACGGACTATCGGCACGTGCTGCTCAACTATAATGTAGATCCTGACGAAAACGGACGAACTGTATCTAGTAATATGCAGATATTCAAGAAGCTAACTACTGAAGCACTCAGGTGACACTAAATAATTTGCCCCTGATAAGAAACTTGTTATATGTCACAAAATTGGTTTACTTTCTGACGCAACGAAATGCGAAAACTGTGGCTATTAGATTTTAAATTTACACACAGAAACTCAAGAAACTGAACTATTAAAGCACACAGATGATATAATAGAATTCGCTTCTTGTTAGGATCTCGTAAAAGTTACAAAAGCGGTTTACTTATCTGTTTTCTTTAACATCTGCTCGATTACGTAGATGACACGGTGGTACGACTTGCAGGAAGAATGTAAGAGCCATGTACACCCTTCGTTGATTTTCGGTCAGTATTATATGGTGTCGTATGCATCCAGTTATTGGCGAGGTAATATTACACTTAGTATTAGTGCTGCGTGTGTGATATGTTAGCATTTGAGCATCAGGTTTATAAAGTATATGTGTTTGTGCAAAGGTAGTACGTATGTGCTGTTGTAGGAAGGGTATGGATTTGACTTGGAGCACTGTGATAGCGAAGGGAAGAGTGTGTCTAGTCGTAAGAAAGGTACAGGTATTTCCAGAGCCACAGCGATCAACAGAGTGTATTTCCGATACTCCGATCATTGCCGAATACCATTCAGTTGAGACCGCGATCGTAAGATTTAATTGTAAGTATAATTATAGAAAACAAATGTGAGGGATTTTCTAGAATGTGTCCGTGTATGCAAAATCTGTGGTAGTATTGATTCGTGTTCCCATGTTAATGGTAGCAGTTTACCGAATGCAGAGGTCAGTTGGAGTGTAGGAATGTATCAGAGTTAACTTTACCATCTTCTAGACGACCGAATAGCGAACTAATACTTAGTATGTGCTGGGCGGCTTTGGTGATCAAATGTAACTTTGAGAAGATGGTGCGTTTGCGGTGGAACGTTATTCCCTCCCATGTAAATTGTTCAGTCCACTGCTTCTGCACATTTGGTGCCTTTATTTAGTTGAGAGAAGATAGATTGTGGAGTGTTGGACACACTTTTGCCTGTTCTCTAGACGTGGGAAAGACCCTAGTTGGTTTGTAAACAATATTGATCATCTGGAATCTGTTACATCATGGACTTCGGTATTCGAGAGTGCCAATATCAGTTTACTCTACTTGTTTCTAGTTAGTGTTTGTGGAGAAATAATTTACAGTCTATACCTTGTGCATTATGATGCATTAGCGATGAGGAGGCTACTGCTATGTGCTTGATACCGAGAAGTACGGCGAATATTGTATAATATTATGGCGAAAATTCGGGTGTTCTAGTAATCGACGAGTCTGGAGATGTCTATAGAAATGCGATCAAGAAAGCAGAAACGGTAACGCGTTTGTACCGAGGGGAAACGAGCCTATCTTTGCACATCGGTTCTGAGTTCGGTTCGTTGATGTAACGGAGGTGATTTGGTATGGTTAGGGATATGAATCGCATGTTTACTAGATCTAGACGGTACTCGGTGATATATTCCCTGGTTGGAGATCGGTTTTATGCCCCAATATTCTTGCGAGTATCGTATGTATTTGATGACCTGTAGACAACTTTGCAGTGTTTAATTGTTGGTGCAAAATGGTGATCAGTGTAAAATAGTTTATTACCACTGAGTGTAGCGTCTGTAGGAAGAAAGAACAGGTCGGGTGTATATAGATTGAGGAAGCAGACGGTGAAATTCAGCAATCTTTGCAAAATAACGACAGAAATACCCAGAAAGAAAAGGTGTATGGTGCTTCGATACCGACGACGTTAGTAATTCGACTGGTAAATTCGATAAGAGCCAATGGGAATGCTCGATTGATTGTGGTGGGATATAGGAGCGGTGAGGACATTTGCGTATGTTGAGAGCAGGAAGGCTATCTACATCTACATCTACATGACTACTCTGCAATTCACATTTAAGTGCATGGCAGAGGGTTCATCGAACCACAATCATACTATCTCTCTACTATTCCACTCCCGAACAGCGAGCGGAAAAAACGAACACCTAAACCTTTCTGTTCGAGCTCTGATTTCTCTTATTTTATTTTGATGATCATTCCTACCTATGTAGGTTGGGCTCAACAAAATATTTTCGCATTCGGAAGAGAAAGTTGGTGACTGAAATTTCGTAAAAAGCTCTCGCCGCGACGAAAAACGTCTATGCTGTAATGACTTCCATCCCAACTCGTGTATCATATCTGCCACACTCTCTCCTCTATAACGCGATAATACAAAACGAGCTGCCCTTCTTTGCACCCTCTCGATGTCCTCCGTCAATCCCACCTGGTAAGGATCCCACAACGCGCAGCAATATTCTAACAGAGGACGAACGAGTGTAGTGTAAGCTGTCTCTTTAGTAGGCTTGTTGCATCTTCTAAGTGTCCTGCCAATGAAACGCAACCTTTGGCTCGCCTTCCCGACAATATTATCTATGTGGTCCTTCCAACTGAAGTTGTTCGTAATTTTAACACCCAGGTACTTAGTTGAATTGACAGCCTTGAGAATTGTACTATTTATCGAGTAATCGAATTCCAACGGAGTTCTTTTGGAACTCATGTGGATCATCTCACACTTTTCGTTATTTAGCGTCAACTGCCACCTGACACACCATACAGCAATCTTTTCTAAATCGCTTTGCAGCTGATACTGGTCTTCGGATGACCTTACTAGACGGTAAATTACAGCATCATCTGCGAACAGTCTAAGAGAACTGCTCAGATTGTCACCCAGGTCATTTATATAGATCAGGAACAGTAGAGGTCCCAGGACGTTTCCCTGGGGAACACCTGATATCACTTCAGTTTTACTCGATGATTTGCCGTCTATTACTACGAACTGCGACCTTCGTGACAGTAAATCACGAATCCAGTCGCACAACTGAGACGATACCCCATAGCTCCGCAGCTTGATTAGAAGTCGCTTGTGAGGAACGGTGTCAAAAGCTTTCCGGAAATCTAGAAATACGGAATCAACTTGGGATCCCCTGTCGATAGCGGCCATTACTTCGTGCGAATAAAGAGCTAGCTGCGTTGCACAAGAGCGATGTTTTCTGAAGCCATGCTGATTACGTGTCAATAGATCGTTCTCTTCGAGGTGATTCATAATGTTTGAATACAGTATATGCTCCAAAACCCTACTGCAAACCGACGTCAATGATATAGGTCTGTAGTTAAATGGATTACTCCTACTACCCTTCTTGAACACTGGTGCGACCTGCGCAATTTTCCAATCTGTAGGTACAGATCTATCGGTGAGCGAGCGGTTGTATATGAGTGCTAAGTAGGGAGCTATAGTATCAGCGTAATCTGAAAGGAACCTAATCGGTATACAATCTGGACCTGAAGACTTGCCCGTATAAAGCGATTTGAGTTGCTTCGCAACCCCTAAGGTATCTACTTCTAAGAAACTCATGCAAGCAGATGTTCGTGTTTCAAATTCTGGAATATTCCATTCGTCTTCCCTGGTGAAGGAATTTCGGAAAACTGCGTTCAATAACTCCGCTTTAGCGGCACAGTCGTCGATAACAGTACCATCGGCACTGCGCAGCGAAGGTATTGACTGCGTCTTGCCGCTTGTGTACTTTACATACGACCAGAATTTCTTCGGATTTTCTACCAAATTTCGAGACAATGTTTCGTTGTGGAACCTATTAAAGGCATCTCGCATCGACGTACGTGCCAAATTTCGCGCGTCTGTAAATTTTAGCCCATCCTCAGGATTTCGCGTTCTTCTGAACTTCGCATGCTTTTTCCGTTGCCTCTGCAACAGCGTTCGGACCTTTTTTGTGTACCACGGGGGATCCGTTCCATCTCTTACCAATTTATGAGGTATGAATATCTCAATTGCTGTTGCTACTATATCTTTGAATTTGAGCCACATCTCGTCTACATTCGCATAGTCAGTTCGGAAGGAACGGAAATTGTCTTTTAGGAAGGCTTCTAGTGGCACTTTATCCGCTTTTTTAAATAAAATTATTTTGCGTTTGTTTCTGATGGATTTGGAAGAAATGGTATTGAGCCTAGCTACAATGACCTTGTGATCACTAATCCCTGTATCAGTCATGATGCTCTCTATCAGCTCTGGATTGTTTGTGGCCAAGAGGTCAAGTGTGTTTTCGCAACCATTTACAATTCGCGTGGGTTCGTGGACTAACTGCTCTAAATAATTTTCGGAGAATGCATTTAGGACAATCTCGGAAGACGTTTTCTGCCTACCACCGGTTTTGAACAAGTATTTTTGCCAACATACCGAGGGTAGGTTGAAGTCCCCACCAACTATAACCGTATGAGTGGGGTATTTATTTGTTACGAGACTCAAACTTTCTCTGAACTGTTCCGCAACTGTATCATCGGAGTCTGGGGGTCGGTAGAAGGAGCCAATTATTAACTTAATTCGGCTGTTAAGTATAACCTCCACCCACACCAATTCGCACGGAGTATGTACTTCGACTTCACTACAAGATAAACCACTACTGACAGACACCAACACTCCACCACCAATTCTGCCTAATCTATCTTTCCTGAACACCGTCTGAGACTTCGTAAAAATGTCTGCAGAACTTATTTCAGGCTTTAGCCAGCTTTCTGTACCTATAACGATATCAGCTTCTGTGTTTTCTATTAGCGCTTGAAGCTCAGGGACTTTTCCAGCGCAACTACAACAGTTTACAACTATAATTCCGACTGTTCCTTGATCCAAGCACGTCCTGTAATTGCCAAGCACCCTTTGACATTGCAGCCCATCCCGCACTTTCCCGAGGCCTTCTAACCTAAAAAACCGCCCAGTCCATGCCACACAGCCTCCGCTACCCGTGTAGCCGCCAGCTGAGTGTAGTGAACTCCTGACCTATTCAGCGGAACCCGAAACCCCACCACCCTATGGCGCAAGTCAAGGAATCTGCAGCCAATACGGTCGCAAAACCGTCTGAGCCTCTGATTCAGACCCTCCACCCGGCTCTGCACCAAAGGTCCGCAGTCGGTTCTGTCAACGATGCTGCAGATGGTGAGCTCTGCCTTCATCTCGTAAGCAAGACCGGCAGCCTTCACCAAATCAGATAGCCGCTGGAATCCAGAGAGAATTTCCTCAGATCCAAAGCGACACACGTCATTAGTGCCGACATGTGCCACCACCTGCAGCTGGCTGCACCCTGTGCTCTTCATGGCATCCGGAAGGACCCTTTCCACATCAGGAATGACTCCTCCCGGAATGCACACGGAGTGCACACTGGATTTCTTCCCCTCCTTAGCCGCCATATCCCTAAGGGGCCCCATTACGCGCCTAACATTGGAGCTCCCAACTACCAGTAAGCCAGAGACAGTGCCTGAAACCGGTTTGTCAGACGCACCGGGGAGGCTTTCTGATCAGCCTCCGGGGACGCCTTTCGCTGCCTGCCACGCCTTGGAACGACCTCCCAATCAACCACAGGCGAGGGCACAGCCCCACTGCGGGCAGCAACCGGAGCAACCACAGCGGCAGACCGATCTGGGGACAGACGGGATGAGGTTGACATCCCCGTGATACCCGAGTCCGGCTCCCCACAGTGGTGCCCATTGGCAACAGCCTCAAGCTGCGCGACCGAAGTCATGTTATATCCGGGAGGAAGACTGGATTCAGCGATATTTTGGTAAACAGGTTGTGTTAGGGTAGGAATTTTGGCGCATACAAGCTGAGACAACAGGAAAACGAGCGTTAACTATTTCTGGGGCACTATAAAATTACAGAGAGCTGGATTTGGCAGATTTTTTTCCAAATCCATGTGACGTAAGAATAACATTGCGTATGTTTCAGACGGTGATGTGTCAGTTACGCTGGGGCGGGTATGTGGTTGAATGCGTGTGTCAACACGCTCTTTGCTATCTGCCTTCAATGGTAAAGACAAGCAGTGCCTGGAGATGCCTCAAATTTGAGACTGGCGTGAACGCCCTTTTGAATGCTATGACAGTATAACCGTGATAGCATAGAGGCATGGAACTTTCGACAGTGTTCGATGACGTCGGATCGGGGACTGTGACGGAGAGCGCGAAACCCGAGCTGTGGCTGCCTAATTTTGCGGGGGTTGAAGCACGCGCGGCCCTAAAAGGAGGTCTGTAAGTGCTATGGATTCAGTGGCGAATAAACTTGGTGGTGGTGCTGCCCCTAAGTGTTTAAATAAAGACTGCTGTATGATTTAGACAGTTGACGATTAGCAAGCGGAGTCTTTTAGGTGTATTATTATTTTGACAATTTCGGAGTTGTTTGGCTAACTGAACCTAAGTGTTGTGCATTATTTATGAGTGGTTCGTATGTCTGTAGGCCGTGCAATGCGTTATTTTTGACGGTTTACAATTAGGAAGCTTGTGTGTAGAGTTTTATACATGAGTTATGTAGGAGTAGTTTGCAGGTCTGTATGCTGTGGGGCACGTCAGAGTGTGTGTTCTGTGATACATATACTCCATCCCAAAATAAACTGATCCCACATAAATAAAGTGTATTCCTTCGTCTCTCCATCAGCCTAGTGCAGGCTGAGTCCTTTTACCAGCAACCCCTAGGAAGAGGTTGCACCCTGGAGGCTTAGGTTAGTGGTGGTGAGCTTCGTTTGCAACAATTTTCTTAGGTTGGTGGCGAAAGCCCAAGTGACCTTTCTTTACTGCCAGAATTCAAACTCGGCGCCGGTTCCTAGAAAGAGGTGGCGGTCTGGACCTTGAAAAGTAGTTAAAACTTGGTAGTTGAGAGTATAGTGTACGCCTTTTCTTACCTATATCAGAAAGAAGGCATTCCAGCATCTCTCTCTCTCTCTCTCTCTCTCTCTCCCTCTTTCAGCGCTTGACTACAGGTGGGGTGAGCAACGATCTTGGATAACTTAATGGGAACGTGCTCTAGCTGTGTCCTGGACCATGAGGATAGAATAACGGTACTCGAGTCATAGTTTAGTTGCAATTGTTACAGGAGGCTATGTCCAGCGCGAGTTTAAAGACCCAGGCTGGGGGACTGTTACGTCAGCGGTCTCGCGCTCTGAGGCAGCTGACGTGGTGCGAGAGAGAGTGCTGACGATCTTGAGTCATCACCCGACGTCGCGGCGCTGAGAGGAACTAGGCGGTGGATACACTGGGTGCAGCCATCTTGAAGAACATTACTTTGGAATGCTCTGACGTGACGGTGGCGCTCTATGGTGGCAGCGATATGAAGTAGACTCTGGATCTCGTGGTGGTGGACAGAGTGGGTGCATTCATCTTGAATAACGGTACATGGGTCATTATCTGGCGTCTCGGTGGCGCTCCCTGGTGACAGCGATATGAACCAAGTCAGTTGGAGTCTAGAATCAGTGGCGAACACGCGTGCTTGAAATTGGTTAAATAATAAAGGCAAGTCACGTTTTCCAGCCATTTCCCTTGCTTAATAGGGATAACAGGGGTGTCACACATTATCCTGTTGGAGTTCGAACTTCCTGCCAATTTTTCCAGAGGATTACGTTAGTGGAGGTAGCCTATTTGACCTATTTGCCCGCCAGAATCCGCCATTCTGGATGCCGTCATGTGCTGTTGCCAAGTCTCCACGACGCCATCTTGGATTATGTCATCGCCGCCATCTTAAATACATCTGGCAACAACGGAATATGGGTTAGTGTCCCCCTTGTCCCACTAGTTAGCAATGGCCTTGAATGTATGACATTATCAAAGTGATAGATGGCAGGTGGCGAGACATTATGAAATTATAGATGGAAATGATGGTGGTGCATTAAAAAAATGCGAGACTGTTTTCAGCTGACACAGTGTAAGTTGGTGCTGGCGAGTAAACTCTTTACAGGCAATCACAGTGCAGTAAATATACCTTGACAAAGCCCCTCCCCCGGCATCCGCCTTTCCTACACTACTTTTGCCAGTGGGATACGAAAGTGAATGACTAGTAGAAGTACAAGAAACATTACACAATACATTATGTGGTGACTTGGGGAACATGTGTGTAGATGTACAGGACTGGGCAAAAATACGGATACACTGACAACACATTACCATGCCAAATAAGGAGTAGAAAAGCTGGTCGTCTCAAAACGGATGGAAACAGGTCCTGTATGGTCTTTAGCGTAATCTTATACCATTCTTCCTGCAAAATATTGACAAGGTCTGGTAACGATGTTGCAGATTGATAGCGATCCCGCAATATCCTCTCAATGTAGACCACAAATGCACAATAATATTGAGATCTGTTAACTGTGCGCCGGCCGGAGTGGCCGTGCGGTTGTAGGCGCTACAGTTTGGAACCGCGAGACCTTTAGGGCCGCAGGTTCGAATCCTGCCTCGGGCATGGATGTGTGGTACGTCCTTAGGTTAGTTAGGTTTAATTAGTTCTAAGTTCTAGGAGACTGATGACCTCAGCAGTTAAGTCCCATAGTGCTCAGAGCCATTTGAACCATTTTTTGTTAACTGTGGTGGCCAGCGGAAATGCGACAATTTATCGTCATGCTCTCTAAACCACTCCTGGACAATACTAGCTGTCCTCTTGGACCACAGAATCACCATTGGGGAACAAACATTGTACCATAGAATGGATTTTTTTATCCATAATGGTAACATAATCCCAGGGAGAGTAACCATGAGACCCATGGGATACGACGATATGTCTGCCAAAATCATCACCGTAAACCCGCCATGTTTGATTCTTTGGAAGTAAACTAGATTAGAATTTGGAAACAGTGTGAAAGAAGGCTTATCTGACCAAACGGCTTGCCTCCATTCTTCGATAGTGGAGGTTTTATGGCTTCGGCTTCACGTTCTTCCTCTAACGGGCATTTCTATCACTGACATGTGGTGTTGGAATTCCCGTCCGCCATACAATTCCCTTCGTGTTGTTTCGGTGCTGACAGGGTTCGCGAGTGCGACAGTCGGTTCTGCAGTGACAGTTGTAGCTATCGTTCACCTATTTTTCGTCACAGTCCTCTTCAGTGACCATCCGTCACGATCATTCAACACACAATTTCGCTCATGTTTTGACATAGCGGATGTTTTTTCGCTTTCCGCGCATGCGGTGTAAATTTTCGATCAGCATCTCCTGAAACACCGAACACTTTGGCTGCTTGGGTGGGGGAGCGCCCACCATACGAGCACCAACAATTTTTTCACGTTCGAATTCACTTGGTTTCGACATAATGTACTCACAACTACGCAGTACAGTGTTTTGACCACTACTAACACTTACAACGTATTGAGTACATTGCGCAGGCGCCGTTCGTGGTGCAAACATTTCTTTCGGAGTTTCCGTATTGTTGTCCGTCCTCTGCAGGTGTAGATGGAGGTAGTATCTAGACTTAACTGTGCATAACTGTTATCAGCTATGTCCATCTACTCAGGTACAACAATGCTACGAATGTCATCTACATATCTTCGTCTCGGATATTTCTTATCTCTTAGAATCCAGCAATAGACTTTCTTGATCGATCTATATCTACACCAGTATACTCTCCAAGCCACCTGACGGTATGTTGAAGAGGTTACTTTTGCTACCACTAACTGAAAGGGGCTTTCACTTAGTGGTAGCAAAAGTAAGCTCTTCAACATACCGTCAGGTTGCTTGGAGAGTATACTGGTGTAGATATAGATATATTCGCGAATAGCGTGTTGGTAGAATGACTTTCGGTAACCCATTGAATTAGCTCTAATAACTCAAATCTTCTCGTTGTGGTCATTTCGCAGATCGAATCTAGGAGGAAGTAATATGTTGTCTGACTCTTCTCGAAAAGCACTTTTTGGAAATTTTAACAATAAACCGTGATGCACAACACCTCTCTTGCAGCGCCTGCTACTGAAGTTTGCTAAGCATCAGCGTAACGCTCTCGCGCAGACTAAACGATCCTGTGAGGAAATGCGTTGCTCTTCGTTGTATTTTCTCTATCACTTCCATCAATCCTTCATGGGAAAGGTCCCTGGTTGATGAAAAATACTCAACAATTAGTAGAACAGACGCCTTGGGAACCAGTTCTTTAATGGATGAATTACATTTCCGTAAGATTCTTCCTACGAATCTCACCCTGACAACTGATTTTCGTGCTATTTGTTTTGTGTAATCATTACATTTGCGAAATCGTTAGGTTACATGCCCCGCTCAGTTCAACTTCATTTTTACTGTCGGAGTAATTACGTGTTCTACTTGAATCTATTCACTAATTCATTTGTTAGTTTCCCTGTCCGTCTTATTAATTATCCATGTGCATCACTCTATCGCTTGCTGAGCGACCTTCCGTTTCTGAGCGGTATTCACATTGAAAATCCTTGTCTCACTGTCGCAAGTTAAAACATGTGTGTCATACTGATGGTAAAGCACCCGTTTCAGACGCATAGGAATCTACATTTGGAAAACTATTAATTTATGAAACACAGAGAAGATCATTTCCAATTCTTCTTTTTATTTATTTTCTGGTACACCAAGTCGTCGCCTTGAACTGCCGTGGATGACGTCATTTTTTTCACAGCACCCACTTCCTACCATTTTACCCGTGGTACAGTTTCATTTAGTAGTGGACGGCTTCGTACCAAAGTACAGCTTCAGGCATTAACACTCGTTCATCGATACAGTAGCGTAAAGAAATTACCACAGTGGTCAGTTGCCTGAGTTTCAGAATTCGCTCCATTCTGCGAAACGTAATTTCAGTTTCCTTCTTACTTTCTGCATTTTCAGTAATATTTTATTATCTATTCCCATTGTTTTCTTTCTACCATCCACCTCGCTCCTGATCTACTATCTGAATTATAATTCTGATATCGCTTCTACAGTTAGTACTGTATTCTTAGAGACGTTTCTCACCTTTAATTCAAATCCACAAATATTTTTTCTTTCTCGATCTTATTTAATTTCTAAGACACCAGCTATTTTTGAACTATTTTTTCTACAAACTGAGGTCTGTTTGTTTTGCAGATCTCTTTTATTCTCTCTGGAAAAAATTCAAATACAGAGGTTAGACAAAAATATGGAACCACTGTGAAAATTCCTGCCTTAACAATGTTCAATGAACATACTGTAGATGGAGATGCTCGTCTAGTACGCAGGTGGAGCCCAAGCACGGGACCTATGTAATGTAAATGCCGTGTGGCTAGGGTCTCCCGTCTGGTAGACCGTTCGCCTGTTGCAAGTCTTTCGATTTGACGCCACTTCGGCGACTTGCGCTTCGGTGGGGATGAAATGATGATGATTAGGACAACACAACACCCAGTCCCTGAGCAGAGAAAATCACCGCCCCAGCCGGGAATCGAACCCGGGCCCTTAGGATTGACAATCTGTCGCGCGGACACCTATGTAACGTAATGTAATCGATACGTTGCAAGTGCGAGTCGTGGTCAGAACAGTATTCTGCGCATTATATCGGAGGTAGGTGACTTCGAACGTGGGCAAATTGTCGGTGCTCGCATGGTGGCTGCTTCAGTAAACAAGGGAGCCGAGGTGTTTCGTGTCTCAAGAGGCACCCTTACAGAGATGTATACGCATACAGCGAAAGCAGAAAAACATCATGCGCGGACGAAATTGTGTGTTGAGTGATCGTGACGGCCGGCCATTGAAGAAGACTGTAACGAAAAATAAGAGAACGACAGCTGCAGAAGTGAATGTCGCACTCGTGGATCCTGTCAGCACCAAATCAATACGATAGGATCTCCGTCAGGAGGGGATTGCAGGGTAAGATGGAATTCCAAACTCACTGGTCAGTGATGGAAGAGTTTTGCCTAAGTCATAGAACCTGTTCTATGGAAGGATGTCGTTTGACGGATGTATCTTGTTTCACACTGTTTCCAACGTCTGCGAAAGTTTACGTCCCGAGAGTGAAACAGCGATGGCACAACCGGCGACAGGACCCCTGTTCACTCGGGAGTGCCATCGTGAGCTGAAGATAAACTTTAGCGTCTTCCGTGGCTACCGCAGTCACCAGATCTCATATTGTTAAGCTTTTGTGGTTTTCTTATGAAAGAAGAGTGCGTATCGCTTACGCCGCCATCGTCGTTACCTCAACTCACGGCTTTCCTACACCGTATTAGGAATAGCAATGCTTTGTGTTTTTGGTTTTTCCGTGTGTTGTCAACCGCTAGTAATCATCTGTTGTTTTGTATGCACGATTGATTAATGTAATCAGAAACTTGGTTATACACCTCAAACGTTACTTTTAACTGAAAGAAAGGTATATATTAGCTTTGCCACTCACTGCGAAGTACTGAGTTCGCGTGTATGAAAGCCCTCACATTTCATTTTTAATGTCTATAACAACCACTACATTATTAATTTTTTGTGCTAATTTAATTTACTATATGAGTCAATTTATGTGGTTTAAAAGAATGCCTCAAGACTTTAGATAGAATTGTGATCACAGAAAAAGCTTTACCGAAGGAACATTTTCGTAATGCCACTCACTATCAGAGAACGTCATTGCGAGATATTTTGAAAGAAACTAGGATTATACTGACAAAAATAACTGCCTCAGAAAAACTGTTGCCGCTGGACTCGAGTTTTTTTCCTGATCTTTGGTGAGCTACGTATTGCGTATGACGTAACAGACAGCACCTGCAGAACATCAAATGCTTGGATGTCAGACAACAAAACGCCGGTATACAGTCCTTCCATAGGGGTTAACTGTATGAGTGATGGACGGGTTGTCGATCATAACATGTTGTAAATAGCAGTCTTTGACGTATGATTATTGTTAAATAACAGAAATTCACTAGTTTTACTTCATTTAAACTACAGTTATTAATTTCGAGCAAATGACCAAGTCACATATTTGTCTCACTGAACTTCAATAAAACACAATTCCTGAAATTCTGTAGTGCACAACAACGCGTTCGAAAAATATATGAGAGAAAATCAGTAGCTGAAAAACAGTATTCTAAGTTCTCAAGTGTTTTGCTGGAAGTCATTTATTTTCTTAAACGTCTGAAGTCCATCACATTTATCTTACGAGTAAGAGCACATTTTGGAGACGAGGATGACAAAACGTCGACAATCTTTTCCTGTTTTCATTCACTAATAACTTATGACACCATAAGTTGTGACAGCTCTTCATAGAGGAAGAAAACGATTATTGCACAGAAGAGTGAAATGAGAACCTCTTTAAACAGTTGGCCATACCGGAAGTGCCCTCACGGTACATTTTGTCCGTTATAAAGTTTGTTGTTAGCAATCAACGACAACCTCAGTACAACAGTACGTTCATAAATATTATAGTACGAGGATAAATGACTTACACTAAGGATATGCGTTACTCGGCGTCTGTGTGGAACAAAAACAGACTTAATTATTCAGCCTTAATAACATTGGGAAACTTACCCTCTTATCTAATAGATAATAAAATTAACTTCAAAGACAACGTGGAATCGTATCTGCTCGACAACTTTTTCCACTCCATAGAATAATTTCTAAATGTGTACTTGTAAAATGTGTTTGAATATCTCTAATCATTCACGCCAGACGACTTTACCTCACTGTTCGACATAAAAATTAATGATAGCTTTTGATGAATGTAAAATTCAGTCTTGTAAATGTGTGAGTGTAAGATTGAGCATAGTTACCTTGAAGTCACTGTACGTAAAAGATAGAGATAAGGATAAGTGAAAAAGACAATACTGTAGTTGTGCAGCACGTTTCCATATTTTTCACTGTGGAGGGCTAGAATAATTGTAAACTGAGATCATGGTGAGGGTTGGCAATAAAAATCCATGGAATATGCAACCAACTAATTTACTAACTACATGTTGAATTCCCTTAATACATAATCATCGCCCGAGTATCACGATGCATAGCACTCATCCACGAATGTGATCGACTAATAGTGACACTAGCGCACACAGATTTTTGAAGGAACATCGACGTATTTGCGTGGCCTACATTCTCGGCCTACAATGTGTAACTTTTTTTGCGCTTTTTGTTTCACACTTCCGATAGGCCGCTGAAAGCCGTCGCTACTAAACCGCTTTGACGTGCTGTCACGGATGGAGGCTGTGATCCGCATTTCGGTTTTGAGAATTCGCCCAGCGAAAGATAAACAATTAAAAGGCCGGCTGAATGGCAGGGAAGCCACACACAAGCGGATTACTCTTAAAATGTCTTAAGGCGACGGCGGAGCGGCGCAGCGGGCCGCGGTGTAATGATGGTATTATAGACACCTACGTGAATAGGCAGGCTACTGGAGGGTGCGTAACAAAAGGCCCGGCCGTGGGGGGTGCCCAGGGATAGGGCGAGGGGTGGGGGGGGGGGGGGTCCCAGGGTTCAGGGCACGGCGCACGGCGTGCCTGGCAATGGGGGGGGGAGGGCAGGACACAGCGTCAGGCGTCAGGCGTACGCAAGCTGCGGCAGCGCACTCTGGCCATAGTTGCGTGTCGCAAGACGGCAAACAAACGTCTGTGTGTGGAATGCAGGTGGCGTTAATACCGAGTGATGAATTACAGAATTTATTATTATTTCAGAGAAAAAGCTTCGCTAACTACGCGTTCCAAGCATCAGGAAATCTGAAAGGTTCTGATAGGTGGACGGCACACTATCCCCTGCAGTGCGTGGCGAACATTGCATGACGGGTCCGAAACTGAGATCAGCCGGCAGAATTTTGTCCACTTTCAGTACATCACGTAGTTATTGTGGCGGAGAGTAACACTGTGCAGCACTACAGACTGTTAACGAAAGTACGAGCATATGGAAAAGGTTCCCAGATATGTGAGTGGCTTGAAGACTAATTAAGTAGTAGACCCTAGAACGTTGTCCTCGACGGCGAGTGTTCGTCAAGAGCGCCCAAGGGAAGTGTGATAGCATCGCTATTTTTCCTGTATATATAAAGATCTGGTGAGTAAGGTGGACGCTAATATGCTGTTGTTTGCTGATGAGACTGGGAGGTGTCAAGGATGAGTGACTGTAGGAGGATACAAGATGACTTGGACAAAATTTCTGTTTGGTATGATGAATTGTAGCTAGCTCTAAATGTAGAACAATATAATATAATACGGCTGAATAGAGAAAAAACTCTTATAATTTCGGATACAGCACTGGTAGTGTCTTGCTTGACACACTCGCGTCGTTTAGTTGTAATGAGATATGAAATTGAACCAGCGAACGAGGATTGTGATAGGGGAAAGTGTTGTTCATTTGTAAAGGAGACTGTATATAGGATGCTAGTGCGACCTATTCTTGAGCACTACTCAGGTGTTTGGGATCCGCACCAGGTTGGATTAAAGGAACACAACGAAGCAGTTCAGAGAAGGGCTGCTAGATTTGTTACCGCTAGGTTTGAACAACGTACAAGTATTATGGAGATGCTTCGGGAACTGAAATGGGAATCCCTGGAGGGAAGGCGACGTTCTTTTCGAGGAACACTACTGAGAGAATTTAGAGAACCGGCATTTGAAGCTGACTGCAGAACGATTCTATTGATGCCCATATACATTTCGCGTAAGGACCAAGAGGATGAGATATAGATAATCCACACACCGTACGGCGGCTTGCCGAGTACTTATGTAGATGTAGGTACTGAGAAAAGGGGAGAAATAACAAAACCGAGATTTATAATCGCATTCAGAAGAGATCGACAGCTAGCTGACCATTTAACACATTCGTGAAGAGAAGCAAGCTAAGGATATTAAGAGATTACCTAAAGAAATTTAAGCATTTTAAAATGACCTGTTTAGCAATGTATTCTGTATAATGGAATGTTTTCTTACTTGGTGGACAGCAAAGATATGATAAAAAAGTTAAACATTTGAAGCTGACTGCAGAACGATTCTATTGATACCCATACACATTTCGCGTAAGGACCAAGAAGATGAGATATAGATAATCCACACACCGTACGGCGGCTTGCCGAGTACTTATGTAGATGTAGGTACTGAGAAAAGGGGAGAAATAACAAAACCGAGATTTATAATCGCATTCAGAAGAGATCGACAGCTAGCTGACCATTTAACACATTCGTGAAGAGAAGCAAGCTAAGGATATTAAGAGATTACCTAAAGAAATTTAAGCATTTTAAAATGACCTGTTTAGCAATGTATTCTGTATAATGGAATGTTTTCTTACTTGGTGGACAGCAAAGATATGATAAAAAAGTTAAACATAAGTAAATAATTGTAAAACAACACTCTCATTTCACCCAACACTTTCACATACAATGCTTTTTCTGGAAAACCTCACACCAGTGAATAATAGAAAACTCTTATAGTCGTTCTGGGCTTAGCATCTCAGTCCTTACGGAGGGATGGTGACAAGTAAACGTGGCGTTGCGGTACACAAAATGTAAGTCGTCGCGGTGGTATGTGTGTATGGTGTGTAATGTGTTCAGTGACAGGTGCGGAGAAATGAACGAACAGTGAGGCTCTAGCCTTTTAAAGTATGAAATAATTTCTTTGCAAAAATGTATAAACAAAACAACATTGTACAGTATGGATAAACCGAACGAGGTTATGCTGTTGTTAATAGACCGGCCTCGTATACCGAGGTGCCGCAGTGGTTAGCACACAGGACTCGCCTTCGGGAGGACGACGGGTCAAACCTGCATCCGACCATCGTGATTTAGATTTTCCGTGATTTCCCTCAATCGCTTCAGGCAAATGCCGGGATGGTTTCATTGAAAGGGCACGGCCGACTTCCTTCCCCATCCTTTCATAATCTGATGGAACCGATGACCTCGCTGTTTGGTCCCTCTCCCAAATGACCCAGCCTCGTATTCGGAAGGTTAGAGGTTCTAATTTCCATCCAGTCCTGTTTTCGAACCTACCGTAGTATCCCTAAATCACTTCAGGAACATTTCAGCACGGTTGTTGCTATAAGGTCACGGCCGATTACCTATCCATTCTTCTCATGGCAGGTTTTGAAGTTGGTAAATACCAGTATATATGAATTACTTTTGTGCTTCTTAATCGGTGATGCCATGCCATGTTGAACGTCCTTGTGAAAGTGATCCACGGCGAATAAAACTACTACTACACCATCCGCTAACTCTTATATGAGTCTCAGATGCACGTCTTATTTTGCAATCGAAAGACTTCATCTTGATCTCCACCAGCACTTCTGAATGAAATTGTGCCACATTCAGAAGCCGAAGGCGAAAGCCGGAGCCGTGATATTTATTATACGTTATTGCATGTCAGTAGCTTATACTAATACGCAGAGCAGCAGAATGGAATGAACTGAGATTGGCGAGGTTCTTGTAAACCTTCTCTAGAAAGTGCTAACTGGAGCACCAGTTACGTGAGATAGTTCTTCGTTCACTAAAGATGCTGAAATGAACTTTTGAGTTCGACAGTCAACCACGCAGTCTGTATTGTGTTAGATGTTTCACTTAATGTTTTCAGACAAAACTACGAAACTGGTGTATCAATACAGAGAAGTACGTCCAGCACACAGCAATGAGTGACCTTTCAGTTAACCACCTAGTAACGATAACGGTTTGCTCACTCTTCTTATGTTTTCGAGTTTGTCTCGGTCTTAATTTTTGTAGTGACAGGCTTATATAAGATAGCCGTCAGTATCTTGTGGTTCCACTGCAGCAGACTCGAGGATTGAAAACGTTCGTCTTAAAGCTACAGATATCTTATATACAAAAGCTTACGTTGTAGCAGTCTGGACGAGTCGAAAATAGACGTTACGATTTAAGCACTAAGCGTGTTTTCAACGGAGATATTACGATGTTTCACCCAAGAACAACAGAAAAAAAATCTGTAAGAATTCGTATAAGCTTTTAAAGTCCTTCATCTGAAAAAAGGGGGACTGGTGAAGCACTGAATTGAATGAAGGTTAGTTGTATCGTATGTAGAGCAGCAGCTGATACGTGAGAGAAGAGCGAATGTTGCGCTAAATGCGTAACGGGCCACGGCGCACAGCTTGAAATCGCCCCAGCTTCGAGTTGAGTGCGCACCGACTATAGGCCGGGCAGTGTTGTTGCTGGGTGTCGTGTGTGTGTGTGGGGGGGGGGGGGGGGGGGGGGGGAGGGGGGGGGACATCCCTGTGTTAAAACATGCTCCATGACAAAGCAATTAAGATGTGCGCCCGTATTTATAAAGTAGGCGCATTGAAAGAGACGGGATCTTAAGCTCACGATTGTGTGCCGCTGAAATTTGTACAATAGTGTCAGTAGCAAATCTCTCAATCTGGCAGGCCGGGCCAGGCCGGCAGCTCGCTTAAATGTTACGTCAATCTGTTTACCTGATACCGCGGGCTCCATATCGGTTCCCCGGCTTTGTTCGGCATCTTTTCCCTGTTTCCACGGCGCGCTGCCATTCACAGAGCGTTTCCTTTATCGCCGGCGGCCTTGGGCCACGCCCCGTGCATTCACGAGTATCGCTTTCATCGCCGCACTTCCCGAACACGCTGTCGCACCCCGAATAGCGTCCTGGACGAAAGCTGTACTGCACATTGTTGTCTTAATGCTTTCTACGCGCCAGCTTTTGGAGGTATAGGTTATACGCAGCGAACCACTGTAAGTAAAACTTATTTACAGTCGTATACAACGCGATTCCACTCCTGTTATCGATCGGTTTATGACGTAAATACCCCAGTATTTAACCTTTCTTAAGATCTAGAATCACCTAAAAGTAATAACAAGACTGATCATCATCATTCAAGTAATTCTCTCTACCAACAAAGTAGAATCGAATCACTCCCTACAAGAACTTCGTGAAATAGTCGCCTCTGAGTTTCATGGGCGGAACTCTTCGACATCTTGATCTACAATCGTAGTGCAGTTCGCAGGAACACCTGACTAACCTAAATTTCAATGCATTGTTGAAACCAAATATGATTCAGCAGCTGGAGGAGGAGATTAGTGCTTAACGTCCTGCGGACAACGAGGTCACTAGAGACGGATTAGGGAAGGAACCATTCCGGCATTTGAAGCGATTTAGGAAAACCACGGAAAATCTAAATCAGGATGGCCGGACTTGGGTGTGAACCGTCGTCCTCCTGAATGCGAGTCCAGTGTGTTAACTTATGGCGATAGAATATCTAAATCGCAAAACTCCTATTGAACCACCTGAAGCATATACAACAAATATTAATATCCTAGGGAGCACAGTTAAAACACTACAACACGCTTAACAAATGGTAAAAATTATACGCCACGGGAAACCGTGATATTTGGCGACCGAACGCATAAAAGCAAGTACTGAAAATTACAAGAACATTTTCTAGCCCATGGGAAGAAACTGGATGAAAAATAAAGCTCAGGAAGTTTGTCAGAAACAAGAAAAAATCTCTGACATTTTATTAGGACAAGGCGACTAAAAATATATGATCATTTTCTCATAATGAATTATAACATGCTGAACTAAGGAATTTTCGGTCTTGCCTCCTCGGCGAAAGTTATGACCAATAGGATACTTAAAACTGTAAGAGATCTTCAGGGAACTGCTATCACTTGTACTGCATTTAGAATACTTGCGGAGGATCATCAATTTTAAGGGGAAGAGGAACCAAAAGAAGAAAGTCATAAGAAGAAAGAGAAACTTTAGCGAGAAGACGAAGAGATTTTAGAAGGAGAAAACCAAGTTATCAGCTAAATAAATTCAGTCACACTCCTCACCTGGGCGTAAGAACATTAAAGAAACAACATTTTCACTAATTTTTGTTCACCAACTATTATAAAATTTTGAATTTTGAATAATAAGGAGGACGTTAAATTCTCAATCCGGTCATCTTGTGTACATACTATTTGTTTATGCATAAAGGCACTAAATTATAGGTCCATATCGTTAACGTCGATGTGCAGCAGGATTTTGGAACATATATTGTGTTCGAACATTATGAATTACCTCGAAGAAAACGGTCTATAGAAATAATCGCCGACCGGTGTGGACGAGCAGTTGTAGGCGCTTCAGTCTGGAACCGAGCGACCGCAGTTAAGCCCCATAGTGCTCGGGGCCATTTGAAACATTTTTTGTAATAAAACTGCTTTCTGAAATAACACTTTTGGAAAGTAAGCTGTGCTCAATCTGTAGTCGGATCATTTTCAACATATCTCATTAAAATACCTATGCATCCGTTATCATCTTAATTACTTATTTTACTTACGTTTCTTCTATGTTTTGAATTGTTATTTTATGTTTTACATTAAATTATTTGAGTTTAATGTTCCACATACGTGTATTTTATTAACTCAAAATGATAAGTAACTCATTACTATGATACAAAGTCATTACAATAATGATAATACGCAAGAAAATGCTTAAAAGATATCATTTTTTAAACCATGCACATAAAATGAACGCACGTGTTTCACAATCTTTATGCGAAGGAGAACAGTCAGATAAAATTTACCAGGATTTCAAATTGTCACGGTGATTCTCTAAATATTATGATTTGTTTGAAGCATGTTTCAGTACACTGAAGCTTGATTATATTGCCTCTAGAGTGGAGAATGGTATCATCGCCATTCAACAGAATTAGATCTGCAAATCTTGTAACAAAATTCTTCGAGCATCAAAAGCCGTATAAATCCTACGGCTCTGTCGTCGACCCCTTTGGGATCACCAAGTTCCTTGTTCTCGGGTACTACCCTCAAAACTGTTTCTTCACTCCGAACAATCGTCTTTTTGTAATTTTAAAAGAAACTAATTGTGAGTTTGGAACGATATCTCGAAAATATCTTCTGGGAAGCCCCAACTGTCCTCGTGATATTATCGAAAAATGGTAGAGAAACGTCTGATCGAGTCAAAATATATTTGAAAGATGTTTTCATTCCCAGTGAGCGAGAAACATCTGTATTAGTGTTAGATTCTTGGGGTGGTGAAAGAATCGTAACGCTCGTACATGAGAACAATGCACTTGTTCATCTGGTGATCCCAAAGGAATCGATGGCGGAAGTGCAGCCATGGGACGTACATGGCTGTAGATGTTGGAAAAACTTCGTGAGCCGATTTTTAAATTTAATTCTGTTGCACGATTATGATGCCAACCTCCACTTAGAAACAGTACAATCAAGCCGCAGTCACTAGAACATAATCAATTCTCTTCGCCAATGCCTATAAATATACTGAAATATGCCTGATACAAATCAGGATATTTTGAGGCTCACCTTCGAAAATTTGAAATTCTAGTGAATTTTGGTTTACGTTGTGTTCTCCGCCACGTATATTGTGTGGAGAACTTCCGTTCACTTCGTGTGCATGGTGTAACAAATATACGTTTTAAGCATTTCTTTAGAGATGATCATTATTGTAATGATTTTGTATCACAATTATGAGTTACTTATTATTTTCTGTTAACAAAATACACGTATGTGAAACAATAAACTAAAAGAAAGTGAATGTAAAAAGTAAAATAACAAATTAAAACACAAAACGAACATAAGTAAAATAAATAATTAGAATGACAGTGAATGTTTAGATATTTTAATTAGGTACGTTGAAAATGCTCCGCGATCACATTAGGTATAGCTTATTTTCTAAAAATATTACTTCAGAAAACAGTTTCATTACACATGGATGTATGTGGCTTGCAATCTTCTTTAATTTACTTTGTAAAAAATGTTTTGATTTTTCATTATGAATGGTGCTGGGTATTTTCCAGAATTTCATATTATTACAGATGATGATTATACAGTTTTCAAGAACGTTAGTTACATTTCAGGTTTTATATGAAAAATATATAATAGTTTCGAAGATATTCCCTCTAAACCTAATATGCCAAATTACCTTTTTTTGAGGGGGGGGGGGGTGCTTTACCCCTTAGAAGTGAAATTGGCTACAAAAAAAATAAGTATTGCATTATTTTTCCCCCTCTATACACCGGCCGAGTTTCATCAATATCGTTTATTGACACATGGGAATTCTCCCTTCTTAGTTTTCGGTCAATGTTCTTCCTCGAAGGTAACTCAGAATCAAACACGCATGACTGTTCTTTTTTTTCTGGCAATATAGTTCTACCATATCTCGTATTTTATGAGGCTTACTTGTTTGTCATATGATGGAACTGTTTGTATTTGCAAATATTTAGAGACAGTATGACTGTACATGCAACAACCACCCGTCCGTTAGAACGGTGGGTAAGTTTCCGGTTTATGTTTTTGACAGAAACTGCCACTTCAAGAAAATGTAGATTTTTGTTCGAAGTGGCACTCCCGTGATTTCTAAACAACGTTGCAAACAAGCAGGTCACAAAAGCAGCGTAAAGGGAGGGAAACGCTTGTCTTTTGAAGATAGTAGCATCCACTGTTGTTGCTGTTGTACTTGTTGGGGTTCTCAGACAGAAGACTGGTTTGACGCAGCTCTCTATTATATTTTTTCGTGAGCGGTCCTCTGCATAAACTACAGCAGCTTACAGCCGCTCGAACGCGTTTTCTACAGTCGATCCTCGGTCTCCCTATACACGTTTGGTCCCCACATTTCCTTGCCTTACCGAATCGACTACTCCTTGATGCCACGGGATGTATTTATTTTTTTCAAGTCAGATTGTGCAATAAAGATCTTTCCTTCCCAACTCGATGCAGCACCCCCTCATTGGCTGTCCTATCTACCCATCTTGCTTGCAGCAGTTTTCTGTAGTACCACATTTGAAAAGTTTGTATCATCTTCTTATCTGTACTGCTTACAGTCCATATTTCACTTCCATATCAGGTTACAATCCAGACAAAAGCTTTCAGGAGAGACTTAATGACAGTTGGAGGGGAGACAGCGTGAGAAATGCGTGCATTAGTAGAAATGTAGATGCCAGCCAGGACTGCAGGTTGGGCTGTCGAATTTGATAACGAACGACACCCATGTAATGTCCTCAATATGTTGCAAGTGATAGCCGTGGTTAGAACAGGGTTCTGTGTAGTCCTGAATGCATTATATCGGAGCCAAATGCGTTCCATCGTAGGCATTTGCCGTTGCTCTCATAGTGGTTGCTTCTGTCACCGGGACGGCAGAGGTCTACGGTGTTACAAAGATTTATACCGCATATAGGGAAAGCGGAAAAGCATCATCCACTACGGCACAATTCGTATGAAAGACTGTGTCGAGTTATCGTTAGAAAATGCTATTGAAGAGGACTGTGTCGAAAAATAAGACGACAGCTACAAAAGTCACTGCTTATCTGAATGTCGCATTCGCAATCCCTGTCTACATCTACATCTACATCTACATCCATACTCCGCAAGGTACATTGAGTACCTCTATCGGTTCTCCCTTCTATTCCAGTCTCGTATTGTTCGTGGAAAGAAGGATTGTCGGTATGCCTCTGTGTGGGCCTAATCTCTCTATTTTTATCCTCATGGTCTCTTCACGAGAAATACGTAGGAGGGAGCAATATACTGCTTGACTCCTCGGTGAAGGTATGTTCTCGAAACTTCAACAAAAGCCAGTACCGAGCTACTGAGCGTCTCTCCTGCAGAGTCAACCATTGGAGTTTATCTATCATCTCAGTAACGCTTTCGCGATTACTAAATGATCCTGTAACGAAGCGCGCTGCTCTCCGTTGGATCTTCTCTATCCCTTCTATCAATCCTATCTGGTACGGATCCCACATTGCTGAACAGTATTCAAGCAGTGGGCGAACAAGCGTACTGTAACCTACTTTCTTTGTTTTCGGATTGCATTTCCTTAGGATTCTACAAATGAATCTCAGTCTGGGATCTGCTTTACCGACGATCAACTTTATATGATCATTCCATTTTAAATCACTCGTAATGCGTACTCCCAGATAATTTATGGAATTAACTGCTTCCAGTTGCTGACCTGCTATATTGTAGCTCAATGATAAGGGATTTTTCTTTGTATGTATTCGCAGCACATTACACTTGTCTACACTGAGATTCAATTGCCATTCCCTGCACCATGCGTTAATTCGCTGCAGATCCTCCTGCATTTCAGTACAATTTTCCATTGTTACAACCTCTCGATATACCACAGCATCATTCGCAAAAAGTCCATCCGCAAAAACCCTTAGTGATCTTCCGATGTCATCCACAAGGTCATTTATGTACATTTATGTATATTGTGAATAGCAACGGTCCTACGAGACTCCCCTGCGGAACACCTGAAATCACTCTTACTTCGGAAGACTTCTCTCCTTTGAGAATGACATGCTGCGTTCTGTTACCTAGGAACTCTTCAATCCAGTCACACAATTGGTCTGATAGTCCATATACTCTTACTTTGTTCATTAAACGACTGTGGGGAACTGTATCGAACACCTTGCGGAAGTCAAGAAACACGGCATCTACCTGGGAACCCGTGTCTATGGCCCTCTGAATCTCGTGGACGAATAGCGCGAGCTGGGTTTCACACGCGTCTTTTTCGAAACCCATGCTGATTCCTACAGAGTAGATTTCTTGTCTCCAGAAAAGTCATTATACTCGAACATAATACGTGTTCCAAAATTCTACAACTGATAGACGTTAGAGATATAGGTCTATAGTTTTGCACATCTGTTCGACGTCCATTCTTGAAAACGGGGATGACCTGTGCCCTTTTCCAACCCTGTCAGCACAAAAACAACACTAAAGGAGCTCCATAAGCTGGGAATCGAATGGTGAGCGGGAATTCCAAAACGACTCATCAGTGATGCAAATGCCCGTAACAAGAAAAGATGGTGCCGAAGGCATAAAACCTGCGTTACGGAGCAATCGAAGAATGTCATTTGTTCGGATGAGTCTTTTTGCATACTGCTTCCGAATTGTGGCTGAGTTTACGTCCCCTGGAGTGAAACACGGCCCGCCATATCGTGACATTCAGTGGCAGCTCTGCAGGGTCGCGATTGTGGCTGATCAGGTCCGTCCCACAGACCTGTGGTGTTCGAAGACGACATGGCGCCTGTTCACACAGCTCGCATCGTTCAGGACTGGTTTTGTGACGACGATCAAGAATTGTCGCATTTCCTCTGGCTACGACGGTCACCAGATGCCAGTATTATTGAGCCTCGGTGGGCTGTTTTGGAGAGCAGAGCGCGTGGTCACTATTCACCTCCGTAATCGTCACGTGAACTTGCCACTACTTTGCAGGAAGAATGGTATAAGAGTCACTCGAAAACCGTACAGAAACTGTATTCACTCATTCGGGGACGACCGGAAGCTGTTTTGAATGCTCTTTTCCTGCTCCATAATTTTGGTATTTCCATATTTTTGTCCACCACCCGTAAATTTGTGTTCCATGTTAACATACTTATCTCCTTTATAAAATATTTTTTCGCTGTTGCTACTTTGTATTTTATATTCTCCTTGGTTCTGCAGTTTCCAGTTAGTTTGCTGCCCAAGGGAAAACTACGTCTAGTACCTTCAGTATTTCACTTCTTAGTCTAACTAATACGCTGCAATTATTCTAACACTCGGTAAATGGATAGCTTCTTTACTGACGCAGCAAGAGAGGGGTTACTATTTTCTCCGGGAATTATAAAGATCCACAATTTATGTTTTAAGTGTTTTGTGTAATTTTTCCGTGGCATTTCCATAATAAATTCGGTGGAATGAATTCTGACTGGAGCTAAACCTCTATATTAGGCAGAAAGAGTGAACTCATCGAAAATATTTCAATTTACTCACCGTACAACTTAGTAGTGCTTAGGACACGCTCATATCTGCACGTTACTGTTTATTGACTGCCAGTTTAAAATGACAAGCATCGATTTTCAGGTTTGAAATCGTGATGAAGCTACCACTTTGTAACAGTTGGTTAGCTTCATCACAATTTAAATCTTGTTGATGGGTGCTTGCCATCTGAAACCGGTTAGCAATAACTTCTAACACACAAGTGACATCTCATAATACCGGGTGATCAAAAAGTCAGTATAAATTTGAAAACTGAATAAATCACGGAATAATGTAGATAGAGAGGTACAAATTGACACACATGCTTGGAATGACATGGGGCTTTATTAGAACCAAAAAATACAAAAGTTCAAGAACTGTCCAACAGATGGCGCTTCATCTAATCAGAATAGCAATAATTAGCATAACAAAGTAAGACAAAGCAAAGATGATGTTCTTCACAGCAAATGCTCAATATGTCCACCATCATTCCTCAACAATAGCTGTAGTCGAGGAATAATGTTGTGAACAGCACTGTAACGCATGTCTGGAGTTACGGTGAGGCACTGGCGTCGGATGTTGTCCTTCAGCATCCCTAGAGATGTCGGTCGACCACGATAGACTTGCGACTTCAGGTAACCCCAAAGCCAATAATCTGGGGACCTGGGAGGCCAAGCATGACGAAAGTGGCGGCTGAGCACACGATCACCACCAAACGACGCGCATCTGTCGGACATTTTGTGAACTTTGTTTTCTTTGGTTCTAATAAACCCCCATGTCATTCCAAGCATGTATATCAATTTTTACCTCTATATCTACATTATTCCGTGGTTTATTAAGTTTTCAAATTTATACTGACTTTTTGATCACCCGGTATGTGCGTATTCTATCCAGGTTAGTGCTGTTGCTCCGTGGTATCGTGGCAAATATTAGCAGGACAAGCTTACGTTCTAAGTTTGGAAACCGTTTTTCTTGCTACCTATCTTTCCATTGGTTCCATCACTATATCTATGAAGACCTGAGGTTTGACAAGGAAATGAATTTGCCCATGTATAACAATCTTTTACTTTTCTTGGTGAATGACACTGATGCTTGCAGGATCGGTTGGTTTATTGTTGTTTGTGTAAGGGTGTACGGATTGCGCACAGCCGTACGGCACTTCACACGCTCACTCCAGCCGACCTGCCTGGAATGCTGACAGTCTGCTTGTCCAGTAGACGTCCCTCGATGCAGAGAACGCCACTGGCGCCGTCCGCAGCGCGCAGTATTAACCAGTGTGGCCTCAGGCGCGAATATGTCTTTTTCCTTAGCTCACCATGGAGCCTTTCGATACGACCGTGCGTGTTTTATAATCAGCTTTGTTAATAAAACTGTTTATACTTACTTCGCGTGTTCGCGTATTGTCGTACCTCAAGAACCCACCGTTTACAAATCCTGACAAATATTTCGTCTAATTATCATCCGTGGCAACATCTCAAACTACTCCCTTTTATTTGTATATTCTAGTATACAGTATAGTAGAACCTATTTAAAAACTGATATGATGAGGGAGACTAGAAATTTGACACAATATACACCCCAATGATTTGTTTTAGTTTCTCAGTCAGTGACAGACAGCCTGATTTGAATACCAAAGACAGGACATCATCGTCAGCACCTGTTGTTAATGACAGTTATATTGCTACTTCTTTAAAGTTTATGAAGACTTATCCAACATAAACAGATATAGATCTGACGTCGGGTAGTGCTTTGAAGAATCCACTTGCTGTACTGAGAGGTGGAGATCTAGACGCAATGTACATTACTCGAGATAGGGGTAAAACAGTTCTGGCTCGAGATACTTAAACTGTCAAACTCGGTCCATTATGCCATAACACATTTCGTGTGTTGTATCCGCACTTACTCCATCTTAGTTTGTAAACAGGGAAGTCTTCTTGAATATATATTTCTTAATTTAAGATGAATCACACACCACTTATACATTTCGTTGACTGTGTACGAAGGACGCACATTAATTTCACTTCCGTTACTATGGACTTTTTTCGATCATAGCCACCATCATCAGCTGTTCAGTATTGACTGTTGGACAGAGCTCTCTTCTGAACGATGCGATATGTAACAGTCTTCATCCATATTGTTGCTGCATCTTTTCTAGAACGATCCATTTGCTCGTCTCCGGGTTTTATTATTTCTGGGAATCCTACAAAGATCTTCCTTTGTCCGTCTATTATCCGTTTGCCTAGGTACATGTACCAACCACCTCCGCTTTACTTTTATTACTATCTTAATTACTTCTACCCCCATTTTTTCCTGAAGCTTTTATTTGTTTTATTGTCTCTTCTATTAATTTCCAACAGGAATCTGTTAATTTATCTCCAAGTAACTTTCGGTCTTTCAATTGTTTTGTATTAAAAGTCTCCTTCTCAGTGCCATAAGTAAGACAAAGGCTGTGAACTTTCCTTTTCAGACACATCCAAATCTTCGTTTCGAATACTATATCTATTTTATCAGAAGCCCTACAGCTAATTTTCGCTCTTACGTTAATTTATGTCCATTCCGTCGTCGTCTTTGCCTGCTTAAGACCCAAACTTTTTGTGGTTTCTATGACTTCATTATTAAATTGAATTATTTCTTTCCGATGTGTAAGCTATAAATTATTTTAGTCTGCTTATGACTCTCATTCTCTGTTTGTTTGGCCTGTAAATTGGCGAGTTCGGATTATTGAATAACGTATTCTGTTTCAGAATCACTACTTGCCGAAACTGATCTATTAATAACAGATGTGGAAAAGTCTAGAATAGTTCCATTATCCCGTTATCTTCCAATTTTCTTACCATGGCCTGACATGCAGAAACGTCAAACCGTAGACCAGACATACAACTAGAGGATATTTTATACGAAAACTTTCTAAAAATTTTCACTAGTTTTTCCTCCAAACAGTTATTATCAGTAACAGATTTACGAAGTAATTGGAGAAAAAATATGAGGACCATATAATTACAGAAACACTCAGAACGATGCAAAGAATGATCTATATCCAGCTACAAACAACTGAACAATGTGAGCACTGAAAGATCTCTGATTCAGATTGATGTGGAGCAACAGATAATTCATTTGTGAAAATTCTGCAATATGTTCACATGTTCACAATGTACAAAACTAAGAATAAAAGGGGCGAAACAATTCTGACAGGCTCCACTCCCCCGATTTTCTGAATGTCCCGAGGATGAGAGCGAGACGGAAATTACTGAACGTTTCTCCCTTTGGGCACAAGTAATTTTGGTCAGGGTTAATTTTAAGGCAACACCTTTCGAACCATAATTATTGGTGGTTACCAAGATGACTGTGACGGTTAGAGAATCTCCTTGGTTTGAACAAGGACACCAAGAGCGCATGGATGCATTCCTGTGAGGTAACTGGCTTGTACGACCAATCAATGAATGAGAACCTAACACATCTGGAGAATTTCCTCAGTACTCGCTCGTTACCCAGATATAGGTTTTTGTAGGAACGGCACTGTAGGGTTACAACAGAAAATAGTGTCTACCCTGAGAAGCTGCTGTTTTCCTGCTAGGATCGAATTCTTAAATAGGAGACAGCAGGGCCACTCAGCCTCGCTTTTGTTGGTGTCCAACACGTAGCACCTGTGTCTATCACAGAGGACAACCACTAGCTGCCGGTAAGATGCTGCAGCCTATGGGCTAGGTAACCCGTCAGCATCTTCCATGTTAATATTTATTTAACTAAACTTAGTGTAACGAGGCATGGGTGCAAAGATAATTCTACGTGCTCTATTGATTCCTTCGGTTTACTATTCTTAACAGTGTTTCTCCTGATCCTTAATAACAATGTCCCAAAACCTCTTAAGCTGTATTAGGGCCTCTGAAAACGATCCATGGTACATTAGCCTGTTTCGTCCAGAAGAGCATGGGGAGACACTAAAACGATGTTGGACTTGGCGGCAGAGCTGTACTCGACAGCAGTCTCATCCAAAATCTGAGTCGCAGAGCCTGGGACCAACACAGCCAGTTCGCATACTGATCATGTGTTTAATCGTCAGTTGCTCTTTGTATCATTCGTAATGCACACCTTCAAGATTTTCGCAGACTTTGACTCACCACGCTGTTTGCACTACTTACTGGTGAGCAGCCCGTCTGATATTCTTTCCCTTTTCGTTACTAACAGTTGTGTAGCGTGGACGTCGGCATTGGACACTCAGATTAACTCTGATTTACTCCCTTACGAGTCAATAAGATGTTACAATGTGCTCTCTCACAAGTTCCTTGTAGTCACCTTAACTACTTCTACATGGAATTCTGAAGTTTAAGAGAATCTTATAATTAAATTTTACTAGAGTCATTTGAGCCTAATCTTTATCTACGATAATGATGGAAGCTGAAGAAATGAATTAAATTCGTGCCACAGCCGGGCCATTAAAAAAAAAACAAGAACATCTACTTACACTTTCAACTTCAATTATTTTCGAACTGGTGAGGACAGTTTTGTCATTTTTGTATGTGATGATTTAAACGAGTTTTTGTTTCAAGAAATCGGCGATACACACCCATTATCTTATTTTCCAATGGTCTTGACGTTTACATTATGTATGGCAATAAAAACGAACATGTAAAACGGAAGCTGAGACCACATTACAGTTAGGCCCACGAAACACGTTTAGTTGATATCAGTGTGTCAATGACACATTAGCAGTTAATATATATACATATATATATACATATATATACATATATATACATATATATACATATATACATATATACATATATACATATATACACATATATATACATATATATACATATATATATATACATATATATATTGAAGGACCTCCCCCCATAAACCATGGACCTTGCCGTTGGTGGGGAGGCTTGCGTGCCTCAGCGATACAGATGGCCGTACCGTAGGTGCAACCACAACGGAGGGGTATCTGTTGAGAGGCCAGACAAACGTGTGGTTCCTGAAGAGGGGCAGCAGCCTTTTCAGTAGTTGAAGGGGCAACAGTCTGGATGATTGACTGATCTGGCCTTGCAACATTAACCAAAACGGCGTTGCTGTGCTGGTACTGCGAACGGCTGAAACCAAGGGGAAACTACAGCCGTAATTTTTCCCGAGGACATGCAGCTTTACTGTATGATTAAATGATGATGGCATCCTCTTGGGTAAAATATTCCGGAGGTAAAATAGTCCCCCATTCGGATCTCCGGGCGGGGACTACTCAGGAGGATGTCGTTATCAGGAGAAAGAAAACTGGCATTCTACGGATCGGAGCGTGGAATGTCAGATCCCTTAATCGGGCAGGTAGGTTAGAAAATTTAAAAAGGGAAATGGATAGGTTAAAGTTAGATATAGTGGGAATTAGTGAGGTTCGGTGGCAGGAGGAACAAGACTTCTGGTCAGGTGACTACAGGGTTATAAACACAAAATCAAATAGGGGTAATGCAGGAGTAGGTTTAATAATGAATAGGAAAATAGGAATGCGGGTAA
This sequence comes from Schistocerca gregaria, assembly GCF_023897955.1. Classification (NCBI taxonomy): domain Eukaryota; kingdom Metazoa; phylum Arthropoda; class Insecta; order Orthoptera; family Acrididae; genus Schistocerca; species Schistocerca gregaria. The sequence goes on along the minus strand of NC_064931.1, from coordinate 861,270,030 downwards.
GCTACTACAAACAGCATAGTGAACGCATTATTGTGGCCAAGATAGATACGAAGCCCACACCTACTACAGTAGTACAAGTTTATATGCCAACAAGCTCTGCAGATGATGAAGAAATTGAAGAAATGTACGATGAAATAAAAGAAATTATTCAGATAGTGAAGGGAGACGAAAATTTAATAGTAATGGGTGACTGGAATTCGAGTGTAGGAAAAGGGAGAGAAGGAAACATAGTAGGTGAATATGGATTGGGGCTAAGAAATGAAAGAGGAAGCCGCCTAGTAGAATTTTGCACAGAGCACAACTTAATCATAGCTAACACTTGGTTTAAGAATCATGAAAGAAGGTTGTATACGTGGAAGAACCCTGGAGATACTAAAAGGTATCAGATAGATTATATAATGGTAAGACAGAGATTTAGGAACCAGGTTTTAAGTTGTAAGACATTTCCAGGGGCAGATGTGGACTCTGACCACAATCTATTGGTTATGACCTGTAGCTTAAAACTGAAGAAACTGCAAAAATGTGAGAAATTAAGGAGATGGGACCTGGATAAACTGAAAGAACCAGAGGTTGTACAGAGTTTCAGAGAGAGAATAAGGGAACAATTGACAGGAATAGGGGAAAGAAATACAGTAGAAGAAGAATGGGTAGCTCTGAGGGATGAAGTAGTGAAGGCAGCAGAGGATAAAGTAGGTACAAAGACGAGGGCTGCTAGAAATCCTTGGGTAACAGAAGAAATATTGAATTTAATTGATGAAAGGAGAAAATATAAAAATGCAGTAAATGAAGCAGGCAAAAAGGAATACAAACGTCTCAAAAATGAGATCGACAGGAAGTGCAAAATGGCTAAACAGGGATGGCTAGAGGACAAATGTAAGGATGTAGAAGCTTATTTCACTAGGGGTAAGATAGATACTGCCTACAGGAAAATTAAAGAGACCTTTGGAGAGAAGAGAACCACGTGTATGAATATCAAGAGCTCATATGGCAGCCCAGTTCTAAGCAAAGAAGGGAAGGCAGAAAGGTGGAAGAAGTATATAGAAGGCTTATACAAGGGCGATGTACTTGAGGACAATATTATGGAAATAGAAGAGGATGTAGATGAAGACGAAATGGGAGATACGATACTGCGTGAAGAGTTTGACAGAGCACTGAAAGACCTGAGTCGAAACAAGGCCCCCGGAGTAGACAACATTCCATTAGAACTACTGACGGCCTTGGGAGAGCCAGTCATGACAAAACTCTACCAGCTGGTGAGCAAGATGTATGAGACAGGCGAAATACCCTCAGACTTCAAGAAGAATATAATAATTCCAATCCCAAAGAAAGCAGGTGCTGACAGATGTGAAAATTACCGAACTATCAGTTTAATAAGCCACGGCTGCAAAATACTAACGCGAATTCTTTACAGACGAATGGAAAAACTGGTAGATGCAGACCTCGGGGAGGATCAGTTTGGATTCCGTCGAAATGTTGGAACACGTGAGGCAATACTGACCTTACGACTTATCTTAGAAGAAAGATTAAGAAAAGGCAAACCTACGTTTCTAGCATTTGTAGATTTAGAGAAAGCTTTTGACAATGTTGACTGGAATACTCTTTTTCAAATTCTAAAGGTGGCAGGGGTAAAATACAGGGAGCGAAAGGCTATTTATAATTTGTACAGAAACCAGATGGCAGTAATAAGAGTCGAGGGGCATGAAAGGGAAGCAGTGGTTGGGAAAGGAGTGAGACAGGGTTGTAGCCTCTCCCCGATGTTATTCAATCTGTATATTGAGCAAGCAGTAAAGGAAACAAAAGAAAAATTTGGAGTAGGTATTACAATTCATGGAGACGAAGTAAAAACTTTGAGGTTCGCCGATGACATTGTAATTCTGTCAGAGACGGCAAAGGACTTGGAAGAGCAGTTGCACGGAATGGACAGTGTCTTGAAAGGAGGATATAAGATGAACATTAACAAAAGCAAAACGAGGATAATGGAATGTAGTCAAATTAAATCGGGTGATGCTGAGAGAATTAGATTAGGAAATGAGACACTTAAAGTAGTAAAGGAGTTTTGCTATTTAGGAAGTAAAATAACTGACGATGGTCGAAGTAGAGAGGATATAAAATGTAGACTGGCAATGGCAAGGAAAGCGTTTCTGAAGAAGAGAAATTTGTTAACATCGAATATAGATTTACGTATCAGGAAGTCGTTTCTGAAAGTATTTGTTTGGAGTGTAGCCATGTATGGAAGTGAAACATGGACGATAACTAGTTTGGACAAGAAGAGAATAGAAGCTTTCGAAATGTGGTGCTACAGAAGAATACTGAAGATAAGGTGGATAGATCACGTAACTAATGAGGAGGTATTGAATAGGATTGAGGAGAAGAGAAGTTTGTGGCACAACTTGACTAGAAGAAGGGATCGGTTGGTAGGACATGTTTTGAGGCATCAAGGGATCACAAATTTAGCATTGGAGGGCAGCGTGGAGGGTAAAAATCGTAGAGGGAGACCGAGAGATGAGTACACTAAGCAGATTCAGAAGGATGTAGGTTGCAGTAGGTACTGGGAGATGAAGCAGCTTGCACAGGATAGAGTAGCATGGAGAGCTGCATCAAACCAGTCTCAGGACTGAAGACAACAACAACAATATTGAAGGAGCAGCAAGTATGTGTGCCTTACGTGCACCCAGGTTCGTCGTTGAGTACACCATCGCATGCGCCTCTGTCTGTGATGCAGCGTCAAGGATAACCACAGCCATGGTCTCCGAGCTGGTAGTCCATGCTGCTGGAAACGTCGTCGAACTGTTCGTGTAGATGGTTGTTGTCTTGCAAACGTCCCCATCTGTTGACTCAGGGATCGAGACGTGGCTGCACGATCATGCCATGCGGATAAGATACCTGTCATCTCGACTGCTAGTGATACGAGATCCAGCACGGCGTTCCGTATTACCCTCCTGAACCCACCGATTCCATAGTCTGCTAACAGTCATTGGATCTCGCCCAACGCGAGCAGCAATGTCGTGATACGATAAACCGCAATAGCGATAGGCCACAATCCGACCTTTATCAAAGTCGGAAACGTGATGGTATGCATTTCACCTCCTCACACGAGGCATCGCAACAACGTTTCACCAGGCAACGCCGGTCAACTGCTGTTTGTGTATGAGAAATCGGCTGGAAACTCTCCTCATGTCATCACGTTGTAGGTGTTTCCACCGGCCCCAACCTTGTGTGAAAGCTCTGAAAAGCTAATCATTTGCATATCACAGCATCTTCTTCCTGTCGGTTAAATTTCGCGTCTGTAGCACGTCATCTTCGTGGTGTAGCAATTTTAATGGCCAGTAGTAAATCTGTTTCAGGGAAATGCGATTTACATACTCTGTGTGCTTTGCATTGTGATAGGTGTCGTTGTTGTTCACATGCTGTCACATATACACTGCTGAAAGACTTTTAAGAATTTTCATATTCCTTTGTGATTGAAATACTAGCACTTTACAATTGTCACACTTTAATGACATGGCATTGGTCTTGATGTTCTGGGGCATTGGGGGGTCGGGAGGACGATGTAGGCGACGACGATGGCGTAGGTGTTTTGGGAGGGTTGCGATCACGGTGTGCGGAGTGCATTTCTGAAGGCGGCGCCCAGTGGGATCTCCAGGAATCTCTGGAACGCTTGGTGGTATTTGCTTTGGTGTTTTCTCTTCTTATGCTCCTCCCACAGGTTCATGAGGAACTGCATCTTGTCTGCTTAGCCTTTGGTAACCACTGTACTTGATCCCGGGTCTCTTTGCTTACTAGGCAGGAATGCTAGCAATTACACCACAGCAGCACTATGGCTAACATTGCTGTTCGGACTTGCCAAGTCAAATGCCCTCCCCAACTCAAACTTAAACTCATATCTGCTGCTTTTTTCCCTTCGAAGAAGGGGAAAATAAGCTGAAGATACGAATTGAAGTTTGTGTTGGTGAGGACATTGGCCTTGGGTAGTCCGAACAGCAATGTTAGCCAGAGTGCTGCGGTTCTGTAATGGCTACCTCATTTGGTTTCCTGAAACGTCTGTGTCAGGTGTTCGCACACATTGTGACGAGAGTGTACTGGTGCGCCATCATGCATGAACCACATTTGTATTCGTTGCTGCAGTGGCACAGACTCCAGCAAGGTATGCAATACATTAATGAGAAAGTCCAGATAATGCGCCCCAGTTAACCTTTGTGGTAGCACGTATGGCCCTATTAATCTATCGCCAAGTACTCCTGCCCATACCTTGACTGAGAATCGGTGTTGATGCCCTCTTTCCTGAATTGCTTGTGGACTAACATCTGGCCATACATGCTGGTTATGGAAATTCACACCACCATCTCTTGCGAACCCTACCTCTTCGGTAAATAAAATCTTAGATGTGAACAGTGAATCTGAAGCAAAGCAAGCGCTGTATCATGTATAAGATACAGAGGCGAGCGAGTGCACGGGACTTACCCTAGTTCACTGCTAGTAGCGTCACGTCATCGTAACGCGCCTGCATATAGTATTGCACCACATTTAACATAAAAGTAAAAATTAAGATTTGTGTGTAAAACTTTGTTAAAGTATAGTTCTATGTAATAATGTTTCAGGTAACAAATCTTAATGTTATAAAATTAGTAGTTTACGTAAAATTCACGTTTTGAAAGAAAAATAGGAGGCGCTAAATAATGACGCTAGGAAGCCAAAATTTGGTGAGAAGGTGCAGTAAGAAGTCATTAATGAGTGGTGCTGGTTTCCAAAACCATAAAACTAAAATTGACTCCAGAATCCGCGTTTTTCGGAAAAATCAGAGGCGCGAAATAATAGAGCTACAATATTGAAAATTGGTAGGATGCTTCAGTTCACCCTAATAATAATAATGGAAATACCACAATCAGTTACCTCTTCTAGTTTTTTAGTAATTTAGTAAAAACTACTTTTGTGAGTGAAATGTACATAAGCATTATAGATTAAGTACTTTAAATTTTAATGATAAAACAAATTCTTTAAGACCAATGATCAGATAGGACAATTAACAAAGCTACACCAAGTTTTAGTCTTGTAGCATAATTAACAGCTGATACAAGTCTTGATAAAGCTATGGTTCAGAGGTAACAATCTACCGTTAGTTCCATTGTAAAAATTCTAGAGAGTAAAGTTTTAATTTTAGCGGGCTGAGATTTTCTACGTGCTTCTGTACTGCTCAGATGTATGTATACAAAAATTGAGAAGTTTGTAAAGCTATTATTAAATGTGATATTTAAGATTATGTGCCTGAGATAGCGATCATTTGTTGGCTGCAGGCATCTGCATAGGAACGGAAAGAACAGATGCTCTCTTGGCGGTACGCGCCGGAGCTATATAAAAAGAGCGGCAGAGGCAGTAGTAAGTTCACTCCGCATTAGACCAACGCCTAGTCCACGCGAGCTTAACGTCCGATCGCGCCTCGCCTCGGGTGACGTCATAGCGGGCTGTGACATGCGCGTACTTAGCAATGTGAACGGACATTGAAAATCGCGAGGACTGTACACCGTCCTGGATCGTTTAGACTTCGGTAACAAACTGTTATTGTGCCGTCCGTGTGAAGTATAATTCCGCGTGGCAAGTGGTGACTAACTCCACTTTTAAGGCGAGCATTAATCTTTTTTTTTTAACATTATTGCGAACTATCAATAGAGCACCGTTAGTTAGAGTAATGAACTATTCGGGAGGAACTTGCTGTAGAAGTCGCCTCTGAACTATTAAACGATTGGCTGAATTAACAATATTTAATGTCTTTAGCATTTTCAGAAGTTTCGAGTAATTTGTGTGAGCCTTTAAGATAATAAAATCTTGTTTGGAACTTTAAATTTTATTGAAGCAGCCCTAATCCCGTGAAGAACTATGGATATTTTTCGTTTAGCTGGGCTGTACAGGAATGTGGCCGTGCAGACTGGGAACTAAGGTCAGTAAGTTTCCCTTCGCTTTCTGACTGGCCACCAAATTAGTTGCCAGGCTCGCGTGATTTAAGGTGGCAATGTTCAACTTTCATTCAACATTAAACAACGACTTCTTCGCCGTCCCACATATGTTGCATCGGCAATAGTCTGTTACGTGAAATGAACATTCAAACAACTCATTCGACAACTACTTCGCCGCCCCACAAATCTGCCACACACTTCCGCAACAGCCATTGACAGAACCGCCGTCTGCCATTATGATCCTGCGGCCTTAGGGCCTGAACGCGCTGTAGATGATATGGGTTCAGCAAGTGTTCATAGTACCGCCAGAAAAGGGAGTGAGACAAGCCTTGTGCTACTGCTAATCGTCTGAGGTGTTTCTTCCACTGACGCTCCTCCATGATAGGTGTGCGGGTTCAAGGGTACCTGTGTACCTCAGACGCTGGAAAAGTCTGCCTAACTGCTTATCAGAGTGGATATTTTTCGTCGTAGACGGCACGGGCTCGCAAGCTACGTCCATTTGCTAAACCATAGCAGAATATCATAGCCGTGATTTCACTTGCTAAAAGATGGTAAAAGAGAGTAATGCAAATGTACTACAACATTTATACGTACGAACAGCGCAATAACAGTAAACACGTAAGTGAATCTGAGCTTGGAAGAAAGTAAAACACCATGATATGTACCCAAAGCTGACTTTACTGTGCTAATATCCCCAACCAAGTGTCGCGCGGCCCTTGCTATAAACACGTGTTTATCTCGAGAAAAAAAAAGGTTTAAATGACTCCGAGCACTATGCGACATAACTTCTGAGGTCATCAGTAGCCTAGAACTTAGAACTTTAAACCTAACTAACCTAAGGACATCACACACATCAATGCCCGAGGCAGGATTCGAACCTGCGACCGTAGCGGTCGCTCGGCTCCAGACTGTAGCGCCTAGAACCGCACGGCCACTCCGGCCAGCCCTATCTCGGAAAGTATGCGTTTCCGGACCTATGTTTATCAGACTTATTTTTCTTGTTTTGATGAGCACTACCACCTCTCAAAATATTCGACATTTTGTTTGATTCTGATTCTGATTCAACGAACCACCTTCTAGTCTGCATCCACCTGATCGATCTACGACATGTCCGCTTATCCTTCATCCTTCACTTGAATTCAAACCTTCCGCAATTCCTGATTGTGCAAGGAAGAAAAAGAAGAATCTAGGAGATCTAAGTCAAACTTACTTTTTACCCTCTACAATAGCAAGGCGGTGAATGTTGAGCTTCTGGATGATAATGACAATAAAGAAGCAAGATTAAAAAGAAGCTAACTGAAAACAACGACAGATGAAAAAAGTCTGAAATAGTCAAAACTAAACTGTCCTAAGTTGATTCTTCCAAAACAGAAGACGTCATCCAAGCTTGAGGTCAACATTTACTCGTCAGAAGCTTCATATGACATAGATCTCCCATACATCGATACTGAATACGACATGGGGATGGAAAACTTTGTTGGTGAAGAAAACTGTGTCATTTGACAGAAAAACGGAAATCAGAATTAGAAAGGTTCAAATATTTTGTATATGAGCTGCATATAACGGTTGTAATGAATTTCAAGTCAATGGCGTTCTGTAGAAATGCGATGACTGTGCCTAATTAAGTGTGCTTCATTCTTGAATCACAATAATTTAGCGTAGCTGAAAAATGAATATAATGCTTTATTGAAGTACATGGTTGTCTTTGTTAGTCGTCTTATCCGACCCTGTCTGTCTGCACCCTGGTCCAAGATGACGAAAACAACTTTCTTTGTTACAATGAAATGAATATCCTTAGCTGCGTACAGGAGTTGATGTAAGTCAACAGGGACAGTTGCAAATGTGTCATCTGAGCCACCTAGGACACAGAGGATACTGCGACCGCAGGGACTTATCTCTGGCACGCCTTCCGTGAGACCCACATTCCCAACTTATTGTCCCTCACTATATTCACACTGCCCCTGCCTATCACACTCGTTACTCGCGGCTTTACTGCCGATTCCCGTAAGAGTTCGGGCACTGTTTGTGCATCCGCACAGAGGAAGATGGCCAAATGGCCGGTGAGCCTTAACTATACATACATATGAAGATGGTTGGCGTCACCATCTTCATATATAACTTCCTTTGTAACAAATGCGATTATTTAGCTCCAACCTTGGAAATTAAAATTTAAAAATATTGCTTTTAACTCGACAGTTGTAAGAAAAATCTGCCGAGATGCCTCTAGCAACAAATTTTAAAGCCAGGAAAAATATAAAAACCAGAAGTCCCCCATATATCCTGTACCACCCACTCTGCAATTTCAGAGCTCGGATCTCTCGGCGGTTTGGCTTGGAGTGGAGACCCGCCAAGCCGGCGAGTGGCCAAAACAGGCTGCTTGCGGTTGGGACCCCACCAGCACCGGCCCTGCGGTCTCCACTGACTCCTCACCCGCCAGTTACATCTCAGAGGCAGGAGCGGGATTCTTTGTGTCAAACTGGACAGGCAGCATAATGTGCGTGTATCTCACACAATGGAAATGAGCGTTTGGCGGGAGGCCCCTTGTGGAGAAGTCCGGCCGACTTGGTACAGGTCTTAATCACATTCGACGCCACATTGGGTGACCTGTGCGCCGGATGGGGATGAAATGATGATTAAGACAACATAACACCTAGTCCCTGAGCGGAAAAATCTCCGACCCAGCCGGGGGAATCGAACCCGGGCCCGTAGGACCGCAATCTGTCACGCTGACCACTCAGCTATCGGCGAGCACATCGTACACAATGGACTACGTAAAAGAAGGCAAGAATGAGAAAGCGACTGTGAAGAACGATGACAGAACCCAGCTTACTTCTTTGTTAACTGTTTAATATTGTCACTAGATGTTACATAATGTAAAGGAAACAAGTGTTATCGTACAGGATTCGATACTACACTATATGATCAAAAATATCCGGACACATAGCTGAAAATGACTCACAAGTTCGTGACGCCCTCCATCGTAATGCTGGTATTAAATGTGGAGTTGGCCCACCCTTAGCCTTGATGAGAGCATCCACTCTCGCAGGCATACGCTCAATCAGGTGCTGGAAGGTTTCTTGGGGAATGGCAGCACATTCTTCAAGGAGTGATGCACTGAGGAGAGGTATCGATGTCGGTCGGTGAGGCCTGGCACGAAGTCGGCGTTCCGAAACATCCCAAAGGTGTTCTAAAGGATTCAGGTGAGGACTCTGTACAGGCCAATCCACACACACATGCATATGAACATTTATAGGTGCTCGATCGTGTTGAAAGGTGCAATCGCCATCCCCGAATTGCTCTTCAACGGTGGGAAGCAAGAAGGTGCTTAAAACATCAATGTAGGCGTGTGCTGTGATAGTGTCACGTAAAACAACAACATGGACACACTATGACACCACCGCCTCCGAATTTTACTGCTGGCACTGCACACGTTGGCAGCTGACGTTCACCGGGCATTCGCCATACCCACATCCTGCCATCGGATCGCCACATTGTCTACCGTGATTCGTCGCTCCACACAACCTTTTGGCATTTATTTGCGTGATGTGTGGCTTATGAGCAGCCGCTCGACCATGAAATCCAAGTTTTCTCAAATGGTTCAAATGGCTCTGAGCACTATGGGACTTAACGCCTGAGGTCATCAGTCCCCTAGAACTTAGAACTACTTAAACCTACCCTAACCTAAGGACATCACACACATGAATGCCCGAGGGAGGATTCGAACCTGCGACCGGAGCGCATTACTATTCTCTTCAACTGTCGGCGGAGTCTGTCAGTCAACAGACGAGGTCGGCCTGTGCACTTTTGTGCTGTACGTGTCCGTCCCTTCACGTTTCCTATCACATCGGAAACTGTGGACCTAAGGATGTTTAAGAGCGTGGAAATCTCATGTACAGACGTATGACTCAAGTGACACCCAATTACCTGACCACGTTCGAAGTCCTTGAGTTCCGCGGAGCGCCCCATTCTGCTCTCTCACGATGTCTAATGACTACTGAGATCCTCGATATGGAGTACCTGGCAATAGGTGGCAGTACAATGCACCTAATATGAAAAACTATGTTTTTGGGGCTGTCCGGACATTTTTGATCACACAGTGTATCTTGCAGTTCTATTACAGGTTTCAAATGTGAAATAATCTGGGTGAAGGTAAGCGTCAGTGACCAGACAAGCATGGTAACCGGATACTGTTAAGGACCATTTGCTCCAGGAACGGTAATCTCATGGAGCTTCTACATCTACATGACTACTCTGCAATTCACATTTAAGTGCTTGGCAGAGGGTTCATCGAACCACAATCATACTATCTCTCTACTATTCCACTCCCGAACAGCGAGCGGAAAAAACGAACACCTAAACCTTTCTGTTCGAGCTCTGATTTCTCTTATTTTATTTTGATGATCATTCCTACCTATGTAGGTTGGGCTCAATAAAATGTTTTCGCATTCGGAAGAGAAAGTTGGTGACTGAACTTTCGTAAAAAGTTCTCCCTGCGACGAAAAACGTCTATGCTGTAATGACTTCCATCCCAACTCGTGTATCATATCTGCCTCACTCTCTCCCCTATAACGTGATAATAAAAAACGAGCCGCCCTTTTTTTGCACCCTTTCGATGTCCTCCGTCAATCCCACCTGGTAAGGATCCCACACCGCACAGCAATATTCTAACAGAGGACGAACGAGTGTAGTGTAAGCTGTCTCTTTAGTGGACTTGTTGCATCTTCTAAGTGTCCTGCCAATGAAACGCAACCTTTGGCTCGCCTTCCCGACAATATTATCTATGTGGTCCTTCCAACTGAAGTGGTTCGTAATTTTAACACCCAGGTACTTAGTTGAATTGACAGCCTTGAGAATTGTACTATTTACTGAGTAATCGAATTCCAACGGATTTCTTTTGGAACTCATTTGGATCATCTCACACTTTTCGTTATTTAGCGTCAACTGCCACCTGACACACCATACAGCAATCTTTTCTAAATCGCTTTGCAACTGATACTGGTCTTCAGATGACCTTACTAGACGGTAAATTACAGCATCATCTGCGAACAATCTAAGAGAACTGCTCAGATTGTCACCCAGGTCACTTATATAGATCAGGAACAGTAGAGGTCCCAGGACGCATCCCTGGGGAACACCTGATATCACTTCAGTTTTACTCGATGATTTGCCGTCTATTACTACGAACTGCGACCTTCGTGACAGGAAATCACGAATCCAGTCGCACAACTGAGACGATACCCCATAGCTCTGCAGCTTGATTAGAAGTCGCTTGTGAGGAACGGTGTCAAAAGCTTTCCGGAAATCTAGAAATACGAAATCAACTTGAGATCCCCTATCGATAGCGGCCATTACTTCGTGCGAATAAAGAGCTAGCTGCGTTGCACAAGAGCGATGTTTTCTGAAGCCATGCTGATTACATGTCAATAGATCGTTCCCTTCGAGGTGATTCATAATGTTTGAATACAGTATATGCTCCAAAACCCTACTGCAGACCGACGTCAATGATATAGGTCTGTAGTTAAATGGATTACTCCTACTACCCTTCTTGAACACTGGTGCGACCTGCGCAATTTTCCAATCTGTAGGTACAGATCTATCGGTGAGCGAGCGGTTGTATATGAGTGCTAAGTAGGGAGCTATAGTATCAGCGTAATCTGAAAGGAACCTAATCGGTATACAATCTGGACCTGAAGACTTGCCCGTATCAAGCGATTTGAGTAGCTTCGCAACCCCTAAGGTATCTACTTCTAAGAAACTCATGCAAGCAGATGTTCGTGTTTCAAATTCTGGAATATTCCATTCGTCTTCCCTGGTGAAGGAATTTCGGAAAACTGCGTTCAATAACTCCGCTTTAGCGGCACAGTCGTCGATAACAGTACCATCGGCATTTCGCAGCGAAGGTATTGACTGCGTCTTGCCGCTTGTGTACTTTACATACGACCAGAATTTCTTCGGATTTTCTAACAAATTTCGAGACAATGTTTCGTTGTGGAACCTATTAAAGGCATCTCGCATCGAAGTACGTGCCAAATTTCGCGCGTCTGTAAGTTTTAGCCCATCTTCGGGATTTCGCGTTCTTCTGAACTGCGCATGCTTTTTCCGTTGCCTCTGCAATAGCGTTCGGACCTTTTTTGTGTACCACGGGGGATCCGTTCCATCTCTTACCAATTTATGAGGTATGAATATCTCAATTGCTGTTGCTACTATATCTTTGAATTTGAGCCACATCTCGTCTACATTCGCATAGTCAGTTCGGAAGGAACGGAAATTGTCTTTTAGGAAGGCTTCTAGTGACACTTTATCCGCTTTTTTAAATAAAATTATTTTGCGTTTGTTTCTGATGGATTTGGATGAAATGGTATTGAGCGTAGCTACAACGACCTTGTGATCACTAATCCCTGTATCAGTCATGATGCTCTCTATCAGCTCTGGATTGTTTGTGGCTAAGAGGTCAAGTGTGTTTTCGCAACCATTTACAATTCGCGTGGGTTCGTGAACTAACTGCTCGAAATAATTTTCGGAAAAAGCATTTAGGACAATCTCGGAAGACGTTCTCTGCCTACCACCGGTTTTGAACAAGTATTTTTGCCAACATACCGAGGGTAGGTTGAAGTCCCCACCAACTATAACCGTATGAGTGGGGTATTTATTTGTTACGAGACTCAAACTTTCTCTGAACTGTTCCGCAACTGTATCATCGGCGTCTGGGGGTCGGTAGAAGGAGCCAATTATTAACTTAATTCGGCTGTTAAGTATAACCTCCACCCATACCAATTCGCACGGAGTATCTACTTCGACTTCACTACAAGATAAACCACTACTGACAGACACAAACACTCCACCACCAATTCTGCCTAATCTATCTTTCCTGAACACCGTCTGAGACTTCGTAAAAATGTCTGCAGAACTTATTTCAGGCTTTAGCCAGCTTTCTGTACCTGTAACGATATCAGCTTCTGTGTTTTCTATTAGCGCTTGAAGCTCGGGGACTTTTCCAGCGCAACTACAACAATTTACAACTATAATTCCGACTGTTCCTTGATCCAAGCACGTCCTGTAATTGCCATGCACCCTTTGACATTGCAGCCCACCCCGTACTTTCCCGAGGCCTTCTAACCTAAAAAACCGCCCAGTCCACGCCACACAGCCTCCGCTACCCGTGTAGCCGCCAGCTGAGTGTAGTGAACTCCTGACCTATTCAGCGGAACCCGCAACCCCACCACCCTATGGCGCAAGTCAAGGAATCTGCAGCCAACACGGTCGCAAAACCGTCTGAGCCTCTGATTCAGACCCTCCACCCGGCTCTGCACCAAAGGTCCGCAGTCGGTTCTGTCAACGATGCTGCAGATGGTGAGCTCTGCCTTCATCTCGTAAGCAAAGACCGGCAGCCTTCGCCAAATCAGATAGCCGCTGGAATCCAGAGAGAATTTCCTCAGATCCAAAGCGACACACGTCATTAGTGCCGACATGTGCCACCACATGCAGCTGGCTGCACCCTGTGCTCTTCATGGCATCCGGAAGGGCCCTTTCCACATAAGGAATGACTCCTCCTGGAATGCACACGGAGTGCACACTGGATTTCTTCCCCTCCGCCGTATCCCTAAGGGGCCCCATTACGCGCCTAACATTGGAGCTCCCAACTACCAGTAAGCCCACCCTCTGCGATTGCCCGGAACTTGAAGGCTGAGAATGATCCTCTGAAACAGGGCAGGCAGCTGCATCTGGCTCAGCCAGAGACAGTGTCTGAAACCGGTTTGTCAGACGCACCGGGGAGGCTTTCTGATCAGCCTCCAGGGACGCTTCAGTGATAATTTGGACAATATCTGTAGTAATTTTTCTGATCACTGTTGTTTAGGCAACAAACTACCAGCCTAAGTAATTCTTGTACGATACGATTTTCTATTGGAAAGTTACAATGCCGGAAGACGGCAGCGAAGTGCAAGAAGAACAACAACTGGTGTAGGAAATGGAAGTTAACTCTGAACGTGAAAAAAATATAATGTATTGTCTATAAACAGGTACGGAGTTCAGTTGCTGTTCGTTTACACCATTGGAAATAAATCACAGGAAACCGTTGAATGGTGCCTGTTTGTTGGTTCTTTCATTTCCTCGCCACCTGTTTTCCTTTTTCAAGATATGTAGTACTTATTTTACACCCATGTCTGAGATATAGCTTTATTTAGATTTCATATACGAGGGATATCTTTTTTCCAACATCCCTTCGGTAGTGTAATGTAAACCGCAGTGAGAATAAAAAATGTTTTATTTTCAACATTTAGCTACACCTTCCAGGTATTACGCTACATAGTCGCTGCTGCGACTTAAACACATGTCGGTACCAACTTTACCCTCGTGCACTCGTCACAGAAGGCAGCCGCATACGATTTACACCAACTTCCTATGCTGGTATGCAGCTCATTGTCAGTGTCAAAATGCTATCCTCTTAGCCAGCGGTTCATCTGAACGAAGGGCTGAAACTCCAAACCAAGTGAGAGCTGTATGGTGGGTGATCCAACACTTCGCATCGAAAGTGTTGCACCTGCAGCACACAGCCGAGTATTGTCATGAGGAAGTAAACACTTGATAGTTACGTCATGTGAGTTGCATGAAATGAGGTGAAACTTCTCAGCAGGATTTCACACTTGGCGGTAGACGCTACTTTTTGAAATCTTTCTGTGCACATTTTGCGCTTAGAACTGAAAAGTGCAGCGTGACGCGACAGATAGGCGTACCAGAGACACTGGGCAACACACCTGTGCAGAGCCTCACCACATTTTCACTGTGGTTTCAATTTCACGACCGTTTTGAAGTTAAAAAAACGTATATCAATTGTGACAGCTTCTCAAACTCTTTGCTCAAGCACTACATAGGAAATCTTAGTTTTTGGTATGCGGTTGACCATCAGCCAAGTACATATTCGACGGTTGAAAATGCCGTTTGATGCCTTGTTCGAGAGAAAGTCAGCCATTACTGTCGTAAGAGGGAGTGTGCTGTTCTGATGAATTTATAAGGGGCAATCAAAATGTTTCCGCTTGATTGCGTTGTTGCACTGTATATGCAACGTAGTGTGGCATTCGCTCATTTCCCACGTGTGTGCCATAAATGAGGAAACGTGAACCATACGGATGTTATTGCTAAATACATACAAACAGGACCGACATGCTACACCCATAAAAAAAAGTTTTGCATCACTCCACTTCCCAGAACTATGGAAGACAGATGTTGACTGTGGATATTGTATCATAAACACAGTTCATTAGACTGTTCAGAGATGTCACTAAACCCCCCCCCCCCCCAAAAAAAGATATAAACAACTATGCATGAGCAGTGCCTATTAGACAGAGGAAGTCCGGCAGCTGATCAGTTCCAGTCATTCCACCAGGAAGGAGGTACACGGCTCTTGTTGTCTGTAGTTCAGCCATGCCTAGATGAACAATACCGCGTTTTGATCGCATCCACATTGTTACTTTGTGCCAGGAAGGGCTCCCAACAGTCCAGGTGTCTAGGAGTGAACCAAAGAGACGTTGTTCGGACACGGAGATACAGAGAGACAGCAACTGTCGATGACATGTCTCACTCAAGCCGCCCAAGGGCTAATAGTGCAGTGGGTGAAAGCTAGGCAATAGGCTGCATAATGCGCAACTTTACTCCCGACGTCCATGGTGAGGTCCATCTTTGCAACCACGACATCATGCACCGCGGTAGAGATGAGTCCAACAACATGGCCGGCCGAGGTGGTCGAGCGGTTATAGGCGCTAAAGTCTGGAACCGTGCGACTGCTACGGTCGCAGGTTTGAATCCTGCCTAGGGCATGGATGTGTGTGATGTCCTTAGGTTGGTTAGGTTTAAGTAGTTCTAAGTTCTAGGTGACTGATGACCTCAACAGTTAAGTCCCATAGTGCTCAGAGCCATTTGAACCATTTTTCCAACAACATGCCGAATGGACTGCTCAGGATTGGCATGACGTTCTCTCTAGCGATGAGTGTTGCATATGCCTTCAACCAGACAATCGTAGGAGACGTGTATGGAGGGAACCTTAGGCTGAACGCCTTAGACACACTAGGTGCGTGAAGACTATGTGAAACCGAATGCATGTTTGAAACAGGGGCTAACGATCACCAATCGAGCGTTGCAATCTGTTCATTTTCTATTTTTATAATACACTGTCCAGTCACATTAATGTGACCACCGCCTAAGTTCAATGTCAACATGCACTAACTATTTGCAGACGGCAAGTGTCAGCACAGGCAGTATATAAAACTCGTCGGCGAGTTGCGGCAAAACCGGTGCAGCCGTTGTTGTGATACGGAAACTGAGCGATTTATCTGACGTTTTTGGGCCAAGGGTGGAAGCATTTCGAAACCGCTAAGTTTATATAAACTTGTCGAGTGCCGCCGTCGTTAAAGTATATAGCGCATGGCAAAATGGTGCAGTCCAAAACCGACGTTGAAGCAACTGTGGCGCACCGCGGGTCACAGATGACGGGGATGAACGGCGCCTACGAAGACGTGTAGACGTGCAACTGGTAACTGACCACCCAGCTGATCCGAGGGGCTGCCAACAATGCTTCCTCAACGGCCGTTCAGCGAAAGTTGCTGCGTACGGGCCTCCGCAGCAAGCACCTCGTTCATGCACCCGTGCTGACTGCTGCTCATCGCGACGAAGGCTGGAATTTGCGCGCCGATACGCCAACTGGACGTCCACTGAGTGACAATACGTGGCTCTTTCAGACGAATCACGTTGTATGCTCCACCGAACAGCTGGCCGTTGATGAAACGTCTGAAATCACCCTGCAACAATAATTGTCGGAAAGGTCCAAGCCGGAAGAGGGAGCGGCCTGCGGAATGGTTTCGTCGCATTCCCTGACAGGGACAATGGATCAACGTAGGTGTGCATCTATTCTTGGTGACGGTGTCCACCCATGAATCCAGCATCTACCAGTAGGAAAGAGCAACGTGTTAAGTACGCTTACATACACTTCAGTTACGGCCATAACGACGAAATGATTTGAACAATCACTTCCTCCTTTATTCACTAACCACTATAAAAGTGAGAAACATGGAAACTGTGCTAAGATAAATTTCGGTTTACTATGTACATGACTAATCTGGCGAGCATTAACATGTGCTAACGACTAACATAAGGGTAGTTGTTGAATTGCGCTGGGTAGTGTCCAGTGTCTTGCGGAGTAAATACGTAGATGCGTGTAAGCCATGATTTCTTAATTTTACTCTACGTTTCGGTTTCCTTTTATCTCATTTTTGAAATTCTTGTGAATGCTCGTCACGAAGTAGAATTTGTCAACTTGTGCAGCAAAATTGTAGGGCAGTGGTTTTTTTTCTCCTATGACAGTGCTCAGGCTGAAACAATTAATATGCACCCAATTGTTAATTGTCTATGTCATCATGTTTCACTACTAATAGAAATAAACAGTATGGCACCTTACAAGCCTGAGGCAGATTCATATAAACCAGTGAGGTTTCTTAATGAGAATAGGAAATAATGTTATAAGAGTAAGGTAAAAGGGTTGGATGGAGTGACGTATATGTAGAAGGAGAGGCTATTGCCAAATTCAGTTTATTCCATAGTATATTTGTGTCAGTATTTGAAAGTTGCTTTCCTAGAAAGTTATCCAGAAGATACATTAAAAGAAAAAGTTAGCCGTGAATAACAAGGGGAATTAAAATTTCATTTAAGAAGAAGAAGAAGGAAATTAACGCAAACGCCAGGGTAAGTCAAGATCCAACATTACTTGCACACTAAAGAAATTCTGTAATATTTTAAGGAAAGTCATTAAAGTGTCCAGAAGATGCATGTCCTGACAGAAACAAATTATGCCGATAGTAAGATTAAAACTTAATGGGACATTGTCAAACGGGAAACAGGATAGCCAGCCAGTGTACAAGATTCCATAAAAATTGAACTAAATGACGAAGTGGTGACTGTAATTCGCAAGGTGCAAGTACTTTTAACAATCAGTTTCTAAATGTAGCATCAAATATAGGAGTAAATGGTTCAATTGAAGAAGCAAGAGAATATGTTAAAAACGCCATTGCACAAAGGTTTAAGCATCCAGAAGTAGTACCAATATCCTTCACTGAAACTAATAAAATTGTAAAAATTCTAAAAAAACAGAAGTTCATGTGGGGTTCATGGGATTTCAAACAGAACTCTGAAAAGTTGTTCCAAATTGATAAATAATGTCCTTAGTGATATATGCAATGCATCGCTGGCAGGGTAATTTTTCCAGACAGGTTAAAATACACAATTATTAAAACACTTCGTGAGAAAGGTAACAAGACAGCCTTAAACAATTATCGTCCAACTTCCTTACTGACATAGTTTCCAAAATATTCGAGAAGTCAATGTACTCAAGAGGAGTCACACACTTATTTGGAAACAAATTACTTAGCATATCACAGTTTGAATTCCAGAAGGGTTGCTCCGTGCTGAGAATGCTGTTTATACATTCGCTCATCAAATGGCAAAAGCCTTAAATAATAGTACATCACCAGTTGGTACTTCCTATGATCCTTCCAAAGCGTTTGATTTTGCAGATCAACTCAAGCTTTATGGAAATGACAGCTTTACACACAGCTGGTTTGAATCATATTTAACAAATAGAAATCAAAAAGTTATTCTGAATAGTTCGGACAATGTCGGAAAGTTAGAAAATTTCAGTGACTTCGAAAAAAAATCAGGAAGGGAGTCCCCAGGGCTTAACTTTGGCTCCAGTCCTAGTCCTTTTATATGTGCATGGCATTTCACTTACCACTCAACATGCGAAATTGGTACTTTCTGCAAAAGATACTAGTGCTATAATAAATCTCGTTAGAGAGAAAACAGCAGAAAATTTGGTAAACGATATTTTCCAAAGAATGATTATTTACCTGAAAATGGACTTCGCCTCAATTTTGAAAAAAAACAACAAAAAAAACACGCAATATTCAGTTCTGTACAATAAATTGAGTCATACCAACAACTGATATAGCACATGAGCAGCAGTCAGTAAAGAGGGTAGAATGCTCCGAATATCTGGATGTTTATAATGATGAAAACTTGAACTGGAAGAAGCATACTACTGAGCTTCTCAAACACTTAAGCTCAGCCACTTCTGCTCTTCGTTCAGTTGCTAATTTTGGACAAAAACGTATCAACCTCCTGACATATTTTGCATATTTCTAATCAAAAATCTCGAGCGGAATAATTTTAATTTTCTGGTGTAACTCATCACTTAGAAAGAAAGTACTGATTACAAAAAATCGAGCAGTAAGAATGATATGTGGTGTTCAACCATGGGCGACATGTAACTGCCTCTTCAAGGAACTATGAATTTTGAAACACGCCGTCACAATACGAATACATCTATTCGTAATGAAATTCGTCATAGATAATCCATCACACTTTGAGAAGAACAGTAATGTACATACCTAGCACCCTAGAGGAAAAATGATCTTTGTTACCCATGGTTGAGCTTGTGAGTGGCTAAGAAAGGAGTTCAGTATGCAGCAACAAAAATTTTTGATCATTTGTCCTGTAATGTAAAATACCTGACAAGTAAAGAACCAAGTCTTAAATCTAATTTAAAATCATTTCTCCTGGACAATTACTTCTATTCCATTGATGAATTTCTACATAACAAATGGTACGCAGAAAAAAAATTAAGTGTAGTTGCATGAGTATGATGATGAGGTCCCATACTCCGAGGACGATGCAAGAGACCTGCACCACCCTACTAGGCAAGGTCCTAGCAGAGGTGGTTTGCCATTGCCTTCGTCGGACCGTAATGGGGATGAATGATAATGATGAAGACAGCACAACACTCAGTCATCTCGAGGCAGGAAAAATCCCTGACAGTGCCGGGAATCGAAATGGACGCCATGCGCGGGAAGCGAGAACGCTACCGCAAGACCTCGAGCTGAGGAAGTTGCATGAGCCAGACTAAAAGTAATAATGTGTTCATTAACGTTGAAACTAATCATGTATACATTTCCTTTAAACTGACTCGTTCCACATCAGTTCGACAAAAGAATTATGTAAATTAGCTATGGAACATGTAACTAACTAACCAACTAACTAAGGATGTAGACAAATAGACAAGTTATATGCTGTGGGAAGTATATGGAGGCCTATGCATAAATGATAGTAGATTTGTGATGGTAGATGGAAGTGTAGTCAAGAGCATTATAAAAGAGGAAAGTGCTTGGAGTGGCTCATCATAGCACTTCAGACAATAAGAAAAACTTTTAAATTTTATTAAACAGCGTCTGCATCAGAAGCGTCGAAGCAGAGAATTTTGTTAGAATAGGGGAACCAAGAGCTCATATCTGACTACTGTTCTCTAATATAAAACAATGGAAACCGAAATACATTTTAGTTTGCCGGCATATCACTGTCCAAAAACAACAATTTCACTGAAAACGTAACCCGAACTATTCTACTAGCTTCATGAAATCAACATCGTTGAAAACATAACCTGAAATATTTGGAGGAAATGAGCAGTAGTATATTTATTTGTCCTGTTGAAGCTTGGATACGGAAGCGCCAAAGAAACTGGTAGAGGCATACGTATTCAAATACAGAGATATATAAACAGGCAGGATATGGTGCTGCGTTCGGCAACGCCAATGTAAGACAAAAAGTGTCTGGTGCAGTTGTTAGACTGGTTACTGCTGCTACAATTTCGGGTTATCAAGATCTAAGTGGGTCTGAACTTGGCGTTATAGCCGGCGCACGAACGATGGGACACAACATCTGAAAGGTAGCGATGAAGTGGGGATTTTCCTCTACGACCATTTCATTAGTAAACCGTGAATATCAGGAATCCGGTAAAACATCAAATCTCTTACATTGTTACTGCCGGAGAAAGATCCTGTAAGGAGGAGACTCACAACGACTGAAGAGAATCGTTTAAAATGACACAAGTGCAACCCTTTTACAAATTACTGCAGATTTCAATTCTGCGCCATCAACAAGTGTCAGCGTGCGAACCATTCAACGAAACATCATCGATATGGGCTTTCGGAGCGGAAGGCCCACTCGTGTACCCTTGATGACTGCATGACACAAAGCCTTACGCCTCTCCTGGGCCCGTCAACATCGGCATAGGACATGTACGGGTGTGGAGACAATGTCATGAATCCATGGACCTTGCATGTCAATACGGGACTACTGAAGCCGACGGAGGCTCTGTAAGGGCGTGGGGTGTGTGCAGTTGGAGTGATATGTGACCCCTGATACGCCTAGATACGACACTTGAAAGGTAACACGTACATAAGCATCCTAATACTCTTCTGAGTTTAAACAGTTGCGCTGGGTACCAAACCCTCCAGACATGAACATCATTGAGCATATCTGGGATGCCTTGCAACATGCTGTTCATAAGAGATCTCCTCCCCCTCGTACTCTTACGGATTTATGGATAGCGTTGCAGGAGTCGTGTCTTTGGCTCTTCAGTTTATTTTCATGAAAAAACAGTAGAAAAAAGTGTCTTGTAATTTTTATTTACACGGATGGTTTGTGCTTAGGCAATAAAGAAGACATGAAGATTTCTAGATCGATAATATGTTTTACTGCCTCATCAGCCGCCAACATGACATCTACGAATCTCGTTCCGCATTTTCTGATGAGACCGATTTACGCTAAGCGGTTGGTTACCAGTCAGAGACTGTGGATGTCGTTTCACCATGGTAACTGAAGGAGTTTCAGCACCTTTCTATATTTAATTCGACATTATGTATGGTCAGCTAAATTTTACAAGAAGTAAAACGCAGAATAAACTTATCTATATTCAGTATTTATGAACATGGATATGCTTAATCTTTTAGGCTGGCGGAACGGATACATCCGTCAATCACCTGCTCATTCTCATTGGGTTCGACTGAAATTTCCGTCCGTGTATTCTGTGGGTTTTAGCTAATGGAAATGATGAGTGTCAAGTCAGTAGCAGTTGTAATGTTATTAGTTTATGGTTCCACCATTAGGTGGTACCTCCGCCAGTCAAAATACGATATACTAGGTCAGTTATAACGTATTTCGTTGTTTATTCTGGCAAGGACACAAATTACAGGAGTCTTTATCCTGAAGAGAAAATAACTTCTCGAAAGGCTTTGGAGATTGATCACGATTTTCTCTGTATGGTTAATTTTACTTACTTCGATAACTGGTACACTAGTCAAGATATGATTGACAAACTGCGTAAGAACACTGGCGTTATAGACACAATGTGGCAAAAAGAAAGTAGTTACCTGTCTACATCAAATATGAAAAACTGAAGAAGCGTCACCACATTACAGTGTACAGAAACAAGCAGATGTTGATAAGATGGAAAGATTAGAGGGATGTCGGAGCCATCAGCAGGTTTTATGACGATATATTTCAAAAAGTAAATTCAGATAATGGCACCGTGGAAAAGCTAAGTGTTTTCATCGAGTACAAGAAGAAGAATGTGGGATGTGTGCATAGTAGCGATACTCAGTTTCAGCCGGCCGCTGTGGACGAGTGATTCTAGGCGCTTCAGTCTGGAATCACGCCACCGCTACGGTCGCAGGTTCGAATCCTGCCTCGGGCCTGGATGTGTGTGATGTCCTTAGGTTAGTTAGGTTTAATTAGTTCTAAGTTCTAGGGGACTGATGACATCAGACGTTAAGTACCATAGTGCTCAGAGCCATTTCTCAGTTTCAAAGCTACCTAATGATCAGCAGCATTTTTCTGAAAAAAGTCATCGGATGATTGTTAGCCATTTATTGGCTATAGCAAAAATTAGCGCATATTTTCTGGAAAAAAACTTGACGGCAAAAAAGCAGACATAAATTGATCATGAGTCTCGGGGAACAGCTGCTCTGCAATCTCCACAACAGGAGTCGTCAACTGGACGCCTACATCGGACACCAAACGTGATTCGTCTTGCAGCAGGCATTATCCGTAATTTTTACGAATAAGGAGGTGTGTAGAAGTCTTGAAAAGAGACATGGCATCTTATTGGTGTTCAGAATGTTAGGTTCGATTCTTTGCAACAATATGTTTTACAATGTTTCTGAAAACTATTTCGAGCAGTTAATTCATGAGCTCACGCTAATAGTAAGCGGTTGTGAAAACACACTTCACCTCATAGCAACAAATAATTCTGAGCTAATAACGAGCCTCAAAACGGATACAGGGATTAGTGAACACAGAATTGTCGTAGCGAGGCTGCATATTGTAACCTCCAAATACTCCAAAAATAAACGAAAAATATACCTACTTAAAATAGCAGATAAATATTCACTTGACGTCTTTCGGAGACACAATCTCCACTCCTTCCAAATTAACAATGCAAGTGTAGACCAGATGTGGCTTGAATTGAAAGAAATAGTATCGACAGCAATTGAGAGATTTGTACCAAATAAATTAACAAACGGCGGAGCTGATCCCCTTTGGTACACATAACTGGCCAGAACACTTTTGCAGAAACAACGAAAAAAGTATGTCAAATTTAAATGAGCACAAAATCTCCAAGATTGGCAATCTTTTACAGGAGCTCGAAATTTAGCGCGGACTTCAATGCGAGATGCTTATAAGAGTTTCCACGACGAAACCTTACCTGGAAACCTGGCATAAAATCCAAAGAGATTCTTGTCGTATTTAAAGTATGCTAGCCGCAAGACACAGTCAATATCTTCTCTACACAATAGCAAGGGAAATCCTTTCGACGACAGTGCTGAGAAAGCAGAGTTACTAAACACAGCCTTCCGAAATGCCTTGACAAAAGAAGACGAAGTAAATATTCCAGAATTCAAATAGAGAACAGCTGCCAACATGGGTAACGTAGAAGTAAATATCCTCGGAGTAGTGAAACAACTTAAATCACTTAATAAAAGCAAGTCTTCTGGTCCAGACAGTAAATCAATTAGGTTCCTTTCAGAGTATGGTGACGCAATAGCTCCACATCTAACAATCATATACAACCACTCGCTCGACGAAAGATGCGTATCCAAAGATTGGAAAGTAGCACCGATCACACCAATATTCAAGAAAGGTAGAAGGAGTAATCCACTAAATTATAGGCCCGTATTATTAACGTAGATATGCAGCAGGATTTTGGAACATATATTGTATTCTAACACGATGAATTACCTCGAAGAGAACGATCTATTGGCACACAGTCAACAAGGATTTAAGAAACATTGATCTTGTGAAACACAACTAGCTCTTTGCACACACTAAGTGTTGATTGCTGGTGAAAAGGGATTACAAATTGATTCCGTGTCTTTAGATTTCCAAAAACCTTTTGATACAGTACCACACAAGCGACTTGTACTGAAATTGAGTGCTTATATGAATATCATCTCAGCTGTGTGACTGGATTCGTGATCTCCTGTCGGAGAGGACACAGTTCGTAGTAACTGACGAAAAGCTATCGAGTAAAACAGAAGAGATTTCTGGTGTCCATCAAGATAGTGTTATAGGTTCTCTACTGTTCCTTATCTGTATAAAGATTTAGGAGACATTCTGAGCAGTCGTCCTAAGTTGTTCGTAGATGATGCTGTCGTTTATCGTCTATTAAACCAATCAGAAGATCAAAACAAATTGCAAAACGATTTAGAAAAGATATCTGAAAGGTGTGAAAATTGACAGTTGATCCTAAATAATGAAAGGTGTGAGGTTATCCAGATGAGTGCTAAAAGGAATCCATTAAACTTCGGTTATTCGATAAACCAGTCTAATCTAAAGACCGTAAGTTCAACTAAATACCCAGGAATTACAATTACGCTCAACTTACATTGGAAAAAATACATAAAAATTGTTGCTGGGAAAGCAAACTAAAGACTACGTTCCATTGTAAGAATACTTTGGAAATGTAACAGATTTACTAAAGAGACTGTCTTCACTATGCTTGTATGTCCTCTTTTGGTATACTGCTGCGCGGTCTGGGGTCCTCACCAGATAGGGTTACCAAAGAACATAGAGAGAGTTCACCGAAGAGTAGCACGTTTTGTACTATCGCGAAATAGAGGAGATAGTGTCACGGATATCATACACAATCTGGGAAGGACACTATTAAAACAAAGGCGGACCCTTCTCACGAAATTTCAATCACCAACTTTCTCCTGCGAATGTAAAAATATTTTGTTGGCGCCGACCTACATAGCGAGAAACAGATGAAATCATAATAAAATAAGAGAAATCAGAGGTCGCACATTTTTTTCCGAGCGCTGTTTGAGAGTGAAATAATAGATAATTATTGTGAACCCTCTGTCAGGCACTTAGATCTGATTTGCAGAGTATCCATGTGGATGTAGGTGTAGATATCGCACTGAAAAGACTCGTGATTCTGTAAAAATAAAATTCCATTATCTTCCTTAATACGTTCCATTTGAACAAAATCTACTTCAGTTTTGGTCCGTAAACTAAATTCAACGAAGAAATATTTTAATGAGTCAGAAAGACACGTGGCTCCACTGCGCCGCCAATCGCTAGGGGGGATTAGACCTAAGGCAGAGGAGTGCGCACTCTTAGCAATAATGGGGATACTGAGTTGCCTAACTCGATTATTACTCCATTTGTTACTATCAAGATATCTATGAATTTTGTTCCATACTTTCTGATTAGGTTATGTCTTAAGGTTCCAGTGACCAACAGCAAGCAGCATGTTTATTGAACGAGCCTGAACACCTTGCTATGGTTAGTTAGACTTTGTCTGTGGGTAACTACATTCCACGAGAAAGATAAGAAATTTTCTGTCTTCTCAAGTTTCCGTAAGTCCAGGAAGCAGTTTCCTCTTTTAGGTTCAAATGGTTCAAAGGGCTCTGAGCACTATGGGACTAACTTCTGAGGTCATTAGCCCCCTAGATCTTAGAACTACTTAAACCTAACTAACTTAAGAACATCACACACATCCATGCCTGAGGCAGGATTCGAACCTCTTTCAGGAGTCAACATCCTGTCCCAGTATTCTCTGTATTATTGTAAATACGAACAAGTTTCATCTCAGTTATGTTCCTGAGGCTATGGCTAAAATGGAATGTAATACAAGGTTATTATAAGTGACTCTAGAGATTTCATAGATTCACTGTAGCTACATTAATTGACATATTGTCACAAAACTCACCACTCATATAGAAAACCTCAAAAAGTTTTGTACTGTTGCAGCCCTACTTCAGAATTGTGCCACGAGAGCGCAGCAATGAGCACTTAGGTAAGATGGCGACAGGCGCCGAGAAAGCCTATGTTGTGCTTGAAATGCATTCTCATCAGTCTGCCGTAACAGCGCAACGCCACTTCAGAACAAAAAAGGTTCGCCCACTCCATTCGATGATGGTATGCCCAGTTTAAAGCTTCAGGATGCGTTTACAATGGAAAATCAACGAGTTAACCTGCAGTTAAGAGAAGAAACGATTTACGCGTACAGACAAGTTTCTCACTTAGCCCACAGAAATCGACGAACAGAGCATGCAGAGAGCTGAATACACCACAACCGACTGTTTGGATGTTCTTAAGGAAGCTACTGAAGCTGTAGCCTTATGGTTTGCAATTGCTACAAGCCCTGACTCCCGATGACAAAGTCAGAGGCTTTGAATTTTCGCCACAATTGCAACAGTTTATGGAACAGGATAGATTTTGTGAGAAACTTACCTTCAGTGATCAAGGAACATTTTATGTGAATGGCACAGCGAAGAGGCTTGGTGCGCGAATCTGGGGGACAGAAAATTCCCATGCTATCATGCAGCACATTCGAGATTTGCCGAAAGTTAATATGCTATGTGCAGTCTTATAGTTTAAAGTTTACGGTCCCCATTTCTTCTGAAAAAAGACAGTTTCAGGACACTTGTATCTGGACATGCTGGAAAATTGGCTCATGCCACAACTGGACACCGACAGTATGGACTTTATCTACCAACAGGATAGTACTCCACCCCACTTCCATCATGACGTTCGTTAATTCTTAAACAGGAAATTGAGTAACTGACGGATCAGTCTTTATGGGGTTTGTGGTCAGCAATTCGTAATGGCCTCCATGCCCTCGCGACCAAACTCCAAGCGATTTTTTTGTGTAGAATTATGTGACAGATTCAGTGTTAACATCTGATCTTCCATCAAGCCTATCAGAAACAGTGCCCTCGAACGGTTTGAAAGAGACGTTCTGTGCCGAACGTGGGAAGAAATTGATTACCGATTAGTTATTTGCAAAATCAGTAGGGCAGCCCATATGAAGCACTTGTAATACGTCAAAAAATCTTTTTGAGTTGTTTGATGTGTGGGCAAAGCCCTGTGACAAAATGTCAACTAATATAGCTACAGGAAATCTGTGAAATTGCTGCAATAATTTATAATACCTTTATACGAGGGTTTTAACTTTAATAGTGGCAACTATTTATTTACAGCTGGTACAAAATAGATACGTGTTTCAAAGTTTTACTGACCTTCGAAGTAGTCACCAGCATTGTGTATAACCCGTTGCCAGCGATGTGTAAGTCGTAGGACACTCTCAGCAGGGCCAGCTGTGTTGACGGTCGAGCGGCGCGGTCTACTGCCCGGCGAATTTGTAGCAGTTCTGAAGCGAATGCCGTCAAGTGTTTCCTTCAGTTTCGAAATCGAATTGAACTTACTAGGGCTTAAGTCAGGGGAGTGCAGAATGTGGTATAGCACTTAGCATCCCCATCAGTGAAACAAATCAGCAACAGCTTGCACTGCACGTGCTTCAGCATTGTAATGGTCAGTTCCTTCACTTCTCTCTCTAAACTGGTCGTAGGTTGTGTTCCAAAAATGAACAGCCGTTAAGATATAGGGTGGTCAGAAACAACGTAAAAAGTTGGTAAGGATGTTGTAGTGGCGGTTGTGTTGAGAGTAACTCATCATCATCATTTATCATCATCATCATCATCATCATTTAAGACTGATTATGCCTTTCAGCGTTCAGTCCGGAGCATAGGCTCCCTTATAAAATTCCCCCATGATCCCCTATTCCGTGCTAACATTGGTGCCTCTTGTGATGTTAAGCCTATTACTTCAAAATCATTCTTAACCGAATCCAGGTATCTTCTCCTTGGTCTGCCCCGACTCCTCCTACCTTCTACTGCTGAACCCATGAGTCTCTTGGGTAATCTTGCTTCTCCCATGCGTGTAACATGACTCCACCATCTAAGCCTATTCGCCCTGACTGCTACATCTATAGAGTTCATTCCCAGTTTTTCTTTGATTTCCTCATTGTGGACACCCTCCTGCCATTGTTCCCACCTACTAGTACCTGCAATCATTCTAGCTACTTTCATATCCGTAACCTCAACCTTAGTAATAAGGTACCGTGAATCCACCCAGTTTTAACTCCCATACAACAAAGTTGGTCGAAAGATTCAACGGTGCACAGATAACTTAGTGTTGGTACTGACTTCCTTCTTGCAGAAGAGAGTAGATCGTAGCTGAGCACTCACTGCATTAGCTTTGCTACACCTCGCTTCCAGTTCTTTCACTATGTTTCCATCCTGTGAGAATATGTATCCTAAGTATTTGAAACTTTCCACCTGTTCTAACTTAGTTCCTCCTATTTGGCACTCAATCCCTTTATATCTCTTTCCCAATGACATTAATTTTGGAAATGCTAATCTTCATACCATAGTCCTTACATTTCTGATCTAGCTCTGAAATATTACTTTGCAAACTTTCAATCGAATCTGCCATCACAACTAAGTCATCCGCATATGCAAGACTGCTTATTTTGTGTTCACCTATCTTAACCTCACCAAGCCAGTCTATTGTTTTCAACATATGATCCATATATAATATGAACAACAGTGGAGACAGGTTGCAGCCTTGTCTTACCCCTGAAACTACTCTGAACCATGAACTCAATTTACCGTCAACTCTAACTGCTGCCTGACAATCCATATAAAGACCTTTAATTGCTTGCAAAAGTTTGCCTCCTGTTCCATAATCTCGTAGAACAGACAATAACTTCCTCCTAGGAACCCGGTAATATGCCTTTTGTAGATCTATAAAGCGTAGATACAATTCCCTGTTCCATTCATAACACTTCTCCATTATTTGCCGTAAGCTAAAGATCTGGTCCTGACAACCTCTAAGAGGCCTAAACCCACACTGATTTTCATCCAATTGGTCCTCAACTAATACTCGCACTTTCCTTTCAACAATACCTGAGAAGATTTTACCCACAACGCTGATTAAAGAGATACCTCTGTAGTTGTTACAATATTTTCTGTTTCCATGTTTAAAGATTGGTGTGATTACTGCTTTTGTCCAGTCTGATGGAACTTGTCCCGACTCCCAGGCCATTTCAATTATCCTGTGTAGCCGTTTAAGACCTGACATTCCACTGTATTTGATGAGTTCCGACTTAATTTCATCCACCCCAGCTGCTTTATTGCACTGCAATCGATTGGCCATTTTCACCACTTCCTCAAATGTGATCCTATTTCCATCCTCATTCCTATCCCATTGTACATAGAAATCTGAAACATTACTGATCGTATTTTCACCTACATTGAGCAACTCTTCAAAATATTCCCTCCATCTGCCCAAGGACTCCACAGGATTCACAAGCAGTTTTCCTGACCTGTCCAAAATTCTTGTCATTTCCTTCTTACCTCCCTTTCGAAGACTGCTAATTACACTCCAAAATGGTTTTCCAGCAGCTTGACCCAAAGTCTCCAACCTGTTTCTAAAGTCTTCCCAAGATTTCTTCTTGGATGCTGTGATTATCTGCTTGGCTTTGTATCTTTCTTCAACATAACTTTCTCTGTCTACCTGAGTTCTAGTATGTAGCCATTTTTGATACGCCATCTTTTTCCTTTTACAGGCTGCCTTGACTGTATCATTCCACCAAGCTGTTTGCTTCATCCTACCTTTACACACTACTGCTCCAAGGCATTCTTTGGCCACTTCTAGTATTGTGTCCCTGTACCTTGACCATTCCTTTTCCAATGACTGTAATTGACTACATTCAACTAACTGGTACCTTTCTGAGATCATTGTTATGTACTTGTGCCTGATTTCCTTATCCTGAAGTTTCTCCACTCTTATCCTCCTACATATGGACCTGACCTCCTGCACTTTCGGCCTCACAATCCCAATTTCGCTGCAGATTAAATAATGATCAGTGTCATCAAAGAATCCCCTGAATACACGTGTGTCCTTCACAACCTTCCTGAATTCCTGATCTGTTATTATATAGTCAATGACAGATCTTGTTCCCCTGCCTTCCCAAGCATACCGGTGAATGTTCTTATGTTTAAAAAAGGAGTTTGTGATTACTAATCCCATACTGGCACAGAAATCCAAGAGTTGTTTCCCGTTCCTGTTGGCCTCCATATCCTCTCCAAATTTACCCATAACCTTTTCATACCTTTCTGTTCGATTTCTAATCCTGGCATTAAAATCACCCATGAGCAGAACACTGTCCTTGTCCTTTACTCTAACAACTACATCACTGAGTACATCATAAAAACTACCTATCTTATCTTGATCTGTCCCATCACAATGCGAATATACTGACACAATCCTAATTTTCTTGCTAGACACTGTCAAATCTATCCACATCCGTCGTTCGTTTACATACCTTATTGAAACTACGCTGGGTTCCATTTCTTTCCTGATGCAAAGCCCTACACCCCATTGTGCTATTCCTGCTTTGACTCCTGACAGGCAGACCTTGTATACTCCCACTTCCTCTTCTTTCTCACCCCTTACCCGAATGTCACTAACGGCTAAAACATCCAGCCCCATCTTACTTGCAGCCTCTGCCAGCTCTACCTTCTTCCCAGAGTAACCCCCTTTGATATTAATAGCCCCCCATCTCATTACCATTTGTTTGCCGAGTCGTATCTTAGAAGTCCCTGATTTGTCAGTTAGAGGTGGGACTCCGTCACCTCCAAAGGTCCGAGGCATTTTCCTCTGATTGTTGCCAGCATCATATTTAAAGTACCAGGGAAGCAGGTTACTAGCCTTACTTGTCCAGAGTCCCATTGAGTTTTGCCCCTAACGGTTGAGGGACTAACCGGTGGATTTGGTAGTCTTTGCCGTATGAGCACAAAGGTGACCACGACTCAGAATATGTCCTAGATGCCCAGCCTTATTCCAGAGTAACTGGTATCCCGACTGTCGGGACCACTTACTTGGCCACTCCTACGTTGCCCATGGTTCATGAACTAGGACATGGCTACAGGAACCCACACCATGAACCACTGAGAATAACTGTTAGGAAAAAATTCGATATGTTGCAAAGTTTCCGAGCTATTTACCACAGAAGTCAGCCTGTCAGGTCGTCGCCGGCCGCTGTGACCGAGCGGTTCTAGCCATTTCAGTCCGGAACCGCACTGGTGCTACGGTCGCATTTGAACCATTTGTCAGGTCGTCGGTCGCGGAAATTCAAGCAGCCTGCCAGAGGCAGTGCCCCAGAGGTGTTCTTCGTTTGGTTTCGTCAAACTGAGCAAACGTAGCTTTCGCTCACATGGCTGAAATTTATTGCTTCCGAGAAAGACAGTTTTAACTGGTAATAAGCGTTTGAACAAGTGGTAACTCAAGGACCCTCAGATGACTGAGTATTGCCGCATATTAGCGCGTGCAAGTGCTTGAATTTGCGCGCAACCACCTTATTGGGTTACTTCAGTGCTAAACAACTCGGAAATGGCCCAACATACCTATTAAAAAAAAAAAAAAAACAGTTATTCATCAGTTGAAATTCCCTGCGATGCCCTCACAAGCTTTTCAGACTTTTTCTGATCACCCTGTAAATAGGAAACTGCCCTTTTAAGTGCTTCAAAATTTCGTTTTTCTTATGCACTTGTGCGATATTTCGAACAATTCCGAAGATGACTACACAGTAGTGATAAATCTGTATGGCATCTACGAAAGAAACTCGATATAAGGAACGTGCTGTAAATGAATTGTTGATTGTGGAAAAAAAATCTGGTGAACATCCATATACGTTTGTGTGCAGTATATGGTAATGATCAGTTGATAGGAGTTGTGTCCGACAGTGGCATCAGGAAGCGCAGAAACTGAGATTCATGATAGGTCATGTTCTGGACGTCCTATCACAGCCACTGATCCCGACATAGTGAATGGAGCGGATGCCATTATTCGTGCAGAACAGCGCATCACAACTCGAAACTTGCCTCTACACCTACCTCCTAGCATTGGAAGTGCGTGCGCATAGAATGAGACTCTTGGATATTTAAAGGTGTGCTGAAGATGAGTTGCACGAATCCTCACAACAGACTACGAGCTTAGCCATTTCATCTGAACTCTTGTGGCAGTTTTAATCCGATGGAGAGGTATTTTTGTCACGGATAGTTACAGGTGACGGAACCTGGGTGCATCACTTTGAGCCAGAAACATGAAGGCAATCACTGTAGTGATACTTCCCACAGTCACCAAAACAAGAGATCTTCAAGAAGCTCCTTCTTGTGGCAAAGTCTTTGGCCACTATCATAATCCTTATCACCTGTCACAAGGGTCGACAGTTCATTCAGATTCATATGTGAAGATTCTGAATAAACTCAAAACTTTTCCGACGTTTTCGGTGTGACAAAAATCTAAAAAAAAATTTGCTGCAGCTCCACAATATACACCCACACAGAGATCTCTGAACCTGGGAACACGTCGCTAAATCTCAGTGGACATCCTTGCCTTATCTACCCCATAGTCCAGACATGGCGTCCTCGGAATTCCACCTGTTTTGGCCACTGAATGATTCTATGCATGGTACACACTTTGAAGATTATGGGAACGTAATTCATATAGTGGAAACATGACCACGCACTAAGGATAAGTGCTTTTAACAACAGGAAGTATATAGTCCTCTACAACGCTGGCCACAAAATGTGATGGAGACTATATAAAAAAATAGTACAAGTCAAAGTAATGTTGGCTGATGTTGTCACCAAATTCTAATTTTTACGAATAAATACGCTGTGAGAAAAAATTATGAGGGATTACTTATTGAACGATCCCCGTACGACCCATTCTTGAGTGCTGCCCATCTACATCTACATATATACCACGTAAGCCTAGGGTAGCACGTTCCATTACCAGTTATTTCCTTGCCTGTTCCACTCGCAAGCAAATAGAGCGAGGGAAACCGAATGTCTATCTGACTCCGTAAGATCCGTTGTTTCTCTTATCTTCGTGGTCCTTATGCGAAATGTACATTGGCGGCAGTAGAACTGCTTTTGTAGTCAGCTTCATATGCCGGTTCTCTAAATTTTTTCACTAGTGTTCCTCGAGAAAGAACGCCGCCTTTCCTCCAGGGAGTCCCAGTTGAGTACCGTAGCATTTCCTTAATACCGAGGTGTTGTTCGAACCTACCGGTAACAAATCTAGCAGCCTGCCTCTGAATTGCTTCAATCTCTTCCTTTAATCCGACCTCGAGCGGATCTCAAACACTCCAGCAGTACTAAAAGTTGGGTCGCAGTAGTGTCCTTTATACGGTCCCCTTTGCAGATGATACACACTTCCCTAAAATTTTCCCAATAAACCGGTGTCGACAATTCACCTTCCCTACTACAGTCCTTACGTGTTCATTCCATTCCATATCGCTTTGTAACGTTACCCCTAGATATTTTATTGATGTGACTGTCAATCCTCACGCTACTAATGCTGCAGTCGAACATTAGAGGTTTGTTTTTCCTACTCATCTGGACTAGCTTACATTATTCTACATTTAGAGCTAACTACCATTCTCACACCAACTACAAAATTTGTATAAGCCATCTTCAACAACGACACCTTCCCGTGCACCGTCGTAACATCAGCGAACAGCCGCAGACTGCTGTCCGCCACATCATTTACCTATATATAAAATGTTAAAGGTCCTATCATACTTCTGTGAGGCATTCCTGACGATATTTTGGCCTCAGATGAACAATCACCTTCGAGATCCACGTACTGGGTACTGTTACGTACGATAAATCTGGATTAGTTTAAGAAATAGATGAAACCCAGCGAAGAGCAGCTCGTTTCGTGATGGGTTCCTTTGATGAACGCTCATCAAACTCCAGTCGTAGAGATATGTTGAGTAAGGTGGAGAGCGTTAGTGTTCAAATTCCTACAGCAGAACCAAGCAACGTATCACTTCCTCCTGTAAAAATATCACGAGATGACATCGACGAGAAAATCAGAAAAATTAGAACTAGTGCGTTGGTGCCATGCATTACCCTCAAATGGAAGAGGAAAGGAGGGAAATGATAGCTGTAAGATGAGTTGCGGATTGCAGGTGTAAATACAGATATAGACTTAATTTCTCCAATCTTGTTACGCATCGTGTTATTGAACACGTTTCCGACTATTCTTGGTTATGCATTTTTCAACCACTCCTTATTACGATATCGTGAGCCCGAGTAGAGAACTCCAGACACTGAAGTACGGCAAAGAAAACTATTTCCCCACTCCCTCTTTTCACACAAAATGATCGATTCGCGTCGTGGAAACATTGTCCAGTTCTGTTTCGCTTATATGTCGCTCAGTAACGCTCCTAGCTCAGTGGCAGACCTGTTCTTGCTAATGCTTATGTTTCCGCAGAGCGCAACCTCGTGTTGCACCCTGGGTCTTCGTTCTCAACTCGACGGAAAAAGGAGAAAGATTATAATTCTGTATTGTTATGTGTAGCAGCAGCAGCAGCAGCGGCGGCGGCGGTTTGATGAAACAGATTTTATTAAGGCGGCCTAATTAGTTTAGCTGCAGCACGGCGATTTCGCGGCCCCACGGCTCCTCCCGCCGCCCTGAAACACAAGAATACAAATTGCCTCAATTCAATTACTTTTTTATCGTGACGTTGTTAATGAACACGACGAAATGGTTGCAATATTCTTAAAGATTTAATTAGGTTCCGGAATAAGTGCGTTAAATCTCCCCTCTCTCTCATCGAAATCTGGTACGTTTGCGCTCGATATACAGGGTGACATAGTTTTTCCTTGGCGTAGCTTTACATTTACATTTACAGTTTTGCCGGGACAAAAGATTAGGAATTCGGAAGGTGTATTCCATGATGTCGCCAAACTAATAATAATGACGGACTTGATTCGGATAAAACTAATACAGTGTTTCTATTTACAAATAAATTACGAGATATGTTACTAACATGACAAGGATTGCATGAAAAGTGAGTGGTATCACATTTCCGAGGAGCATAATACTTTCCTGGGCAACAAAAATTATGCCAATGCGTATATGCAAGTTCTGCTGAATTACGAGGGTAAGACAAAATTTTAATTGTTTTTGTGGTCTTCAGCCAGGAGACTGTTTTGATGTAGCTTTCCTTGTTACTCTTTTCTGTACAAGCTTATTTCTGAATAAATACTGCAGCGTACATCCTTATCTCTTGGTCTCCACCTACGATTTTTACCCCTCACACTTGCCTCCAGTACTAAATTGGTGACACCTTGATGGCTCAGAGTGTGTCCTATCAACGGATCCCTTTAGTGAAGCTGTGCCACAAATTTCTTGCCTCCCCAATTCCTCTCAGTACCTCCTCATTAGTTACGTGATCTGTCCATCTAATCTTCAGCATTCTTCTGTAGCACCACATTTACAAAGCCCGTGTTCTCTTCTGGTCTAAACTCTTCATCGTCCATTTTTCACTTCCATACATGGCTACACTCTAGACAAATAACTTCTCAGCACATAAATCTACATTCGACGTTCACACATTTCTCTTCTTTAGAAACATTTTTATTGCCAATGTTGGCTTACAGTTTATATCCTCTCTATTTCAGACATCATCAGTTATTTTGCTCCCTAAACAGCAAAACTCTTATGCTACTTTTAGTATCTCGTTTATTAATCTAATTTCGTCAGCGTCGCCTGATTTAATCCGATTGCATTCCATTATCCTTGTTTTGTTCTTATTTATGTTCATCTTACATCCTCCTATCAAGACGCTGTACGTTCCATTCACCTGCTCTTCCAAGTCCTTTGCTGTCTCTGACATATTAAAATATAATCGACAAAACCTCAAAGTTTTAATTACTTCTCCCAGAACGTTAATTCCTACTCTACATTTTTTTCTTTGGTTCAGTGCATACATTCAATTACGGCAGGGATAGTGTACAGTCCTGTCTCACTCCCCTCTCCCTTCATGCCACTCGACTCGTATGAGTACCGTCTCGTTTCTGTACAAGTCGCAAATATACTTTCGTTCTCTGTTCTCGTTCTCCCGCTATCTTCGTAATTTCTAATAGATTCTTCCAGCTTTCGTTCCAAGTTTAGAAGTGCTATAAACGTAAGTTTCCTTTTCCTTAACTTCTCACCTGAGAGATGTTGTAGGGTTAGTATCGCCTGGTGCGTTCTTTATTTCTCCGAATCCATAATTTTTTCTTTGTTTCCAGGTATATTTCTACGGTCATGGCACACATTTAAATCCCTGCGCCGCGGTACTACAGCACGCCGCTAAAGGGGCAGAAACCAAATGGCGTAACATCCTGACAGCTCAGTAATTGTTCCACCTCGGAGATCATTCTCGAAATGCCTGGAACGCAATAATTTCCTCATCCGAAGAAAGTGGAAAACGTGACTGGGTGCTGTGTTTCATGCATACAGACGGCGAGGTGAAATTCGTTAGCAGCATGTGTGACGGTCACCTCTGGAGAACGAGTTGTGCTGTTGTCAAACAGACACACGCCAGTTCAAAAACTTACTCACCGTTACTTTTTTTTCGGTTGTGGCCGGGTCTTTGTAGTTTTCGCCGGTGGTGAACCCACATGTTACCCTTTCTTACTTTGCTCCTTTATCTCTAGGTCATGTCGATAGACGCAGCACTCGTCTGTCACGAGTAGGCGGGTAGAGAAGTCATACGGACTGCCTCGACACAACTACAACATATCGGCTGCTGCACTGAATACCCGGGAACTTTGAATGGATGTAACCACTCACGGAACAGAGTGGGCACCATCATTTTGCATGTTCAGAATGTCATCCAATACGATGATAAGATATACCTGCTTGATTTTTCACATTTTCGATTATTGCCGCACTTGTGATATGCCGCTCATCAAGCACCAGGCCCTCCACCTCACATGTGATCCCTAATTCTTCACCGAGCGGCGATTCGCCACTTCGTTCTGCGGCTCCCAGACCTATGTGAGCACACTGAAAGTGTCTTCGTCACATCACCAATATGCCGTAAGATGATGCGTGATGCCATAACTTCCACCGACCCAACATAGACTGTTGCAGCGTTCTTGCCCGCCGTACACGTTCCAGTAACTTTAACGTGGCCTCCACCTATGTTCGACGTCAAAGTGCAGCAACCACTCACAGACGGCAGGTGGCAGCACAAGCTGTGGAGGGTCTATAAAGCGTGCCCAGGGGACGAGGACAACTGTGCAGTAGTTATCGTAATGCGGAAACGGAGCGATTTACGTGAGACTGAAAGGGCACGTTCATTAGCTCTCTGGCCAGGGATGGAAGCATCTCCAAAATGGATAAGTTTGTAAACTGTTTGCGCGCCGCCGTAGTTAAGGTACACCGTACTTGGCAAAACGGCGCTATCTCAAACTGACGCCACGGAAATTTTGGACCATCACGGCTGGTGAACGACAGCAGCGGAGATGTGTACGGGCAAAAATACGTGCAACTGGTCACCTGGACGAATCGAGGGACAGATGGCTGCTGGCGTGCACAGTGCGAAACTTCTGAAAGCAAAAACCCTGCGACAATCGTCGGAAGGCTCCAGGCCGCAGAGCATTCCCTGGGTGATCTCGTCGTTCTGGAAGGCTCGACCGCGCAACTGTCCTTAGCGACCGTGTCCACCGCTACGTACAGTTTGTTTTTCCTCGTCACATTGACATCTACCAGAAGGTCAGTGCAATGTGTCACACAGCTGGCAGTGTACGTGCGTGGTACGAAGACCACCAGAATGATTTTACCGTACTCCCCTGGCCACCAAACCCACAGGATTTGAACCCAATCGAGAATCTGTGGAACCACCTAGATCGGGCTGTTCGCTCCATGGATCCTCAACCGAGAAACGTAGCACAGCGAAACACGATAATAGAGTCTGCGCGACTCTAACGCCCCTCTCGGTACCTTCCAGAGCCGCTGTGCCTCTCTTCCTGCATGTCTCGCAGCAGCTCGCGATTTTGACAGGTCGTCTCATTAATCTTAGTGGAAAGAGTTTAAGGAACACTATTTATCGTACGATGTCCGCCACTGGTAGCAGAGTGGTCAGCGTGACGGAATGTCATTCCTAAGGGCCCGGGTTCGATTCCTGGCTGGGTCGGAGACTTTCTCAGCTCAGGGACCGGGTGTTGTGTTGTCGTTATCATCATCATTTCATCCCCATCGACACTCAAGTCGCCGAACTGGCGTCAACTCGAAAGACTTGCACCAGGCGAACGGTCTACCCGACTGGAGGTCCTAGCCACACGGCATTTACGTTTATTTATCGTACTATAGTCCGCTGTGACAGTAAAGGCCTTGGGACTACAGCTCAAAGGCATGGAAAATGGAAGGGGATATAAGATGAACATTAACAAAAGAAAGACAAGGATAATAAAATGTAGTCTAATAAAATCAAGGGATGCTGTGGGAATTAGATTTGGAAGTGAGACACTAAATCTGATATATGAGTTATGGTACTTTATCAGTAAAATAAATTACACTGTAGCGCTAAAGAAATTGGTATAGGCATGCGTATTCAAGTATAAGGCAACAAGTACGTGGAGCAGATGTTAGATTGGCTATTGCTGCTACAACGGCAGGTTATCAAGATTTAAGTGAGTCTGAACGTGGTGTTATAGTCGGCACACGAGCGGTGGAACACAGCATCTCTGAGGTAGCGATGAAGTGGGGAGCGCAGTCCGGAACCGTGCGACTGCTACGGTCGCAGGTTCGAATCCTGCCTCGGGCATGGATGTGTGTGATGTCCTTAGGTTAGTTAGGTTTAAGTAGTTCTAAGTTCTAGGGGACTGTTCACCACAGCAGTTGAGTCCCATAGTGCTCAGAGCCATTTGAACCATTTTTTGAAGTGGGGATTTTCCCGGACGACCATAGCGCGAGTGTACCGTGAATATTAGGATTCCGGTAAATCATCAAATCTGCGACATCGCTGAGGTCGGAAAAAAATCCTGCAAGAACGAGACCAACGGCGAGTGAAGATAAACATTCAACGTGACAGAAGAGCAACACTTCCGCAGATTGCTGCAGATTTCAATGCTGGGACATCACATGTGTCAGCGTGCGAACCATTCAACGAAACATCACCGATATGGACTTTCGGAGGCGAAGGCCCACTCCTGAACTCTAGATGACTGCACGACACAAAGCTTTATGCCTCTCCTGGGCCAGTCAACACCGATATTGGACTGTTGATGACTAGAAACATGTTGCCTGGTTGAACGAGTCTAGTTTCAAATCGTATCGAGGGGATGGACGTGTACAGGTATGGAGACAACCTCGTGAATCCATGGAGCTTGCATGTGAGGAGGGGACTGTTCAAACTGGCGGAGGCTCTGTAGTGGTGAGGGGTGTGTGCAGTAGAAATGGTATTGGACCCCTCATAAATCTAGATATGACTCTGACAGGTGACAAGTATGTAAGCATCCTGTCTCATCACGTGCATCCATTCATGTCCATTGTGCGTGCTGACGTTATAGCAGGATTTTGCTATACCCCACACGTCCAGAATGGCTACAGAGTGGCTCCAGGAACACTCTTGTTAGTTTCACCACTTCCGCTGCCCACCAAACTCCCCAGACATGAACATTATGGCGCATATCTGGGATGCCTTGCAACGTGCTGTTCAGAAGAGATCTCAGTCCCGTCGTACTCTTTGCGGATTTATGGAGGGCCCTGCAGGATTCATGGTTTCAGATCCCTTCAGCACTACCTGAGACATTAGTCGAGTCCATGCCACGTTGTGTTTCGCCACTTCTGTATGCTCGTGGGGGCCCTACACGACATTTGGCAGGTGTACCGGTTT
Source organism: Schistocerca gregaria (assembly GCF_023897955.1). Taxonomy (NCBI): domain Eukaryota; kingdom Metazoa; phylum Arthropoda; class Insecta; order Orthoptera; family Acrididae; genus Schistocerca; species Schistocerca gregaria. Next base: position 861,230,172 of record NC_064931.1, on the reverse strand, counting down.
CTTTGGCTCTTCAGTGTATGATGGCCGAAGTAGAGAGGATATAAAATGTGGAGTGGCAATGGCCAGAAGAGAATTTCTGAAGAATACGGATTAGAATCGTGAAGGTTAGACAGGTAGATCGCGCAACTTTAGGTGGAGGTATTGAAGAGAAATGGATGGAAAAGAAATTTGTGCCAAAGATTAATTAGAAGAAGGAATTTGTTGATATGACACATTCTGAATCATCAAGGAATCGTCAATATAGTAACGGTGGGAAGTGTGGCGAGCAAAAATTGCAGAGGGAGACCAAGAGACGAATAAAATAAGCACATTAAAACAGATGAGATTGTTGCAGTGATTCGGAGATGAAGTGGCTTGCACTGGATATAGCAACATGAGGAGCTGCATCAAATCAGTTTCCAGACTGAAGACCACAACAACAGCAACTACAAACAACTCGCCACTGTATAAGTGGGCTCCACCATATTGTTTTGGCGCATCTGGCGATGTGCTACGGTACTGACCCTACAGCCTTGCATCTGACAATGAACAAAATATTCACTGCCGACAAAAAAGTGGAGCAACCAGAAGGAGAGAAGAGAAGAAAACATAACGGGCCTAGAGGGTACATGACTTACTGAGGTGGATACAAAACCGAGACAAACTTGCGAAGCACTTGGCAGTGTGGGCCAACCCGTCAGTATGACGATGCACCCCCTCTTGCGTGGATAATCGCACTGATTCGGTTGGGAAGGGTGTCCTACAGCCATTGTATCCTCTCCTGCGGCAAACTGATTCACAACTGTTGTAACTGGTCCTGTATATCCTATGAGGAACAGTTAAATGAAAACCGAACACACCCCACAATGAGACGATGGAATGCTTCCATTTAAAAGTAATCACCACATGCGTTAAGACATTCATCCCACTGGGTGCCCGATCAATCCCTGTTTTGTGGAATGCGGTCGGCCGCTGACGGTTCCACAACCGCACATTCTTTTGCGCTTCCTCGTCTGACTAAAACCTACATACATTTATATGTTTCTTCACGTGATCAAAGACGTGAAAATTACACGGTGGGAGGTCCGGACTATGTTACAGTGCTTCCGAAACAAACAACTGAAGCGTAACGTCCGTCAGCATTGCAGCCCGGGGGGGGGGGGGGGGGGGGGGGAATTATCGTGCAACAGGATGATTCCATCCGACAGCCTTCCTGGGCGTTTTCACTTTACGGTGCGTTGCAGTTTCTGCAAAGTTTTTTCATAGCGCTGCATATTGATTATGGTTCCATGCTCAAGTAACTCAACGAGCAGTGGGCCCGTGCAATCGAAGAAAAAGGACATCACACCGTTACGTGACGCCACCATTTCCAAGCAGAGGGCAAACGATAAAGCCCGCAGTGGAAACATTTCACATCTTCCCTCACAAAGAAATCCAAAGCTGGTTCACTTTTTCTTTCGACTGCAGGGGTCTTCCGCGCGTCGGGTTCCTCGAGCATGGGCTTCGAACTATAACCAACATGCAGCGCTGTGAAGAAACAGCGATGCTCAGAAAAACTATCGGGCGGAGTACACCTGTTGCACGATAATACCCTCCACCACACTTCCAATCAGACGAATGCTGCAGTTGAGCGATTTGATTGAGAAACACTGCAAATTCGTACAGTCTGGACCTTTCACCGTGCCATTTTCGCATCATTTGGTGACCTGAAGACAGAAATTGCGTTGACATCGATTTGAGTCGGACAAGAAAATATAATAGTGTGTGCCGTTGTGGATCCGTAGATGGGCGATCGCATTCTACGAAACAGGAATTGATCGCCTCGTCTCCCAATGGAATGAACGTCTGAACGCGTGAGTTGATTACTTTTGAGTTTCGTTTTGAGTCCTCCTTATAGAGATTGTTACAAAAAGGTACGGCCAAACTTTCAGGAAACATTCCTCACACACAAATAAAGAAAAGATGTTGTGTGGACATGTGTCCGGAAACGCTTAATTTCCATGTTAGAGCTCATTTTAGTTTCGTCAGTATGTGCTGTACTTCCTCGATTCACCGCCAGTTGGCCCAACTGAATGAAGGTAATGTTCACTTTTACTAGAACATGTGCCTTTACAAGTACGACACAACATGTGGTTCATGCACGATGGAGCTCCTGCACATTTCAGTCGAAGTGTTCGTACGCTTCTCAACAACAAATTCAGTGACCGATGGATTGGTAGAGGCGGACCAATTCCATGGCCTCCACGCTCTCCTGACCTCAACCCTCTTGACGTTCATTTATGGGGGCATTTGAAAGCTCTTGTCTACGCAACCCCGGTACCAAATGTAGATACTCTTCGTGCTCGTATCGTGGACGGCTGTGATACAATACGCCATTCTCCAGGGCTGCATCAGCTCATCAGGGATTCCATGTGACGGAGGGTGGATGCATATATCCTCGCTAACGGAGGACATTTTGAACATTTCCTGTAACAAAGTGTTTGAAGTCACGCTGGTACGTTCTGTTGCTGTGTGTTTCCATTCCATGATTAATGTGATTTGAAGAGAAGTAATAAAATGAGCTGTAACATGGAAAGTTAATGTTTCCGGACACATGTCCACATAACATATTTTCTTTCTTTGTGTGTGAGGAATGTTTCCTGATAGTTTGGCCGTACCTTTTTGTAACACCCTGTAGATACTGGCACTGGGACGAAGCTGACATCCGAGGTGATCCCACTTATGTCGTATTGAGGCAGATATAGGGATCTTACCGGCCACGTGAGTACCTCAGCAACACGTTTCGAGTTCATAGATACTCGTGCATTGCCTTATTGAGAATCGGCCGGGGTGGCCGTGCGGTTCTAGGCGCTTCAGTCTGGAACCGCGCGACCGCTACGGTCGCAGGTTCGAAACCTGCCTCGAGCATGGATGTGTGTGATGTCCTTAGGTTAGTTAGGTTTAAGTAGTTCTAAGTTCTCGGGGACTGATGACCTCAGAAGTTAAGTCCCATAGTGCTCAGAGCTATGTGAACCAGTAAAAAAGGCTCAGTTGTTCAGACAATAATATGAAATCCAATTTAAAAAATAAGTAACTGCAAAGGAAAAAGTGATTGCTTTTTTTAAAATATCTTTGATGACGTTATGCTGAGGTCTCTGAAAGTCATTGTTCACGTAACAAAGTGCAGTACCAACATACAGTTTAATTCCATATTTTCAAATCATTACTCTATTGCCTTTTTCAAAACTTAAGGCCAAACATAACGTAAGAGTGACTTCTTAGTTTTCTTTATCATTGCATACTCACTTAAAATAGGTGTCAAAAGAAAAAAAAGAAAAAAAACAAAAAAACAAAAAACAAAAAACGTGGCAAACTTTAGTTCCCATGTCAGTGTTTAATAATACATGTTTTACTTTCCCATCATCTTGTACAGGATTTTGGATGTAAATTGCCCTACTGGGCTGGCGACCGTAATTTACTTCCTTCTCGTTCATTAGTGTAACGTTTGGATTCATGATCAGTGCTACCTTTTCTGTCTAGTGTTGTTCGTGAGTGAATGCACAAAATAACTTTCATTTTCCAAATTATAGCTATTTTAGGTTTAGTTACTTTTATTTTGAATAGACTTTCCATCAGAAGAGTGGGTTGTACACTGTACTCCTAGTTACCGGTATCACTTCTTCGGGAAAGATAGCCTTATACAATTAGAAAAAATCCATTAGTCATGCGCGCGATCCACGGTCATATTTTGTATTGCAGGCAGGATACGCCAATTAGTAAGAGGGAGGTTACACATTGTCTCACAGATGCTGCTTTAAGACAGGGTGCACTGTCATGCTGATACGGACAGTGAACTGTTCCTCTACTGTACGCAATACACAATGCTATAAAATGTGTCCTTAACCTTCTGCTTTCAGCGTTTTCTTATGCGTGATAAGGCACCACAAGCCGCTATCTGTGGTTACTGTGAAACAACCTCCTCCATGCTCCACTGTTGGTACTACAAACGCTAGCTGTTAAGGATCTCCAGACATTCACTAGATCCAAACCCTTCCACCGGATTGCCGCAGGTTACAGTGACTCATCACTCAAAATTACTCCTTTTCCGTCATTCAATGTCGAGTGGCGTCACTCTTTATATCATTTCAAATGTCGCCTGGTACTGACAAAGCGTGACCATGCATGACTTATAAAGAGTTGTTTGTCCATTTACCAGATTATTTTTAACTCTCTACTGCTGGCAGCACTCTAGAATTCAGACGGATTCCTTTCGTTAATTTCGTGTGATTTTTGACGACCACTCTCCGCAGTGCCTGTCGGTCCTTGCCTATCAGTATATGAGGTCTGCATAGTCTTGGTTTGGCTGGAATTGTTCCTTCGCCTTTCTACGCCACCAGCATTCACTTGGGTTCCTTTAGAAGAGTATAAATGTCCCTGCTGGACCTCTTACTGTGGGTACATCTAGTACCTAGTCCCCGTTCGAATAGGAAAATAGGAATGCGGGTAAGCTACTACAAACAGCATAGTGAACGCATTATTGTGGCCAAAATAGATATGAAGCCCACGCCTACCATAGTAGTACAAGTTTATATGCCAACTAGCTCTGCAGATGACGCTGAAATTGAAGAAATGTATGATGAAATAAAAGAAATTATTCAGACAGTGAATGGAGACGAAAATTTAATAGTCATGGGTGACTGGAATTCGGTAGCAGGAAAAGGAAGGGACGGAAACGTAGTAGGTGAATATGGATTAGGGCTAAGAAATGAAAGAGGGAGCCACCTGGTAGAATTTTGCACAGAGCACAACTTAATCATAGCTAACACTTGGTTCAAGAATCATAAAAAAAGGTTGTATACATGGAAGAAGCCTGGAGATACTGGCAGGTTTCAGATAGATTATATAATGGTAAGACAGAGATTTAGGAACCTGGTTTTAAATTGTAAGACATTTCCAGGAGCAGATGTGGTCTCTGACCACACTCACTTGATTATGAACTGTAGATTAAAACTGAAGAAACTGCAAAAAGGTGGGAATTTAAGGAGATGGGACCTGGATAAACTGACTAAACCAGAGGTTGTACAGAATTTCAGGGAGAGCATAAGGGAACAATTGACAGGAATGGGGAAAGAAATACAGTAGAAGAAGAATGGGTAGCTTTGAGAGATGAAGTAGTGAAGGCAGCAGAGAATCAAGAAGGTAAAAAGACGAGGGCTAGTAGAAATCCTTGGGTAAGAGGAGAAATATTGAATTTAATTGACGAAAGGAGAAAATATAAAAATATAGTAAATGAAGCAGGTAAACGTCTCAAAAATGAGATCGACAGGAAGTGCAAAATGGCTAAGCAGGGATGGGTAGAGGACAAATGTAAAGATGTAGAGGCTTATCTCATTCGGGGTATGATAGATACGGCCTACAGGAAAATTAAAGATACCTTTGTAGAAAAGAGAACAACTTGCATGAATATCAAGAGTTCAGATGGAAACCCAGTTCTAAGCAAACAAGGGAAAGCAGAAAGGTTTAAGGAGTATACAGAGAGTCTACACAAGGGCGACGTACTTGAGGACAATATTATGGAAATGGAAGAGGATGTAGATGAAGATAAAATGGAAGATACGATACTGCGTGAAGAGTTTGACAGAGCACTGAAAGATCTCAGTCGAAACAAGGCCCTTAGAGTAGACAAAATTCCATTAGAACTACTGATGGCCTTGTGAGAGCCAGTCCTGAGAAAACTCTACCATTTGCTGAGCAAGATGTACGAGACAGGCGAAATACCCTCAGACTTCAAGAAGAATATAATCATTCCAATCCCAAAGAAATCAGGTGCTGACAGATGTGAAAATTACCGAACTATCAGTTTAATAAGTCAGCGATGCAAAATACTAACGCGAATTCTTTACAGACGAATGGAAAAACTGGTAGAAGCCGACCTTGGGGAAGATCAGTTTGGATTCCGTAGAAATATAGGAACACGTGAGGCAATACTGACCCTACGACTTATCTTAGAATCTAGATTAAGGAAAGGCAAACCTACGTTCCTATCATTTGTAGACTTAGAGAAAGCTTTTGACAATGTTTACTTTAATACTCCCTTTCAAATTTTGAAGGTGGCAGCGGTAAAATACAGGGAGGCTATTTACAATTTGTACAGAAACCAGATGGCACTTACAAGAGTCGAGGGACATGAAAGAGAAGCAGTGATTGGGAATGGAGTTAGACAGGGTTGTAGCCTCTCCCCAATGTTATTGAATCTGTATATTGAGCAAGCAGTGAACGAAACAAAAGAAAATTCGGAGTAGGTATTAAAATCCATGGAGAAGAAATAAAAACTTTGAGGTTCACCGACGAAATTGTAATTCTGTCAGAGACAGCAAAGGACTTGGAAGAGCAGTTGAACGGAATGGATACTGTCTTGAAAGGAGGATATAAGATGAACATCAACAAAAGCAAAACGAGGATAATGGAATGTAGTCGAATTAAGTCGGGTGATGCTGAGGGAATTAGATTAGGAAATGAGACACTTAAAGTAGTAAAGGAGTTTTGCTATTTGGGGAGCAAAATAACTGATGATGGTCGAAGTAGAGAGGATATAAAATGTAGAATGGCAATGGCAAGGAAAGCGTTTGTGAGGAAGAGAAATTTGTTAACATCGAGTATAGATTTATGTGTCAGGAAGTCGTTTCTGAAAGTATTTGTATAGAGTGTAGCCATGTATGGAAGTGAAACATGGACGATAACTAGTTTGGACAAGAAGAGAATAGAAGCTTTCGAAATGTGGTTCTACAGAAGAATGCTGAAGATTAGATGGGTAGATCATGTAACTAATGAGGAGGTATTGAATAGGATTAGGGAGAAGAGGAGTTTGTGGCACTACTTGACTAGAAGAAGGGATCGGTTGGTAGGTCATGTTCTGAGGCATCAAGGGATCACCAATTTAGTATTGGAGGGAAGCGTGGAGGGTAAAAATCGTAGAGGGAGACCAAGAGATGAATACACTAAACAGATTCAGAAGGATGTAGGTTGCAGTAGGTTCTGGGAGATGAAGAAGCTTGCACGGGATAGAGTAGCATGGAGAGCTGCATCAGACCAGTCTCAGGACTGAAGACCACAACAACAACAACATCGTAATGGGAAGGTGAATATCACACCTGACTTACCTCGGCAGTAATGAGCAGATTTGCCTGTATGTATATAATGCAAATGGGATGACACTCAATTGACGGTATTAACACACTGCTCCTATATAGTGCATGTCTATGAGCAGAAGGTGAAACAAGCAGCGAGAGGTATCGTTTTGTGTGGAAGCAGGCCCGGGCAGAAGCAGAGGAGGACCAAGGGGGCACCACTAAAAGCTCTGAGGGGGTCCTGCAGCAGGGGTCAGCGACCGGACAGTTGACGCATGCAGGAGAGCAAGTAACGAGACGCCAGAAGTAGCACAGAAAGAAACTTTAGAAAACTGCATTTGGAATTACAAATGGATACAAACAAATTCAGTGACGCAGTTGATCACGTGAACAGCGAGAGGTACACATGTGATGTACACGTGTAACTTCTAGGCATCTGGAGCGGGCACAAAAACGTCCAATTAGCGGAAACGAACTAGGAAGGAGTAAAATGCGTGGGTTTTGATGCTGTTTGATGGTAGAGCCCTTGCGATTGGCTGAGAGAGTTTCCACAAAAATAAGAGGAACGCTCCTATTGGTCGAAAAAAGCCGTGACGTAGAGAACGAAAGAAACCAGGTGTGTAAGTTCGGCTATGATAAAGACAAGAGCGAAACTTGTAGGGTCTGTTCTCTGAACTGGCGTCAAGGGCAGAACGGAACACACAACGCTGTACACAACGCAGAGGAGAAATTTGAGTGAACACTGCACTGTGGCTGACATTCAGCTAGATATCAGCTGTAGCGTCGTTGAGCTCCAACTGTGAAGAAACGAACCACCCAGTTAGTTAATTGTTCTTGTGAGGATTGAGAGGGCCTTTTAATATTCATGCTGCTCCAGCCATTCGCGTGCATATCGACATATTCCATCACTAGGGATGAGTACATGTTTGCAATAAAGCATACAGAGAAACATAGGGAGAGTTTGAGCTGGAAAAATTAGCAAAGGATTAATTAGATTTTATAGGAATTTCAGAGGACGAGAGCAGCCATGCAGACGACAGCTCATCGCAACTAAGGTAAATACAGCGAGCAGAGGAGTAAACTTGTTGGTTCACCAGCTTGCGTTCACTGTAAATTCGAGCTACGATGGGTAACATTTTGCTCAACTTGTCACAAAACTAACCACTTGATTGCCATCCTAAATAGTACCAAACTTTGAACCACAATCAGATGAGTTGTCGTAGTACTGGCCAACATTATAGAGTAGTCGTAAGAATAGTTGTGTAAACAAACTTCTAGTTAAAATTTACCATTGTTGTGTTTAGGATTATTTCTCTTTCTGAGGACGAGATGCGTTCGTTTGACAACTGTCGTAACAAAATCACATTGTAAACTGCGTAAGTATGTGTATTTCTGTGATAAGACTGCAACATTAAACCAAAAATGTGTACAGCTTACACAGTTGTGTTCTGTCCTTATAACCTTACAAGGGAAGTTTCCAGGCGTCTCAGAGTGAACCAAAGCGATGTTGTTCGGACATAAAGGAGATGCAGACAGCCAGGAACTGACGATGACATACCTCGCTCAGGCCGTCCAAAGGCTACTACTGCAGTGGATGACCGCTACCTACGGACTATGGCTCAGAGGAACCCTGACAAAACGCCCCCATGTTGAATAATGCTTTTCGTTCAGCCACAGAACGTCGTGTTATGACTCAAAACTGTATGCAATAGGCAGTATAATGCGCAACTTCACTCCCGACATCCATGTCGAGGTCCGCCTTTGCAGCCACGACACCACGCAGCACGGTATAGATGGACCCAATAACATGCCGAATGGACCGCTCAGGATTGTCATCACGTTCTCTTCACCAATTAGTTTCGCATATGCCTTCAACCAGACACTCGTCGGTGACGTGTTTACAGGCAACTCGATCAGCCTGAACGAGTGCAGCAAGGAGGAGGTTCCCTGCTGTTTTGGGGTGGCATTATGTGGGGCCGACGATAGTGCAACCATATCGGCGGCATATTGGCGATGCATTCCTCCTCATGGAACGAATTCGCGCCCCCATTCTGCACATCTTGTGAATGACTTCCTTCAGTATAGCGACATCGCTCGACTAGAGTGGCCAGCATGTTCTCCACACATGAACCTTATCGAACATCCCTGGGATAGATTGGAAAGGGCTCTTAATGGACAACGTGACCCACCAACTACTCTGAGGGTTGTCGCCGATGACGAGTGGGACAATCTGGACCAACAGTGCCTTGATGAACTTGTTGATAGTGTGCCACGACGAATACAGCCATGCATCAAAGTAAGATGACGTGCTAGTGGGTATTAGAGGTTCCGGTGTGTACAGCAATCTGGACCGCCACCTCTGAAGGTCTCGCTGTATGGTGGTACAACATGCAATGCGTGGTTTTCATGAGCAATAAAAATGGCGCAAATGATGTTTATGTTTGTTTCTATTCAAATTTTCTGTACATGTTTCGGAACTCACGGAACAGAGGTGATGGCAAACTTTATTTGATGTGTGGGTCAGCCTTCCACGACAGCTAGTAGTGACTGCCAAGATACTTTTGATCGTATAACGTATACCGTTCCAATGAAAACTAACAATATTACTGCATTCTGCCGGCTGTTCTACCTGTCAGAGAGACTTGCATTTCTAATGATTCACATACCGAAGTTGAATTGACGTCCGACCATATCTTCTGTGTTCTTCACCTTTTTGTCAGGTTGTGTAAATTAGTTACTTCTTTTCGAAGTGGTAATTAAAACTAACTGATTATACCTCGTACGTTACACAGCATTTCAGTGTACGTGGTTCCACGAGAATCGAAGAGCTGCTGTTTTGAAGTGTATTACGGACTGAGAATAATCAGTTAAGAAGAAGAGGTTGATTGAATACAACCTGAACAGGGGAACTGCAATATTTGGTGAGCAGTTTATTTTATTTTAAGATAAATGTCTTGTATTTACTTATGTACATGTGCTCTGTGTATTGTTTGGAAGCTACTAATAGTACGAACTAACACAGGAAGCACGGAAATTTAATTATCTGTATGTTGAACAATTTGTGGGGACTACTTTAATTATTAGGAATTATTACATGAAGAAGAAATTTGTAACCTGTGTGTAGAACGATTTTTGGAGACTATTATAATTTATGGAGGTTTATAAAGTGTATTTGTGGGAAATCACTCCATGTATCTCGTCTCTGATTGTAAGAACTTTCTACTTTAGATTCAAAATGCCACAGATATATCATAAGAAGGTCATTCGTGGACTGAGTAATTTAGAAGATATGACACAACAATAAAATATGTTAAAGAAAATGGAAGGCCGCATGCTACATCTGCGGAACAGTTCAACGAACTAAGAAACACACTGTGTTCTAGGGTGGCATCAGACAAATCCGTGCAAACACAACTCTCTACCAAGGCACGGAAGAATAACTTGTCTACCGTCTTTCCCTGTTGGAGTCAAAGGGTTTTCTTTAACATTGAAAGAGCTACGACAGCTGGCATTGATTTTCGCCATGGTGAATGACACCAGAAATAAGTGCAACAGTGAACGGAGGGTGGTAGGCTACGAATTGCTGTATTTTTTGTTAGGCTAAATATCTTGACAAATAGTATACGATATACGGTGTGTTCGTTTATGCGGATACCTTTCGCTAACGGTGAAAGAAAGGTATTGCAAACTGTAGAAAACTTGTTTCGCGGGAAGTGTTGCATGACGAGGAATGTGGAGCTTTCTCATTTGATGACTGCAAAAAGAGTTCCAATTTAAGGAACCCTAAGATTTCAAACTAGTTTCAGATCACGCTCACTCAGGGAGATCTGAAATGCGTACGTGTATTACAACTAAACAAAATTTAAGAATGCAGTAATTATTATTTTTTAGCCAAGAAAGGCAATAACTATACAACTGTCAAAAAAATATTTTTCAGATGTAGGGAAATAATACAGGTTTATTCAAAATTCACGTCGCATAGCACAAGTAGGATAAGCCAGAACTCCACCCACAAACTTTCAATGGTGGTAGTGTGGACCAAAACAAGAAAAAAATCTAGTAAACATGAACTCTACAATGTATCTTCGATACAGTGAAACATATGTATCTCTTCTACTGCAAGCTCTTTGCTTTCCATATTTTTGGAGAAGACAGTATGGGACAAAACAAAAAAAAAGTTTCGAGTGAACAAGGACTCCAGAGTGCATACCTTAAGAGCTATCAGCGCTTGTTCTTCTTCGTACTGCGAAACACATCTTATCCACTGCTCTACTAAAGTCGTTCTTCCTATTTGTCTTATTGAATATTGCTTTTGAATCACCCTGAACATGTCAACAATTGTGTGTTACAGAGAAACAATTAAGGAGATATTATAGCTTTTCTAAAGATAAACAGTTATACATGTATTTACAGCTACATACATTCTTCGCAGACTAGCTCACGGTGCATGGCGGAGGCTTCCTTGTACCGTTATTAGACATTCCCTTGTAAACAGAACCAGGTGAAAACGACTGTCTGTGTGCCCCCGTACGAGCCAAAATTGCTCTTATCTAATTATCGTCCTTACGCGACGGCAACAGAATGGTTCTGCAGTCAACTTGAGATACAGATTCTCGAAATTTTCTTCATATTGTTTTGTGAAAGTGACGTAGTTTTGCCTCCAGGGAATACTATTTGAGTTCAGGAAGACTCTCCGTTATGCTTAAGTATTGATCGAACATACTGATAATAAATCTAGCAACGCACCTTTGTTCAATATTTTCCTTTAATCCGGCGGAATAAAGGATAGAGACAGAGAAAGTATAAGGGACGATAAAACTTTCCGTTTGAGGGCACCGCTGCAGTGTATTTGCAACGTATCGCGACCCCGGTACGGGTATATAAGCACCGACTTATAGGCAAGAGCTTAGTGTTGCATTCACGTCCTTCCGACGTTTCTGCAGTAAATACGGCAGTGTGAAGTGTGGCGATGTAATTTATTACCAAATGCATCCAGACAGGAGCGACGTTTTGTTATTCTTTTCTTGTCTGCCGAAGGACAAACACAGGTAGACATCCATCGTAGAATGAGAATGCGTATGGGACAGAGAGTGGGCAAGTACCGTGCTGGTCGCGAGACGCCGGCCAGCCTCATCCACAACCCTCGAGCACCCATATCTGCCCACGCAATTACCACTTTAAAAAAGGCTTTAAAGTGTCGACTGTTCCTGTCGGACGAGGATGTACAGCATGAACATACGGACTACTTCAGCTAGCAGAACGCGGTTACCGTCAACCTGGTGCGTCGGTAGGATGAGTGCCTGAATGTTCATACAGATTTTGCCTGATTGGAGTAACGATTCTGAACTTTACTCCCTTCGAACGGAAACGTTTTTGATCTCCCCTTATATCTTCGGACGAGACGAGTAAAGGCTCGTCAGCTAACCTTAAATTCTGAGGTATACCTTTGATTTCCGTGCTAAGTCATAACACTAAACAAGAAGAGAACTCAGTCTTTTACAACACGAAACTCGTGGTGCAGAATAGTTTTACACTCATTCATCCATATTGTCGGCCTAATGACTACATCACCTTTCCGTTAATTTACTTGTGTTCTGGATTTATTGGTGCACGCATAGTTTTTATTTGTTCGAATTTTGTTATAAAAGGATGAATTAGTGTTAACGTCCCATCGGCAACGAGGTCATAAGAGATGAAGCACAAGCTCAGATTAGAGAAAGATGAGGAAGGAAATCTGACGTGCCCTTTCCCAACAACCATCCTGGCATTTGCCTCAGGCGATTTAGGAAAATACGAAAATCTTAAATCAGGATTGCCGGCCTCGGGTTTGAAGCGCCCTCCTCCAGACTGCGAGCCCAATGTGCTTACCACTGCGCCACGAGCTAGTTGATTTTTCTTGTATCATGAGTTGTATATCACATGGCCCATCACAACTCAAGCGAAATCTTTTGTTTCTTACTGACATCGAATTGAGTCTTAATAATCGAACATTTAACTACAGCATGTGCAGGGATTAGACACAAATACAGAAACACAGCGAGAAATGCATCGTTGAACATAAATGAAGATACTAGCAAACTTGCAGATTGCACTGTTGTATTTGACCACAAACGGCCTTGTGCTATGTCCTCAACACGTTGTCAGTGTCGCTCGTAGTCAGAACAGTGTTATTTGTAGTTCTGAGTGCATTCAATTCGAACGTGGGCAAGTTGTCTGTGCGGTCGGAGTGTTTGATGTTTCAAGAGGCATCGTATCGGAGATTTATACGGCATAAAGAGCGAGCGGAAACCCGCCAGGGTAGCCGAGAGCTCCAACGCGCTGCTTCCTGGACTCGGGTAGGCGCGCCGGCCCCGGATCGAAAGGCGCCGGCGCATAAACGACGACGGCCGGTGTGCCGGTCAGCCTGGATGTGGTTTTTCGGCGGTTTTCCACATCCTACTAGGTGAATACCGGGCTGGTCCCCACGCCTCGCCTCAGTCACACGACTCGCAGACATTTGAAACACATTCATACTATTTCACGATTTACACTTGAAGCAGACAGCTGGGGTACACTAATTCTGTCCCAGGGAGGTTTACAGTTAACTGTGCCAAATCTGTACTTAACCCTGCCGATCCTGTGCACAATGCGGGATAAAAGCAGTAGTGAAAGAAAGAAAGAAAGAGCAAGTGGAAAAACATTATCCTCTAAGTCACAAAGCGGAAGAAAGTTTGTATGATCGTGACGGATGGTTACTGACGATGACAGACGAAAAGTAGCTGCACAAGGGCTCCAAAAGTCACTTTAGAACTAAATGTGTCATTCACGAACCTTTTCTGCACAAAAGCAATACGAAGAGATCTCTATAAGCTGGGAATTGTAGGGTGAGGTACAGTTCCAGAATCAGTCCTCAGTGATGCAAATGCCCATTTTAATATGAAATAGGGCGGCGAAGCCCTAAAACGTGTAATACGGAGCAATGGAAGAAAATCATTTGGTCGGATGTGTCTTGTTGCACACTGTTTCCAACTTGTGGCCCTTCTCAAGGTACAATGTTTGTTCCACGGTGTTCCAAGACGACGGGCCCCTGTTCACACAGCTCGTTTCGTGAGCACCAGGATGAATTTTCGCATCTGCCCTGGTCATCACAGCCACCAGGCGTCAATATTATTGAGTCTTTGTGGTCTATTTTGGTGAGAAGCGTGCTTGATCGCTATCCTCTTACATTGTCGTTACCTGAACTTGCCACTAATCTGCAGGAAGAACGGTATAAGATGCCCTTGTAAACCATACAGGAATGTATTTATCCATTCCGAGGCAACTCAAAGCTGTTTCGAATGGCAACGGTTTTTCTGTACTATATTAGGTATGGTAACGCGTTGCAATTTTGTTGTTCTCTTTTTCTTTTTTTTCTTTTTTTGTCCATCCTTAGTAAGATTTATTTTCATTCCTGGGTCACTTATGAACTGTACGGCAAAAAGGCGACTGCTCATGTGATTTTATGCTCATTTTCAAATCTGTACTTAATTCGACCACGAAATTTGCTCTGCGTTTAGCAACAATATTAGCCAATGTGAAACATAGCTTCCATTAACACAGCCTTCGGCAAAACAGCAATTAGCAGAAACCTTTTCCAGTTTTTTGCTCGCTTCACAGCTCTGAAGGTAAATGGTGCTGCTGCCAGTCCGTGACCGCCTTCTGCTTATCAGATATGTTCGACGTTATAGTTATGTACCTAAGAGTCGTCAGGTGCGTTTTTTCTGCTGTTGTGACAGATAGTCGCAATTTCGTTCTTGCAATGTGCAGGCGGACTCACTCCAAACAAATACTGCTCATCATCTCTTCTATGCAATGCCTACTGTCAACAGGAAGCGTCGGTTTGTTTCCCGTTAGTAACAAAATCGTTTCCAAAGCGTATTTTCACGTGACCATTCGATACTGTGGTCCCGAATTACTCTTGTGGGACATTAAATTTAGATATATGTATTAACAGAAACAGTAAAACGCAGTAAAATCATTGTTCTCGTCGTCTTTATTACCCGTCCTACACCGTGTTGTGTGATGCCTGATCCGTGTTGTCTGTCACCGCTATTTTGCAGCGCTAGTCAGTCGCTGCTGACCTACTGGCTATACTCCGTGATTTATTATCCCTGCCAGGACATACCGCTAAACCGAATGTCGCACTAGGCTAATTTGGAACCACTCTAAGAACGGATTTAGTTTGTAGATGGAAACAAACCGATGCTCGCAGTTAATACTGGCTGCCGCAAGAAAAATATAAAACTGCATCTACATACTGCAGAAACAAAAGTGCAAATATCTGCCGAGGCAGAACGTAAATAAAATCGACGAACTGTAGGGACGGATTCCTTACTGGAAATGGCGGAAAGAAGGTCCGGTGAACATGTGTCCGGAAATGGACGGCTTGCGTGTAATGGCAGTACATCGTCCCGGAACACAGTACAGAGCTGAACTGCATCCTCGTCACAACATATGTTCAAAGTGGCCTCCATGGGATTCCAGGTGACAGGATAGTGTCGGTTGTCATGCAGCACACATACACCACCGTCTCCCTGCATGTTCGTCTGTCTGAAAGAACCCACGAACACACAAACGCCCGAAAAGGGCTTGAAATGTTTTGTGATACGCCTGGTGTCTGTGAAGGTACTTGTTTTGATTTAGCTGTGCTACTTCTCGACCGTTTCCATCTGGTTGGCCGTACATAGGCACCACCCAGCTTGTTCAAGGCATGAATACCGGACCATACTGCTGCTTACAGTACGCTATGTCAATCACACAGCCTGCAACACACAAGGAACACATGGCCCGTGGTCAGAGGAATGTTCATTTGTCAGCGCCATCTACTGTGGCAACGATGCGTTTCCACACACATGTTCATGGGACCTTTTATCCTCCATTTGCCGTCAGTTAGTCAGTTTTATAAATGTTCACCCTGTATGTACATAAGGTGGTCAGTAACAATCCGTAAAGCTTTTAAGGGTGTTGCAGGGTAGGCTGTGCTTTGATGCTCTGAAATAGCTGTTAAGAAAAAATCTAGATACTTTGCGCCTTTCCCGAGTTAATTAGCATAGACGTTAGCCACCCAGGCCGTTGCGTGCGAAGATTCAAGCGGCGCGCCAAAGATGGTGTCGTCATAAGTTTTCTCGGTTTGATTTCATAAAAACGAAAAAGAGGGTAGTGCAAAAGTTGGACACGGGACGTTAGTAAGGATCGAACCCGAGCCAAAGGCTGAATAGTGTCTGCGCTATCATGTACGCTACTGAAAAGACTGTGGCGGTCCACTTGAATTTGCGCCTTCAATGGCCCGATTGGCCATCTTCAGCGCTAATTAACTCGGAAACGGTCCATTTATCATAAAAGTTATTTCTCAGCACAATCTACCATGCAACATCGTTACAAGCTTTTCACTCTTTCTCACCACCCTGTATATAAATCAAGTATAAAGTTTTCAGTCTGTTTCTGACCACATTGTATATACAGGGTGTTACAAAAAGATACGGCCAAACTTTCAGGAAACATTCCTCACACACAAAGGAAGAAAATGTGTTATGTGGACATGTTTCCGGAAACGCTTACTTTCCATGTTAGAGCTCATTTTATTACTTCTCTTCAAATCACATTAATCATGGAATGGAAACATACAGCAACAGAACGTACCAGCGTGACTTCAAACACTTTGTTACAGGAAATGTTCAAAATGGCCTCCGTTAGGGATATTACATGCATCCACCCTCCGTCGCATGGAATCCCTGATGCGCTGATGCAGGCCTGGAGAAAGGCGTATTGTATCACAGCCGTCCACAATACGAGCACGAAGAGTCTCTACATTTGGTACCGGGGTTGCGTAGACAAGAGCTTTCAAATGCCCCCATAAATGAAAGTCAAGAGGGTTGAGGTCAGGAGAGCGTGGAGGCCATGGAATTGGTCCGCCTCTGCCAATCCAATCTGTTGTTGAGAAGCGTACGAACACTTCGACCGAAATGTGCTGGAGCTCCATCGTGCATGAACCACATGTTGTGTCGTACTTGTAATGGCACATGTTCTAGGAGCACAGGTAGAGTATCCCGTATGAAATCATGATAACGTGCTCCATTGAGCGTAGGCGGAAGAACATGGGGCCCAATCAAGACATCACCAACAATGCCTGTGTTGATGACGTGATTACACAGTTGCGTGTGGATTCTCGTCAGCCCACACATGCTGATTGTGAAAATTTACTATTTGATCACGTTGGAATGAAGCCTCATCCGTAAAGAGAACATTTGCACTGAAATGAGGATTGACACATTGTTGGATGAACCATTCGCAGAAGTGTACCCGTGGAGGCCAATCAGCTGCTGATAGTGCCTGCACACGCTGTACATGGTACGGAAACAACTGGTTCTCCCGTAGCACTCTCCATACAGTGACGTGTTCAACGTTACCTTGTACAGCAGCAACTTCTCTGACGCTGACATTAGGGTTATCATCAACTGCACGAAGAATTGCCTCGTCCATTGCAGGTGTCCTCGTCGTTCTAGGTCTTCCCCAGTCGCGAGTCATAGGCTGGAATGTTCCGTGCTCCCTTAGACGCCGAGTAATTGCTTCGAACGTCTTCCTGTCGGGACACCTTCGTTCTGGAAATCTGTCTCGATAAAAACGTACCGCGCCACGGCTATTGCCCCGTGCTAATCCGTACATCAAATGGGCATCTGCCAACTCCGCATTTGTAAACATTGCACTGACTGCAAAACCACGTTCGTGATGAACACTAACCTGTTGATGCTACGTACTGATGTGCTTGATGCTAGTACTGTAGAGCAATGAGTCGCATGTCAACACAAGCACCGAAGTCAACACTACCTTCCTTCAATTGGGCCAACTGGCGGTGAATCAAGGAAGTACAGTACATACTGACGAAACTAAAACGAGCTCTAACATGGAAATTAAGCGTTTCTGGACACATGTCCATATAACATCTTTTCTTATTTTGTGTGTGAGGAACGTTTCCTGAAAGTTTGTAACACCTTTTTGTAACACCCTGTATATCAGGTTTTTGTATGAGTAGGTGTTCAGGCTATCAGACCGAAGCACGAATCGTCATAGCAGTTGATCTACCCTTTTACCGAATCGTGCTATGAAATTCGAGAAGTGACTGTCATCTTAAATGCACTTACATATTTTTCCCGTTGCGCAATTTAAAAATCCGCTACTCTTGCGTGTGTTCGTGAAACAATGGTCAGACTGCGCTATAGGTTATTTCTGGTGTCAAAATGGTGTGCAAAATTGATATATACTTAGGGCATTAATCTAGAGACTCAGCTCAATAACATAAGAAAGGTTTCTAAAAGTAGACCTCCCGGAAGCGGTGTGTTACGTGCATTAGCATTATACCACATGGCGTACAATTGTGAGAAACTTCATACGTTGCGTTTGCAAACACAGCGGTTGTAGGAAACCATTAGTCGTGTGGAATGTATACGGTACGCAGTATAGACGTGCTAAGGATGTAGAAGAAACACGGGATTGATTAAATGCAGCAGCGAGGAAGAGGCAATTGGAAGCGGAGGAGGGACGCGTAACCTGAGCCTACTTTTGTTGAAGCAATTGAATGATGGGCACGCTTCCTGCCAGGATATTGCCGCAACAGCGCTGCTATCCGTGGCCTGGCGATGACGAGGCGCGATTCCATCCAGGATTGAGATGCCAGATCTGAGCGGCAGATAGCTCGGCGCCGGCGTGCCTACGCTGCTAGCGCGTACCCGCACCGCACGCTTCCTATCTGCCTTTTTAGCGCACCACCTCCTCAAGACGGGCCAGTGCAGTATCTCCCAGGACAACAACTAAACTGCGTGTAAATCCATCTTTTTCGTGTTCGGGTGCCATAAGCTTTTCCGGACACGTGGAACCATAATTTTTCATTATTAAGAGGAACTTCACTAGCATACTACAAACATGAGATTCTAAACGCTGTAGTACTCTTTGCAACTCTGAAGTTGTCAGAGGTAAGATGAAAGCAGAGGCAGACTATTTGCGACAGCCTGTATGCTGTGTTAAGTAGAGAAAGCAGTAAAGGAATTTAAGGAGAAATTTGGAAAAGAAAGCAAAGTTCGGGGAGAAGAAATAGTAGCTCAAAGGTCGGCCGGTGACTTAGAAATTCTGGCAGAGATAATACACCTTAGATAGCTACGGTCTTTTTCTACCTGTCTCCCCTGCATGATCATCAGGTTGAACAGAATTTGTGACTGCCTTTTTCCTTGACTAACTCTTGTCTTTATGTTAAAGCTTTTCGACCTGTGTTTGTTACAACTGACCTTATAAGTTGTGCCCTCCAAAACGTATCTCACTAATTGTTCTGTTACCGTGTCCAATATTCTGGCACAAAGAGCACTGAGTGCACATTCCTGTCTACAGAATCTGCCTTCACATTTACCTGTTGTTGCCTATTCATTTCCCAGCGCAAGCAGCATGGTGCTGTAATATTATAATAGATACCCTCCCCACGTCGCTACCGTTTAGATAAACAAATACGCAACAACAAAATAGATGAAAACACAGCCCACATTAAATTTAGCTGTTGCTCGTTTTGTGAACACGTCACATTGCGACTCTGGTGTTTTCCGAGTAAGATTGTTGTAAAACTTTATAAGAGAGACGTAAGGCATACAGCGATCTAATTACGTAATTTGTGTTCTAAAGTTAAATTGCTTCTCCCTTCTCCGTATAGTTGCTACTTTGAAGATAATGTATGCTGGACAACTTGTCAACATGAGAATCGTCATACATGGCGTGAACAAGAGGCCACTCGCACGACAGGAAAAAAAGCAGGTGGAAATAAAAGCAAAATCTCACAGCCGGTGTCACAGCAAGTGGTTACGCAACAGAAATGTTTATGTGCAACGAACACAAATCTTCATGCTCGTTTAAATGAGTTTTGATTGTCATTAAAAAGAATAAAAGTAACCTAATAATTTTGTTTAACCTGCAATGGTAGATACTGTCGTCAAAGTACTAGCATATCCGTCATTTACATGAATAGGTAGTATATTTGGTGATGATATTGCCTTCAATGATACTAGAACTTCACTAATTGATGCAGCTTCACCAGATATCAAGTTCAGCTTGGAAATTACATTAAATTACATAGAAATAAAAGCATCCGACTGGAACAAACTAATCTGCACTAAACAAAATTGCACCTCTGCCACAATGTCGCTTAGTATACGCTACAGGTTTATTCAGGACTGAAGATAAAGGGTTAATCGTTCGAAATCAATAACCTTTAATAAAATGCGTAGTGTAAAAGTGGAATTTTATTTGCAGTAATTGCTAGTTCCCGTGCACAGGTCAAAAATGGGGAAAGTTATGAAATTCCGCTGCCTTACAAATGAGATCATCTCTAATCCATAATTTCTAATCACTTCAGATCATTGGAATATAAATACGTGTTTGCACTGCTTAAATAGAGCGATCACATGAAGTTTGGTTCCACTAGCATGTATGATGTAAATGATATTGTGTAAGAACTGCGTATGTTTCGACCCTCTTGTGCGTCTGAGAGGTATTTTTTTCTTTTCTTTTTATGAGGATACAAAAGAAAATCTTCAACTTCAAAATTTACTCCGGAGGAAGATTCTGTTTGTCATCATTAAGAGATTTACGTGCGCTGAACACTAAGAAAACACGGGTTGGACACTTCCGAGAGATTCGCAGCACGAGGGGGTAAAAAAAAAAAATTAACAGAATGAAAAATATCGTATTTCGTGGTCTCCTTTTTCTTTTTTGAGAGAGAAAAGAAATAAACTGCGAAGCTGTAAAATTTTCTAGTTGATGAAAAATATACACAATTTGCTTTCTCTATCCATCGCTTTCGTAATATTCGTTTCAATATTCTCGCTCTCTATCTCAACTGTGTTATTCCTCTGTCCTCTCTCTAGTTCATGTATAATGCATGCTATTCTCCTTCTCAATGTTAAAGTCAGCTACTATCACTAAACGGTCAAGTACAACATTTATTGTAACTCTTGACGTACCATCACCTGGACAGGGCTACAGATTCGTGTCTCGCTGATCGTAATCAATGGCTAGTGTCGATATCGTAGACGACCACGTTGTGAAATTCAGAGTCGATAAATACTGTATATGAGGGTCGTGCAGAGCATTACAGCCTTTAATATGCTGTTACAACAAATATAAATAGGATTGTTATTTGTTGGTGTTTCAATGAAACGCTTCTCTGTCTCTCAGATCCTAATTTGCAGCTCAATTGATCTGAATAATTTGACTCATTTTAACGACAGAGGGAATGATGAGATCTTTCAACGATTACTTGTATTTTTCGTTGGCTTTTTGTCATTATAAAACAATAGTAGGACAAAATTTCAAAGCTGTTTCCCATAATATACACTGTTAAAATCAATTTTTCTCTATGACGTTACATTTCCTAGATACACAGTAGAACGTTTGAAATCAATACTATTTTGTATGTATATATGAGCATGATGCCAATAAAAGGTCCTAATTAGTTCAGACGATGTTTTCACCTTTAATCGTCTTTGGTTTTTGAAAAATGCGACAACGGAGCTCTTCTCTGTTTGCTGCTTCATCACTCTCCCTAACAAGAACCCAGCAGTAGTCACCCATCATCGAAGGGTTCCAATGGCTTTGGTAACGGTGTTCCGTGGTAAGAATGACTTGGTGGAAGCGTTCACCATGCTCATTGCGTACGGCTCCAAAATTTTCCGGGAAGAAATCGGGGTGAGAGTGTAAGAAGTGAATTTTAAGCAACATTCTACACCCCATGTTCTTATAGTTGTCCAACAGATCATTTATAATAGTAGCATAGTTATTGTCTTTTTTGTTACCCAAAAAGCCCTTCACAATTACTTTAAAAGAAGACCATGCAGCTAACTGGATATCTGTGAGTTTGGTATGATGGGTTGGATCTTTCAGAAATTTTCTTATTTGTGGGACAACAAATATACCCTCTTTCAGCTTTGCCTCATTAATTTGGAAAACTTTTCTTTCAAGTGATTGGAGGCCTTACCTTCTTTATCCAGAGCTTTTACAAAGTTCTTGATAAGGCCCAAGTTGATATGAAGAGGAGGCAAAATGATATTATCGGGCTCATCCAATGGGGTATTGTTCACATTTACGTTTCCAGGAACATATGACTTCCTGATAGGCCATTCCTTGACTGTATAGTGGTTCTTGATGACACGCCTGTCCCAAAGGCACAAAAAGCAGCACTAGTTCCTAAATCGAGCCTGTAAACCTGTAAGGAGTGCAACAACTTTTAAATCACAGCAAAGCTGCCATTCATGATCCTTATATTTGATTGCCTCTAGCAGCAAAGCCACGGTTTCATAAGTTTCTTTCATGTCTACTGCGTAAGCCAATGGTACCGATGGAAATGTATTGCCATTATGCAGTAGCACTGCTTTCAAGCTGGCTTTACTGGCTCCAATAAATAGTCGCCACTTCTGTGGATTATGTTGTACACCTAGCTGCATCATAAGACTATTTACATCTCTACGTACACACATTGAATTCTGCATATCGAAATACTGAGCGAAGGAAGCACATCTTGATCTGAAACAGGAAATTTTTGTCCATGACGCTAGAAGGTTCCGTTGTTGCAGTCACAACCCCAAGAATTAAGCTTGCTGGTTCGAAAGTTTTAGATCGTGAACCATATCGTTCAATTCGCTTTGATGATAGAGCTGAGGCAAAGTAAGGGCAGTACTCTTCTATATATTCAGTACTTTCTGATTCACGTGACATGGTGTATGGTTCCGTGGCAGACAGGAACAGGCAACCCCTCATCATGGGGCCCAGGCAAATGCACTGAAGATACATTTGGATACTTTATTTTATGTCTAGTTTTGCTTGAATGTACCCTTGTAAGACAGAAGTAACAGTCTGAATAATAGTGATTAGGCTCACACCACACCATCGGAACAGCGAATGGCATGGCTCGGCATTTTCCTTTCGATCACTCGGTTAAGGTAGTTGTACAGGTTATGCAGGCAACATGTGGTGCAAAATTTTTATCTTGATCACCCACAGGACAATCAAAATACAACTTATATTCCTTCTCAACCAAGTCAGTGGTTGGTTTTCTTTGGAATTTTGGAATGAATTTCCCACACACATAACAAAAGTTGTCGAGGTAGTTTAGGCAGCAATGAGATGTACTAGTTCCCATTTCTCTTAGTGTAAGTTTTAAACACAAAAAGTTTACCATATCTTTCATAGGAAAAACTCCTGAAGATACCTTTCACACCACTGGATTACCACACAAACCATTTACTGACGATTTGTAGATCTTCTAGTTCTCCTCTGCAAATCAAAAACAAACAATTAAATATCAAAACAGAAGAACAGAAAAAAACGAACTACTGAATACGAAAAATAAAAAAACTCGAAAATAGTACGTGATAGAACATTTTGAAAGATATATTCGGATTACACACACCAAAGTACATACAAGTTGGTGTATCACATCCCAGATACAAAATGGCTGTTGACTAGCGTTATCAGTTGTAACGGAAGGAGGAGAATATTCGTTATTAACAACAGATATCAGTTTGAAAAAGCTGTGTCATTCAGCAGTGTAATAGGAGGTAAAAACAGCTTCCAAAATTGAGAGGTGAACTTTTGTGTGGTACAGTAAGAACCGAAGCAGCCATATATACCTTTGACTGTATATAAAGTGTCTAACATTCTGGGTGGTGTCTGTTTGTTCTATATCGTGTCTCCCTACCACTTTCGCGCAACGACGCTCTGAGCGTGTTTTTTAGGGAATTGACTAGTTTGAACCTGGGACCTGTTGCTGGTAAGGAGACGCCAGACCGCACGTGACATGTAGAATTCAGAAGAGTTCAGTGAGACTAGCGATGATATAACCAAATACTTAATGATTTCAGCGTCAGCTCCACTGCACTCCCTGTAAAAGAATCTTAATACTAACTAAATTTAGTGGAAGGGGTTCAAGGCATTCCTATTTTTAGTTAGCTGGTAAAATAACGTCGAAAAAGCAGTTAAGTTTACCATTGGAAATGTTATTCTACTCACAAAACATTGTTTATAAACTACGCTATTGATAAAAGGAAGTGTTTTAATACACGATGGTAAAAACCAACTGCGTTCAACAAAAATGTGAACGAATATTCCCTGAATGGGTTTCCAAGTTCTACAATGGATCGAAGGATGACCAGTGACATATCACATCTATAATCCAGGTTTAAATTAAGTTTCACAAAAGAGAAAACTATCAAAATGGTCTACAGTGACCCTCAATTATCTTTAATTACTTATCTAACTTGTCGTAAATTACAGTGGCTGATGTGGCTTCTCAATAACTATATAATAGAAAAATCATCGCGTTTCAGATTTTTACTTCAAGTGGCAAATGTGAACACCATGAGCTTTAATTGACGATCGACACTAGTATTGCGCAAAAAGGGGGTGTAACAGATGAGACTTCTGCAGTTCTGAGTGAAGCCTTATGCAATGTTATGCGACATCGCGTGAGTTGATTACCTCGTTGGTGTTCGTCAGGCGGCGGCCGTCTCGGAACTAACTAACTCCTCCTAACTTCTCCTTACTACCATTTACCGAAGTTGGTTTAGAAAAAAACTATCTGGCTGTGTTTTCATCTGACCAATCAGGGTCTCAATGTTAACCTTAAGCTCCGCCTACAAAACTTCTGTCTATCCAATGAGAAACGTCATACTTTTCGTGATGGGGCAATGTTTTTAAAGTTTGCAACGTAACACAGACGCGAAAAAGTCTCACGCAAAAACTTGCAGCTGGTGTAGTCCTTTTAGCGTTATCGTAAGATCTATATTGTTCTTTTGAGGGCTCTATCTTTTAACATGGGCTGGGGGGTGGTCCTAACGTAACAGAGACGCGAAAAAGACTCACGCTAAAACTTGCAGATGGTGTGGCGATTTTTGTGTTATCGTAAGATCTATACTGTCTTTCTTTTAACATGGGCTGCGGGTGGTCCTTGACGTAACAGAGATGCGAAAAAGTCTCACGCTAAAACTTGCAGCTGGCGTTGTCCTAGTGGTTAGCTGGCGACGTGTGTTTCCAGTCCGTCCCTTATCGTAGGGCCTTCTAGCTTAACACGGTTCTGCTCTCGGCTTCTGTTCTCGTTACTCCCCTCAGAACTGCAACTGTCTCACGGTGGGAAGGTATGACATGGATTTAGACATTCTTGTGTTAGTCTGTGGTATTCCATTTGCTCACTAGTTACTCGTATTACTTTGGTTAATTTTATGTCACGATTTATTCGGAGCTATGTGACATACTACTGGATTTGCTTATCATGTTAGTGTTTTCATGGAAGGTGTTGGATTTACCTGACACCTTACAAGTGCACTAAAGTTACTGTTCAATAAGATTTTATTTTTCATTTTTTGGATTAAGGTCTCTTTGGCCTAGTACTATAGTAGAGTCTACATCTTGTTTATCTCTTCTGGTATGACAGATTGCCAATACTTCTCAATGCCTTCCTCCAGTCTTCTTGGAGAGGCGCCTTAAGTGGTCTGACATGTGTTTTTACTAAAATTTTGCTCAGGTTTTAGGTTTCCTTTTGAATAACTCAGTCATTCTGGTTGGTGTAAATCTATTTCGTCGGAGAACATGTTCTATGTACTGCTCTAATCTTGGCACTAACTAGTTCTTTTTGCAGTCTACTCTGTTATGTCACTCAGCAAGACTAATACATTTTTTGGACTTCATTTAGTTAATGATCATGCAGTTCCGTCTACCACTGACATTTGCCATCCATTCCGTCTTGTAGAAGGAAAGGTGTTGTTCTTCATTTTCAGCAGATTATTTTAGTTGAATCAGTTTGTTTGCCATTTATGTTTTTAGCAAATAGAGCTATTTTATATGCAGTGTGCACCGAGCTGGGACCGGATTGGCTGGCTTGTGTGGGGGAAGGGTCATCGGTCCCCTCGGATTAGGAAAGGAGGGGAAGGGCGTCGGCCGCGTTCTTTGAAAGGATCCATTCCGGCATTAGCCTGGAGCGATTTAGGGAAATCACGGAAAACCTAAATCAGGATGGCCGAACTTGGGTTTGAAGAGCCGTCCTCCCGAATGCGAGTCTATTCCATTTTTGGGTAAATTTATATTTTAAATGAAACGTGTGTTCTTAACAGTCATTGTGCTGCAGCTGACAATAGATTTGGGCTTGTAAGTATAAAAGTAAAGCATTTCTCAACGTTAAGATCGGATTGAAGACCGCAGTGCTTTCCTAGGCATGGTCTTTTTGGAAGTGATACGTACGCGTTTGCCTATCTCCTCGAATCAGGAAGTTACTAGTGGGCCTACGATTAGATGTGGATTCCGAACTATGGTGCTGTTTTGCATTTCTCATGTGGACTAACCACTACCAGAACTGAAATAAGAGGTAAATCTCAGAAACACTCTTAGGCTCGATTATGGATTGTATCTCAGAGCTTTCGATTTGTAGTCTGACCCTTAACCGTGGTTTTTTGTAGTATTTTAATTTACGAACAGTATAATGCATTGTCAACATTGTGGCCGGAATACAGATTTAAATATGTTTTACCAGCGAGCTGCCCCGAACTAGCACGGGTAGCAGTTAGTATCTACGGCCCAACACTTTGTATGACGCAGCGGTAATAAATTATACACATAATCATTCCTCATTAATCAGCCTATCTGTGAGTGAAAAGCGTATCAAAATCGCTACATTAGTTCCTGAGATTAGCCATCACACATACAGAAAGGCGCGAACGGGGGACTTTAATTTACAATTCATAGTGATCACCTTGTGCTGTCAGACAGTCAGTTTGTAATTGTCCGCCCCTGGTAGCTGAAGGGTAAGCATGACAGTCTGTAAATCCTAAGGGGTCGGGTTCGATTTCCGACTGGGTCGGAGACTTTCTCCGCTCAGGGACTGGCTGTTGTGTTGTCCTAATCATCATTATTTCATCTCGATCGACGCGCAAGTCGCCGAAGTGGCGTCAAATCGAAATCGAAAAACTTTTACCCGACGGGAGGCCCTGGTCATACGACTTTTTTTTTAAATTTGTACTCGCGGTGCTCTTTTTTGAACTTGTTTTTCCATAGTTGTTCTTTGTTTTACATTCTTCATTTGGTTTGTGCAGACCCTTTTTGGGTTCGAATATTGATACAAATATCATAATTTTAATATATAATACCATTTAAATGCGAATAGACAGTTTGAGTAACCGAGATGTATAGCTCCAGCGCTAAGTACGACACACAGGAAGCACGCCTTAATGGCGAGCGTTTAACGGTGAAGGATTGGGAACGTTTTCTTTTGTGAAAACCTGTTCGAATTCTTACGCTTAGAAAATCGCAACTAACCGAGTAAGCTACATTCACGTTCACGTTCTAGTACACTCATTCGTATAGACGTGCTGAAAGAACTACCTCAGTGTGTCGGATTTAAACAGCTTCCTGTTCTCTGTCACAACTGCCGTGACAGAGCGCTGTTAAAATATTCGTGTCAACAGTCCCCCGTCCCGGAACAGTGGACGAAATTGCCCGCGACGCCGTAATTAATTGAGAGAATATCGTTGCGTTTGAACAGGGATCTGCACAAAGCGTGAAAGGACGCTCGGTTAGCGAGCAGTGAGGGGGGGGGGGGGGGGGGGGAGCGGGAGGCAAGGGAACGGGCGAAGGCAGCGGCTGCGGGAGCAGGGCTGTGGCGCAAAACAATAAAAAGAGCCCGAGTCGGGGATATTACTCAGGGTGACGATACAGAATTGAAAGCCTGCCCACTAGCATACTAATAAGTTGTGAGTCCGCCACAGAAAAAGACTCTTAGGCGGGCTTTTATTTTTTGTGGCCGCGTTCTCACACTCGCGTCCGGATTTTCCAGTTTGTGGTCTCGTCATGTCCGGTTTTGTCACTGCTCGTTAGCTTTGTGTCTTGAGTAAATAAATAAACATGGCGGCCGTAGCCCGTGTTACGCAGACGGCGGATACGTCTGTTACACACGGCAAATGGGCTGGGCGACAAAGCGGCTGTCGGCGGCCTCAAGTCGCTCAGAGCCACGCACTGCCACGACTCTCAGCCTCGAAACCACTTTTTGAAAATCGACGGCCCTTGTGGCTGCCAAAAGCTGTTTAGCTTTTCTCGGAGATTCGTTTACTTGCTTTTGATTTTCAGCCTTTCCAAAACACATTCGAAACCGAGGACTGTCGCTGTAATAGAATTTGCGGGATATACACAGTAAACATTTGTGTAACATGGGACTTTTCGTCCTACAGACGCTGTCTCGTTTTTAAAGCTCTTGAAATTGAGAAATAAAAGAACAACATCTGTTTTGCTTGATTTTCAAATCTGTAAATGGTGCTATAGATTATAAAGACAGTCGAAAGAGAATTTAGCTCTTTATATTAAAACGATGCACTCTATAGAATCTATCACTTTGAAGGCTATGTAGAAAGAGTCCCATAAGCTGTTAACTTCAGATATTTCCGTTTTGGTTTATGATATCGTAATTCTTATTGATCCAAATGAACTGCAGCAAAGACTTTACTAAACGAAGTATAATAACTTGCGATAGCAACGTTAATGACAGAGGTATATCTAGAAAACTTTTTTTTTTAAACAGAATAATTTCTGCTGTTAGTATTGCAGGCCGGCCGCGGTGGCCGAGCGGTTCTAGGTGCTTCAGTCCGGAACTGTGTGACTGCTACGATCGCAGATTCGAATCCTGCCTCGGGCATGGATGTGTGTGATGTCCTTAGGTTAGTTAGGGTTAAGTAGTTCTAAGTTCTAGGGGACCGATGACCTCAGATGTTAAGTCCCATAGTGCTCAGAGTCATCTGAACCATTATTTTTTTTTTTTGGTATTGCAGGTATCAAAGACACGTAATCAGCGGGTATCACTGTTCGAAATCGGGTTAGATATCATACGGATCTGTTGAGAATGGCTGATTGGGCAACCTAATTGGGTTCAGGTAAGTGAAGCTAATTACAAATTTTAAAACAGTGGACAGAGTGAATACAAAGATGCATTTCCTCTCTCCTCCTTCTCTACATCAAAGTGGTGCAACAGTCTGTTTCGTCTCTGCCAGATCGACGAATTTCCTCACTTGGACAGAAAATTAAGGACGTCTATGAAGTTAGCAGTCACTTTGGTGCAGGACACAAAGTAACTGTGAGTTTTAAGTATTGTGAGGTTGGGTTGTTTGAGGGAAAAGACCAAAAAACGAGGTCATCGGTCTCATCGGATTAGGGAAGGACGGGGAAGGAAATCGGCCGTGCCCTTTCAAAGGAACCATCCCTGCATTTGCCTGGAGCGATTTAGGCAAATCATGGAAAACTAAATTAGGATGGCCGGATGCGGGATTGAACTCCTGTCCTCCCGAATGCGAGTTCAGTGTGCTAACCACTACGCCACCTCACTCGGTAAAGTATTGTGGTTTTTCCAAAATTACTTACATAGAGTAAATAGTTACTGAATAAGCCTTTACAAAATGGTTCAAATGGCTCTGAGCAATATGGGACTTAACATCTCAGGTCATCAGTCCCCTAGAACTTTAGAACTATTTAAATCTAACTAACCTAAGGACATCACACACCTCCAAGCCCGAGGCAGAATTGGAACCTGCGACAGTAGCGGTTTAGCGGTTCCAGACTGAAGCGCCTAGAACCGCTCGGCCACAACGGCCGGCTAGCCTTTACACATCGACTGTATACGCAGCAGACATTACTATATTTCAGTGAATAGAAAACATTTTATTGTTCCTTGGTATTACTGGGTAGAGTACTTAGATGTCCTTCAGGCTGTTGCACTCCACTTAAATGACGAAGTGTTAATCAACTGCAATTATGAACTGGGCTGTGTTTGAAATACAAATAAAAAACCAGGATAGACTTAAAAACAATTCGATAAAAGTAAGACTCACGTACTTACAACAAAAATGTCCCAGTTACTTCCGAAACCGAGTATTCTCCACATAATTTAAAACATGTTTTTAATACACTTGTCACTGATGTGTCTACTTTTTTCAGCACAGTCACGAATGTTCCGAGAGAATGGGTCACCATTAGAACTTACAAATTAGACAGCTTCATTTCACACTGCCATCACAAATTTTTAAGTATACTGCCAGCTCTCAGAGACGCTACAAAGCAAAAATATAATTATTTTTACATTAGACGGGCCATGTAGGTTGAGAGAGCAAACGCTAGTACCGACATGCGATCGTCGAAAGCAAAAATATAACACAACGACCAACAAAAATAAATTAAGCATATTTGAGAAATTATTTCAGCTTTTTCTGACATAAACAATCAATAACATATTAATGTCTTTGTCCCTGTAACCCAATACATACATTACAGTTATGTTGCAATTAAATTAATGGAATTTTCAGATGATACTTACAAAATAATGTTTCGCTTAAAACAGTGAACCTTCAGGCACTTAATTTATGTCAATTGCAGATATTTACACAAAAAAGAGACGACACATATTTGTGCTAGAAGACTGTGGAAGTTAATCCTGTGTCATATGACACAAAACATTTTGGAAGTGTTTTTAGAAAAGTGTTAATATGCAGTTCCGTCTGTTCACTGACGTAACTGTGTGATTTGCTTTTTTTCCTAGATTATTTTTTCTAAGATATTGAAAATAATGTTCTTATCATAATACTGAAGGATCTATAATCAGTGTTCAACAATGTGAATGCCAAAGATGGACTTGCTTAGGTTGTTTTGTTCAAGTGAATCGAGATACTCTTCAAATAATGTATCAGAGCTTCTACCTATTTGTCGTATGCAGCATTTTAGACATGATTAACATATTTCAGATTTTTTGTGGGAATGGGTGACTCCATGATGGCGCTACTAACTTTAAGGAATCAGACCTTTCCCCGGGTCACCGCCATATTCGCAGACGTTTGTCATTTTCAAACCACCGGATCGGAAGTTATAAGCGAACATCGTTCTGATGCTGTACTGTTGTTAAGGTTGTAGGATAGGCAATTTTCAGAATAGAAGAGTTGTGTTTCACGATAGCGGGAATGAACAAGTGTTCGTAGCTCTTGAGGAGTGGATTTTAGAGCCAATGTTTGCTGAAT
The DNA here is from genome assembly GCF_023897955.1 of Schistocerca gregaria. NCBI lineage: Eukaryota > Metazoa > Arthropoda > Insecta > Orthoptera > Acrididae > Schistocerca > Schistocerca gregaria. The sequence continues at coordinate 861,199,007 of NC_064931.1, read as the reverse complement.
TTCTTTTCATGTTTTGCTCCATAGTAACATCTATGGTAGTTTCTTACCATACAATCTTAGTAGAAAAGTACAGGTACATATATTCCACTGTCAGGGGTATCAGAATGATTTTCGCATTTTCTCGGCCATTGCCAGATCACGGTCCCTCACCTCAAACTGATACATTTACCATTCCCCTTCATCCCTGAAAGTTTGTAACACTATCGTGGAATCACCGTGTATATCAAAAATGGATTCACTTTTGAAAACACAAAAAAGACAATTATTGCTTTGGATCAGTTTAATCACAACTTAATAAAACGAATTTTTTGTGCCACACGCGGTTTATCTATATTATTTGCAACGCATTTTTAGTGTCCTGTTTTGTTTTACATGTTACATATTATACTTAGAGGTTATAAACCCTTGAGGCAACTGGCCCACGAGTGCCATATCCTTAATGTGAAACTGGGACGGAGTTGACGTCTATGCTGATTCGACACATGATCTACTGGTGACAGATCTTGGAAACTTGCATTCCACAGAAGTACCTCAACGCCGCACAGACAACTAATAGAAACACGTCCCACGTGTGGACGAACTGTGTCCTGTTGAAAAATGGCACGACGATACTGCCACATGAGAGGGACGCAGGAGGCAGAACTGTGCTGCCCGAGTTTCCTCATGCACTACCAGTCGTCACCTGAAGTCCTCCACACCGTGACGCTAGGTATAACCCCTCCAAAACATTGGAGCAATCAGACCTTTCCCCGGGTCACCGCCATATTCGCAGACGTTTGTCATCCAGGATACTGCAGAACAGCGATTTATCTCTGAATACAATGCGCAGTCATTCCAGCAGCAGCCTATGATAACCGATCACTGCGCTGCTCTAAGAGTAGCCCCATGTGTTGTGGTATTAATATACACCTACATTTTGGGCGGTAATTCCCTACTGCAGCTGCTGCTAGCCTTCGACCAATGGTGCGATATGACGCAGACTGTCGCAGGGAATCGATTACTCGTTCTCAGGTGGCAGGCGCAGATGGGAAGGAGTTCCGATGTGCGACGACAACTATGCCTTTTTTCACGTTATCATACAGTTCAACTTTGGCACACACTGTCTCATCTGAACACCCTGAAAATATGGATATTACATGATCTGACTCGCCGACCAAATGCAGACCATAATGAGACCCTTTTCAGACTCTGTCAGGTGCTCACAATGTTGTCTCATACGAGTAAGCGGCATATCCTGCAACATCTGGCGCTGCCGAATGCTTCTTATACACCATACTAGGCCTGGGAACAACACTAACGCATTTTGGTGGCCACTCTACGTTACAGAGAATTACAACTCTAATAATTTACGTACCAGCCGTGATGTATAAATGACAAAGTTACTTTGATATGCGACCAGGTCTTCTGCGTACTTCACTGGCTACTGCTTTATTTCCTGATAATTTGGGGCAGTGCTGCATTTGATTCGGTACCATACATGACTAACGTTTTATTTAAGAAATCGTTATAACATTTACAAGGAACCTTTTTCAGAATGCAGACGGGAATTTACATTCACCTTAAAGCACCCTATTTTATTGATTATATCATAACGTCAACAACATTATTGTTTTTCTTTACTTACGGTATTTTCTAGGCGCGACAATGAGGACGATGATATGCTGATGCTATTGTTCAACCAAACGGCTTACACAGAGTGCGTCAGAAAGGACTCTACAGTTTTGGAATGATATAGAAAGTTATACAGATATCTTACAGAATTGGTAGACGAGTCATTTTCTAACAAACAACCTCACGTTTCACATAAAAGTGTCATCCCACCAGTTATCAATTTCTTGCCACACTTGTACAAAGGCAGTAGAGATTCGATTTTTCGGGTCGGCTAGATTGTTTGGTAGGGGCGGAACATAAACGCGGTCTTTAATGAAACCCAGAGAACAGTCGTTCCAGAATTCGTTTCATGAAACCAAAACACACAGCGAGCACGCTCCGTACCAATGAAAGTAGCCATTTTAACTGTTCACTACACTGGCTCTCCTGGTGACACAGTGGGGTGGATAAGACTTAAGATTGACACACGTAACGATTCTGTAAGTTAGCACATCAGCATTCCAAAGTTGTAGAGTCATTTTTGACTCAGCCTGTACTGTGAGTACAAGACGACCCGTAGTTCTAACCGTGGCGTGGTATAACGTACTGTATTTACAGTAGGCGCACTAGAGCTGATAAGTGCAGGATCAACATCAAAACTAGTCATAGTCCTTGATGGTAGTTTAATTTCTATCTTTTAGGTCTTGACGTCATGTCGGAAAGTCCAGTAAATAACATTTACATCTACATTTATATTCCGCCAGCCACCTAATGTTATGTGATCGTCGGTACTTCAGTATGCTACAGTTACTTACCTTCTTTCTGTTCCGACAGGGAATGATTTGCGGAAATAATTATTGCTGAGAAGCTTCTGTATGAGCGAGAGGCTCTCTAATGTTACGTTTATGGTCTTTTTGCGACGTATGCGTATGAGGAAGCAATATTTTGTTTTACTCTTCTAAAAATGTATGCTTCAGTAATACCTACAATAAGCCACATATTAATGTACAACGCCTCTCCTTTTTGTGTTTGCCTCTGGAGTTACAGTAGCATGCCGCGCGGGGTAGACGAGCGGCTTATGGCGCCTTGTCACGGTTCGCGCGGCTCCCTCCGTCGGAGGTTCGAGTCCTCCTTCGGGTATGGGTGTGTGGTTGTCCTTAGCGTAAGTTAGTTTAAGTCATATTAAGTAGTGTGTAAGCGAAGGGGCCTATGACCTCAGCAGTTTGGTCCCATAAGACCTTACCACGGATTTCCAATTTTACAGGAGCATCTCCTTGACTTTTTCGCTCTAACTAGCGCACCCGTTCCCTCAATTAAGTCTACCTGGAACTGAACCCAGCCTGAGAAGCAACAATAACATATCGGTAGAGAGTGTTATGAAAGCTGTTTCCTTCGTGGGTGGTCTGCACTGCCTGAAAATTCTTCCAATAAACCTCTGTGGCATTTGCCATGCTGCCCACTAGTTTATGTTTTCGTTCACCTTGAATTCGCTCTGTATTTATATTCCTAGATATTTAATTGTTGTGACAGTTCCCGGTGAATGCCCACCAATGGTGTGACAGAACAATAACGGGGCTCCTCAGCTATTTATGCTCATTATATTTAATTTTGGTATACCAAAGTTAAGCTGCTAATCCCTGCGCCAAGCGTTGATCCTATGCAGGTCTTCCTGCATTTTCCTTAATTTTCTAACGTTCAACTTGTCTGTATACAGCAACACCATCTACGAAGAGCCCCATAGAGCTTCGTATGTTATCCACAAGTCCATTTCTATATGTTGTTAACAATAATGATCCTAGAGCTGTCACTTGGGATACGACAAAGCTAAATTTACTTATGAAAATTTCCTTCTATTAAGAACGACATATTGTGTTTTGTTTAGTAGGATCTCTTCAATCCAATTACAGGGCTGGTGTGATTTCCCCGTACACTCCTGTTTTGTTCATTAGTTGACAGTGTGAAACGTATTGACCGTCTTTCGGAAGTCAAGCAACATGACGTTAACTTGGGCGACGATAACTAATGCCTTCTCAAAATATTTGATCAAATAAACATCTGCAAATGAATGACGTATTTATAGAATAAATTAGTAAAATTACTGGCAACTGAAGAGGATTTTTATTATAGGAATTGTGTCTTCTCGATCTTGTGAACGAATGTCAGTATTTGTTTGTACGTTAGTGAAAATTGATAAGCTGATATACGGTTTTTTGTTTTATTTAGGTAGATGCAAGTGAAGTTGAATGTTAACATGCCACAATTTCACTAGATTATAAACCTTACGCACAGGCCCTGTTGCCATTTTACAGTCACAATTATCTGAGAATCTGTGTCACATTTTACACTCACTTGTGGGTCAGAAACCTGTTGTACCCAACAGAAGGTAGTAGTGTTTTCAGGCTAATCCTAACAGAACAGCTCAGTGATGGATCCTGGCCACTGTACGAGATAATGTTTGATGATAAGGAGATATTAATAAGCCGCGAAACATGCCATTATAGATAGGTTAACCCAGTGATTAGTGACGGGATTCCTTGAGACCTGAGCCGGTATCACTGAGGCGAGCTTGGCCCTTGCTTGTGTCAGCTGGGAGGCGAGTCGACAGGTCTTCTACCTGCGGTCCTCTCTGCTGCCTCACACCGTGACGTGGCACTCACTCCTGCTTGTCGCAGCCGTTGCTTCTTCCTGGCTCACTATCTCTCATCTCTTCTGAAACCATCACCCACGAACGAGATCCAGTGTCAGAAAATACCCCATATAAAATTAAGCACATTATTGATTAAATGAAAATATTTATAACTTACTAATGATTCATTAAAATATGTTGAATTGTGTTGTTTTATAAAATGACGAAAACTAAATAGCAGTTAGTTAACATTCAAAAACAGTAACCTGCCATAGGCTTCATATCAGCGCACACTCCGCTGCAGAGTGAAAATCTCATTCTGGTACCATATGGTGGCTTGCGGAGTATGTATGTAAATGTAGATTCATATATTTCTGTACCAAGTTGTAAAATAAGACAACTGGTACTGCTTAGGTCCTGTAATGTACGTAGGGTGTTCGGAAATAAGTCGCACCAATAATGTCAAATTGTCAGAGAAGAGCACATGTTCCGTGTTTTCTGCAGCACAATATGCGACTAAAATGGCGCTGCAGCGGGAAACCTACAAGTACTCCAGAGTTGTAGTACGTGGGACAGTACGATTCTTGTGGGCAAAACGTCTAAATGGTACACAGATTCACCGTGAAATTCTGGCGATATATTTCCAAACATGATGTCGCGTCCAGGCACAGTGAAATTGTGTAAACAATTTGACCGACGTGGGTGATGCTGATCGACCTTGCACTACAATATTTCCATCTTTTGGGCCAGCTGAAAGAACGTCTTGGGGGAAAGTGGTTTACCGTAGATGGGGACGTAGACACAGCTGTTCTCGACTGGCTCCGTGGTCCAGGAGCACATTTCTGTCGTCGAAGAATTGATGGATTGGTAGAACGTTCAAACTGTTGTTGACGGAGACTTGATGGCTGCACTAAAAATAGCCTCATATATCTGTCAGTGTAAAGTATTGTGCAGCATTCGATAACAGCTACTTTGCCTACCATAATAAATTATAACTTACATTATGAAGCCCCTCTTATTTTACATAGGTACGGCGTATTTTATAATAACTGACGACAGGTTTGACGCAGCTCTCAACGAAAATCCCAGGTGTGCAATTATCTATATCTTTGCATAACTAGCGCTACCTATATTCATTTGAACATGCAAACTGTAGTCAAACCTTTGTAGCCTTCACTAAGTTAACCGTTCACTCTTCCCTCTATTAACGAACTGACTATTCCTTGACGGCTCAGAGTGTGCCATATCAACCTCCTTTCTCCTTATAAAGTTGTGTCACAAATTTATTTTCTCCCCAATTGCATGCAATAATTTTTATGTGTTGAATGGCCCAATAGTGGTGGTGTTAGAGAAAGGTTTAAATTTTGCTCCCTTTCCAAAGAGACTTCCTGCCACACAATTTATCTGCTAGCGTCGCTGAGGACCAGGAGGAACAAATTAAGCAAGAAGTGTCCCACACATTACGCCGGGCTCGGCTACCGCGGGATAACATGTCTTCCACAGACGGAGCAGCCATTCTTTCCCTTCGAAATGGTGATGAAGTAAGTAAGAGTTTTAGCAGCGAACAATGGGAATGCCACGGCTCTAATGTCACGGGATCATTACGTCCTTAAAATGGATTTACTATTCAACGACACGGTTTACGGAAGACTATCTATTGACCCCACAGAAAGGATTAAGCACAAGACACTTTCAATTTCACTAAAAAAAAAAAGTTCCTTGTCCGGACATTTACGTAAGAAACCTCAACCTCATCCTGGAGCTGCCATTCCGCCTAGGTTGTATGGTCTCCCTAAATTACATAAGACAGGGGTTCCCATACGCCCTGTTATTAGTAAGTCGGATGCATCCACTTATAACCGGCCGAAGTATTTAACATCTGTTCTCAGTCAATATGTTGGCAAATGTGAACATCTCCAATTCGGTGCATTTTGTAGTATCTATTTACGCGTGTCCCTCTGGAAGAGTCCCTGAGTTTGATTAGTGAAAAACTGGATGCAGATTTGGTGAAGCTTCGTCGTCATGTGCTGACATCCACGTATTTCTCATTTATTGGCAATACTTTTGAACAGAATGACGGAGTGATTATGAGTAGTCTGTTATCATGCATAGTCGCAAGTTTATTTATAAAGGACTTTGAGGATATGGCACTGAGGATTTGGGCTTTGCAAACAACGTGATTCTGGAAGTTTGTAGCCGGCCGCAGTGACCGAGCTGTTCTAGGCGCTTTAGTCCGGAACCGCGCGACTGCTACGGTCGCAGGTTCGAATCCTGCTTCGGGCATGGATGTGTGTGATGTCCTTATGTTAGTCAGGTTTAAGTAGTTCTAAGTTCTAGGGGACTGATGACCTCAGATGTTAAGTCCCATAGTGCTCAGAGCCATTTGATCCATTTGAATATACGTAGATGATATCTTTTTCGTATGGCCATATGGATGTGATGGACTCAACAGGTTTTTGGACCACTTCAACTGTCTTCATCCCAGCATTAAATTTACCACGGAGCTTGAAAGTGATGGGATGCTTCCATTCTTGGATGTCATGGTATTCTGGGACATAGTGTTCACCGAAAGCCGACACACACTGATCGGTATCTGCATATTAGGAGTTGCCATCCACCAAAACAATGCAGTGGCCTCCATAGGACTCTGGTACTCAGGGCATACTGAAACTTCTCATTTGAATGTAAAGAATGGCTGTGCTGGTAAACTCTTACGTTAGTGGATTTTCAAACAGCTGAGCAAAACTGAACGTACTCAGACAGTTCCCTCTTTACTTATTCTGATAATCACTAAACTGACACACAGCGTTTTTAGCGCAACGCAATCCGACTTTCAATAATCCCTACAAAAGAATTGCCCTGACTAACAATAACCTATACCTTTCATGAATCACTTACCTCACAAAAATCTTCGTTACTCGAACTACTGTAATAAAGCGAGTGCCACTACTGCGAGCTAAATAAAAGATTCTAACTGTAAGGTGTCAGGCAAATCCCACACCTTCCATGGAAACCCTGACATGATAAGCAAATCCAGTAGTATGTCACATAGCTCCGAATAAATCGTGACATTAAATTAACCAAAGTAATACTAGTAACGAGTGAACAAATGGAATACCACAGACTAACACAAGAATGCCTAACTGCATGTCATACCTTCCCACCGTGAGACAGACGCAGTTCCGAGGGGAGAAACGAGAACAGAAGCCGAGAGCAGAATAGTGTTAAGTTAGAAGGCCCTGCGATAAGGGACGGACACCCCCAGCCCATGTTAAAAGCTAGAGCTTTAGCGTGAGACTTTTCCGCGTCTCTGTTACGTCAGGACCACCCCCCCCCCCCCCCCCAGCCCATGTTAAAAGCTAGAGCCCTCCAGAAGAACATTATAGATCTTACGATAACGCTAGAAGGACCACACCAGCTGCAAGTTTTTGCGTGAGACTTTTTCGCGTCTCTGCTACATTGCAAACTTTAAAAACATTGCCCCACCAAGAAAAGTATAACGTTTCTCATTGTATAGACAGAATTTTTGTAGGCGGAGCTTAAGGTTAACATTGAGACCCTGATTGGTCAGATGAAAACACAGCCAGATAGTTTTTTTAAACCAACTTCGGTAAATTGTAGTAAGGAGAAGTTAGGAGGGAGTTGCTTCCGAGACGGCGAGGTGAGCGGAGCTGTGCTACCCGCCGCCCGCTGACGAACACCGACAAACTATGAACGCACGCGATGCCGCATAACAGCGCATAAAGCTTCACTCAGAACTGCAGAAGTCTCATCTATTACACCCCCTTTTTTGCGTAATACAATTAAAGCTCATGGTGTCCACATTTGCCACTTGAAGTAAAAATCTGAAACGCGATGATTTTTCTGTTATATAGTTATTGAGAAGCTACATCAGCCACTGTAATTTACGACAAGTTATAGAAGTAATTAAAGATAATTGAGGGTCACTGTAGACCATTTTGATAGTTTTCTCTTTTGTGAAACTTAATTTAAACCTGGTTTATAGATGTGATATGTCACTGGTCATCCTTCGATCCATTGTAGAACATGGAAACCCATTCAGGGAATATTCGTTCACATTTTTGTTGAACGCAGTTGGTTTTTACTATCCTGTATTAAAACATTTCTTTTTATCAATAGTGCAATTTATAAACAATGTTCTGTAAGTAGAATAAAATTTCCAATGGTAAACTTAACTGCTTTTTCGACGTCATTTTACCAGCTAACTAAAAATAGGAAAGCCTTGAACCCCTTCCACTAAATTTAGTTAGTATTAAGATTCTTTTACAGGGAGTGCAGTGGAGCTGACGCTGAAATCATTAAGTATTTGGTTATATCATCGCTAGTCTCACTGTACTCTTCTGAATTCTACATGTCATGTGCGGTCTGGCGTCTCCTTACCAGCAACAGGTCCCAGGTTCAAACTAGTCAATTCCCTAAAAAACACGCTCAGAGCGTCGTTGCGCGAAAGTGGTAGGGAGACACAATATAGAACAAGCAGACACCACGCAGAATGTTAGGTAACTACTGAAGGCACTAATTACTGATAGGCATAGTTTGCAAATGATAGATTTTGATAGAGAACAATCAACGTATTTATCTTAATAGTGTTCAAAACTCATTTCCAACAGCCCAAAACTGCACTAGCGAATATTCCAACAATGAGTCCAACCAGCGATACGTGGTGTCACCAACATAAAAACCTAAACAGCCTACTGACAGAGCGCTACGTCGCGTCACCAACATAGAAACCTAAACAGCCCACTTACACAGTCCCCATGCTCCCCACAAACATTTTACTAATCGTTTTGGGCAGTGTCCAGTACTTAATTGCTAATTTTTTTATATTAACGATAACAAATATATCAAATGCACACACTTATTGACACACTGTTCGTCAAAAGCAAATATTGTCGTCAAGTCCATAAAGACAGTCGTGATCATTCATCACAGTAACAATGATAGTTTTATGCACGAAGTCTGAGCAGTAAAATGAAATCACATCGAAGTTGTAGATTTCAATGCAGTCTTGAAGAAGCAGTGTTGTCCTTCCAAAGGATAGATAGTGCTGACTCTTGACATGCAGACAGGTAATGGGCCACAACAGAGCGAATCCACAGCAGAGTCAGTCGAAGTTTTGAAGAATAATGGTAGGTAGGTCACCACAGAGCAGACCCACAGTATTTCTCGTAGAGATAATGGTATTGGTGAGCCTCCAAAGGTGCAGACCCACTGAAGTCCTTGTAGAGTCTGAAGTCCATCTAAGAGTCTTGTGAATAATATAGCAAGTCCATGAACCACTATTTGTGCACTCACCAATTTTTTTGGATTTCCTTAGAACCAGCAATGCTGTTTACCAGGCCCTTGCTGAATTATCAACACTCGTGCGAGCATTAACAGTCCTTTTTATAACTTCTCACATCTTGTGCATGTAAACAACATAATAATACAGGTAACATTTGTAGTAATGCAGGCCTTACAAAAGAATAGAAATAAACATATACATCATTGTTACAGGAATTGTGACTTAAGTAAATAAATAAGAAATGACAACAGCTTTGGAAACATTAACTTCACACGTGAGCATTAAAACAGAACAGAATAAACAATGTCTAAATAGAATGAGATTTTCACTCTGCAGTGGAGTGTGCGCTGATATGAAACTTACTGGCAGATTAAAACTGTGTGCCCGACCGAGACACGATCTCGGGACCTTTGCTTTTCGCGGTCAAGTGCTCTACCATCTGATCTACCGAAGCACGACTCACGCCCGGTCCTCACAGATTTACTTCTTCCAATATCTCGTCTTCTACCTTCCAAATTTTACAGAAGCTCTCCTGCGAACCTTGCAGAACTAGCACTCCTGAAAGAAAGGGTACTGCGGAGACATGCCTTAGCCACAGCCAGAGGGATGTTTCCAGAATGAGATTTTTACTCTGTAACGGAGTGTGCGCTGATATGAAACTTACTGGCAGATTAAAACTGTGTGCCCGACCGAGACTCGATCTCGGGACCTTTGCTTTTCGCGGTCAAGTGCTCTACCATCTGATCTACCGAAGCACGACTCACGCCCGGTCCTCACAGATTTACTTCTTCCAATATCTCGTCTTCTACCTTCCAAATTTTACAGAAGCTCTCCTGCGAACCTTGCAGAACTAGCACTCCTGAAAGAAAGGGTACTGCGGAGACATGCCTTAGCCACAGCCAGAGGGATGTTTCCAGAATGAGATTTTTACTCTGCAACGGAGTATGCGCTGATATGAAACTTACTGGCAGATTAAAACTGTGTGCCCGACCGAGACTCGAACTCGGGACCTTTGTCTTTCGCGGGCAAGCCATGTCTCCGCAGTATCCTTTCTTTCAGGAGTGGTAGTTCTGCAAGGTTCGCAGGAGAGCTTCTGTAAAGTTTGGAAGGTAGGAGACGACATATAGGCAGAAGTAAATCTGTGAGGACCGGGCGTGAGTCGTGCTTCGGTAGCTCAGGTGGTAGAGCACTTGCCCGCGAAAGGCAAAGGTTCCGAGTTCGAGTCTCGGTCGGGCACACAGTTTTAATACAAAGTGAAATTCAGTAGGACTATGTCTGGCAAACGGCAGCAGCAAATGCACTAACGTATACCTAAACATGACACATCTCAAGCAGAAAAAAAAAAATTACAGTAAAGATAGCCATGTCTAAATCTTTGTCACATCTTAACACTAGAGTAATGCATCACGATAACGTACTCTACCAAACAAGTTACCAAATCGTTGAAAAAATTATGCATGGAAGTCCTGTGAAGGGAAATGTCTGTTTGTGCTCCCTTTTTTAAGAAAGTAAATCATAAAATTCTTATTTAATGGATCTGTAGACAGAAAATATTTACATCTTAGCACTAGAGTGATGCATCACGATAACTTACTCTACCAAACAAGTTACCAAATCGTTGAAAAAATTATGTATGGAATTCCTGTGAAGGGAAATGTCTGTTTGTGCTCCCTTTTTTAAGAAAGTAAATCATAAAATTCTTATTTAATGGATCTGTAGACAGAAAATATTTACATCTTAGCACTAGAGTGATGCATCACGGTAACTTACTCTACCAAACAAGTTACCAAATCGTTGAAAAAATTATGTATGGAATTCCTGTGAAGGGAAATGTCTGTTTGTGCTCCCTTTTTTAAGAAAGTAAATCATAAAATTCTTATTTAATGGATCTGTAGACAGAAAATATTTACATCTTAGCACTAGAGTGATGCATCACGATAACTTACTCTACCAAACAAGTTACCAAATCGTTGAAAAAATTATGTATGGAATTCCTGTGAAGGGAAATGTCTGTTTGTGCTCCCTTTTTTAAGAAAGTAAATCATAAAATTCTTATTTAATGGATCTGTAGACAGAAAATATTTACATCTTAGCACTAGAGTGATGCATCACGATAACTTACTCTACCAAACAAGTTACCAAATCGTTGAAAAAATTATGTATGGAATTCCTGTGAAGGGAAATGTCTGTTTGTGCTCCCTTTTTTAAGAAAGTAAATCATAAAATTCTTATTTAATGGATCTGTAGACAGAACATATTTACATTATTACGTCTATTAAGTTTTATTTTAATCAATGCTCCAGTGCAGCTAGAAACTAGATATTAAAATAGGCATATATATATATATATATATATATATATATATATATATATATATATATATATAAAGCAAAGCATGGTACATCAGTCACTAACCATATAGCATTTCATAAGGCAGTAAAAAATATCTCTTAACTAAAAACACAGTAGTCATAATCAGGTGTATAGACATAAAATATTTATCATCATTTCATTAGGCATTTTAGTAAATATCAGAAAGTACAAGCACCTAACTGTAATCACATGTTTTCAAGTATGAGCGTGTCGTATTTGCAATGATTTCTACAAAGAGATGTCAATAGCAAGGTTAGTGGCCTCTTTTTTCCTTCACCTGTGACTCTGAAACGCACACACTAATGGTCTGTTTCGAGGCGACTGTTGCTCAGCTGGGTGCCCACAGCGCATTACGTCAAGGTCGCTTACCTTCTTTACCGACACATTTACAACAGCACTTTCCGCTACAGTGACAGTCTCAATAAAAAAATTCATAGGTTGAAAATTTACGTTAGAAGTATGTAGAAACAAAATCTCATATATAACAGTGTCGAAAAATTTCTGCCGGGATTGTGATACTTACATTCATGCATGTACATACATTTCATAACTCTTAAAGTACGATTCTTGGTTTCCAACATCCTTTTCACGAACCAGAGCCCCTAAACCCTACTAATTATTCATATACATATAAACACGTAATCACATTCCTCATATAGTATCATCTTATTTATCATAAACGTATCTCAACATCATAATACACATCGTCGTAGTAATAATATCATCATACCACATTAATCACATCTCAAAATCGTCGCAGTTTCTTTCAATAATTTCAAAATTAAAAAAAAATTCTCTTCCTCTCTCAATAGTGTCATCTAAGTCAAACATACTTCAAAAATCATGTTGCCACACCAACTACATCATTCAAAGCTCTCATAGTATCACAATGGTTCCAAAAAAACAAGTACAGACTAAAATACAGTTTTGTAAGTGTGAATTCACTGACGTAGTAAAAAAAAAGTTTGTGTCTCTGAAATGATAAGATAGCTGTGTAATTCTGTGTTACAGAAATATGGTACTGATGTGTAACACTGAATAAGCAAATACCATATCAACTAGGGCTCCTAGCGCTTGCCACACGCTTAGTACACAAAGTAGCTGTGTACCCCCGGAGGATTAATGTAATTATACCCTCAGATGTTACAAATTACAACAATGGAACGAAATGTATCACCAAAAACCTTCTTTGTACCTTTGTAATTCAAGAATCTTTCAAAGAAGTGTTAAGTACAAAATTTAATCACTCAAATGCGTGTCCTGTAGCGCTAAACTGTGCGTCTTGTTGTAAGATAATTTCTGTCATTACTTAACGGTAAAAATGTGCCAAATGTTGTAGTTATCGTCACCCAAAAGCAAAGTTTTGCAGAAGTCAATGTACTTAACCACGTCATTAACAAAGGTAAAATGCTATGCATATAGATGTCTTAGTTATTACGCTCATTGCCATGATCAAGAAAGTACTGTACTGTAATGTACTGTTGGGTTACGGAAAAGGCTGTCTCATTGTAGCTATACCACAAAAGTTACTACTAAAACACCTTTTAATTTCCAGAAGAATGTAGAAAAACTGTGCAGATGTAAAACAGATACAGCGTAAAAGCAATAATGTAAATAGTGTCACTCATTAATAGCGTCATGATATAATCGTGTAGCTGTCAAACAAACCACGTACTAAGTCATCTGTAATCTCTCAGAAAGTACTTTAAATAAAGAATGCCTTCTGAAGTAAACCAAAATGTTGCATTAAAATCTCATTAGCAGTATATGTTCAAAGTCTGTAAGCCTTATAGTCGTTACATAATCGTACAACTAACAAGCAAGAATGTATACAAAATAACACTGTGTCATCTTTTCACTATAACAATGCATTCGTAATTACTGTCTAAATAAGTGCCCTGGGTTCTTGACGGGGTAGTTAACTTCAAAACATTGTTGCACATTAACAGTTTCTAAGTGTGCCGAAGTGTACTAGTACCATGAAGTAGAAATCTTATAGCAAAAACTAATTCAGAAAGCAAATTATCTCTCAATAACTGTTTTACATGTGAAATGTGGTGTAATCCTGTACTCTTCCTAGTACACAGAATTTCAGCTTCAACACAATTTATCACGTGGTATGCGTTGGTAAAGAATACTGGAATTTTTCTCAAGGTTAGCTTATGTTATTTTTCTAAATCCCAGCTGGTGCACGTGGCTGTCTGCAGTGCGAATCATTGTGTGCTACCTCTTCGTTGTCTCACATCATTACTGGGATTTGGAGATCTAACTTCTACAAACTCACCTTGTTGATAGGTCCGTGCCCTGTTTTAATGACGCCAATTTTGGTTAAATTCTGGTCTGTTCTTAAGATTATATCGTCTGTCGTCAGTATTGGGACACAGAGAGTACGATTCCACTATGCATTGTTGCCAGTTGTATACAAGATGGCGGCGATGACATTATCCAAGACGGCGTCGTGTAACTTGGCAACAGCGCATGACGTCATTCAAGATGGTGGCCATGACGTCGTTCAAGATGGTGGAAAGATCGAATTTTGGCGGGGAATTGCCACACCCCCATCCCCTAGAAAAATGGCGAGAAGTTCAATTTCCAACAGTATAATGCACCACACCTCTGTTATCTCTATTAAGCAAAGAAAATGGCGAGAAGATATCTCACTTGGGCTACCTCCACTAACCTAAGTCACCCGACCGTCACTTCATCCTACAAACTGGTGCCAAGTTTTAATTTTGATTGGATGATAGGTCACATTTCAGTGCTGGTGCAAAAGGAAATACAATTGTATGAACCCGACTTCTTCCTAAGGATTCGTGGAAAAAAAGGACTTGTCTTTCTTACTTAACCAATTTCAAGCAGATGTGTTTGCCACTTTGTCTGGACTCCAACTGACTTAGTTCAGATCGCCATCAGCAGAGAGCGCTCTCATGTCGTCAGGTGATGACGCAAGTACCATTATCCAAGATGGCCGCACCCAGTGTGTCCACCAAGAGGTCCACAGCCCAACTCACTTAGTACATTGTGTCACTGCCAGAGGACGCTACCTCGACATCAGGTGATGGTGCAAGTACTGTTATTCAATATTGGAGCATACATTTTGTTCCTCATGTGCTCTAGGACACAGCCAATGCATAATCCCATTACATAATCCAGGATTGCCTGCGGTCTCTCACACATTTATAACCGGATATGTGGCCCATGTATGGCCAGTGTACGTGCAACTTATGACGTCACAGTCTCCAGCCAGCACGTTCATACTCACGTCACAGATAGACTTCTGCATATATCCTAACGCATGTAACTGAACACATGTGACTCCAACATCGTGCATCTAAGTAATCAATTACCTAAGTACTTAATTCCTATTCAATTTTAATTGCATTCCATAAATGAATGTATCATTTGGATACACAATTATCAAATTAGAATTTTCACATTTTTCCACTAGGAGCACAATGCTGATACATTCACGACGTAGCGCCCCCGACCCCCCCCCCCCCCCACCCCTAGAATGCTGCACTCCTACTTGCTACTGCATTAGTCACGTGATTCTACGACATAGAACCCCAGATGGTGGTTTGTAAGGGCAAAATGGTGCAAAAATGACTCAGGCTGCGCTGGGCTGCTCGGGAGAGTAAGGAAGGAGTGCGCTCTATTTAGTTTTGAACGTTTTACTTATCACACTCATACAAAAGGCATGCTTGGGGCCATGTCACACAGCATACAGACCTGTAAACTACTTCAAAAAAACGCTCTCCAGACACGAAAACAACTCCTAATTTTCTGAAATAATTTCATTACACAGTTGTAGACTCTTCCTAACTAATGCTGCACAAGAATGTGTAGACATGCTGAGTACTCGTAAACTGTCCAAATAACGCATAGCACAGCCTACAGCCCCGCTTGCTAAATAATGCAATCAACGTGCTCATGCACCCTCCGCCAACCCCTGTCCAGTAGAGTGCACAGGCAACCCCAACAAAGTGGCGTGACAGTCAGCTGTCAAACCATGCACAGTCCTCTGCTCGGGTCACACAAGCATGAAGCAGCCACATCCCTTTTCATACTTGACACCAGAGAAATACCCTATCGCAATACGTGTTCACCTGTGTCCTGGTGCGAACGGCCAGGGATGTGCACCCTGTCACAGTTGCGAGCTGCTGCTGATCGCACGTGAAAGTTGCCCGCCTCTATTTTCGTGTATTCACTCACGCCTATACAGAAGTCACGGAATTCCATGGCACGCTCACATGAGACACCTCTGAACAGCAGATGACTTTACCACCGATGACAGAATAGCACAGGGCGCTTTGCTCCTAGTGCAACATGACACACCTGTTTAACCATACTTAACTACCCAGCATCGTTCTCACCTCGCCGCAAAACGTTTGTGTGGTGACTCGCCATCTGAAATGTTCTAAATCTTATTCTTACGTCACATGGCAGTGTAAAAATAAATAAATAAATAAATAAGAGCCAAGAAGACCTCTCGGGAATTGTATAGTGTTCCAGAAATAGTTAACGCTCGCTTTCTACATGTCTCAACTTGCATGCACGAAAATTCTTACCCTAACAGAATCTATTTACGAATATAACATCCAATTCACTGGTTCAAATGGCTCTGAGCACTATGGGACTTAACAGCTATGGTCATCAGTCCCCTAGAACTTACAACTACTTAAACCTAACTAACCTAAGGACATCACACGCATCCATGCCCGAGGCAGGATTCGAACCTGCGACCGTAGCAGTCGCGCGGTTCCGGACTGAAGTGCCTAGAACCGCGAGACGACCGCGGCCGGCTATTCACTGGTCCCAACGCACCTAACGTGATACCTTTCCTGCCCTCAACATACGCAAACGTCCTGAACGCTATCCCAGCACAAAGGACTTCAACCTATCCAGCATTATGATTCGGTCTTATCGAATTTATCCACCGAATTACTGATAGCTCCGATATCATAGTACTATTAGCGTTTTTCCCGTTTGCAGACGAGACTTTCAGTGGTTATTTTGCACATATCGCCATACTGTACTGACAATTAAATCATACAAACTACCATACATGTCGTCAAATACGGAAAGACTCTTACTATAGGACACACAGTTATCCACTGTAGTCAGGTGATAACATAAACCATAATAACTTTACAATGCAATATATACCATTATACACATCGTAAGCCACAGTAACTTTACAATACAATAAATACACATTTTACACAAACAGTGCAGTTATCTTTTATATCTGTACAGCACCCGAAAAAATTATACTATGTCTACGTTCACACAAGTTATATGTCACGATGCTCCCCAGTCCTAGGGAAGCACCATCAGCCTTTTCTTTCTTTCTACAGACGTGACATTCGGGGCCATACAAAATCATCCCATTTACATCAGAGCACTGTCAGCGGACTGAAGTCGATGTCTGAACTCTTCAGCAAATTGGATATCGTTTCCCCTCAGCACAAACGCGTCACTGTTTCTGCTCCTTGCTTGCTCGCTTTTCGAAGCACATCTCAAGAATATAGAATTACAAGAACACTCATTTTTTCCGCATAATATTATACGATTTTTGCTGTAATTCTCGATATCAAGCACTAGGCGGCATCCTACCAATAGCTAGTGCAACATAATTCCCCAGAAATAGACGCGAAATTATTTCTCTACAAACTACAAACTTTAGCGCGGTTCGGCCTGTTGTAGCCCACTGAGTAATTAGAAACAAATACAGGAAACTCATAATTGTTGTTGTTGTTGTTGCGGTCTTCAGTCCTGAGACTGGTCTGATGCAGCTCTCCATGCTACTCTATCCTGTGCAAGCTTCTTCATCTCCCAGTACCTACTGCAGCCTACATCCTTCTGAATCTGCTTAGTGTATTCATCTCTTGGTCTCCCTCTACGATTTTTACCCT
The DNA here is from genome assembly GCF_023897955.1 of Schistocerca gregaria. Lineage (NCBI taxonomy): Eukaryota > Metazoa > Arthropoda > Insecta > Orthoptera > Acrididae > Schistocerca > Schistocerca gregaria. Next base: position 861,181,198 of record NC_064931.1, on the reverse strand, counting down.
CCACGCTGCCCTCCAATACTAAATTGCTGATCCCTCGATGTCTCAGAACATGTCCTACCAACCGATCCCTTCTTCTAGTCAAGTAGTGCCACAAGCTCCTCTTCTCCCCAATTCTATTTAATACCTCCTCATTAGATATGTGATCTACCCATCTAATCTTTGTTAGTAGGCTGTTTACATTTTCTTATTGGTAACGCCACGTAGCACTGGCTGTGCTGTGCGCAGTCTGTGGCTAGTTTGCATTGTTGTCTGCCATTGTAGTGTCGGGCAGCGGCAGCTGGATGCTAACAGCGCGTAGCGTTGCGCAGTTGGAGGCGAGCCGCCAGCAGTGGTGGATATGAGGAGAGAAATGGCGGAGTTTTGTAATTTGTAAGACTGGATGTCATGAACTACCATATATATTTTGACTATTAAGGTAAATACACTGTTTGTTCTCTATTAAAATCTTTCATTTGCTAACTATACCTATCAGTAGCTAGTGCCTTCCGTAGTTTGATTCTTTTAGTTAGCTGGCAGTAGTGGCGCTCGCTGTATTGCAGTAGTTCGAGTAACGAAGGTTTTTCTGAGGTAAGTGATTTGTGAAAGGTATAGATTAATGTTAGTCCGGGCCATTCGTTTGTAGGGATTTTTGGAAGTCCGATTGCGTTGCGCTAAAAATATTGTGTGTCAGTTTAAGCACAGTCACGTTTAATTTTACAAAGGGGACGTTTCATATAGATCAGTCTTGTATAATTTTTCTAAGGGGACGTTTCATATGTCGACCCTTAGCCAAGGATACCTCACTGGAATCTTCTGATTTTTTCTTGTAGTTTGTGTAGTTAGTGTAGCCTTTGTTTATTGCTAGCGCGTAATCATAGAGAGAATTTCCTTTGTAGTTGCAGTCTTTCATTGTTGTACAGTAAAACAGTTGTGGCATGCATGTAGATTTGCACAAAGTATTTCGCAGCTTCGCTTGCAATTAACTAGATATTATTTTCAGTGCTATGTTAATGTGTTCTCTTATTATTGCTCTTCAAATTGTGCTTTTATGTGTTATCGTGTGAAATATTGTGACAATAATGGCGTGTGAAAAACGTAACACTAGGCTCCAAAGTAAATTGAGAAATAATAGTGACGACGAGCGTCGCTTATCAGCACCACTGTGTAGTGAATTAACAGACATTCGAAGTAGTAATTTGGTAATTGTGCATAGGGAAATGGAGCGGGTGGTAAATAATGGTGTAGACAATGAAACAAGTAGTGAACAGGGAACAATTATCGATCGATCAGTCGGCAACAGCTCGCCTCAGGAATCCGAAATGACAGAACACAATATTGCAAATACTGTAGACTTAGGTTATGGGTCCTCACCGTTTTCTCAAATGAGTCAAGACACATTTTCTGCCTGTCAAAATGTAAATGTTGCCGGTGAAAATGCACTGCCAAAAAGCATAGAAAAACGGATTCCAGACACTAATACATTATTATTGCAATTAATGCAACAAATGGAACAAAATCAGAAACAAATGGGACAAAATCTTCAAAAGTTAGACACAATGGAACAAAATCAGAGACAAACACAGCAACCGTTGGACACAATGGAACATAATCTTCAAAAGTTAGACACAATGGAACAAAATCAGAGACAAACACAGCAACAGTTGGACACAATGGAACATAATCTTCAAAAGTTAGACATAATGGAACAAAATCAGAGACAAACACAGCAAAAGCTTCAAAAGTTAGACACAATGGAGCAAAATCTTCGGAAGTTAGACACCACACTTGAACAAACACGTGAAGATTTAACTACTGAGTTACATAACATTGAATCGAAATGTCAAAAAATCTGTAATGACGTAAAAACACAAATTTGTGAGCATTTCCAACCTATTTTTTCGCGGCATGAAAACGCATTACAGAATCACGAAGCAGCCATAAAAGAACTGCAAACAATTGTTCATGAAAATCATGAGACCTTGCAAGCTAAAATTGACTCAGTTGCATCTACCGATTCGGTTACGCAACTTGCAAAAACTCAAGAAAACTTAAAGGACACAGTAGATACTCTGAAAATTGGTTCAGAAAGACACATGGAGGACATTAGTTCATTATCAGAGAAAGTAGTTGAACTTTCGGATCAGCTAAATAATTTATCTACGAAGGTAGATGATAATCTGAATGACACAAAACCGGTAGTCTTTAATGACACAGAAGAGTTCGAACAAATTAGGAAGTTTAAACAAAATCCAAATCAAATTAATACGCAACACCAAAGAGAAATCCGGGAAGTACAAGATCAGCTGACACAGGTAATACAAGAATTACGTATTTCAGAGGACTCTCGCACACCAATACGGGAAGAGGGACATAAAAATACGGAACTGACACAAAATAATAACACAGGGCACTTTGGAGATTATGAAAGAAATTGGCAAAGTACACCGAATTTTGAGATGGAACCGCCGAAGCGACGTAACAATGACCGACATGCGACCCGCCGACACGATGATTTTGACTACAAGCTGTTCATTACTACACGCAAATTCAAAACATTTAAGAATTCTGGCAACGACATTCATCCACAAGCGTGGCTTCATCAATTCTCTCATTGTTTTCCTCCCAACTGGTCATTAGAACACAGATTAGAATTTATGTGTGGCTACTTAGAGAATGAACCAGCTGTAAGAATGCGATCGTTCATTCACGATTGTCACAGTGAAGGAGAATTTTATCATGCCTTCCTCTCAGCATATTGGTCTCAAGCTACACAAGACCGAGTAAAACATAGCATCATGATGATGAAACACTTTGAACGATCTGAATTTTCCAGTCTTGTCAAATATTTTGAAGACATGTTGGATAAGAATCAATATCTTTCAAACCCATACAGCCCTTCAGAACTGATCCGCATTTGCTTAATGAAATTGCCGGAACATTTAAGGAATATTGTTTTGGCAGGGCGTTGCAAAGACGACATTGAAGCTTTTCAGGGACTGTTACAAGAATTGGAAATTGTCACTGAAAATCGCGGAACGCGAAAACAGGGACACTACAATTACAGGTCACATCCGTCACAATTCCGCGATGACAGAAATAATAACTGGACACGACAAGGCTATTCTTACAACGCAAACCGTGAACAAACCAGACAGCACCCATATGACAACCACTGGCAGAGTAATAGTTACAGAGAAAGATCGCATTTCCGTAGTAATGAATATAACAGAAACAATCATAGAGACAGACAATATGGCAACCAGAACTATTATTATCAGGGGAGGCAGAATAATTTCAGACGCAAGGGCCCACCGCGCAGTAATAATTCAGGGAGAAATTCTCCGCCACTTAACCGACAAGAAAGAAACTACAGGAACTACCGACATGACGACAGACGATACAATCATAACGACAGACCAGAATTTCATCAGAACTGGCGGGATCCAAACAGAGCTGGGACCGCTCGGCAAGTTAGGTCTCCTAATCCCAATAACGGCGCGCGCCAACAAAGAAACAGACAGACTCGCACCGCAGGCAGCCGCGTGCGCCGGCTGGCTCAGAGACAATCTGCTTTTTAACTTAGTCTTTACCATAAAATTTTTCACTTCACGCTACTAGTACAATTTGTCACACTGACAAACTAACATGCGACAATGTTTTGAAGTTAACTATCCAGTCTAGAACCTAGGGAACATTTTTAAACAGAAATTACGAATGCATTGTTATAGTGAACAGACGTCACAGTGTTATTGTGTGTGTACATTTTTGCTTGTTAGTTGCACGATTACGTAACAATTATAAGGCTGACATACTTAGAACATTTACCAGTACTGCTAATGAGATTTTAATGCAACATTTTGGTTTACTTGAAAATACATTCTTTATTTGAAGTACATTCGGTGAGATTAAAGATGACTTAGCATTTGGTTTCTCTGATAGCTACACGATTATATCCCGACGCTACTAATGTGTGACACAATTTACGTTGTGCTTTTGCGGTGTATCTGTTTTATATCTGCACAGTTTTTCTGAATTATTCTGGAAAGTAAAACATGTTTTAGTGGTAACTTTTGTGGTATAGCTACAATTAGACAGCCTTTTCCATAGACAATTAGACAGCCTTTTCCATAGCACAGCAATACGTTACAGCATAGTACTGTCCTCATCACGGCAATAAGCGTAATAACTAAGATATTTATACGCAAAGCAATTCACTTCCTTTATTACGTGGTAAGTACATTGACTTCAGCAGAACTTTGCTTACAGAGGACGATAACTACGACACTTCCACATAATTATCTTACAACAAGACGCACAGTTTATCTCTACAGTACACGTATTTGAGTGATTAATTTTGTACTTAAAACATTTATTTTTAAAGATATTTGAAGTACAATGATACAAAGGTTTTCGTTGATACATTTCATTCCATTACTGTAATCTGTAACACCTGAGGATATAATCACATTAATCCTCAGGGGGGTACACGCTTACTTTGTGTACCATGTGTTTGGCAAGCACAAGGAGCCCTAGCTAATATGGTATTTGCTTATACATCGGTACCATATTTATCTAACACATAAATTACACAGCTATCTGATCATTTAACTGAGAGAGACAAACATTTATTATACTACATCAGTGACAGATGTTTACGTAATTACACCGTTGGATAACTTCAAACTAATGAAATTGTATTTTGTCTGTACTTTGTGAAATGTTCATATTTTTTCAGAACTATTGTGATACTATGAGAGCTTTGAATGAAGTGTTTGGTATGGGATCATGATTGTTAAAGTACGTTTGAGGCAGATGACACTTTTGACATGAGCAGAGAATTTTTTTTAGGTTTTGAAAATATTGGAGGAAGCTACGACGATTTTGAGAATTGATTGAGGTATTATGATATTATTATTACGATGACTATGTGTATTATGCTGTTGCGGTATGTTTCTGATCAATAAGCTGATGCTATATGAGGAATTTGATTATACTACGTATCTGTTATGATGAAATATTGAAGAAGTGTCGACGAATAAGGTAAGGAATAATGGGTAGTGGTTAGGAACTCTGGTTTGTGGAAAAGGATGTTGGAAACCGAGAATCATACTTTAAGAGTTATGAAATGAGTGTATATGCGTGAATGTATCATTATGCTGGCGAAAATTTTTTGGACACTATTATATTTAAATGATTTTATGTCTACAGATTTGTAATGCAAATTCTTGACCTTTGAATTTTTTTTATTTGAGACTGCTACTGTAGCGGAAACTGGTGTCGTAAATATTTCGATAAGACAGTTAAGTGACCACCTGCACGTAATGCGTCGTGGGCACCCAGCTGCGCGACAACCACCTGACAAAAGAGAACCATTAGTGTGTGCGTTTCAGAGGCACAGGTAAAAAAAAAAAGAGTGCCATTATCCTCGCTATTGACATTTCTTTGTAGAAAGCGTCGCAAATACGACACACTCAAACTTGAAAACATATGATTACACTTTGGAGTTGTTAATTTATGATATTTACTGAAATGAAATGATGAGAAACATTTCATGTCTATTGTCTTGCTAGTTGGAAGATTGTTTACTGCATTATGAAATGACTTATAGCTAGCAAATGATGTTTCACGCCTTGCTTTGCCTATTTTGTTTAATATCTAGTTTCTAGCTGCACTGCAGCATTGGTTACAATAAAATTTAATGGATGTACTAATATAGATATTTTATGCCTACAGATCCAGTAAATAATTATGATGTACTTAAAAAAACGAAAGAGCACAAAAAGCCTTCCCTTCACAGGAACTGCATACATAATTTTCTTTTCAAGTACTTGGTAATTTTTATGGTAGAATAAGTTGTGGTGCACCACTTTAATTATATAGACATTAAGATGTGAATCGACATCTCGCTTTTCTGCATTGTTGTCTTTACTGTAATATTTTTTCTGCTTGAGCTTTGTCATGTTTAGTTATAAGCTGTTGCATTTTCTGCTGCTGTTTACCAGGCACAATGTTACTGAATTTGACTTTGTAGTACTCTGTTAAGCCAGTTTTACTACGGAATTATTTTTTCTTGTTTGCTGCGCATTGCCTTATATTAGTTGTAATATTGCTGCCTTTTTTTGCCAATTTCCGTTTTTTTATCATTGCTGTTTGTGTTAACTGTTTTGTGCTGCTGCATTGCCTCGTCCCTTAGTTTAGCATCTGAGCTCAGTAGATTTTAAGTTAGCTTAAGAGGGGGTAGACTATATAAGAAAATAACTATGATGAATTGGAAGAAATGCATTGAGAAGCTATAAGAAAATGGTTTGGCCAAAAAAGTAGTGTATAGTGGAGAAAAACTATTTTTGAAAGAGGATGTGAGCATAATACAGAAAGCAGGCTTCGATATGACTTTTTGGAAATAATGAAGAATGAAGGGAGATCTCCGAGAAGTAAAGAAAGTTTTGTTTGCAAAATACTAGAGTAAAACAAACCCTATCCTATCCTTGTGTTATCCCACTATGTGTTTGTGTACCCTTGTGTATTTATGTTCGTCCTGTCTTTATATGTTTATCTGATAAGACTTATGTTGCAGAATTTTTCTAATACTCAGCTACATGAACTATGATGAGGAATACTGTTATCCTCAAATATAATTTGCATTAATAACATGTTATTTACTTTGTAAAGATATTTACACATTATTTATTCTGTTTTGTTCTAATGCTCATGTGTGAAGTTGATGTTTCAAAAGTTATTCTGATCTTTTATGTATGTACTTATGTCGTAATTTTTGTAACACTGATGTATTTGCTATTTCGATTCTTTTGTAAAGCCTGTACTACTACAAATGTTATCTGTATTGTTATGTTCTTTAAAGATGTATTTTGTACCTTTGTTATTGTATTCTTATGTTATAAAATTGTAATTGACACCAGTTCGTCAAATTAAGTAACTTGTAAATTACATTTCACTGCACACGTTTCTGTTGGTCATAGTATATGGACAATATGTGAGAAGTAGGGACTGATAGTGTTTGAACGTGTGTTAATAACTCAGTAAGGGACTGGATAACAGCATTGCTGGTTCTAAGGACATTTAAAAAACAATTTTTCTGAGTGCACAAGTGGTTGTTATGGACTTGTTATATTATCCGCAAGACTCTTCAATGGTGATTGTGCGCCTGCACAGTCAAACAGATGGCTGCTGGCCATCTCTACAAGGACTACAGTGGGTCTACACCTTTGATGACCCACCAATACCATTATTTCTACAAGGACTGCAGTGGGTCTGCACCTCTGGTGGCCCACCAATAGTAATCTCTACTAGGACTACAGTGGGTCTGGTCTGTGATGACCTACCTACCGATAGTCTTCAACGTCGACTGACTCTGCTGTGGCCTATTACCTGTCTGCATGTCAAGAGTCAGCACTGTCTTTCGTTGGAAGGACAACACTACTTCTTCTAGACTGCTTAGAAATCCACTACTTCTTTTATTGCTCAGACTTTGAAGAAAACACTGCAATTTTACTATGATGAACGATCAGGACTGTCTTTATGGACTGTGAGAGAATTTTAGCTTTTGACCAACATTGTATCGATAAGTGTGTGCATTTTATTTCTTTGTTATTGTAATTATGAAAAAAATTTTCAAATCTGTATTGGCCACGTCCCAAAACAATTTGTAAATTTTTTTGTGGGGAGCATGGGGGCTATGTTAGTAGGCTGTTTACATTTTCTTATTGGTAACACCACGTAGCGCTCTCTATGAAAAATCACTGGCTGTGCTGTGCGCAGTCTGTGGCTAGTTTGCATTGTTGTCTGCCATTGTAGTGTCGGGCAGTGGCAGCTGGATGCTAACAGCGCGTAGCGTTGCGCAGTTGGAGGCGAGCCGCCAGCAGTGGTGGATGTGAGGAGAGAAATGGCGGAGTTTTGTAATTTGTAAGACTGGATGTCATGAACTACCATATATATTTTGACTATTAAGGTAACTACACTGTTTTTTCTCTATTAAAATCTTTCATTTGCTAACTATACCTATCAGTAGCTAGTGCCTTCCGTAGTTTGATTCTTTTAGTTAGCTGGCAGTAGTGGCGCTCGCTGTATTGCAGTAGTTCGTGTAACGAAGATTTTTCTGAGGTAAGTGATTTGTGAAAGGTATAGATTAATGTTAGTCCGGGCCATTCGTTTGTAGGGATTTTTGGAAGTCTGATTGCGTTGCGCTAAAAATACTGTGTGTCAGTTTAAGCACAGTCACCTTTAATTTTACAAAGGGGACGTTTCATATAGACCAGTCATGTATAATTTTTCTAAGGGGACGTTTCATCTTCAGCATTCTTCTGTAGCACCACATTTCGAAAGCTTCTATTCTCTTCTTGTCGAAACTATTTATGGTCCACGTTTCACTCCCATACGTGGCTACACTCCATACAAATACTTCCAGAAATGACTTCCTGACCCTTAAATCTATACTCGATGTTAACAAATTTTTCTTCTTCACAAGCGCTTTCCTTGCCATTGCCAGTCTACATTTTATATCCTCTCTACTTCGACCATCGTCAGTTATTTTTCTCCCCAAATAGCAAAACTGTTTTACTACTTTAAGTGTCTCATTTCCTAATCTAATTCCCTCAGCATCACCCGACTTAATTCGACTACATTCCATTATCCTCGTTTTGCTTTTGTTGATGTTCATCTTATAGCCTCCTTTCATGAACACTGTCCATTCCGTTCAACTGCTCTTCCAGGTCCTTTCCTGTCTCTGACAGAATTACAATGTCATCGGCGAACCTCAAAGTTTATATTTCTTCTCCTTGAATTTTAATACCTACTCTGAATTTTTCTTTTGTTTCCTTTATTGCTTGCTCAATATACAGATTGAATAACATCGGGATAGACTACAACAGTGTCTCAATCCCTTCCCAACCACTGCTTCCCTTTCATGCCCCTTGACTCTTATAACTGCCATCTGGTTTCTGTACAAATTGTAAATAGCCTTTCGCTCCCTGTATTTTACCCCTGCCAACTTCAGAATTTGAATGACAGTATTCCAATCAACATTGTCAAAAGCTTTCTCTAAGTCTACAAAATCTAGAATCGTAGGTTTGCCTTTCCTTAATCTTTCTTCTAAGATAAGTCGTAGCGTCAGTATTGCCTCGCGTGTTCCAACATTTCTACGGAATCTTCCCCGAGGTCGGCTCTATCAGTTTCTCCATTCGTCTGTAAAGAATTCGCGTTAGTATTTTGCAGCTGTGACTTATTAAACTGATAGTTCGGTAATTTTCACATCTGTCAACACCTGCTTTCTTTAGGATTGGAATGATTATATTCTTCTTGAAGTCTGAGGGTATTTCGCCTGTCGCTTACATCTAGCTCACCAGATGGTAGAGTTTTGTCAGTACTGGCTCTCCCAAGGCTGTCAGTAGTTCTAATGGAATGTTGTCTACTCCAGGGGCCTTGTTTCGACTCAGGTCTCTCAGTGCTCTGTCAAACTATTTACGCAGTATCTTATCTCCCATTTCATCTTCATCTACATCCTCTTCCATTTCCATAATATTGTCCTCAAGTACGTCGCCCTTGTATAGACGCTCTATATACTCCTTCCACCTTTCTGCTTTCCCTTGTTTGCTTAGAACTGAGTTTCCATCTGAGCTCTTGATATTCATGCAAGTGGTTCTCTTTTCTCCAAAGGTCTCTTTAATTTTCCTGTAAGCAGTATCTATTTTATCCCTAGTGAGATAAGCCTCTACATCCTTACATTTGTTCTCTAGCCATCCCTGCTCAGTTATTTTGCACTTCATGTCAATCTTATTTTTGAGATGTTTGTATTCCTTTTTGCCTACTTCATTTCCTGCATTTTTATATTTTCTCCTTTCATCAATTAAATTCTTCTGTTACCCAAGGCTTTCTACTAGTCCTTGTCTTTTTACCTATTTGATCCGCTGCCTTCACTATTTCATTCCTTAAAGCTACCCATTCTTCTTCTACTGTATTTCTTTCCCCCATTCTTGTCAATTGTTCCCTTATGCTCCCCCTGAAACTGTATACTACCTCTGGTTTAGTCTATTTGTAAAGGTCCCATCTCCTTAAATTCCCACCTTTTTGCAGTTTCTTAAGTTTTAATCTACAGTTCATAACCAATAGATTGTGGTCAGAGTCCACATCTGCTCCTGGAAATGTCTTACAATTTAAAACATGGTTCCTAAATATCTTTCTTATCATTATATAATCTTCTGATACCTTTTAGTATCTCCAGGGTTCTTCCATGTATACAACCTTCTTTCATGATTCTTGAACCAAGTGTTAGCTATGATTAAGTTATGCTCTGCGCAAAATTCTACCAGACCGCTTCCTCTTTCATTTCTTAGCCCCAACCCATATTGACCTACTATGTTTCCTTCTCTCCCTTTTCCTACTGACGAGTTCCAGTCACCCATGACTATTAAATTTTCGTCTCCCTTCACTGTCTGAATAATTTCTTTTATCACATCATATATTTCATCAATTTCTTCGTCATCTCCAGAGCTAGTTGGCATATAAACTTGTACTACTGTAGTAGACGTGGGCTTTGTGTCTATCTTGGCCACAATAATGTGTTCACTATGCTGTTTGTAGTAGCTTACCCGCACTCCTATTTTGTTATTCATTATTAAACCTACACCAGCATTACCCCTATTTGCTTTTTTTATTTATAACCTTGTATTCACCTGACCAAAAAATCTTGTTCCTCCTGCCACCGAACTTCACCAATTCCCACTATATCTAACTTTAACCTATCCATTTCCCTTCTTAAATTTTCTAACCTACTTGCCCGATTAAGGGATCTGACATTCCACACTCCGATCCGTAGAACGCCAGTTTTCTTTCTCCTGATAACGACGCATATTTCCACCCTCGAATACTGAAGTAGGTGATGTAACAGAGTCCAGATCAAGCCTATAATTTACAACCCAACTAAGGTCTATTCAGTGTCTATAGAACAGGCAAACGTGTGTTCCAGACACCATAATCGATCTTCTCTCAACTAAATAAAGGTCCGAAATGTGCAGAAGCAGTCAACCGAACAATTTACATGGGAGCGAATTACAGTCCAGCGAAAACGCATCTCCATACACAATCTTCTTAGATTTCCACTTGATCACGATAACCGCCCAACACATACCAAATATTAGTATCTATTCGATCGTCTAGAGACGTCAAGGTTAACTAAGATACATTCCTACAATCCACCAGGCCTCGGCATTCAGACGGCTGCTGCCGTTAACAGCTAAAGTGAATCACCACCACCATAGGCCAAGCATACACGGAATTCCAGAATGGGATTTTCACTCTGTAGCGGAGTGTGCGCTGATATGAAACTTCCTGGCAGATTGAAACTTTGTGCTGGACCAAGACTCGAACTCGAGACCTTTGCACTCCTGTAAGAAAGGATCCTTTCTTTCAGGAGTGCTAGTTCTGCAAGGTTCGGAGGAGACCTTCTGTAAAGTTTGGAAGGTAGGAGATGAAGTACTGGCAGAAGTAAAGCTATGAGGAGGGGTTGTGATGCGTGCTTGGGTCGCTCAGTTGGTAGAGCACTTGCCCGCGAAAGGCAAATGTCCCGAGTTCGAGTCTCGGTCCGGCACACAGCTTTAATCTGCCAGGATGTTCCATACACGGAATTATTCTGGAAAACAGGTTAGATATATTTTTTATTATTATACTTATAATTAAATGTTATGTTCACGGTCTCAGCTGGACGGCATTCGACAATGAGTGAAGTATCCGATATATACCCTGCTGTCAGCAGTGGCTCTGGAAATTTAAATATCTGTACCTTTCTTATGACTTGACATACTCTCCCCTTTGCTATCACAGTACTCCATGTCAAACCCGTACCCTCCTTACGAGTGGAAATAGTCATTTGCATTCCACAAATACATACTTTATAAACCTGATGCTCAAATGCGAATCCTACTACTACTAAGTACAATACTTCGTCAATAGATGATTGCCTGCTATACGAAATAATACTGACCGAAAATCAACGACAGGTGGGCATCACCATGATATTTTTCTTGCAAGTGCTTCCAGTGTCTCTTAGAAAGACAGACGCAATCGGCTAGAGGTTAAAGGAAAAACCCGATCGCAGCAACTACCATATGTTACGGTCACAAGCGATTCTGGTTCCAGGTGCACACAAGTATCCAGGTTAAAATCTATACCCTCTATACGAATCGAGATACGACATTACTTCTGAATGAAGTGGTTTTTTCCGGACAAATATCGTGATGATGATCTTAGGAATGCATGTTACCAGCCCATGATGCAACCTCGTGATAAAATTACCTCATTTTGAAAGTGATTCGGCTAAGGAACGTGGCATATGAGCAGTATTTACGACTCCATCACACTGCCTCAAATAGATAATTGTATACTCGTAGTATTTCTAGTACTCTCTCTCGATACCATACCAGAAGTTCTGCCATATATCCACTGAGCTATAGGCGATGGCTGATTGAGAAGGAACACAAACAGTGGTAGCAAGTGATGTGCCGATTGAGGTCATAAGAAGAAGAATGTACACTAGCTTCTCTGATCTCTAGTGTTATGCTATCTGCTAGAAATGATGTCAATCATTTGCAATCAGCTCTCTCCATTCAAGCACATATCTGCATCTGATCACACCCACAAGTGAATCATATTTATGCCATTCCCACATCTCGAAACGAGTCACCTTTCCCTAACCTAGTCGCTATAGTAAAATTGCAATGTGGTTTTAGTCACCTCCTACGCATCTTGAAACTACTTCCATTTCTAGAGCTTTCTGCATGTGATCTTTCCAATCCAAGTCTGAACGGAACAGAAGTCGGAGAAAGACATATCCACAAACTTCCGCAACCAGTGTAGAAACAGAAAGACCTGAGTTAGTGCAACACGACCATGTTTTGACCATTCGACGGAAATGCTCTATGTCCCCAAACTACAAAAAAGTACTACAGATCCACATCCATTCAAATCAATCAGCCCAACATGCTATCATCGCTATTTTCTACCCCCCAAACAGAGAAAAATTACAAACTATAGAACTTCCAGTAACTTCGACAGATATATGAGTCACCTAGACACCAAAGCTGACGCAATTACGCAAAGCTGCGGTGGGGCTCCAGTGCGGAGAAAGAGATTTCGTGATGCTCCCCCAGAATGTCACCTCGTGCAGCCAATCATGCATTCCTAACCGTTTACGAAGTCCCTCGCCTGAAACTGCTACTACTACTGCCACCTATTAAATATATACACACAAAACAGAGGTTACTTTAAAGTTTCATCACCTAAACTTTAGGCGAATGATCATATGGGACACTCCCGCCAATCCTGTTTAGTTCCTCCAAACAGTGCTTTCTAACGCGCCTTTGTACAATGTCAAACATTTCCTACACATCTGTGTGCTGCATTAGTTAGGAGGAGTCTACAAGTGCGTAATCAAATTATTTCGGAAAGTTAGGAATTGTTTGAACGTCTGGAGAGTGTTATTTAGAAGTGGTTTACAGGGCTGTGAGCTGTGTGAGATGACCCCAAGCATGTCTTTTGTATCAGTGTAATAAATAAAATGTTCAAAAATAAGTAGCGTACACTCCTTCCTTACTCTCCCCAGCAGCCCTGCGCAGCCTGAGTCATTTTTGCACCATTTTGCCCCTACAGACCACCATCTGGAATTCTGTGACGTAGAATCACGTGACTAATGCAGTAGCGAATAGGAGTGCAGCATTCTAGGGGTGGGGGGGAGGAGGGGTCGGGGGCGCTATGTCATGAATGAAGCAGCAATCAACATTGGGCTCCTAGTGGGAAAATATGACAATTCTAATTTGATAATTGTATATCCAAATGATACATTCATTAATGGAATATAATTAAAATTGAATAGGAATTAAGTACTTAGGTAATTGATTACTTAGATGCGCAGTGTTGGTGTCACATGTGGTCAGTTACATATTCGTTAGGATATTTGCAGAAGACTATCTGTGGCGCGAGTATGAACGTGCTGGCTGGAGGCTGTGACGTCATAAGTTGCGCGCACACTGGCCATACACGAGCCACGTATCCGGTTATAAACGTGTGACAGAAAGCAGACAATCTTGGATTACGTAATGGGATCGTGTATTGGCTTTGTCCTAGAGCACATGGAGAACAAAATGTATGCACCAATATTGAATAACAGTACTTGAGTCATCATCACCTTATGTCATGGTAACGCCCTCTGGCAGCGACGAAATGTAGTAAGTGAATTGGGCTCTGGACCTGTTGGTGGAGACACTGGCTGCCGCAATCCTGGATAACCGTACTTGTGTCATCACCTGAGGACATGAGAGCGCCCTCTGTTGGTGGCGATCTGAACTAAGTTAGTTGGAGTCCAGACCCAGTGGCGAACACATCTGCTAGAAATTGGTTAAATAATAAAGACAAGTCCTTTTTTCCCATGAATCCCTAGGAGGAAGGTTAGTACATGTGTCCTTTCTTTTGCACCTGCAGCGAAACCCCAATTGAACTGTCTTCCAACCAAAATTCAAACCTCGCACCATTTCATCGGATGATATGGCGGTCGGGTCACTTAGGTTAGTGGAGGTAGGCCAAGTGAGCTATCTTCCGCGATTTTCTTCGCTTAGTAGATGTAACCAGGGTGTGGTGAATATTCAGTTGGAATTCAATCCTGGTGCCAGTTTGTAGGAGGAAGTGGCGGTCGGGTGACTTAGGTTAGTGGAGGTAGCCCATTGAGATATCTTATCGCCATTTTCTTTGCTTAGTGGGCCTAGAGATAAATGAGGTGTGGTGCATTATCCTGTTGGAATTTGAACTTCGCGCCATTCTTCTAGGGGGATCGAGCATGGCACTTCCCTGCCAAAATTTAAACTTCCCGCCATCTTGGATAACGTCATGCACTGCTGCCAAATCTACGCTGCGCCATCTTGGATGATGTCATCGCCGCCATCTTGGATACATCTGGCAACCATGCAGGGTGGAATCGTACTCTCTTTGTCCCAATACTGTCTTTATGTCGGTAATTTCTGTAATTTCTTTCTTGTCGGTCACCTGGTGGAGAATTTCTCCCAGAATCGTAACTGCATAGTGGGCTGTTGCATCTGAAATTATTCTGCTTTCCTTGATAATAACAGTTCTGGTTCCCATATTGTCTGTTTCAATGATTGTCTCTGTCATAGTCATTAATACGGAGAGGTGATCTTCCTCTGTGGTTATTAGTACTCTGCCAACGGTTGTCATACAGGTGGTGTCTGTTTTGGTCACGATTTGCGTTGTAAGAATAGCCTTGTCATGTCCAGTTCTTGTTTCTGTCGTCACGGAATTGTGACGAATGTGACCTGTAATTGTTGTTTTCCTGGTTTCGCGTCCAGCGATTGTCAGTGTCAATTTCCAATTCTTGTAAGAGTCCCTGCAAAGTTTCGATATCGTCTTTACAACGTCCTGTCAAAATAATATGTCGTAAATGTTCAGGCAATTTAATTAAGCAAATGTGAATAAGTTCTGAGTGGCTGTACGAATTTTCAAATACTGATTATTGTACAACATGTCTTCAAAATATCATTATGATGCTATGTTTTTCTCGATCTTGAGTAGCTTGAGAGCAATATGCTGAGAGGAAGGCATTATAAAATTCTCCTTCACTGTGGCAATCGCGAATGATCGAAGGCATTCTTAGAGCAGGTTCATTTTCCATATAGCCACACATAAATTCCAATCTGTGCTCTAATGACCAGTTGGGAGGAAAACAATGAGAGAATTGATGAAGCCATGCTTGTGGATGAATGTCGTTGCCGGAATTCTCAAATGTTTTGAATTTACGAGCAGTAATGAACACCTTATAGTCAAAAATCATCATGAAGGCGAGTCGCATATCGGTCATTGTTACGTCGTGTCGCCGATTCCATCTCAAAATTCGGTGCACCTTGCCAATTTCTTTCAAAATTTCCGAAATGCCCTGTGTTATTATTTTGTGGCTTTTCCGTATTTTTAAAACCCTCTTTCCGTGTTGGAGCGCGAGTCTTCTCTGTATTCTTGTATTACTTGTGCCAACTGATCTTGTACTTCCGGATTTCTCTTTTGTGTTGCTTATTAATTTCATTCTGATTTTGTTTGAATTTCCTAATTTGTTCGTGCGCTTTTAAGTCAGTAAAGGATACCGGTCTTGTGTCATTCAGATCATCTACCTCCGTACGTAAATTATTTAACTGATCCGAAAGTATGACTACTTTCTCCGATAATTTACTGATTTCCTCGGTGTGTCTTTCTGAACCAAGTTTCAGAGTGCTCATTTGCGTCGAAAGCGTATTTACTGTGTCCTTTACTTTTTCCTGAGTTTTTGCAAGTTGCGTAACCGAATCGGTAGATGCAACTGAGTCAATTTTAGCTTGCAAGGTAACGTGATTTTCATGAACAGTAGTTTGTAGTTCTTTTATGGCTGCTTCGTGATTCTGTTATGCATTTTCATGACTCGAACAAATAGGTTGAAAATGCTCACAAATTTGTGTTTTTATGTCATTACAGACTTTTTGACATTTTGATTTTAAGTAACTGAGCAGTTATATTTCATGTGTTTGTTCAAGCGTTTGCTCAATTGTGTTTTGGAGATTTTAGTCCATTGTGTCTAACTTTTGTAGCTGTTGTTGTGTTCGTTCCCGACTTTGATCCATTCGCTGAATGAATTGCAATAACAATGTATTAGTGTCTGGAACATGTTCATTTGCGCTTTTCGGCAGTGCATTTGCACCGGCAATATTCGCATTTTGAAAAGCAGAAAATGTGTCTTGACTTGGTTGAAAAAAGGGTAATGATGCAAAACCTGAATCTACATTATTATTAGATCTGTCATTTCGGATTCCTGGGGCGAGCTGTTGCCGACAGATCGATCGACAATACTACCGTGTCCACCAGCTGCTTCACTCTACACCAGTATTTACTGCCCGCTCCATCTCCCTATCCACAATTACCAAATTACTATGTTGAACATTAGGTAATTCATTACACGGTGGCGCTAACACACTACTCTCGTCTTCACTGTCATTTCTCTGTTTACTTTTGAGCCTTTACGTTCTTCACACGCCATAATTGTCACAATATTTCACACGATAACACAGAAAAGCACAATTTGAAGAGCAAAATAAGAAAACACATTAACATAGCACTGAAAATAATATCTAATTAATTGCAAGCACGGCTGCGAAATATTTGGTGCAAATCTACATGCATGCCACAACTGTTTTGCTGTACAAGAATGAAAAACTACAGCTACAAAGGAAATTCTCTCTACAATTACGCGCTAGCACTAAACAATAGCTACACTAATTACACAAACTACAAGAAAAAATCAGAAGATTCCAGTGAGGTGTCCTCGGCTAAGGGTCGACGTATGAAACTTCCCCTTTGAATGTAAAGAATTACTATGCTGGTAAACTCTTGCGTTATTTGATTTTCAAAGAGCCGAGCAAAACTGAACGTAGTCAGACAGTTCTCTTTTTACTTATTCTGATCATCACTAAACTGACGAAGAATATTTTTAGCGCAACGGAATCTGACTTTCAATAATCCCCACAGAAGAATGGCCCTGACTAATAATAACCTATACCTTTCACGAATCACTTTCCTCACAAAAATCTTCGTTACTCGAACTACTGCAATACAGCGAGCGCCAATACTGCCAGCTAAATAAAAGATTCTAACTACTGAAGGCACTAACTACTGATAGGCATGGTTTGCAAGTGATAGATTTTGATAGAGAACAAACAATGTATTTACCTTAATAGCTTTCAAAAGTCATATATCAGTTCATGACATCCAATCTTACAAATTTCCTTTTTCTGACGGACGCACGTCCAGATCGTCCGCTCATAGTAACCTCGCAGAACTCTGGCATCTGTCTCCCCACATCCATCACTGCTGACGGCTCACCTCCAACTGCCCAACGCTACACGCTTTTCCCATCCAACAGCCCAAAACTGCACTAGCGAATATTCCAACAATGACTCTAACCAGCCACAGACTGCACACAGCGGAGTTAGCGATTTTCATACAGAGCGCTACGTGGCGCCACCAACATAAGAACCTAAACAGCCTACTTACAATATGCCATTTCCGATGCGGACAGTTTAACCCAAGGACTTGCACATTTGATGGAAAATGGATACTGTGAGAAGTAGTTTCGTTGGGCTGCGGAGTTTGGGCCATCTCCAGAGGCAATTGAAGTTAGGTTGGTAGATAATTTGATTAGTAGAGTTTTCTCAATAGAGACAATGGGATTCCTCTTAAGAGAACGTGGAACGCTGTACAATCCCGCATGAAAAAAAAAAGTTTTTCGGTGCGGGCAGTCCGCGTGTTCGAAAATATTCAGTGAGTGCGATGTATAGTTGTCGCTGGTGTTCTACTAAGGGCGGCAGCACCTGGGCAGCAGCTGTGATGGGCGGCACGTGCGCCGTGTTCGGTACGGAGTCGTGTATAGAACGTCGATTTTGCAGCCTCGGCAGCAGTTCTCAGCGGCAGCGGCAGCAACGTTCTCTTCAAGATGGCGAACAGTTGGACTGCCCAAGTATTGAACCTAGTTGATTTTGGGATCCGGCAGCAAACCCGAAGAGACTTTCAAGGCTTATTACGCCGGGAAAGCCTACGAAGCTACAGGTGGTCGTAATGTTTGGCTCATTAGTGTAGGTGGGAAGAGTACAATGCACCAAGAAAAATATAATTTACGTTATCCACTGGCTAATACAGCTGTTTTCATTTCTTTTGATCTAGTTGATGTTTAATGAACACAGTGAAGGACACAGAGAGCGAGAGAGCGTTATCATCACCTGACAGAGTCTGAAAGGGCCGCATTGTGGGTCTGCATTTGGCTGGTTGGCTGAATCGTTCAGTATCCAGATTTTTGGGGCAATCGGAAGTGACAGTGGCCCGATGTTGGACTGCATTGGATGGTGTGGCCAGATAAACTCGTTGTGGAGGTTGTGGTCGACCGTGTCTGACCACCACTATTGTGCACTTAGCCATCTGAGAACAAGTAACAACCTCACTACAACATTCTGTGTCACCCCGCATCAGTGGTCGGAGAATAGGGGAGACCGACTGAGTAATTACCGACGGATGCCTTTGCTGCCATTAACAACACAAAACAAACGGCTGCATTTGAAGCGGTGCCGTGACATGGAAGCATGGACAGCTTACGACTGGCACTGCACTGTGTTCAGCGATGAATCATTGTTCTGTACTACTTCGGATGACTATTGTCGCTGGCCGCGGTGGCCGACCGGTTCTAGGCGCTTCAGTCCGGAACCGCGCGAGTGCTACGGTCGCAGGTTCGAATCCTGCCTCGGGCATGGAAGTGTGTGATGTCCTTAGGTTTAAGTAGTTCTAAGTCTAGGAGACTGATGACCTCAGATGTTAAGTTCCATAGTGCTCAGAACCATTTGAACCATTTTGACTATTGTCGGCGAGTATGGCTGCGACCCGGGGAGAAATCCCATTCTTCCAATGTTTTGGAAAGCCACAGTGAGCTGTGTCATGTTGTGGGGACTTTCAGGTGACTTCTGGTCATGACTACTTGCGACTGAGGGAACTTTGATTGTAGAACGGTATGTCACAGACTTTGTGCATCCTCATATGTTACCTGTCACGCGATATTGTGGCGGTGCCATTTTTCAAGAGTTGCAAGTAGCTAGAACTGCCAGAGGTACTCCAGTCCCCAGCAATATCACCAGACTTGTAGCCAAAGAACATGTGTGGGATCAGCGTGGACATCAAGTCTGTCCCAGGGCCAGTTACAGTACTTGTGGGCCGGTTTGTCCCGGACTTGATAAAAGGCTTTACGACATCCTGTTGAAACGTATCAGTTCGTGCATCCAGACTAGAGGGAGTGCAACATCGTGCCGATTTCTGGGCTCATACTCCAAACGCTCTATGAGTGTGACTCGATTTTGTAATCACTGGAATAACATCAGAAACCTTTTTAACCTGTTAAGTTTCGTTTCGTTTCCTCCTCTTTTTTTGGGTGGTTCAGTTGTTTGTCAAGCACCGTATTTTGTAAGATAAGTCGCAGGCTCAGCATTGTCTCGTGTGCTCTTACAGTTCTACAGGACTCACAATGTTGGCTTCTTCAAGCTCTTCCATTCTTCTATAGATAATTGCTCTTAGTATTTTACAACCATCTCTGACTCAACTGATCTTTCTGTAACAGATACACCAAAGAAACAGGTACACCTGCCTAACATACTGTAGGGCCCCCGTGAAGACGCAGAACTGCCGGAACACGACGTGGCATGGACTCCACTAATGTCTCAAGTAGTGCTGGAGGGAACTGAAACCATAAATCCTACAGAGCTGTCCATAAATCCGTAAGAGTAGGAGAGGGTGGAGATCTCTTCTGAACAGCACGTTGCAAGGCATCCCAGATATGCTCAATAATGTTCATGTCTGGGGAGTTTGGTGCGTAGCGGCAGTGTTTACACTCAGAAGAATGTTCCTGGAGCCATTCTAAAATGGTTCAAATGGCTCTGAGCACTATGGGACTTAACGTCTATGGTCATCAGTCCCCTAGAACTTAGAACTACTTAAACCTAACGAACCTAAGGACATCACACAACACCCAGTCATCACGAGGCAGAGAAAATCCCTGACCCCGTCGCGAATCGAACCCGGGAACCCGGGCGTGGGAAGCGAGAACGCTACCGCCCGACCACGAGCTGTGGACGGAGCCATTCTAAAGCAATTCTGGACGTGTGAGGTGTCTCATTGTCCTGCTGGATTTGCCGAATTCCGGCGGAATGCACAACTGACATGAGTGGATGGAGGTGATCAGACAGGTTACTTACGTACGTGTCACCAGTCAGAGTCGCATCAAGACGTATCAGGGGTCCCATATCTCTGCAACTGCACACACCCGACACCATTACAAAGCCTCCACCAGCTTGAACAGCCCCTGCTGACGTGCCAGGTTGTCTCCACGTCCGTAGACGTCCATCCGCTCGACACAATGTGAAACGAGACTCGTCCTACCAGGCTACATGTTTCCAGTCATCAACAGTCCAATGTCGGTGTTGACGGGCCCAGGCGAGGCATAAAGCTTTGTGTCATGCAGTCATCAAGTGTACAAGAGTGGGCCTTCGGCTCTGAAAGCCAATATTGATGATGTTTCATTGAATGGTGTCAGGCTGACAGTTGTTGATGGCACAGCATTGAAATCTGCAGCAACTTGCGGAAGGGTTGCCCTTCTGTCTCGCTCAACGATTCTCTTTGGTCGCCATTGCTCCCGTTCTCGTAGGATCTTTTTCCGGCTGCAGCGATGTCGGAGATTTGATGTTTTACCGGATTCCTGATATTCAGTGTACACGCATGAAAAGGTTGTACGGAAAAATCCCCACTCCAAAAAAATGGTTCAAATGGCTCTTAGCACTATGGGACGTAACTTCTGAGGTCATCAGTCGCCTATAACTTAGAACTAATTAAACCTAACCTAACCTAAGGACATCACACACATCAATGCGCGACGCAGGATTCGAACCTGCGACCGTAGCGGTCGCTCGGCTTCACAATGTAGCGCCTAGAACTGCACGGTCCCTCTTGCCGGCTTCCCACTTCATCGCTACCTCGGAGATGGCGTGTCCCATCGTTCGTGCGCCGGCTATAACACCCCTTTCAAACCAACTTAAATCTTGATACCGTGCCATTGAAGCAGCAGTAAGCGATCTAACAACGGTGCCAGAAACTTGTTGTCTTATATAGGCGTTGCCGACCGGAGCGCTGTATTCTCCCTGTTTACATATCTCTGTATTTGAATACGCATGCCTATACCTGTTTCATTGGCGCTTCAGTGTATGATATTCTACTAAGTCTGAAGTTATTTCATCTGCCTCACATATCCCATGTAGCAGGTGGAACAATTTTGTCATGGTTGTGTTTCTCATGGTAGCATTATAATTGGCAGCAGTTTCAAAGTTTATGCAAATTTTCGGCATGTGGTACTTTAGTTCGACGATCTGTCGCTAAGACAATTCTGTCCATTGCAGAAAAATTAATTAAGACTATATACATTTAATAGAAAAGGCATCAGAATACGTATCCTACACAGGCGTGATTATTACTAACTAAAGTTTTAGGAACTGGAAGGGCCAGGACCGTTTTAGCCAACGCTCAGATACAGAGAATCGTTATTGTATTAGTAAATACAGATACATTCTTTTCATTATCATGTACTTTATATGAGCATGTCAATAACTGGAAAACAGGGAAAAGATAGATATATACTGCTGTCAAAAACAGACTGAAAAGCTAGTAAGGCTGTTGCAGTGTTGTTGTAATGAGAAATAATTGTTAAGAAACAAATGCAATACGTTACGCCATTTCCGAGTTAATTAGCATTTAGATAAGCCAATCACGCCGTTGCACTCGTAGATTTAAGCGGCATGTCAGAGACGGTGTCGCCAAGTGCGTGCTTCGTTTCGTTTCCTAAGACCGAACAAGAGAGCGATGCAAAAATTGGACACGAGACGGCACTAAGGATCGAACCAGAGCTAAAGGATGAGCAGTCTCGTGCGCTGTCATCTACGCTATGAGAACAACTGACACTCATTTAATCTGGCGGGTCGTTTGAATTGACGCACGCAAGGGCCTGATTGGCTAGCTACTATGCTGATTGACTCGCAATCGGCGCAACTTGTCCAAGTGTGTTCTTAATAGTTATATCTCATCACCAGCTACACTACAACAACTTACAAGCTTTTGAAACTGTTTCTGAGCACCCTGTATCCTTCCAATTTCGGGACAGTGGTGCCAGAAACTTTCACTGAAAGATAAGCTAGTTAGACTGTCAGGTTATAACCAGATTAAGAAAATGAACACCTTGAGATAGGAAGGAATAAGTATTCACTCGAGGCCTAAGCGAGCGATGTTTTGATCTAGGGGCGAAAATAGCTTGACGCTGGGTGATTATCCGATCTGTCGGTGACAGCATGTTCGGTTGCAACGCTTCTGGTTCCATTAGTGCTTCGTAGCGTTCGGTCGTCTTTAAACGCGGCCTGGCCGTCTGTAACTATCCTCGAGTTCCATATTGCAGCTTATAAAGATCGGACACGAGTAAGGCCGGGGTGCTTGGGTCCAGTGCTTAAAATACCAAGAGTATACACGAAGCACTATGTTTCGTTGTCAAGCTGTTCATGTGCTACCACAAAACGATCGCTCTGAGAAAGTTAATGGAACGACAGGGACGGCACGCTTTCTTTGAAAATGCCTTATAGTATATTTCTTCACGCGGCAAAACTTTTCGCAGTAATGTAAGCGCTTTCGACAAACGGAAAGGTGGACTGTTGTAACATCCGGCAGCTATCTGGTTACAGTATTTAATAAACGTGATGGCTATCCGTATGCAATTCGGTACCGAGATATTACAGTACGAGTATCTCTTACGGCTCTCTCAACAGATAGGAACATGTATCAACCCTTCTCAGATTAAAATTGTAATTAAAATTAATTACTTTCTAAAAATTCTAAGTACTATTAAACATTCCTTTTCATCTACAGGTTACACGTAAATGACACAAGTCCTCTGATATACCCCACTATTTTGTTGTGACTATAAGTTGTAACGTCACAAATTCCGAGGGCATGTCGCTCACTGCAGGTGCCTTGTTTCACTTCTCATGAAAGACAAAAACTGCTTATGTAAATTTATTTGCTTTATAAGGACCTAAGCGTCTATTACCCCTTTGAAGGTCAACACCCACGAATACATTAGCACCTCTTACAGAGACACTCACGCACTTATCATTGGCCCTCGCACTGCAGCGTGAACAGACTGAGAAGAGAAACGATCGAAGAAAACATTAATTTGTAACAGCAATTGCGAAACAATGAGTAAGTGAAACGTTCCGCATATCACGGATAAAATAAGAGTTCAGTATAATGCTGGATGTTTCAAGAAGGCTCACCCGATTTCACAAGACTGTATGAAGATACAAACCTATGGTACATTTTAACTTATGTAGCGGACTAAGAAGTTCTTATTTTCAAAAGAACCGTCTCATTGCCAATCTTCTACATGCATGCACATACAACATTAGTATACTTTTCACAATACATTTAGTGTGAAAGTTCTCATTTATCTTTGCGAACTTTTCAATGTACTCTCCATCCGGCGCACAACAACCATCTACACGATAGTGAAACTCGTCCTACCCAGTAGCGAGCATGTGTACACTTACTGTATTCACAGTTCAGCCAAGGTTGCTGGAACAGTATCAAGTATACGAGGTTTCTCATAAGCTACCACCAGTGGCACAATATGAGATTCATACACCCCATACGGCCAATTTTAAGTAATGCTCTCAAATGCTGGTGACAATGTGCTGGTGCTCCGCCCTGTTGAAAACTGAAATTTTGAAATTTTCGCAAGCACTTTATTTCTGTTACCGTCTTTTCCGGAAGGAAGAAAAGGCGATTAATCTCTTCTCGGAAAACAGTGCAAAACACGTAAGGCTTTGGAGAATCTCCTTCGTGTTCCACTGGGTTATAAGGCTGTTGTGTTTTTCATCCTCTTACGTCGTGGCGGATCACGTTTCCAAGGATTTCCTCGAACACTGTCGGCTCTGGTGGTGTTAGTGATGAGTCCTGCTTCGGCGGTCGTAGCGGTCGTTCACGGATCGCCGATACGCGTCGTTATCGACTTCGAACAGATTTGGGCAGAAAAAAAAGTGACCGAGCGTTTAGAAGAATATATCGGATGAGACATGAGCCATTAGTTACTGTAGGTACTAGTGAGCGACTGGTGCAGCCGACTGAGTACAGAAAGGTAATACCTGGGTCGTAGGGTACAGTATCCATGCAGAAAATTTTCATTTCAATTTTTACGCTACTTACACTGCAAACAAACTGCTGTAATGCTCAGTACATTGTATTTATTAATACTTTCGAAAATGGCATGAAAACGAAAGGCAATGGAAAATCAGGGATTGCAAATAAATGTCCAGTGCGGGATTGTAAGGTGCATACGACGATTTCGTAAATAAAATAATATACGTTTGTTGTTTTACAGTCCGTCAGTTACTTGTGGTTGGGTGATATTCATTGTAAAAATAGAGGAAGCAGAATTTTGCACGCTTTGTAAACGCCGAGGTTTTCAAATTTTATGGTTATCTTAAAGTTTCTGTGTAAAAATAAACTCTGTTTACATTCATAAAGTGCTCTCTCGCCTCACACAGTTTTGTCAGCAAACCACCCAACATTGTCGAGGATACTTCGTGATGTACGGTGGAATGTATTTCGATGCAGTCTTCTTGGGCCTTTACGAGGGTGTATTGAAAATGAATGCCTCCGAACTTCTTATTATGTTCTCAATATCTGTTGAGGCGTTACATATAATGCATATTACTCGGTCGACTTTTCCGCTTCGCTGAGGAACAGTGCAATTTTTTGCCATTAGAGGACTCCAAATTATATCGTGCAACATTGCGAAGTGTAAGTAACTACTCTGTTCAGTCACATTAATGTGACCACCTGTCGAAAGACTGAATATCCGCCTTTTGCAGCTCGGACCGCTGTGAGAGATGCAGGAAGAGAGTCTTTGAGGTTTTAGAAAGTACTGGCAGGCCGACTCCAACGCCGTGGCCGGCGCCGGTTGAGGACCCACAGCACGATAGGGGATGTCCCACAGTTTCTCCATTGTCTTTAAATCCTGGGACTTTGGTGGACATCCTGGTGCTCTTTTAACCACACAAATATACTGCGAGTTTTCTGACACCTTGCATTCTGCTGCTGATAAATGTCATTGTGCTGAGGAAAAGCAAACTCCATAGAAGAGTGGATATGGTCCCCAAGGATGGATGCATACTTGTGTTGACCCACTGTGCCTTCCAGAATGACGAGATCATCCAGAGATGCTACAGAAACATTCCCCAGACCATAACACACGCAGGGTGTTCGCTTTCAGGCGTTTCACGCCGTACACGCCAACGGCCATCTGTCCGCTGGAGTATAAAATGTGATTCATTTGAGAAGGTTGTCTGTCGACACTCCAGGGACGGTTAGCTGCGGTATTCGTGTGCAAGTCTCAACCTTCATCGCCGACGAGCAGCATTCAGCACGGGCGCCTGCTACAGAGGCCCACGCGCAGCAGCGTTCTCTGGACGGTCGTTGACGAGACATTGTTGGTAGCTCCTCGGTTCGCCTGGGCGCTCAGTTTTTCAACAGTTGCACGCCTATCCTGACGCACGCATCTCTGTGGAGGTTGTTCACTCTGTCATGTACGGCCCGTGGTGCAAGACAGTTGCCCCGGCGCTGGTGTCGCATGGAACTGTTTTTCCAAGCACGGTATACTCTCCTCCAGTGTTAGTGCTGCCACCTGCAGTGATTATTGCACCTTCACGTCCACGTTAGGTGGAGGTCACATTCATATAAGATCGCGAGAAACGAAGTGCCGTAGTTGAGTTTCGAAAAGGAAGAGTTAGTCAACACATGGAGCACCCTCTCCTTCTGAATGACAATCCCCGATCACATACGACCGCTGCGATTTCTGCAAAAATCCGACGTCTTGAGCTCACTGTTCGATCATCCTCCGTGCAGTCCCGAATTGTCCCCATCGGTTTCTCACTTTTTTAAGAAACTGAAAGAACACCTTCGACGACTTTGTAACCTCCCCCTCACTTATCGACCTTAATGACAGTAAAAATTAAACCGTGTGTACCTAATGGAAATTTGGGAAAAGCAATCGTCACCGAAGTTAATCTGTCGGTAAAGAGGGAGGGAAGGGTTACATCTAAATGAAAGGAAAAACGCAAATGAAATTGGTGCAAATTAATTTTGAGAAAAGGATAAAATTAATAAAGAAAGTAAATGTGCGGTCGTTACGTTAACAATTAATTGGCGTTAGTTAGCACCCCGTCACGAATTCCTCAGTTCCTTTGCTGTGCCATCTTTCCCATCTTAGAGTAGCAATTGTAACACTCTCCAGCTCAGAAACTTTCTTCTCAAATTAAGTCCTGTGTTTCACACTAGCAGACTTCTCTCGGGCAGGAATGACCATTTTGTCAGTGCTAGTCTGTTTTTTATGTCGTCCTTGCTCCCTCCATCATGGGTTATTTTGCTGCCTAGGCAGCAGAATTCCTTAACTTCGTCTACCTCGTGATCCCCAGTTCTGGTTCAAATGGCTCTGAGCACTATGGGACTTAACATCTATGGTCATCAGTCCCCTAGAACTTAGAACTACTTAAACCTAACTAACCTAAGGACATCACACAAAACCCAGTCATCACGAGGCAGAGAAAATCCCTGACCCCGCCGGGAATCGAACCCGGGAACCCGGGCGTGGGAAACGAGAACGCTACCGCACTGCCACGTGCTGCGGACCCCCAGTTCTGACATTAGGTTACTTGCTGTTCTCATTGCTGCTATTTCTCATTACTTTCATCTTTCTTCTGTTTACTCTCAAACCATAACCCGCACTCAGTACACAACAGATCCTGTAATTCATCTTTACTTTCACTGAGGATAGCAATATCATCAGCGCATCTTACGACTGATATCCTTTCACCTTTAATATTGATCCGAATCTTGAAACTTTTTTTTTTATTTCCGTCCTTGTTTCAACGACGTATAGCCTGAACAGAAGGGGGCGAAAGATTACATCTCTGTTTAACACCCTTTTTAATCTAAACACTTCGTTTTGAGTCTTCCAGTCTTATTGTTTCCTTTTGGTTCTTGTAGATATTGTATATTACCCGTCTCTCCCTATAGTCTACCCCTTTTTTCCTGAATGTCGAACATCTTGCACTATCTGACAGTGTCAAACGCTTTTTCTAAGTCTACAAGTCCTATAAAAGTGTCTTGATTTTTCTTCAGGGTTGCTCTGTAATCTCCCCCTCTCTTATCGACCTTAATAGCAGTGAACAATTAAACCGAGTGTACCTAATGGAAATTTGGGATAAGCAATCGACAGCGAAGTTAATCTGTCGGTAAAGAGGGAGGAAAGGATTACATCTATATGAAAGGAAAAATGCAAATGAAATTTGTGGAAATTAATTTTGAAAAAGGGTAATGTTAATAAAGAAAGTAAATGTGCAGTCGTTACGTTAACAGTTAACTGTCGTTAATTAGATACACTCCTGGAAATTGAAATAAGAACACCGTGAATTCATTGTCCCAGGAAGGGGAAACTTTATTGACACATTCCTGGGGTCAGATACATCACATGATCACACTGACAGAACCACAGGCACATAGACACAGGCAACAGAGCATGCACAATGTCGGCACTAGTACAGTGTATATCCACCTTTCGCAGCAATGCAGGCTGCTATTCTCCCATGGAGACGATCGTAGAGATGCTGGATGTAGTCCTGTGGAACGGCTTGCCATGCCATTTCCACCTGGCGCCTCAGTTGGACCAGCGTTCGTGCTGGACGTGCAGACCGCGTGAGACGACGCTTCATCCAGTCCCAAACATGCTCAATGGGGGACAGATCCGGAGATCTTGCTGGCCAGGGTAGTTGACTTACACCTTCTAGAGCACGTTGGGTGGCACGGGATACATGCGGACGTGCATTGTCCTGTTGGAACAGCAAGTTCCCTTGCCGGTCTAGGAATGGTAGAACGATGGGTTCGATGACGGTTTGGATGTACCGTGCACTATTCAGTGTCCCCTCGACGATCACCAGAGGTGTACGGCCAGTGTAGGAGATCGCTCCCCACACCATGATGCCTGGTGTTGGCCCTGTGTGCCTCGGTCGTATGCAGTCCTGATTGTGGAGCTCACCTGCACGGCGCCAAACACGCATACGACCATCATTGCCACCAAGGCAGAAGCGACTCGCATCGCTGAAGACGACACGTCTCCATTCGTCCCTCCATTCACGCCTGTCGCGACACCACTGGAGGCTGGCTGCACGATGTTGGGGCGTGAGCGGAAGACGGCCTAACGGTGTGCGGGACCGTGGCCCAGCTTCATGGAGACGGTTGCGAATGGTCCTCGCCGACACCCCAGGAGCAACAGTGTCCCTAATTTGCTGGGAAGTGGCGGTGCGGTCCCCTACGGCACTGCGTAGGATCCTACGGTCTTGGCGTGCATCCGTGCGTCGCTGCGGTCCGGTCCCAGGTCGACGGGCACGTGCACATTCTGCCGACCACTGGCGACAACATCGATGTACTGTGGAGACCTCACGCCCCACGTGTTCAGCAATTCGGCGGTACGTCCACCCGGCCTCTCGCATGCCCACTGTACGCCCTCGCTCAAAGTCCGTCAACTGCACATACGGTTCACGTCCACGCTGTCGCGGCATGCTACCAGTGTTAAAGACTGCGATGGAGCTCCGTATGCCACGGCAAACTGGCTGACACTGACGGCGGCGGTGCACAAAAGCTGCGCAGCTAGCGCCATTCGACGGCCAACACCGCGATTCCTGGTGTGTCCGCTGTGCCGTGCGTGTGATCATTGCTTGTACAGCCCTCTCGCAGTGTCCGGAGCAAGTATGGTGGGTCTGACACACCGGTGTCAATGTGTTCTTTTTTCCATTTCCAGGAGTGTATTTGAGATTTGGGGGAAATTACGGTCGCCAGTCCTATGGACAACTGAAAATGAAAGATTAATGCACATATAATTAGCACTAAAAGCGTGGCAACTGAAGGTTGACACGTGTTGTGTGAAAACTTAATGTTTGTCAGAAGTAATAAATTTCTCTACACTCTGACTTAATTTAGCAAAAGAATAAATGAAACCGGAAAATTGAAAGTTAAGTTAGTGACTGAAATTAATAGTGGACTTTGTTTCTGAAGCACTACGAAATTCAATAAAATAAGGTTAGTCTTGGGCTACCTCAACAATCATTTCAAAAGCTACTTGAATCTACGCAATTTAGAAATGGAATCTCTGCCCAAGAAACTTAAAAGTTCGCTTAACAGCTTGATTTTATTAGGAAAAAAATAGTATGTCGATCATTTTCAGATGATCCTAGCACATTCGTGTCAGCACAAATCCAGTAAAGTCATGTAAAACATTTACTTAAGACTTACTGTGAAGCGGTACAAGAGATGATCAAGATACTAAACTTAGGGAAAGGGACGAACAACAGTGATCACCCACAGCAACAAACATACGATGTATAGTGCTAGATCTGGTGTCGAACACACAGATGATGCAGCCTACCAACCGACACTCGGTGTTGAACAAAGTTAGGGCTACATTCCGAGCGACGTTTTAATACGACCCAGAAAGTAAAACTAGTAAATGAGTTCTTCTTAACGAAAGCGTGTTGTATAGTGTTATTTTTCGCTATTCTATAGCCAATAGGCGAAAGTCTACTACCAGGGATTGGATATTTCGAGTGCCGTGGAAATGTTTTCAAATTAAAATATAGCACGCCATCTTGAGCCTTTAAAGGAGGTGGGATCGTATTACTAGATACTGACGCAAAATGCAAAGTATTACTAGTGCATAGTGTCCTTAAATGAGAAAAATTCAGCCACAATATCCTGAAAAGTATACTTATAAAATCATTTCAGCTAGCAAACTAAGTAGCACCAGTTAATGTTGGAAAAATACATTCAAAGCTCAGCTTTCTCAGAACCACCGTAGGCGAGAATAGCAACGTAATCCACGGAGACAAAATGTGCAACATAAAGAAGTGGTATCACCATATTAAGAAAAGGTCAGGTTCTAACAGAACGGAAGTAAAATAACTTCTTGTCAGTTGGCCTGATGCGGAAGGACATTCATAACAGTTAACTTCCATCACATGTTAAGACAGCCCGGCATAAAGTCGTCAATGAAACTATTACGCTACTCACAAAGCACTAATCTATTCATCTGAGGGGTTCTTCAAATTTTGTCAAGTGTAATTATAGGCATACATTTACCAATGGATTTACATGTGGTTACGAATGCGGGGTCTGGGAATGGACGCAACAAAATCTTGTATCACTACTGAGGACAACTTAATATGTCAAGATACAAGAAGCTGACCAATTCGTACACTACGTGACAACATAAGAAACACCATGATGTAACAATATTACACAATGAGCCTCAGGAAAAACGAAATTATCAAATCAGTTTTGCGAACTTCGCAAGAGCATCGTATCCCTAAATTTGAGACACTGCTCAGTCCCAAACTTTTTTTATTTTGTATTTACAATAGTTTTACCCATTACACTACTTATATTTTAAATTAGACTTAAGCACTCAATGGGGGAAAGGAAAAAATTAATGCAACGAAGGAGAATAATTTTAATTAATTAATTTATTTTTCCTTAACAGGAAACAAGAACTTCAGTTCCTACAGATGGCCAACTGATTGGATTTAAGCAAATCATCAGAATTCTTGGCATTTATGAAGACGCCTAATTTTTGTTTTCAGGACATAGAGAAACAAAGAATTTCAGAATAATTATATATAAGTTATATTTTAAGACGAAAGGAATATATAGTCATCAAAATGGAATTTACTGTATTATTACTTTTTTGACTTCTAAAAAATTTCCTTAGAATTTAATTTACAATTAAGATAAAATTTAATTTAAATTTGGTATATTGAAAAACGAGGGACATTCTGTAATTAAAGATACAGACTGATGTAGGAAAAAAACTGTTTATCTTTACAAAATGGGACTTTTACTATTACCCACGATTATCTTCACCAAATATTAATACACTTGTCTCAACAATACACTTTTTCTGTACTTTAGTTTGTTAATGATAACGTGATGAACTGTAACAACACTTACTGCAACTGATATTGCAATACGCTTAACTCTTACACGTCAGTGTTCCGGAATAAAGTCGATGCTGGTTTCAAGCGAAGCAGTTGGTAATTCGACTGGCCAGCCAATACATCGCTCGTTAGTCACTGAGGTTCGACCGGTTTTGAACTGTTCTGCCCACTTATAAAATTTTCCACGGTGTATACAAGTTTCACCATACTGTGAAATCATTAGAGAAACGATTTTAGCCGGTTTTTCACATTCAGAAAGCAAAAAAAAAAAAATCTGTGACGTTGTTCAACTAACGTTGAAACTTAAAGCGGATACACCATCTTTAAAAGCAATTTTGAAGATGTAAACGAAAAATTTTTATCCATCCCAGTGTATCAACCTAAAGTCTTGCTATAACTGTTTCAATTCTACGTGAGTTTGTCGCTTTAATTGTTGAATGTCTCTCGTAAATAGTTAACTCAGTTAATTTCTTCTCCCGATTTATAAAATTTACCACGGTTCATGTCATCCAGGAATAAAAGAAAAGCGAATAAACTAAAAAAGGCAACAACATAAAAAGAGGTAAAGAGCGAAAGAGCCTGCTTGGAAACTGATACGTTGTGGAATTGAATCCCAGTCGTACAATGGAAAAAAACATCTTGAACGAGCTCTCGAAGGCGACCTGTCGCGTTTTCCTTACGCAAACAACCATTATCTTGAAACTGCAGCTGCCATCGTTGAATGTTATGAACTGTAGGATTTGTAGTGCCGTATTATCAACCAAAATAACGGCCAAAGCTGCAAATGAATTGCACGTGTTGAAAGGACGAAAAATGCCATTTGTTGCTGTATTGCCACCATCTTAACTTGACGTACATTGATTAATGAGCGAGCGATCTAGTTAACTACAGCTGGGACACCATTACCGGCACTCATTTCAACTGACAACATTCAGCTATCCCTGAGATAAACTTTAGTTTCTGTGCGTAAGTTTAATATTATTTCAAGTATTTATCTTCATTTATGTAAATCAAATATTTTGTGAAAACGGATGAATTTTTTCAAACACTCTGTATTGTAGGTGACAACTGAAGAAATAAGCGATGCATGGAATTGTCGAATGATACGAGGGCGCGCTGAAAAATAATGCCTCCGAATTTTTTATGGGAAAATTCTTAAACTTTTTAAAATAAACAAATGTTATTAACATTCTACTTCTTTATTCTTCATGTCTACATACAGGGTAACAACTATTGAAGTATATGAAGTAAAATCGTCATAACTTCTGAGCGGTTTGCGGTAGGGCGTTTAAACTGCACGGCTAGCCGCAGGGCATGATGGGAATTAGTAAGCGCATGCATGGCTTAGTATAGCGACGAAACTCATTTTCATTTGGATGGGTTCGTCAATAAACATAATTGGGTCATTTGAGGAACTGAGAATCCCCATTTAGAGATCGAGAGGTCTCTTCAACTTTAACGGGTGACTGTGTGGCGTGCCATGTCCAGTCACGGAATAATAGGTGCTATATTTCTTGATGGCACGGTGACTACCGAACGGTACGTGAAGATGATTTTATCCCCATTATCCTAAGTGAGCCTGATTTCGACAATATGTGGCTCATGCAAGGCGGAACTGGACCCTATCGAAGCAGGAGAGCGTTTGATGTCCTGGAGGAGCACTTTGGGGACCGCATTCTGGCTGTGGGGTACCCAGAGGCCACTGGCATAGGCCTCGATTGGCCGCCATATTCTCCGTATCTGATCACATGCGACTCCTTTTTGTGGACCTATATTTAAAGACAAGGTGTACAGCAATACCCCAACACCATTGCTGAGCTGTAAACAGCCATTCAGGAGGTCACGGACAGCATCGACGTTCCGAAACTTCAGCGGGTCATGCAGAATTTCGCTAGTCGTCTGCGCCACATCATCGCCAATGATAGCAGGCATATCGAAAGTGTCATAACCTAAATCTGAATATCTGTAGTGACGTTGATATGTCGAATGAAGTGCGTGCACACCGTAGTTGGTACCTAATTTACGTTATTTTCGTATAGTTCAATAATTGTTACCCTGTATCTGCAACCCTCTTCTGCTATAGTCTTCCAAACTGTAGCGTGTAAGATGGCGGCGTGTAACGTAATTATCTCGGTGCGTGAGGAACAGCGTGTCATAACTGAATTTCGATTTCGAAGGGTTCGTCCACACATGGAGTAACTTCGACAATGCTAGACCACACACGACTGCTGCGGCATCTGCAACAATCCGACGCCCTGAGTTCACTGCCATCGATCATCCTCCATACAGTCCCAGCTAGCTTCGGCCCTTCCGAGTTTCATCTGTTTCCAAAACTCAAAGAAAATCTTCGACGACTTCACTTTGATAGTGATGAACGGTGCAAGCAGAGGTGAGGTTGTGCCTCCGTCAACAAAGTCAAATATTCTACAATGACGATATCAACAAACTGGTCTCTCTTCGAAAGAAATTTGTACGTCGCCAGGGTGACTATGCTGAGGAATAAATATGTAGACATGAAGAATAAAGGCGTAGACTGTTAACAACGTTTGTTTTCACATAAAATATTCGGAGGCAGTACTCTTCAGCACGTCCTATTTCAACAAGATTAGACCAGGTAGGAAGGTTGACTTGCTTCTGAATATTCGGAGGCATTACTCTTCAGCACGTCTTCGTACTTACTTATTTCAACAAGATTAGTCTAGGTAGGAAGATTGACTAGCTTCTGAACAGCGAGGAAGATACGACTGTCAAACAGTCGTTGTACATTGAGGTAGCTCATCTAGAGATCAAATAGCATTACCCGAATAAAAAACCAAACCTGTTTTAGACTTCTGTGTGACCAGCTCCAATAACAGGCACCGCGATCAAGCTTGCAAGACAGGACGGGAACAAGGCCCAAATTGAATCCACGTGGCGTATTAACGAGCAACGGTCTCATCCACCAGTCTGCTTTAGTGTTATTTTTGGACGCTTTAGGCAAATGCTGAGAGGTAGTATTCGGTCTGCACATCCGAAAATAGCTCCAGTAACAGATACGATCACCTAAAGTATGAAATTTTTCGCTGACGATGCTGTTTCCTCCGCCAATAATTGCGACTACGGCAAGTAAATGCGCAAGATTTTCATTAAAATTGCATTTGGTGTAATGAACGGCAGCCCTCTTTAAATATGGATAAATGTAAGATAAGGACTGTAACAAAGAAAAAACCGGAAAGTTTCTGATTACAAAATTAGTGGTGAAAATCGTAACCACGTTATATCGTATAAGTAATTAAAGCCGATACAGAGGCAGTATGAAATGCGACACTCAAAATCGTTATTAGGGAAGGCAAATGAAGGACTGTGATTTACTGGAAGAACTCTGAAAAGACGACAGTATCGTTTTCGACAGGCCACCAGTGCATTAACTGTGTTAGGCACAACATTAATGTGAAAATTATGTCAGTTATTTCTCAAGTGAAGAATCTTGGAAATTTGTCTGTAGCAAGTGATTCTTTAATATTCAGATAAAGCTGTAAATGCAACATCCCTGCGGAAATAGATTTTAAGAAGTTAAGTAAATCTTCATATGTATATTGTAATAAAGTGGATACATATTTTACATATTATTGTTCCACTCAAACTCATCTCGGAGAAAATCAAAGACCCCACCGTCGGGCTGGCGAGTGCGTTTTCGTATGGCACAACAATATTACGATGCACTCTCCCCCGTGCACTGTAAACTGGCTTACATTCTATGCAAGAATAATGACTACTGTGGGTAGAAACGGAAGTGACGTCTAGAGGGCAACGAAGCAAGCAAGTAATCCTAATTAACGTAGATCCCATTCTTGCAATGTGCCACAGCGGTGTTACTCCTGGGTACGACTTCAGGTCATATATGGTAGCGATTGAGGGGACTCTGGCGGCACAACAGTGCATCATGTGCATCATTGATTCTCTTGTGTTATCTCTCACGCAACAATATCGCGATGCAATTTTTTAACAGGACAATGCTCGTCCATACGTGGCACATGTCTCTATGAACAGTCTGCGTGATGTTTTGGGGTTCTACCGTGGTCAGCAATACCCCCAGGTCTTTCTCCCATAAAACATGCGTGAAGCCACGTTGAACGTGAACTCTGCCTCCGTGCCAGTATTCGGGGTATCGAAAACCAGTTACAACAGTTGTGGGCCATCTTGCATCAAGAGAAGATAGAACGGCTTTACGACATCCTTCCCATCCCAATCAGTGCATGCATCCCGGCTGTAACGGGTGCTACTTCATAACGATAAGTGCTCTCATACTGCCAAGTTCTTTGTAAATTTGACTGTATTTTAGTCACTGAATAACATCACATACAGTCTCAGTCCGTAACGTTTCATTTCATTTCTTTATCTTTTTATGGGTGCTTCACCTTTGGTGCCAGGCAGTCCATTATTTATTAACGTGCAAGCATTTTCTGAAGTGAGATTTCATGTGCAATCTTGAACGCGCAGACAGATGATGGTAAAGGCCTCTGTGATGTGGGAGTTCGAATGATCAGTTATGTGTGCCGTTATCCAAATAAGAGAAACGAACGTGCTGAATGTTTGTTACGCCACGCGGGATAGCCGCGCGGTCTACGGCGTCTTGCAACGGTTCGCGCGGCTCCCCCCGTCGGCGGTGCGAGTCCTCCTTAGGGCATGTGTGTGTTGTTCTTAATGTACGTTAGTTTAAGTTAGATTAGGTAGTGTGTAAGCTTAGGGTCCGACGACCTCAGCAGTCTGGTCCCATAGGAACGTACCACAAATTTCCAAAAATGTTTGTTACAATTTAATTTGCTCTCTGTATCACTCGCTTTAACTATCATAGCACTTATGTCCATAACATAACAATTACTTATGTTATAACTTTTAATTCCTTTAAATTAACAAAACTACCAAAAAGAGCGTGTGCATATATTTGGTTAAATTAAAAATATTGAGGATACGATAAATATAGGTTGTTTTCAAATTAGTTTGCGAATCCAATTTCTTGTTGAGCGTAATTAGCTCCACACACTTACACCGCGTCGCACGCGAAATTGTCGATAACAGTGAGTAGAAAGACGAAGTGGATCGACCAGACAGGTTCTCTTTTATGTAAAGCATACAGCAGCTTACGACTCAAATACAGTTTGGCTATAAAAGAGATTGCTCACAGATCACTTATATACCACGTATTTGAATCCTGTTCGAAATGTATAGGACCCATGTCAGATGAGGCCAACAGAGGAGACGAGTGGTAACAAATAACAAGAGCCAGAATGGTCACACGTGTGGACAGCGTGCCGGCTTGTCATGCCGGCCAGCCCGGGTCCGATTCCCTGCTGGGTTGAAAATTTCCTCCGCTCAGGGGCTGGGTGTTTGTGTCGCCTGCATCATCATCATTTCATCCTCATCGACGCGCAAGTCGCCGAAGTGGCATCACCTCAAAAGACGTACACCAGGCGGTCACGTCTACCCACCGGAGGCACTCGCCAAAGGACACGGAATAATGCTAATAACAATCCTCAATATGACTTATGCACAAGTGTAGTCGTGACTATTTTACAACACTGTTGATGTCTAAGGCTACGTTTATTTCGAAACACCCCAAGTGAAGCATAAATTACATAGTGATAAACTGCTATCTTTTGATTTGTCATCATTCTGGATACCTAAGTACTGGTAAACAGCATTTCGACAACGAGCGTATCGGTTGTGGGTCGCCAAAACCATGGCCTCCCACTTCCTCCGACTTGAAGTCGATGGATTTTTGTGGGTGGGTCTTTCGAAAGCTTTGGTGCATTTCAACCCTGTTGATACTGTCGAAGAACTCCGGGAATGCATTGTGGATGGTTGTTAGCGCATAGGGAAATCGTCTGGGATAAATATATTCACATTTCTGTATTCGGAAGTGTCACTGTCCTCTCACCATTTCGGCTGCTTTGTTTTGCTCTTGCAGTATGTGTTCGTCTTTTGTTTGTTTTCGTAATGGTGGATCCGTCTGCCGTCGCTCTGTGAGTGATTATATTTGTCGATTAGGGAGAGAGAGAGTAAGAGGGGGAGGGTGAAGGTGAGGGTGGGGGAGGGAGTGGGAGTGTGTTTCCCTGAAGGGAATTAAGTGCCCTAGCTACTATGTAAGAAAAGTATTGCTTTACTATGGCTCTGTGATGGATTATCTAGGGTGGGGATACTGCGTAGTTTGTGATGTTGTTTTGTGGTGTCTAGGGGTGTTGTTCTCTCTCAAAAATATGTTTTGTTAGTTTAAAAAGCATCTGGCTGATGACGTTTGTCTGGTCATTTATTATGTGTTTCCTCTCTCTCTCTTTTCTTTTTTTTTTTTAATTGAAAGTGGAAGTTGGGTTCGGAAGATGTTTCTTATTGTTGAACATGGAATACTTATTGTACTCAAGTGTGCACCCACAATTTGAATCCTCTAGGACTCTTTTATGAGGTGTTCACCTACTCTGCCATAATGCTTCGTTTCGTGGAAACCATTTGTTTCCGGATCTATGTTTATTAGGATTATTTGCGTGTTTGATTGCACTCTGCTTTTGTTTGTACCTATAATAGTCAGACATTCTGCGTATGTAGATGTAAAAAGTTTACACGATTATTTAAAGGCAGATGACGCACAAGACTCCTTCCCCTTGGATTAACTGATGACTGTTTTGAGAGGAAGGGTAACCGGCCACAGAGCCACGTAAAAATAAATATGTCTAATCATGAAAACAGCGGTCCTCGTGGAATAGGATGAACGGGAAAGAGAGATGTTGGTCTTGTACGTCGATGACATCCGTCGTGTATAAAAGAGTTCCGAGGATAGCTGAGCTGTGTAATGTAGTCGTGAGTGAGTCGCTGTCGGTATCATGGCGTGCGCCGACGGGAGAGGCGCTGTCAGATGGCTATCCGCCCCTGCTGCGCCGTTTCCATCTGCGGCTCGCCTATCTCGTGCTGCGCCAGCGTCTTACACGCCTCTCTATCCTTTCTGTTCGAAACCTCTTAACCGACTCAGGATAGACTTAACAGTGACATAACAATTTATTTAATATCAACTCGTTAACTGCAAATTGTTCAATTCAGCCTACATTCGTTACTGGATACTAGTAAGGTCTTTTGGTGTTGACAGCTAGAATATTCTCGCTAACTGAAACGCGATATGACTGAATATAGTTTACGTGCATTTCATAAGAAATAAAGGGCTCCTACGCTGCCAAGAGTAAGAAAATCTTCTCATATTAGGATGCAGAATTAAAACTGTGCACACTCTATTCTCGTGGTCCTTACATCATGAAAATGCTTTGTATCATAAGCTAAGCCGTCAAGATGACATATTTCAACTATTTATTTATTTGTGCACTTACTTCCTCTGCAAAGGCTAGGGCTCTCTCTTTATCTAGTTCGCCTGCTTAGCTAGGTGGTAACGTGCTTGTCTGGTATGCAAGAGGGCCCGGGTTCTCATCGTCATTTCATCCTCATCAAGTCGCCCGATGTGACGTCGACTGAAGTAAGTTTTGCACTTGGCTCCCGAACTTCCCCGGATGGGGCCTCCCGGCCAACGATGTCATACGCTCATTTCCATTTCTCTTTATCTAACCAGCCTATCTCAGAAAGCTAACATTTCAAAGCTGTTGCTGGACCCTTCAGTCCGAAGACTGGTTTGATGCAGTTCTCTATGCTAATCTATCCTGTGGAAGCCTCTTCATCTGTGTATAACACCATAATCTGTGCCCATCTGAACCTGCTTACTATATTCAAGCTTTGCGCTCCCTCTACAAGTTTTATTATCCCGCACTTCCTTCCGTTACCAAACTGACAAACCCTTAATGCCTCAGTATGAGTCCTGTCAACGAAGATCTTTTAGTGAAATTGTGCCACAAATTTCCTTTTTCCACGACTCGATTCAGTACCTCCTCACTTTGCATTCTATCTATCGATATTGTAACGTCCCCTTGTAAAAATTTAAAAATGACAGTGCTGGAAAACCTCTTACTTTGTTTGATTTTCAAACAGCTGAACCAAACTGAACGTACTCAGACATTTCTCCCTTTACTTATTCTGCTCATAACTAAACTGACACACAATATTTATAGCGCAACGCAATCTGACTTTCAATAATCCCAACAAGAGAATGGCCCTTGAGGCGTAGCGCCAAATACCCATCCTGCCTTGGAGGCGGTTAAGTGGGAGATGTGTCTCAGAGCTGGATAGTGACAGATGGTGACGCGATACTGGACGCGCACGTAGTTAGTGTATATGGGACTGATTCAGTTTCAATTGTGCCTGCTAGAGTGCACTAAAGTAATAGAATGTTTTTCATAAACTGTTCTAGTATTTTCATAAAGTGTCATTATGTCTTTTTGTGTAGGTAAAGTGCTATAAATGTGTTTTAGCAGTATGAATGATGCGTGAGTGTGGTTTAAGGTAATATGAAGATACTTGTTTAACGAGTTATGTAGTGCGATTTAGTGTGGGAACATTTCAAAGAAGTTTGGATATGGACAAAGGGGATTTCTGTAGAATAGATTTGTAAAGTAAGTTTATAGTAAGGGGAAAGTTAATTCAGGTATAAATAACAATAGTAAATAAATTTATGCATAAAGAAAACTTCTGCATATTAGATAATTACGTCGGTAAAAAGGGCAGTCATTAGGTTTACTATTTTGCGATTGGTTATTGATGAAAAGACCGTCTGACGCGGGAGAATGTTGTTTTGCTATTGGCTGTTGAGTAAACTGACCAATGGTAAAGCAATATTCCTCGCGCGCCTTTCTCTGCTGGTAGAGAATACTTGGAGTAGGAGTATTCTAGAGAGGAGCCTAGCCATGAAACAGTTCGGACGTGTGTTGCAGTAGTTCCGATGGAAATGATAAGTTGCCGGATCTAGCAGTGTTTCATAGATCAAAAGTGTGGTAAAGTGACGGCGTAATTATTCCGATGGGTGTGAAGAAATTTCAGGATTTTTAAGTGAATTTTGCGACGAGAAAAGACATAAATTCCGCGTGGCGTATTGAGCAGGTCGGTGGCTAAAAACTGTGATTGCATTAGGTACCAACAGACTTAATATTTGGCGAGCATTCTCAATCAAAAACAATCCGTATTTTT
Source organism: Schistocerca gregaria (assembly GCF_023897955.1). Lineage (NCBI taxonomy): Eukaryota > Metazoa > Arthropoda > Insecta > Orthoptera > Acrididae > Schistocerca > Schistocerca gregaria. The sequence goes on along the minus strand of NC_064931.1, from coordinate 861,140,432 downwards.
GTAGCTATTACGTTTTCGGGAAATGCAACACCATAAACTTGCTAACGTGAGTGAAAGGGATTGTGAGTGACTGTGTTAAGACTATCATGGGCTTGGCAGTGATACTTGTTCACCTAAGTTTCAGAATATATTAATTAAGGACAAAATTTCCAACCTTTCATTTTGTGTGGAAACTTTCGCCCGAAACGTAGACTAGTGACTTAAATTGCAGCCTGGGTCACATTGAAGTACAGTAGATTTGGCTCGGCTTCCCTGCTGATGATATGCTGAGACAATGTTGACAGGCAGGTGCAGGTCTGTCTTAAAGGGACGGAAAGAACCGCGCCGCCGCACCCTGACCAACAATAACCTACGCCTTTCATGAATCACAGAAATCTTCGTTACTCGAACTACTGCAATACAGAATAGAGACAAATAATGAAAAAACTAACCAAACCACACTAACTCATACAACTCGCACTACAACAAAAAATGGCATGCAGTGACCTATAACAACAAATTCACACATGATAGTAACATAGTCAAATAACAAGGCATAAACATTGCTTTCAAAACAAACAACCCAATATAAAAGCACATCCCAAAACTTAAATCGAAGCCAGACAGATACTAACAATCTGGTATCTATCAGCTCAGTTGCAGAGATTGTGAAAAGATATACATTGGAATGACTGGCAGGACATTCGACACACGATGTAAAGAACACATCAGAGCATTTAAATACGGTACAAACCATTCAATATTTGCAGATCATCTAAAACAAGAACACTACAGACCAAGCAATAAAGATATGAATATCATAAAAATCGGTAAAGACAAACACCTCCTCCCTTTCCAAGAAAATTTCCTCATACAAAAAGCATTGACACAAAATAAACAGTTGCTCAATGACCAAATAAATATTGGAAACGTGACTCTATATAAAATAATCTATGAAATTACTTGAAAAAGGAAAGAGCCTTTTCCATCGTTCACCCCCTCCCACTCTCCCACAACCCCATTCCCCACTCCCCCACTCACAATTTCATTTCACTTCTAACTCCTCACCTTCTCCTCTAACTCACATTCCATCACACTGTTATAAACTGAAGTCCACTCATAACGGTTTCTCCCTCCCCTACACCGAAAAAAATCCCTCCCTCACTATTCCTTCCCTACTCTTACGCAGTATATAAATACACAGAAAAATAATTAAATTGAATTACACACATACAATAATCTAATAAAAAAGATTGTAGGTCAAAGACAAAGTAGTGGAAAGGTTATGTTGGCAACACTACAAAACACAAACCACAACACATACTTAGAAGTAAAAAAACAAACAGAATACAGTGGTGTGCATAAAAGTCTGTTGTGAAAACCATAAGAAATGAATAGTGTTGCAGAACAACTAAAAATGAGACCAAAATTATCAGAGTATAGAGCAGAAAAACAACGCTGTGCTAGCAGACGGCATTTCCTGTTCGATGTAAAATCAAATCAATTTGTAGTGGGACACGTATTCATTCTACGGACGTACAGAATGTCGAAGCACGCAAATCGAGCAAAACTAATGAACCTGGTAGGACCGCCTGCAGATGACTCGAGCCAGATGCAAGATATGTATTCGCAGTTGCGAATATGGACAACGATCAGTTGTATAACTGATTGACGACAGTGAAAATCTGTACAGGACAGAGGCTCGAATGCTTATTGCGAGCTGTCGCCATACAATTAGGCTATCCGAGTGCGAATCGTGGCCAGACCCAACCTTCCGTACGATACTGCAGTCCCTGTTATTCCGAATTACGACGCAAAGTTCCTTCGGACACGCACTAATGTCCCAAGGAACAATGCATAATTCGGAATAACATACGCACTGTGATATCGAATGAAGACAAACTGATGCAACGATGCAACGATGACTGCCACCATCTGGGTCCTAACAGTTAGCTGTCTGACAACATAAAAATGATGCTGGATTAATATTTTAGATGTGGCTTTAAGTGGATTGGATCTAGCGACAGCGGCTTTCAGTTGTACAGCCAGAAATCCACGTCCTACGGGGCAAAGTTCTCATGGATGTAAGATAAAAACAGTTGTTGCGATAAAATAGGATGTACATGGTAAAAATGTAGCATTATCGCAGGTCTTTTCGAAAGCATCTTTCCTTACATTGAAGGTGTTTACTTTTGACAACTTTTCACAAACTGCACATATTCTTTGAACAGATGTAACCGCTATATATATAAAAAAAAATAGTACACTCGTTTAGAGGACTTCAGTTCATTCGAGATTTGTTGTTGCAACAGTGTATATGGAGTTCATCTAATGATTACATTTACAGATGAATAGCACAAGCGGTTTTGAGGTGCCGTGCATCGAACCGTGACGAATCGCCAGGATTAGTGCGTGCTCTAGCCTCCACGTGCGGCGATGCAAGCTCTGACTTTGGCATCCCGTCGATGGTACAGATGGTGAATACTCTCGTGGGATACGTTATTCCACGTCTGCTCGACCTGATCACATAGTTCTGCAAGAGTTGTTGATTGATAAGTCGCACGAGTCGCCTCTCGTCCCATCATGTCCCACACGTCCTCGCTTGGAGATTAGTCTGTAGATCGTGCTGGCCAGGGAAGTTGTTGCACGTGAGTCTTACAGTCAGTTTGTGGGTGAGCATTATCCGGTTGAAACAACTTCCTGTTGCAAGAAAGGCGAGAAACGAGGTCTAACAACATTCTGCATATACCGAGTGCTGGTGAGCGTCGCTGCCAGAAACACCGAAGTGAAAGAAAGTTGTAGTTTATCGCACATCAGACCATAAGGCCTGAGTGTGTCTTGGACGAATGCATTATACGTGACGCGCTCACCAGGTCTGCGATCATAACTTGCGTGCAGGCTGAATTTGCCTTCATCGCTAAAGACCACGGCGCACCATTCCATCTTCAAAGTAATGTTCTGACGGTACCAGTCTGGCGGTGCACGTCGATCCTGTGGTGTGAGTGGAAGACGGGCTAGAGGTGTGCGTCACTACTATTAACCGGTTCGCAACAGTTGGTGTTGACACGTCTCGGCTCACAAGCCCTCTTATCTGTGCTGTGGTAGCTGTACGATCTGCCATGCTGCCCTTACAACACGAGGAACCTTGTGTACGGGTGTGAGGGTGTGGCCGTGATACCAGCATCCTTGCTGAACTGACACAGCGTGTCGAACTTCCGTCCCGCGACTCGGAAGGCCACAGTTTGAACCCTTTCAGACTCGCTTAGTCGGCTGCAGGAAGCACGAGTACATCTCCGTTGCACGGTTGCCTGCTTGCTTCACATGTTTGCACCACACGACCCACCTGGCTGCGAGCATTCCCTATTACAGGATCGATACAGATGGAGCTCTGTCGGCTATGCCACTACGCTATTTATTGGCAGACGACGTGGAAACCATTATCAGTACATTTACTATCCTCTAGGCGGCAAATGCCATCACTGGACCAAAATCGAGGTCTACTTTCCGGGTGCACAATTGTTTATCTCTGTTCCGGTAGCATATATGTTCAAATACACATCTGAACAGAGATAGCATGAAGATACCGGGTGATCAAAAAGTTAGTATAAATTTGAAAACGGAATAAATCACGGAATAATGTAAATAGAGAGGTACAAATTGACGCACATGCATGGAATGACATGGGGTTATATTAGAACCAAAAAAGTAAAAAAGTTCAAAAATGTCCGACAGATGGCGCTTCATCTGATCAGAATAGCAATAATTAGCATCACAAAGTAAGACAAAGCAAAGATGATGTTCTTTACAGAAAATGCTCAATATGTCCACCATCATTCCTCAACAATAGCTGTAGTCGGGGAATAATGTTGTGAACAGCACTGCAAAGCAAGTCCGGAGTTATGATGAGGCATTGACGCCGGATGTTGTCTTTCATTATCCGTAGAGATGTCTGTCGATCACGATACACTTGCGACTTCAGGTAACCCCAAAGCCAATAATCGCACGGACTGAGGTCTGGGGACCTGGGAGGCCAAGCACGACGAAAGTGGCGGCTGAGCACACGATCATCACCAAACGACGCGCACAAGAGATCTTTCACGCGTCTGCATAAACATCGTACGTTCCAGCAAATGTTTATCAGCCCGGTTGGGGATGATGCGATTCTGCAACATAACGGCGTACCTCTCACCCATCACGGTAGCTGTCCAGCGCCATCTGTCGGACATTTTGTGAACGTTTTTTGTTCTGATAAAACCCCATGTAATTACAAGCATGTGTGACAATTTTTACCTCTCTATCTACATTATTCCTTGGTTTACTAAGTTTTAAAATTTATACTGACTTTTTGATCACCCGGTACGTTATCGTCGTGACCACCTTCATCTCTTTTCCAAATCTTCAGTTTCATTTTGGATTGTACCAAAATATACGAGATAGCTCGATCTTTGAATGACAAAGAAAAAGATGATGACGAAATTGTAACATGTAGAGTAGTTGCAGATGTATGTTAGATCACTTATTCATATTCAGTATTCGAGTACAATATGGCATAAGTTGTCAGGAATCTTCTTCTTCTTTTCGTCAGCGTTTATCCCGTATAGGACTGACTGCGCTGTACTTAAGTTATGAGAACTTTTTTTTTTTTATTTAACTTCGCTGTCGTATGTCCTTCTTGTCGCCGCATTCGTCACTTACATGGGGGATGGAAATCGTTTCCGCCACCAGTCTGTGAACTGTGTCAACTTCATTGTGTGTCTGATGGAATTTTAACTGTTTTTGCGTCGTACTTTCTGAGGTGGAAAGTTGGCGCTAGGCCGACATTTGCCTAAACGAGCGCGGGAAACCACCTAAAATCCACACTCATGCTTACAACTGCACCAGTCACGGGCATTTAATCCTTTTGCGGATTCGACCTGGGTGTGGCACACCCTGCTTTCATGCACGCTACCACGCTGCGCGTTACGCTATACGTACATGTGAAAAGATGATATGCGAAAGGAATTTTAATCTGCATTTAAGGTATTTACTTTCTATGCCAGTGTGTGTGTGTGTATGTGTGTGTGTTTTTTCCATCGAGCAGGGAATTATATTATTATCACTGTTTACTCACCTCAACTGTGATCCCAAGTTACAATTATTACAGGATAGTGTAATTCTTTTTCTCTCTATAACGTAATTTAAGAAAGTCAGGCAAAAGGGTAGTGTTGAAATCAGACATCAAAATTTAAGAATAATTTTGTTTTTGGTTCTGTTATTTGTATCCGATCCTACAAGACGTAGGAAATTCTAATTACGTCGATATTTTTACTGTTGTAGAAAGTTACCTACTTATTGACAGTCATATTCCAGCCCAAAGGTGCTGTATCAGTACTTCGTTTACAACCAATTTCAGTCTCATAAGTTCATCAGTGTTCTTCTAGTTGTAAAGATGGAAAGACATGTGAACGTACATGAGAAGAAGTCACAGAAAGACAGCTAAATAGTTCTTACGAACAATTTCAGCATCTGAGTATTACAACCATGAGCCTGATGCCAATGAAAATGCTGATAGTTTACAAAATATATTGTAACCTGCTAAAATACCTGAATGACGACATTATTTAAGCTCACTGAAACGTCACGTATCTTTATCAGGAATTAACGTAATCATTAAACATCAGTAAGCAGCATTTGAGAGATCAAAACAATGATACTAGGTATAAATAAGTCAACGTCTTAAGATGGTAGTGGTATACCACACCACATCTTTTTCAATTGAGTACGACGTTCATTACTTCACAGAGTGATAACGCAAGACAGCTATGTATTTTGTGACCATCTAGGAAACGTTATAAAATTATTAAAGACTGTCACTCGCAGAAGTTTCGCTTTAATCTGATCGTCATTGTAGCGACAACACGTAACTAAAAGGATGTAATCATTATCTGGGACCTTATTAATTTATTTTGAGACCATAATACGTTTTAACTCCTCTTTGAGGTACCCGAAAATGCATATTGTGGCATGCAACCTCCATGAATTATTTTCCACAAAATATGAGGTCTTGTTGACATTCGATTTCTTCCCGTAGATGTTAGTTATCGTTACTGGAAACGTAGCAATTCCTTTAAAAAATCATCAGTTTGATTTTACTGGTCTACGTTCTCATCTGTATGCCCAGTCAAGACTTTATTCATACTTCTTGTATGAATATGTCGTATACTTTTTAACAAGAGTGATAAACGCGTTGCTTTCACTGAAACAAACTGAGGAATTTATTGAAGACCTACCAATTATTCACATAAAAACGTAATTTACCATAAAAACGTAATTAACAGTCTTATGTGTTGATGATTCTTTTGCTGGCGTATAACATCATTTGTCTCCTAAGCGAAAAACAATGTACTAGATCTGACACTCGTATTACGTAAGATCTCTGTATGAATCATGCACAGAAAGAGCGTCAGGGAAACTGTAATCGAACCTCTTGGAGAGGATTCGGTCATTTGTGCTCATATAGCTCAAGAATTCTCGCTCGGTGAGTTTCTTCAAGTGCTTAGCATACCGTTGCAAATCATTTTCTTTAATACAATGTAAATCGGATTCATGTTGCACGCTTAATACGAGCAGAATTTATTTTTTCAAACTGGTAATTTTTATTTCTCAAAATACTCTGCTGGTGGTATTTTATAATTAGAAAGTATTATTTTCTCATCTGTTAATGAATATACAGTGCACCGAAATAAGTACAATGAACCTCCTAAAATAAACCAGTGTTTGCCTAATTACCTCAGTGATGTAATTTTGCATATAAATATATTTGAAAGTTATGCTAATAGAGACTTTTGCGGTAAGCGCACCAGTGACATTTTTCATGTAGTCTAGCGAATTAAACCGAATTAATGATAAACTACACATTTGATCTCGAACATTAATTGCCAGAAGTCTACGACTTTTTAATATCTTCTTGGAATATTATCGGCGTTAGATACTGTTTTAAAACTTGTGTAATTACTTGATTTGTTGAAAAACTGTTCAGTGATAGAAGTTTTTTGAGGTAATATTTGGAAACCAATTGTCTAATTCATGTCAGTGTCCAGTTTTCACTGAATAATTTTGTTCAGGTGGTTGATGTTGAAACAACCAATTAAAAACGAGGGATTAATTGTTGCTATGTGAATTTGTTTTCATGAATAACTGACAACCAGTCCAGTTCCCACGTACACGCATGCGCGCGCACGCTAGCACACACACACATACCCATACATTTACGTACCAAGTCTCTTCTTCTCTCTCTCTCCCTCTCTGTGTCACATAACTACCTCCGCCCACTCCCCCTCCTGCGCACGTGCGTGCTCGCACGCACACACACACACACACACACATACACACACAGAAAAAGCACTTGCGCGCTTGATGACACTTACACACAGAAACGCAACCGTACGCAAGCGCTCATTCGCCTGTGCTCCTAGTAATGTCATAGTGACTATACGTTTAGTAAATGAATCGAGATACAGAAATGAGATTTTCGACAAATGATAGTAAGCAAACGGACGAGTAATTTTTGTGCACTTAGTATTACCAAAGTTTTATAGAGATATTGAAGCAGAGATGGGTCTTTATTTTAATGGAAGGACGTTATTTTCTAATTTGAAAAGACATTTAAGTGATACGTGATTGCTACATCAGAACTTCACGCAAAATTAATTGAGATCAGTTGTAACTGCGAGGTTCGACAGGCAGGTTATGGTAGATCCCCCCGCCTGTCACTCGCTCTCGTACTGCAGTGGAGGTGAAAATGCGCTGTTTCGAAGTCCTTCCCTACACAACGGGCTCTCGAATATCGTTGAAATGCACACCAATCCACATAAATTTCTTCCTTGCTTCATCATTTGACCGCCTCCGTGGTCTGGTTGTTAGCGCTCTTTTCTAGTAAAGCAAAGATCCCGGTTTTCCTTCCCGGTAACAAACGCTGATTTTTCTGTGGCGCAAACACCTGGAACAGAGTCCACTCAGCCTCGTGAGGCAAATGAACAGCTGTTTGATTCAATAAGCTGCGAAATATACCTGCAGGCCACTGAGTGGCATCAAATTGAAGGACTTGCAGCTGGATGGGGGTCACAGGACATTTATTTATTTACTAGCTCAGTATCCGAGGTTGCCGGGGAATGTATTCTCCTATTAGCCCATCTCTGTATGTCCATCAGCTGCTCCTCCTTCACTCTGTCCATCTGCTCCCGCTGCTGCCCACCTGCTCCTCCCATCTCTGTCCATTTATTCCACGTCCAATCCTCCCACTGTCCCCCCTCTCTGTCCGTTCCCCCCCCCCCCCTCAGCCTATCAATCTCCTCCTCCCCTATGTGTGTCCGTCTCTTCCTCCTCCACCTTCTTTCTCCATGTCATCACTCCCACCCAAACAGGAGACTAGTACTTTCCTTCCAGATCGTAACTAATCCGTGTACCAGATCTGCATGAAATCTTTTCGTGGGCTTAGGATGAGACTTTTATCCATGACTTTGCCGGCGTACCCGTATATCAAATATATTTCACGTGTGTTTAACATATTTCACATGTGTTTATACTCACAGTTCACATGTATTTCTAGTAAATTTCGCCCTGAAGTTTCATTTTTACGATGCTCAATGTTTATGACTTCTCATTTCCTGAAATATATGTCGTTCAGCGATGTAGTTTTGCGGATATATCCAGTGGTGAATGTAGCTAGTGTCTGCGAAATGTGTTGTGAGTAGATTTGATAATAGGGAAGTAATAAATCAAAACGTCATGCATGAACAGCGAAAATGTAACACGCTGTAAACTTTTTTCCTTTTATCGTTTTGTAATGGTTGTTAACGAGAAAAAGTTTCGATAAGGTTTGAAATTATGCGTAAAGTTTATTGCAAGTCACTAAGTGATGTCATTCTCAAATACTGGACGAATAAAATCTGGATATTCGCACATATTGGGCTACACATCTCTTTTCACCCGCAACCTTTTGTTAGGTAGTTGGGTTTTACCCCCAGAGCGATTCTTTCCAGAGAGTAAGTGATATGTGTACCAAATTTGGTTGAAATCGATTCAGTGGTATATATATACGGATTCAGTATTTTGATAGTTAACAAAAGTTAATGCATATGAAGCACACAGGAAAATGCTTGAAATACTTGCCCTTTTGGGTGTTCTCAACTATTTACAAATCTGATGATGAACCGTTTACAGAACTTGTGAAATAGTAGAGGGGAAAGTAGGGGGGGAGGAAGAGAAAGATGCCCCTCCATAGGCACAATCGCTTTGCTGCTTAGGTAGAAATTGCAAATCTTGTAAAAATCACTATTCCCGATTTTTATCTTTTATACAGGACTCGTGCGCCAAGTAAGTTTCAAGTACTAATTCTTCCGTAAATACATAAAACGTTCAATTACATATATGTGCGGCCGAACGCTGTGATCAAGTCTACGTTCGTAGCAATCGTTCTTATTTCCATGGGAGCAGCTGAAAATATCTGCTGCTCACGTTTTACAGACGTAAGTTTAGTGTTCCATTGCTCTACAAAACGAAGTTCTTATAGTTAGAGTTATCATAAAAGAATTAGAGGATAAAATGCACGATATCTTTAACGACACTAAACTGTGAGATTCGGGCAAATTCGTACGAGTTCTTCCTGCAGAGAACGCTTCCAAAACAACGGGGCACCCGCCGATCCCGCGTCTGTCGGGACATTGTCATTCTAATTGGTTTTGCATTTACGGCTACGTTTGACAGTGCTTCGCTGACTAAGCTTTAGAATTTTGTAATCTAACGACCGCAAAATAAATGCGTTTTTGCGCGTTTAAACGGGGGCAGCGAGGGTAAATTAGCGAAGGGGTGAGGCGAGTGTTTCTTGGGTAATCTGCTGCCATAACAAGGCGCACGTGCTGGCCTCCCAGTGAAGTAATCTGCTAGGATAACAGCTACAGCGTCAACATGGCCGCTAATCAGCCCGACACTTCGCAACTTACCCAAATGCTGTTTGGACAGAAAACAGGCGCGCGCCCACCCCACTCCAAAGCTGATATCATTTCGTTACCGTCCCCGTCCGGGAATTGGGCTAATGTTTTTAGACGGCCAAGATCCACTGCCGCCCGGGCTTAGAGGACACCTCACTCCTCGCTGTCGTGTCTGAAGAGCTCGCCTAAAATACTTTAATGAGTCGCATTACGTAGCGGTTATCGTACCAACAAACCTCCGTGTTGCCGAGGTGCAGTGTTAAAAGTTCTTTTTTTCTCTCCGGTACGTGAGTCATCTTGTAGATAACTTGCTACTTTCCGTCCACTCTGCGAGCTAGCAATTCACTTATTACGTCTTTGGCTCTTTCAGTTACTTAGTTAGTTAAATGTTCCATGGAATATCTTGCACGATATACTGTAGTGACGTGAAACAATAGAGTATACATAATATTAAATTAACCAATATTTAAATATCACAGAATGCTGACGATTGACGTATGAGAGCTTGTAAGAAGAATCAGTATCTATTTTAGAAAGCAAAGTAAGCACTAAAATGTTTGCGCTGAATAAACAAAATACTCTAAACACAATTTTTTTCCATGCAAGAGCAGCAGCTGCTAAGGAGTAGCTTTTTCAGCTTATTTTGAAGTTTAGCATTGCTATCTGCTAGACACTTAAAATAATTGGAAAAGTGATCGAAGATTTTTGTAGCAGCATTTTTCATATCCTTCTAAGCTAACGTCGGATTTCGTTAAGTGCGCTGAAGGTCATTTCTTTCTTCTAATTTTGTAATTGTGGATGTCATTGTTCCTTATGAACTCTAATCGACTATTTACAACAGCTTCCATGAGAGAAGAAATGTGATCTGATACTGTAGCTAAAATACGTAACTCGTTAAAGAGTTGGCTACGCGATTATCGAAGGGGATTAGCACACTGGACTCGCATTCAGAAGAACGACGGTTCAACTTCGCTTCTGACCATACAGATTTAAATTTTCCGTGATGTTCCTAAAGCCCTCTATGCAAATGCCGGGATGGTTTCTATGATAAGGCACAGCTGAGTTCCCTCCCCATCCTTGACACAATCCGAGCTTGTGCTCCACGTCTAATGACGTCGACGTCGACGGGACTTTAAACCTGATCTTCCTTCTCCCCTTCCTTCGAAGGCGATTCTTCAATATTATTGGTAAATATTTAAACAGTAACAAACAATAATTTACCAATAATATTACTTTCACTTCCGATAAGCCACCTCCGTTAGGTATATCACGGTCAACACAACTAAATTCCTTTCAAAGGGTAACATTGCTCTGCTTCTTTATACTGCAATTGCTTTAATAAAAATAATTTCACTATACGAACTGCCTCCAGCTTTGAGGTTATGGTATAACAGTAGCAGGCGGTAGTGTTATAAGCTACCCGCGAATACATTACCGTATGACCTTACTGAATGAAAATGAGCCAGTTACTTAATTTACTGATTTGTCCCTCTGAGAAACTTGCAATAAAACCAAGTACGAACGTACCTCAACTGAGTTGCTTAACAATCTCTAAACCGTGTTCTCTTTCCACCAATATGAACAGAGGGAATTGATAAACTAAATGAAAGGCAGTCCTCTTTATTATTATTATTTTTTTGCAATACGCGTTTGGCTTCTTTTATTTATGAAGTATCTTCAGTGCAATTCCTTATTTTCCAATCCTGATTGAGTCTGACATGTTGGAGTGTCTTATGGTGTCTGAAACGAATATTCTTGAAACAGGTGAATAACTTTACGGAAACTGCCTGAGTGCGTCATTTTTTCCGTTTTCCGTCGTTCGTTGGTTGCTTCAAAATTCATGGTGGTATGTTCCATCTTCATTTACCTGAGAGGACGGAACGTAGCTCCATGAATATTGAAGCAAGTAAAGAACGACGAAAGAGGGAAAAAATGACGACTAAATTATCCACTATTAGCTTTTCAGAAAGCTTTTCTAGTTCACAATGATCACTGAAATTTGCTGGTACTGGCTTCGATTACGCCTCATTCATGCCTGTCGCATCTGAAGAGCTCGCCTTAAATACTTCAATGAGTCACATTATCTAGCAGGAATCGTTCCAACAAATTTCTTTGTTACGAAGGTGGAGTATTAAAAGCTAATATTTGCTCTTCGGTAAATCCTTACTACATTGCATTCATTATGCGTACCAGGATTTAACTCGAATGAAGTCACTGTGGCTGTGGCTGTTTATTGGAATAAAAACCTAATTTCATTTCATTTGCGGTTATCTGGTTTCTTTCCTGGAGTATTATCAAGCGAAATCGTACAAAAAGCGGCTTTGTACGTTTCCAGCAAGTCATGATCAACACAAAAACATGTAAGAAACAATATGAAATTGTGTCGTCAGTAAAAATGCAACAAAAACATGTTCCGTATAAACATAACAACCACAGACGTGAAGAGCTGCGTAGAGCATGAAAAAGTGCAACCCCTATTTGAGTTGAGCCACCTTAGCATCAGACACAAAACGTTAAAAAAGGTATGCACACGTTTTGAAATAAAACTACACATGACATCTCGCGCTTCCAGACTGAAGCACCTAGAACCGCTCGGCCACTCCGGCCGGCTATCACCATGTTTGCTCCAGCGATAGTATTATGTAGCGTAAATCCAGCGATTTATTGCTATTTCTTGACATGAAATCAGTGAACACATTGTCACATACCCGAAAACCATTTAGTACGAAATTTGTTGTTGGTTTTGCAAATGCCGTACGTTACTTTTGTATATTAACTTAGCTTTTAACGTAGGGGCAGCGTCTACGAATTATCCTGTTCACGGGTTCGTAGACATCGATCCTATTTGATTTTAAGACGATTCACAACGTCATCCCAGTTTACTCATAGCGGAGAAGTATTTTAATGAATGGATAGCTGTTTTAGCAATTTTGTGAAGAAACTGATTCACTGAAGTGGTTCCGGAGGAGGATAATGCGCTAGAAGTTAAACATTACTGCCCCAAAGTTGTGGCAGCAGGAAGCTAGCTAAAAAAAAAAAAAAAGAAAAGAAAAGAAAAACTCCAGGGAACAGGGAAGTACTAGCAAGACAGTAAGTAAGAAGGGTAACACTGTTTCTCAGTTAAATTGTTTCAATGTAGCCCTTTTTACATGAGCAATGCAACTCCTATAAAAATGTCGGTAGATATAGAACGAATTCTCATTTAGCTTCGAAATGATAATAAGAAGATGTTTGTGACGAATTATGTTGATGTGAACACGAAAAAAATACTTTTTTTTATCAAGCTATCGACAAACATCTAGCACCTTTTCTGTAAATACCAGGAAGTATCACATGAAGAAATATTGTCATTTCTAGGAGAACATAGCTGTAACGAAGAACCAGAATCATGTGTCTGCTGCTTTGTATTTGTTTACAGACATTAAGAAGAGAACAATAACTGGAAGGCAAGGGTGGGAGGGAACGAAAGCTTTCCTTTACCTGTAGTATGCTAAAAACTGCGGAAAAGGCAGAAGACAACTTTCTAATAGCCTTTTCTCTGTGACAGAGGTAGAATTAGTAAGTTGAGGGTTTGTAAAAAAGGTAACAGTTTAATAAACAGAATTGGGCTCAAAATATAAGATCGCAATGCTTTCTTTACATCCTTAACTGAATTCATTTGCCCTAAAGAGTGACTGCTGATTTACCAGCTAACGGGAACGAAAATATTCTTTGGGGCTGATAAACATACACTGTATATACGTCATTGATTTTTCCAGAATTGTTGCTTGTGAACTTAGAAGTGTTTGGTGTATCTACACAAAACTGAGTATGCCTTTTTTACGTCCAGAAACATCTTACTTGCCTTTAAATTGCGTTTCAGTCACAAACATCTGTTTGTGGCCAAGTTAATTAGTCTGGTGTTTATGTTAATTAGTTTTTAGGGTGTAGATAGTGCACATGACCTGTTAATTAACGATAAAGTTTAGGATTATTCTAGGAATATCAGGAAAAGGTTGCACATGCACTGGAGTTTCATTGTTTTCATGTGGTGAGAACAGGCCACTATTTGTGTAGAGTACGTTATCACCATGTTTGGTACAAATGGCTCTGAGTACTATGGGACTTAACACCTGAGGTCATCAGTCCCCTAGAACTTAGAACTACTTAAACCTAACTCACCTAAGGACGACACACACATCCATGCCCGCGGCAGGATTCGAACCCGCGATCGTAGCTATCTCGCGCTTCTAGACTGAAGCACCTAGAACCTCTCGGCCACTCCGGCCGGCTATCACCATGTTTGCTCAAGCGATAGTATTATGTAGCGTAAATCCAGCGATTTATTGCTATTTCTTGACATGAAATCAGTGAACACATTGTCACATTCCTGAAAACCATTTAGTACGAAATTTGTTGTTGGTTCAGCAAATGCCGTACGTTACTTTTGTATATTAACTTAGCTTTAAATGTAAAAGGTATTTCTGCAGTCGAAATATCCGCAAATTTATCCTAATAAACGAAGTGCAGGGTGATATCAGGCATGTGACACAGGCAGTGAACTAGAAAATTCCAGCTTGTGTTTGCACTAACTGACCTGGAAATCAGGCGTAGTGTAAAATACAATCCTCTAAATCTATAGTTGGGAGTAGTACAGGCGTTTAAATTTTGACTGGTGTGTTGAGTCTAAACCATTATGACAATTTATATCTTGAAATTTCGGAAACTGCATACCTGTCTCTCAGTTTTTACTGATTACTTAGTTTTTCTATTACTACATGCGTATATCTCAGACTTCGAGTAAAATACCCTCAAGTTTCAGGAACTGTTTCAGAGACAGTCTCTCGTTAAAAAGTACAAATTTAGTGTACCGAATGCGAATGACATAAATTAACGTCATTTCTAGGCATATGTCATTTAAATTAACATCGCTATTGTAGAGATACAGTTAGAAACTAAACTACAATTCGGCCAGCGCGGATATCGAAGACAATTATTCGCAATTTCTTTCAGTTTGATGGATTCAAAAGTAACTTAGAACAGTAAACTGTTATCTTCCGTTTTTTATATCGTCCCATATGTATTTTCACGTTTTACGTAGCTAACATGTTTATAAAAATGTATGAAATTCAAATGATGCGCACTGCAGCTCGAAACTGTTGTGGAAAATGAAAGCTTCGTACAAAATCTTAATTTTAAATCACTCGCTTTCAGTGTTTTTTCATTAATCATATCATCTGATCCCGCTACAACAAAACGGTGCATAAAATATAATTATAAAGACCTTAAATTTTACAGAAATGTTATTTTAGTCGTAATGGGTACAAAAGTGTATGCGGAGATAAGAGTTGTCACTCTGAGTGACCATCTTTCGATGAAGGTGAGTGTTATTTCACTAAAGTACTGTATATGGGCCATTGCAGACATGATTGTACCGGTAATATTACCTCAGTCGCAGAATTCCCAGCTTACAGCGAGTTATGTTGTAAAGTAACAGACACTGCTGGAAAAAAGGTACCGCAGATACACTGATTGTCTGTTCCGTCGGTTTTTGGCAAAATATTTTACACATCATGAATGAAACACACAGAACACTGGTGTAATATTCTACATCATTTATTACGTGTTACACGAACCGCCTTTCGGCTGTTACGTCATCATCTCTTACAGAGATAGATATGTGGTGCAGCGGAATTTTTTGGATCAAAAATTTTAAAACAGTGTATTTGCAGAATATCTCCATTTCCAGAAATAAAAATGTTAGTTATAGAATTAGGAATAAAACAAGTTGGATTATTACAGTGTGAACGTGATTTAACTAAGACAAGATATGTGACATATGAACTAACGAACTATAGGCAAATAGCAACATTTGTGTATAAAGAAAACAACTGAACAATAAACTTTGGCTATTTTCGTGACCAAAGTTTATTATTCAGTTTTTGTAATATGTGTATAATTCATTAGTTATTATGTCACATATTTTATCTTAGATAAATAATCTTAGACCACATTTGCACTATAATAATTCCTCTTGTTTATTCCTACTGCTAACATTAACATTTTCATCCCTGGAAATGCAGATAGCCTGTAGATGCACTAGTTTCAAATCTTTGATCCAACAAAATTTCTCGGCCACGTTTACTTATCTTGGCTCCTGATGATGGCGTAACAGCCGAAAACCAGTTCGTGAAACAAATAATAAATATTGTAGAATACTACAGCCGTGTTGTGTGTGTGTCCTTCATAAAATACCGTAGGTAGATTTAAGGCAGCCAAACCTAGCACCAAATACATTGCCTGCTAAAGAAGACATGAAACACAATGTTTCTTAAGGTGTCTCTGTCTTAATTAAGCTTCATTCTTCTCTACACGTAACAGTCACTGATATCTACTGGCCAACTGTGTAATTCAACTTTGAAAATCTTCGGTAAGTGCAGGTACGCTAGCGTTTAGCTTCAATTTATCTTCTATTTTATTTATCTATTGTTTCTTACTTCTCGGTTTTATGTTCGGTGCACACATCCGATACCACTTAATTACAGTGAGTAGTGAGATCTCAGAAAAAACGAGGGGTTAAAGACAAAATTAGACATAAATTTTATCTGAAAATTATCCTTGAAATGAAGATATATCTAGTGCATCTGTACTTACGGAGAACGTTAGAAGGTGACTTGCCATGATGGACGATAGATGTCGCCGACGGCTAGATATGTAGTAAATGGAGGTTATTCAGATATACGCTGAGAATGTTTCTGCTGTGACCTAAGTTATTAATTCCAGTAGAAGGTTTTGTTACAATGTAAATAAAAGCACTGAGAGGGAAACCATTGTTGGTCTCCTGGTAGCAATGCACTTGATCTACATACCGGAAATATGAGCTAATGAAAGGGAAAAGACTCCGAAACCCATCTTAAAACAAAAATTTGAAATCATAGTGACTGTTTAAGTTGTGTGTTTTATTTATAGTTTAACCAGTCAATCACGGAAAAAAAAACCTTCAAACATGTGAGTAAAGTAAGTTTTGTTGTCAAGCTGTTGTCAATAACGTAGTATTTGTACACATTTTGAATCACAATGTTGTGTTAATAGTTCGATCAGAAGATGATAATGTTACCGAAACTAGGCGTGAATAAGTAAATTCGTACTGGCAGTTGTGCAAAACCACCTATATAAAGTACGAAAGACAGTTGTGTCGGATGAAAGCGAAGCGTAGATCCCGAGGAGTCTTCAGAAAGTACTTGGGCTGTAGTGCAGAGGGCTCGGTATGGCGGAAGCGGCGCGCAGGCTACATTGTATTGACGCGCGGCGTATTAATTTAGCCCGCGCCAGCTGCCGCCAAAACAAATGGCCCAGCAGCGCCGCAAAAAAGGACTCCCCACGTCTGCCAAACTAATTTCCCACTCCTACAACTTCATCCCTGTTTCTCTGTTCTACGATCAGTTTCACCTACAACTTGTATATCAACATTATAACAATTTGGGGGTAAAAAGACGATTTTTTTCTATGTTTTCATCTGAATATTTTCTCCGCAAGCTACTGTACAGCGCAAGGCGGAGGGTATGTCGTACTTATGTTTTCGACTTTGTTCTATTAATTAATTTGAAAGAGCGCTCGGACTGAGCATTAACATACATTTTTATAGTTTTTTTTACAAGCTTTTTTGTCTTTGGTGTCCTCTGTTACAGTTTTCGCTCTCTTCGTACAAGTTATAATGAGGCACTTTTTACACCCTTGCCGAAGAGTAGACATTTTAACGCAGTTGGTTCTTGGGATTTGTTACTAACACATACGCAAACCCGTGTATTGAGAGACTTGTTACACGCCGGTGGTTCCTATCTTCCCTTATCGTGATATCATCCAGCATGGCTGGTGTGCTGTACAACACTAGCTCTGTCTTCCTTCGGTCCATGATGTTAAGTTCTTGTGTCAGTCGGGTTGGCACTGTTTCCATCACTCCTATATTTTTTACTCCCGTATGATCTCTATTCCATACATTATGACTGGCGCCTCTGCCTCTTTGAATGGTATCACTGCGGTTCTTGGTGACAGACTGGATATGTTCTGGATATTTCATGAAGCTTTGATGGCTGCTGTTACTCTTTCCTGAATATGCATATTTAAAGATGTTGCTGTTACCTGCAACGTAAACCTCAGGTTTTTATGTTTCCCTTTATACTGTCTTTAGGCATTTTTCTTCCTCCCTTCCTCAACGCCATTTCAACTGTCTTCTCTTGGTTTACTGATAGGTCATTTTTCTTTGACCAAGATTTTGTAGTGCCTTCTGTACTTCTTCTCTTACTGCTGATTCTGTCATCATGTCGTCTGCATTCAGAGTCATTTCTGCTTTTGAGTCTCCGGCTACCATGTTTGACACAATCCAAATCGCGTCTTGAGGGAAGTAAAAGCGATTGTCTAATATGCCTATGTACGACTGCTAACCTCTCTTATAATATTCTCTTCATCCCTACGCGAACTGTGCGATGGTGGCACTACACTGATCCCACACTTTTCTCCGATTAGAGGTTCTCTAAATTTACACACGGAACATTCGCGAGAACTACCTCACTTTACTTCTAAGGATTCTAGTTAACGTTTCCCGATCATTTCTGTTACACTCCCTTTCTAACACGCCATACCCTTCTTTACGACCCCAGCAGCGAGTGTTTGCAGTCTTTCGATTCCTGTTGTTATGATTACTCGATTATGACTCCAAGCACCGGATCAGTATTCTAAAACTAGTTACATTATCTTCTGGTGTGCGATTTTCTTTACAGATACAATACAGTTTCCCAGAGACTTTCCAACAAAGCAAACTCTTCCGTTCGTCTTACGCTAGAGATATTGACTTTACATGATCGTCCAATTTAATAGAGGTTCTTAGTATCGCTCACAAATATTTATACAATCTGATCTGCTCAAGATATTCACCACTAATCTTGTAATGAGATACCATCGCTCCGGCTCTTTGTTATAGGGATTACCTACATTTGTTCACATATAAAGAGAGCTCTTTTATTACGTCAACTAGCTTCCTTGTCGGAGTATTTCTCCAATTCCTTACCACCACCCGCTAATGATTCTTCCCTGTACACAACAGTATCGTCCGTGAAAAATTTCGTTGTGCCTATTTGATAAATCGTTTACATGTATTGCAAGCATTACAGGAATTCCCTAAATCCAGGGGCGACAGGTGAAAATTTGTGCAGGCCCGGCACTCGAATCCGGATTTCCCACTTATCGCGAGCGGTGATCTTAACAACTTCGGGTGTCCTAGCACGCTTCTTGTCCAGCCGCAATTCTGATGCGTCGCGCAATACACCTTAGTATCCCCTGTTCATTATCATCATTGCTCGCTGCCTCACCTGACTCCCGTAAGGGGTCGAATGACGAGTGCATCTACACTGAAGGTATCATTCTTTACCATCACGTATTTTTATATGTGTGGTGTGTGTTCTTTCGGACATGTCCGAAAGCACAGACACCTCAGATACACCTATCTGAGGTACATCCAACGTTACTTTCGTTTCGCCGTGTGGAGTAACGTACTGAATTCTATTGATAAATGTGCCTCGAGGTAGCCACATTTTTGCGAAGATGATCACATCTTGCAAAATAGTTCACAATGTAATGCAGTGTGGAATGCCTTTCGGAAATCTAGGAAGACCGGATGTACCTGTTCACAAGATCTTCCCAAGATGCCGTGTATAAATAAAGTAAGTCGTGTTTCACACGAGTTGTTTATCCTGAATGCGTGCAAATTCTTTGAGAGAAGAACTCCTTCATGAACATCGTAATGTTTGAGCTTAGAATATGCTCTAGGATTCTAAAGCAGGTGGAATGTCGTGATACTGACCTGTACGGTTTGTACACTTGGAGAAAATTAAAAGCCAGTTGTGATTATTTTATAAACATTTATTTCCTTATGCAAGCCTTTAACTCGTTTCAGACAAATATGTCCATGTTCAAGTGAATAAATTCATATATTAAGCACTGCATCCTGTTAGATCATGTCACCTGCCACTGCACTTCCTGAAAAGTACTTATTTCGTCATTAAGATGACGTTTGTTTAATACGAATTTAGTTAGAAGAGTCAAATGTGTGCTCTTCCTGCAAGAAATGTTGATAGCAAGAGAAGAAGTTAACTTACAGTTACAATTTTTGGTACGAAAATCATCTTTAGGTTGCACGATATTTAATGAGAAGAATTACTTGACATCAGTTTGCATGCAGTGATACGTTTCACATACACTGTTTGCGTCTTTCACGTGAGAAAATTTCAGAATTATACCCTCGTAGTTTTGAGTGACACATGGGTTGGTCATGCGCTTTCCAGGTGGTGTAAGAGGAATGCTTTTATAATCACCATAGATTTTTTTTATAGAGAAGATGGGCATAGATTTTATGATCTTATCTATACAGTTGTGCACAGTATATGTTACTGTTAATAGTGGAAGAGAAATTTGCAATATAATGATACGCACGGAACTCATTATTACTGATACGTTATAAATTTTTTCATTGACTTTCCATTCTTTTTACTTCAATGTGCGTGAGTGCATATTTATTAACACAAGAAAATCTATTGTACAACGAAAGATTAGTAAATTAGCTGACTTCTGACATTGCAATGCAATATATTCTGTCTATTTGTTATGTTAACATAATTTTATTTACCAATACGCATAGAGGCGATGAAGAAGTTAAAAAATGGTATTACCTCAGGACGGCGTGTTATGTAGGCCTATTACAGTAAACAATGGTGCAAGAAAAACATTTTAAATTTCTTTCAATTTGTTAGTGTATAGCTAAGGCAAAATGGTGTACATCGATATTGAGAATATTACGCACTGCGGGGTGTGATGTGGATGTTTTGAAGAACGTTTTTATTTGTTAGCTCTGTCTGCTTATTCAGATGTTGTGATGTGTTAAGCTATCGTGTATAAGTTTATGTTTCTTACAGCTAGTTCGACGTTTTATCTTTACCGGTCGGTGCCTCACTGGTTAAGAGCCAGACAAGGAATCCAAAGGATTGGTCTTCGATCGCAGGTCACTCCAAGAATCTTTATTTGGCACTTAACACTTCTTTCACCTCTGGCAGTGTTTGTTACTGTGGAAAATGGGCCATAGTTCGCAGTTCACATTTAACTGCAGGTCCCCCCTATAACTGATTGCATAAGTCAGTTCAAAACTCGTCATGGAACAAGTGAATATCACTTTCAGTACGGACATATATAGTAAGGCACTGTGGTGTTCGAATCGATCTTCGAATTGTTGACAGGTTTTTCTTTACCAATTAAACTGTAGATCCCGCAAGCGTTGTTTCTGTTATACCAGTAACTTGACCTTCCTCTAAAAGATGATTGACAAAACTTGACTTACGGTAGAATCCCAGGCCAAATACACTCATGTGTTCTTGGGACCTTACTGTGAATTTTCTGCCTGTCCGTCTAGTGGATTTGAGGTACGAGTCACATTGAAGTAAACGTATTAATGATGAGTCTGATTTTAAGTCTAAATGACTTTCTTTTTTTATCTTATTATTTGTGCTAAAGCTTATTATGGTGACACCAGTTTTGCTGAAGACATTAGGCATCTGGTAGGAAATATTTCCTGAGAGAGGTTATGACACAATGACTATTGATTTTTAATATTCTCTCGATACACGAGGGTTATTAGGAAAGTAAGGAACGATCGATCGCAATGAAAATTCGATGAAGTTTTGCGCAGGTGTGTTGGGCAGTGTTTCTAGTATGTCCGTCGATCGCGTTACGTCGTTTGTTTTTAGTTCTGAGTACACAGGGAGCACATAAAGATACCTAGTACAATAGTGTCTCCCCCCAAGTACGAGGGCCTGGTGAGAAATTTCGCCTGAAGCTAAGCAGCCAACATTGCATAACTGTCTTGCGTTTTCTTCTTCAAGACAATCCTCAGCCGCATTCTGCAGGGGCAATAAAGATGCTCCTACATCGTTTTCAATTGGAAATGTTTGCATATGCACAACACAGCCTGTAATTTCTCCCTCTAAGTTTCCTCTCTGCTGACATGAACCGCTGGCTACGAAGACGACATTTTGGCACAGACAACGAGCTGTAGGCCAGCGTAGAGAATTGGTGGAAAGCACTGGCGGCTGCCTTCTATAACGAGGGCATTGGAAAGTCGGCGCAACGCTACGACAAACTTCTGAGTCGGATCGGCGACTATGGAGATAAGTAGCTGGAAGTTGTAGCTTAATGTTTTAAATAAAACAGTTTTGATGTTCACTGTGATTTCCATTTCGCGAACTGTCATTCCTTACTTTCCGAATAGCCCTCGCATGATCAACATAGTCTAGTAAGTTCAAAATAACGTGTAAATAATTTATAAACACACAGTTGTAATGAACACTCTGTTATGAATTCGCTGACTGTGAATTTCTTGACATCAACAATATTAGGTATAGATTGAAAATTGGAAATTTGTGGAAAGTGCTATGGGATCAAAGGTCATTGATCCCTAAGTTTACACACTACTTAATCTAACTTAAACTAACTTACGCGAAAACACACAAACCCATGCCCGAGGGAGGGAGGACTCGAACCTCCGACGAGGGGAGCCGAGCGAATCGTGAAAAGGCGCCCCAGACCGCACGGCTACCACGATCCACTACTCAGTAGAGAGATATGAAAATTTGTGCTGGACCTGGAGTCGAACAAGGATTTCCCGCTATTCAAGAGCTTTCGCCTTAACATTTTTTTTTTTAAATTTAACTGTTTCTTCGTCTTTTTTCATTACCTGTTTTGGGAGGATGCCCATGACACCTCTCAAATTTCGTCGGTGCACGCTTCACTCACTTTTTTTTTTTTTTTATTACAGAGGTTTGTCAGTTCTTGACCGAACACGCTGAGCTACACTGCGGCCCTAAGCACTTCGGCTATCGGTGTCCTATCCCCGCCGTAAGCCACACTGTCTACATCTTTACGTCGTAGTCTACTAAATTCGTCACCTAATGCTCGCAACATTATTTGGATTCTCGTAACAGGGAGAATGAGATAACGAAGTATGGAGACCAATTTCGTTATCGTCTTGTGCCCGCCTAGGCTTGTAGTATTTACATGCATGTCTCTAAGAGCATTACACATAGAATAAAGCTTAAGCAGTCAACAGACACGTGGCGCACAAGAGTTCCCTCCTTAGGTAACCATCGACTGCAGCGAAGGAAGGGTATTCAGCCACAAAGTTAAGTAGTAAAATTAATTTTCCGATACTTGAGTACTGCTGCGCCCGTACTAGACCGGATAAACCCTAACGAATGGAAGACTGACGCTCTAATCTTTCTCATTTTGTTCTTGGACGATAGTGCCTCTATACAATGCGTAGAGTAACATTTAACGAAGGAACGTGAGGTTTAAACGTTCCAGCCAGGACAACGTCATTAGAGTCGGAGCACAAGAACGAATTAGACAAAACTGGGAAAGGAAATACGCAGGATCCTTTTCAAAAGAAACCATATCGGTATTTTTCATATGTTATTTAGGTAAATGATGGAAGATGGGTATGTGGATGACAGGACGGGAATATGAACCCCGATCCTCAAGAATAACATAACCACTATGCTTCAAATTTCATTTTAAAAGGAAGTAAGATTGTTTAAAATTCTATTTCTGAACAGTGCCTAGTTTCTTCCAAAGACTCCCTTGTATGATTCACGAACATCTCCTAACGTTTCCGAAGTGACTCAGCTGGCTAACTCGTAGTTCGATTGCTCGTCCCTCAGTATGCTCGTTCTCCTTCTTTATTTCAACCTGGGTTTTGTAGTTGGTAGTCTGTGTTACTGTAGCGCACTTTCATACAATTCTCCCAATATGTCAACGTCGTCGCTTTGTTTGCGCTAATACTGATTCTTTTTTATAAATAGTACTTAATACTGACACAGGTAAATGTTAGTACTTGCCGCGCTAATCGTTGTTACTGTGTGTTTGGCCAAACTGATATGAAACACTGCATGTCTATGTTAAAGATGTTGTTCTTAGTATTCTCTAACTTCATTCGAATAGAGAGATAACGGAGTAACTTTTTTAACCTTCTAATAGGAAATTATTGACATTTTCCAAACGCATATAAAAATGGAAGGGAAGAGGACAATGAATGAATGTCGTGTGACTAGGGCATCCTGTCGGGTAGGTCGTTCGCCGGGTGCAAGTCTTTCGATTTGACGCCACTTCGGCGACTTGCGCGTCGATGGGGATGAAATGATGGTGATTAGAACAACACAACACCCAGTCCTTCAGCGGAGAAAATCTCCGACCCAGCTGGGAATGGAACTCGGGCCCTTAGGATTGACATTCTGTCGCGCTGACCACTTTTTTTAAATTCATTTTGTTCGATATTGCTCGTAGCGTTTGGTCTGGGCGGACGTCACAAGACATACGTTCCCTCTGACCGAACACGCTGAGCGACCGTGCCGGCATCACTCAGCTACCGGGGGCGGACAGAGGACAATTAGATCTTAAGTCTCGTACACACCTTCTTTTAAAGACAGAAGACCAGCAAGTAGTCGTAGTTGTGGAAACATCGCAGCATTCACTTGAAGCCACGGGATACTTAAATATGCAATGGTTAAAAGCTTCTCAGGAGAAGGAGTCCAATCTCTTAAGCATTGACACATACTTGAGCTACCTCTCAAACTTTATGTTAGGAAACATTTTGATTATTTGATCAATATGCTTTGGCGCGACGTGTACTTTCAGGGCAATGGATTATTTCTCAATGACTTAGATAAAGTTGCCAATCACTCGTCATCGCACTGTGAAATGAACGACTAAGGCACCGGTAATGGTCGTCTGTGCATCATATGGATACATTGTTCCTGTCAGTCCATCGTTGCTTTTAGGGAAGAGTCAGAAGTTCAGACATTGCAGTCGTGTTCAGAAGTAGCACAATTCAAATCCCTCCCGGTGATTTTGGTTTGGTTATTCTTCGGTTACCAAAATGAGTCCAGGCGAACGCCAGGATCATTGGATCATTTGCGCTACTAGTTACAACGAGATGTTAAATACTTAAAGAATTTCAAGTAATTAAGACGTCAAATTGAGTCTTCTGCTCTAACACTAAACAGAAGAAGGTAAAATAATGAATTTAATGGAGGAAGTTGATATATAAAGGAACAGAAACATATTTTCGTTCAATGAAGATACAAAGCCATCTGTATTGGCTTTTAAAAATGTTTCACAAATCTCTGGGTCACATAAACAGACAATAGGTAAGCCCATCAAATCGTATAAATGTATTCCTCACTCTCTGTGAAAGTAAAGCACTTGATCCGTATCACTTACGTCTTGTACTACTTTAATTAGTATACAGAGTCAGCTAAATAATCAAAAAATTTAAGGAAGGAACTAAAGCTATACATCCGGCAATTTACAGGATAGTTGTAATTAAACTTTCGCTACTTGAGCTATTGTATACGGAAAATTATTTAGCGTATGGGTACACAACTTGTGCCCTGCAGGCTTTGCGTTGTTAGTGGTGTTAGTGTCACGATTTGCGATTACGCGCCGGTACTGGTATGGCGACGAAGGGTTGAAACACGAGCACCAATATGCATTGCTGGTGCAGACAGTCAACATGAGACTGGCCAGGGTTAACAGGGTAATTCTGTTTCATCAAAAGAACAATAGTGTTGCTCCTCTTGGCGAGTATCGATGCATTAAAGGAATACAGAGAGAACCTCTTTCCTCACCGAGGTTGAAGAACATGATTCGGAAGTTCGAAGTAACTGGCGGTTTGGGTATCGCTCCTGGAAGAAGCTGACGGACAAGTGCGCCACAGTTTGTTGAAGAAGCCACTGTTGCCATGGGTGAGAATGCTGGACACAGGTACGATACTCAAATTGTGCACGAGCTGTGTTGTGACGTGTCCACGTTCGAAATGTACTGCGAACAATGGCAGAGCAATCTCTAGTGCGATTCCAGGCTCTCACTGTGAGCAACCTTTGTAACCTGTGACGTAAACATGGTATCCAGTTAACAGATTTTACCCTCTCATGTGGAAATAAAATGTGTTTCTTTCAATGGTTTATTCGTTATTGCTCTTTCACGTTTCCTTACGAATGTTTCCACAAAATGTTCATTGTCTTACGATTATTCGTTTTTCATGGGGACCATCTCAAGTAGTTTAATTGTAACCACCCTATATTTACTTCACTGTATATTTTAAAACACTGATGTCACGTCAGAGCACTCAGTTTTGTTCTCTGTGGCTTTTTCGATAACGTACCAATTACATTACTATTTCTGACGACTTAAAATCGATGTCTCACGAAAAAATTGTAATCTCTACGTTCTGTGGTCTTAATTGTGATATCTGCTTATGCTCAGCGGGTTTGTTACCTTGTGGTTGAAAATAGCTCTGAGCACTATGGGACTTAACATCTGAGGTCATCAGTCCCCAAGATCTTAGAAATACTTAAACCTAACTAACCTAAGGACATCGCATACATCCATGTCCGAGGCAGGATTCGAACCTGCGACCGTAGTAGTCGCGCGGTTCCAGACTGAAGCGCCTAGAACCGCTCGGCCACAGATGCCAACTTAGCTTGTGGCATACACTTTTATTTGCATAGAGAAATTCGTTTAACATTTAGGATGATATATTTTTAGATTGTGTTATTAGATCTTTAAAATAGGATGAAAATGATTCAGCGTCAAATTGAGATGCATCAGTGATACACGTTTACGAAGAGTTTTACAAAACTCTAAGTGATTTAAATGGAAGTGAATGAGTGATACATTTCCTCTTCTCTCAGTTAACTGTAGTGTGAATTATTTTAATTTCCAATATTCTTTTACGAAAGTTGCTTAGGACACCACCCCTTATAAAATTTGGTAGAAAGAGTGCATTAACAAGGGAAAGAATATTCGTTAGATATTAGATCTATTTTATCCCTGGTAGATAATGATGTACTTGTTTTGTCATACAACCACTGTCACCTTAAACAGTTACCTATTGACGAAATAGATTTTAACTTTATTTCGAGAAGAGTGAATCATTATTTTCACTACATACTCCCATGTAGAGTTACAAGACTATGCATTTACTATGTAGAAATGAGTAGAACCGTCATCTCCACGGCTCACATATTTGATAATGTCCCTACACATTTCTGAAAGACAAAAGTAGTCAACCTACATTAAGAAGTTACCAAGGAAAGAAAATGATATTACTGCATTGCCTGTCCGCAGCTCGTGGTCGTGCGGTAGCGTTCTCGGTACCCGCGCCCGGGTTCCCGGGTTCGATTCCCGGCGGGGTCAGGGATTTTCTCTGCCTCGTGATGAGTGGGTGTTGTGTGATGTCCTTAGGTTAGTTAGGTTTAAGTAGTTCTAAGTTCTAGGGGATTGATGACCATAGATGTTAAGTCCCATAGTGCTCAGAGCCATTGAACCATTTGAACTGCATTGCCCCCAAAAATTTAACAGTGAGTGTGGACACCTACTACAGGGCCAATTATGGGCTTGTATCGTTTTAGTTTGCGCCATATTCTTGTATTAGGGATCATATTTCATATTGTTTAGTGATTCGTTTCATAATTTTCCTGTATTTACGGAATCCTTATGTTCCTTCTCAGTGAGTTCAATGTATAAATGGGAAATGGTTGGTGGTTGTGACTATTTTCAGGGGTCATGAATATATTAAACAACTGAAAAATAAATTAATTCACTCCACCATCTTCAAGCTAGATCGATGTAAAACGCGCTCAATCTGTTTCACCCTCAGAACTCTTGCTTTGCTACTAAAACATGACTACGAATCCTTATACATTGGGAACTTAACAGGAAATAAAGACTTGTTGTGCATCACATTTCTATCAGCTCTGAACCAAATCTATTTCCCGTAGTTCGTGACCTGTTGATCCGTACGGTGATCTTATGATGACAGCAAGGTACGTTTTCGTAGTATCAAATGATTTCTACAACTTCATGTAACTTTCTTTCCAGAAACCATACAAACCCGTACTTTTAAGTTAACTTGGACATATTAATGTAATTATTAACGGATACGCATTTTTCTTCCATTTACCTGCCGGGATAGACGTGCGGGCTTCCGGTATTCGGATAGCAGCAACGGCCCGGATCGAAGCCGCCCGCTGGATTTGCGAAGAGGACCAGTGTGCAGGACAGCCTGAATGTCGTTTTTAGGCTGTTCCCCACATCCTATTAGGTGAATACTACACTGAAGACCCAAAGAAAATGGTACAGGCATGCGTAATCAAATACAGAAATAGATGAACAGGCAGATTGTGGCGCAGCGCTCGGCAACGCCTATATAAGACAACAAAGTGTCTGGCACCGTTGTTAGATTGGTTACTGCTACTACAATGGAAGGTTATCAAGATTTAAGTGAGTCTGAACGTGTTGTTGTTGTCGGCGCACAAGATATGAGACACAGCATCTCCGAGGCAGCGATGAAGTGGAGATTTTCCCGTACGATCATTTCACGAGTTGACCGTTAGTATCAGGAATCTGGTAGAACATGAAATCTCCGACATCGCTGCGGCCGGAAAAAGATCCTCCAAGAATGGGACCAAAGACGATTGAAGAGAATTTTTCACCGTGACAGAAGTGCAACCCTTCCGCAAATTTCAGCAGATTTCAATGCTGGGCCATCAACAACTGCCAACGTACCAACCATTCAATGAATCATCATGGATATGGACTTCCGGAGCCGAAGGCCCACTCGTGTACCCTTGATGACTGAACAACACAAAGCTTTACTCTCGCCTAGGCCCGTCAACACTGTTAATGCGGGAGCCCTACACGGTATTAGGCAGATGTACCAGTTTCTTTGGCTCGTCAGTGCAGATTGATACCGAAGTCCCGCCTCACTTATACGACTCGTAAACATTATCCTTCACATGGATAACATTACACACAGATTCCGCCTTGTGGTGAGGAAAGTGTGTGAGATACAAGTGGCAACAGGAAATCCATCTGGCTACCCTCTAAAATTAACATCGCCAAATTCGATAATAACCATACCGACCCCGTGAAGGTACGGGATGAAAGCAAAAGAAAAACAAGACTGAATATTCTTTCATTTATCTGCAGTAGCAACCTTTACAGCTCTCGGGAACGTCGGTCACCCCCAGCACATTGGTAGTGTTGCACCCCACTCTGCACAGCTTCTTCTGCCCACCTTCACTCATTGCTGGCCGTCGGCACAGGCAGATCCTATTTCTCTACCCCAAACCTCACATTACGCAAGTGAAAATTTTGATTCTACAGCATAACCCCCTGCCCCCACCCCCACCCCACCAACACCAGCTCCCAACTTTCTTTCCTTTTCCATAATCTCATTCCATTCACGCTTACATCCGCAGCTGATTATCCAACCTTCAGTAAAACTACAGCAACCCTAACATGAACTATCTCACCAGCATTACTACAGCACCGCCATCACCATCGCAGTCTCGCAGTTATTCTCTGCCAAATCCAGACCGCCCATTTTAATTAATTATGATATCTTCAATGTTGTGTCATCATTTAGTACTTTTATTTTCCAGTTTGATGTATTCGAAATATTCAATTCTGAAGTGCAGATACCTAGATGCTTCCAGACAGCACCAAATGGAAAAAACAGTGCAGGAAAAAATTACTTCCGTATCTCATACAGACAAGTACTAACATTGGACAAAAAGTATACATCGCGAACTTTACAGCAATAATGGATAAACGGAATATTCCACATCGTGATACCTCCGAAAGAATTTTACTGAAAAGAATCTGAACGTAGAAATTTCCCTCGCTCATTTCCTTAACGTCGATAATTTTATTGTTAAGTTACACAATTTAAAAATTATGTACGTTACGTTAAACTGTGCCAACCCATGTGCTGTACTGCTAAATCTGCAGCAATTATATCATAAATTTCGTCTGGTTATTTCTTGTTAATAATTTTGAGTAAATAAATTGCAAAACTACTTTCTGTGAAAGAACGAAATTCTTCCGCTTTTGTTTGTGAGGAGCTGACTTCTCGTGGCTGACATCTCGGTGGCTCGCATTAAGAACGCATGTTTGAGCGCTGCTGGAATTGTAACGGGGCGGTCGTTAGGGCCGGAAAAATGTCCTTTGATCTCGACTGCGAAAGGGAAAGCAGTTGCATTAAGGGAGACGGGGTTATTTGCCTCGGGTGATTTACGGAGCGAGGTCGGCGCTGGGCACGCATCCCCTCGGTCCTCCAGAAGCTAGCAGCCGCGTCCCGCTGCCTGACATCTGCACCTCATTACAGGCTAACAATCCACAGGTAAGAGTTCCATCCAGTTTACCTTATACCCTCTAGGTACTTTTACCTCTGGAAACGCTATCCACATGTAAAAAAAGTGTGCCGGGCTGCATTATCGTTCTGATCCCGCGTGACACAGCAGGTGTCTCTATGAATAGAAAGCTAGGTGTGTTCACGGATCTCAGAAAGGTACGGCCCTAGCACCTCTAATAGAAACACGTGTACGAAGGGACTGTGGAGCTGAAACCAGACGGTGCGTTACTTGGCGTTCTCTTCAAAACTACCACAAGCTCTTCTTCTAACCAAACACGTCGCACGTCGAGCACATGTGAGGAGAAAATGGGTTCATCTACATCTACATCTGCAACTACATCTACATGACTACTCTGCAATTCACATTTAAGTGCTTGTCAGAGGGTTCATCGAACCAAAATCATACTATCTCTCTACTATTCCACTCCCGAACAGCGCGCTGGAAAAACGAACACTTAAACCTTTCTGTTCGAGCTCTGATTTCTCGTATTTTATTTTGATGATCATTCCTACCTATGTAGGTTGGGCTCAACAAAATATTTTCGCATTTGGAAGAGAAAGTTGGTGACTGAAATTTCGTAAAAAGATCTCGCCGCGACGAAAAACGTCTTTGCTGTAACGACTTCTATCCCAATTCGCGTATCATATCTGCCACACTCTCTCCCCTATTACGTGATAATACAAAACGAGCTGCCTTTTCTTGCACCCTTTCGATGTCCTCCGTCAATCCCACCTGGTAAGGATCCCACAACGCGCAGCAATATTCTAACAGAGGACAAACGAGTGTAGTGTAAGCTATCTCTTTAGTGGGCTTGTTGCATCTTCTAAGTGTCCTGCCAATGAAACGCAACCTTTGGCTCGCCTTCCCCACAATATTATCTATGTGGTCTTTCCAACTGAAGTTGTTCGTAATTTTAACACCCAGGTACTTAGTTGAATTGACAGCCTTGAGAATTGTACTATTTATCGAGTAATCGAATTCCAACGGATTTCTTTTGGAACTCATGTGGATCATCTCACACTTTTCGTTATTTAGCGTCAACTGCCACCTGACACACCATACAGCAATCTTTTCTAAATCCCTTTGCAAATGATACTGGTCTTCGGATGACCTTACTAGACGGTAAATTACAGCATCATCTGCGAACAACCTAAGAGAACTGCTCAGATTGTCACCCAGGTCATTTATATATATCAGGAACAACAGAGATCCCAGGACGCTTCCCTGGGGAACACCTGATATCACTTCAGTTTTACTCGATGATTTGCCGTCTATTACTACGAACTGCGACCTTCCCGACAGGAAATCACGAATCCAGTCGCACAACTGAGACGAAACCACATAGGCCCGCAGCTTGATTAAAAGTCGCTTGTGAGGAACGGTGTCAAAAGCTTTCCGGAAATCTAGAAATACGGAATCAACTTGAGACCCCCTGTCGATAGCGGCCATTACTTCGTGCGAATAAAGAGCTAGTTGCGTTGCACAAGAACGATGTTTTCTGAAACCATGCTGATTACGTATCAATAGATCGTTTCCTTCGAGGTGATTCATAATGTTTGAATACAGTATATGCTCCAAAACCCTACTGCAAATCTACGTCAATGATATAGGTCTGTAGTTCGATGGATTACTCCTACTACCCTTCTTAATCACTGGTGCGACCTGCGCAATTTTCCAATCTGTAGGTGCAGATCTATGGGTGAGCGAGCGGTTGTATATGATTGCGAAGTAGGGAACTATTGTATCAGCGTAATCTGAAAGGAACCTAACCGGTATACAATCTGGACCTGAAGACTTGCCCGTATCAAGCGATTTGAGTTGCTTCGCAACCCCTAAGGTATCTACTTCTAAGAAGCACATGCTAGCAGCTGTTCGTGTTTCAAATTCTCGAATATTCCATTCGTCTTCCCTGGTGAAGGAATTTCGGAAAACTACGTTCAATAACTCCGCTTTAGCGGCACAATCGTCGGTAACAGTACCATCGGCACTGCGCAGCGAAGGTATTGACTGCGTCTTCCCGCTTGTGTACTTTACATACAACCAGAAGTTCTTCGGATTTTCTACCAAATTTCGAGACAATGTTTCGTTGTGGAACCTATTAAAGCTCCGTGCCAAATTTCGCGCGTCTGTAAATTTTAGCCCATCTTCGCGATTTCGCGTTCTTCTGAACTTCGCATGCTTTTTCCGTTGCCTCTGCAACAGCGTTCGGGCCTGTTTTGTGTACCATGGGGGATCAGTTCCATCTCTTACCAATTTATGAGTTATGAATCTCTCAGTTGCTGTTGCTACTATGTCTTCGAATTTGAGCCACATCCCGTCTAAATTTGCATAGTCAGTTCGGAAGGCTTCTAGTGACACTTTATCCGCTTTTTTAAATAAAATTATTTTGCGTTTGTTTCTGGTGGGTTTGGAAGAAACGGTATTGAGCCTAGCTACAACGACCTTGTGGTCAGTAATCCCTCTATCAGTCATGATGCTCTCTATCAGCTCTGGATTGTTTGTGGCTAAGAGGTCAAGTATGATTTCGCAACCATTTACAATTCGCGTAGGTTCGTGGACTAACTGCTCGAAATAATTTTCGGAGAAAGCATTTAGGACAATCTCGGAAGATATTTTCTGCCTACCACCGGTTATGAAAAAGTATTTTTGCCAACATATCGAGGGAAGGTTGAAGTCCCCACAAACTATAACCGTAAGAGTGGGGTATTTATTTGTTACGAGACTCAAATTTTCTATGAACTGTTCCGCAACTATATCATCGGAGTCTGGGGGTCGGTAGAAGGAGCCAATTATTAACTTAGTTCGGCTGTCAAGTATAACCTCCACCCATACCAATTCTCACGGAGTATCTACTTCTACTTCACTACAAGATAAACCACTACTGACAGACACAAACACTCCACCACCAATTCTGCCTAATCTATCTTTCCTGAACACCGTCTGAGACTTCGTAAAAATTTCTGCAGAACTTATTTCAGGCTTTAATCAGCTTTCTGTACCTATAACGATTTCAGCTTCTGTGCTTTCTATTAGCGCTTGAAGCTCAAGGACTTTCCCAGCACAACTACAACAATTTACAACTACAATTCCGACTGTTGCTTGATCCAAGCACGTCCTGTATTTACCATGCACCCTTTGAGATTGCAGCCCACCCCGTACTTTCCTGAGGCCTTCTAACCTAAAAAACCGCCCAGTCCACGCCGCACAGCCTTCGCTACCCATGTAGCCGCCAGCTGAGTGTAGTGAACTCCTGACCTATTCAGCGGAACCCGAAACCCCACCACCCTATGGCGCAAGTCAAGGAATCTGCAGCCAACACGGTCGCAAAACCGTCTGAGCCTCTGATTCAGACCCTCAAGTACGGAAGTATGGCTGAATTGAAATGTTCAGAAGACAAATTTTCATTCTCACCAACTGAATAAAAACTGGGTATAATATTTTTGTGAAGAGTCAAAACAGAGTGCTTCGATTATTTTCTTCCCTACACTGTGAAACATCCCCTTAGAAAAATTTATAAATGACTGTGCTGGTAAACGACTTACGTTATTTGGTTTTCAAACAGCTGAGCACAAACGAATGTACTCAGACACTTCTCTCTTTACTTATTCTGAGCATTACTAAACTGACACACAATATTTTTAGCCCAACGCAATCTGGCTTCCAATAATCCCTACAAAAGAATGGCCTTGATAACAATAACCTATACCTTCACAAATCACTTACCTCACCAAAATCTTCGTTACTCGAACTTGAACTACTGCAATACAGCGAGCGCCAATACTGCCAGCTAAATAAAAGATTCTAGGCACTAACTACTGATAGGCATAGTTAGCAAACGAAAGATTTTGATGGAGAACAAACAATGTATTTACCTTAATAGTGTTTGAATGTCTTTATATGTTGTTGGGGACCTCAGTCCAGAGACTGGTTTGATGCAGCTCTCCATGCTACTCTATCCTGTGCAAGCTTCTTCATCTCCCAGTACATACTGCAGCCTACACCCTTCTGAATCTGTTTAGTGTATTCATCCCTTGGTCTCCCTCTACGATTTTTACCCTCCACGCTTTCCTCCATCACCAAATTGGTGATCCCTTGATGTCTCAGAACATGGCCTACCAACCGATCCCTTCTTCTAGTCAAGTTGTGCCACAAGCTCCTCTTCTCCCCAGTTCTATTCAATACCTCATCATTAGTTATGTGATCTACACAACAAATCTTCAGCGTTCTTCTGTTGCACCACATTTCGAAAGCTTCTATTCTCTTCTTGTCTAAGCTATTTATCGTCCATGTTTCACTTCCATACATGGCTACACTCCATACAAATACTTTTAGAAACGACTTCCTGACACTTAAATCAATATTCGATGTTAAGAAATTTCTCTTCTTCAGAAAACCTTTCCTTGCCATTGCCAGTCTACATTTTATATCCTCTCTACTTCGACCATCATCAGTTATTTTGCTTCCCAAATAGCAAAACTCCTTTACTACTTTAAGTGTCTGATTTCCTAATATAATTCCCTCAGTAGCACTTAATTCGACTACATTCCATTATCCTCGTTTTGCTTTCGTTGATGTTCATTTTATACCCTCCTTTCAAGACACAATATATATAAATATATATACAGG
Organism: Schistocerca gregaria; assembly: GCF_023897955.1. Taxonomy (NCBI): domain Eukaryota; kingdom Metazoa; phylum Arthropoda; class Insecta; order Orthoptera; family Acrididae; genus Schistocerca; species Schistocerca gregaria. The sequence continues at coordinate 861,105,586 of NC_064931.1, read as the reverse complement.
TTGGTCCAAAAGTCCAGAAACACACTGATAAAATCCAAATGGAGTAGCAAACAAGGAAACAGAGTCCCTAGAATCCCTACACACGAGGAACGGGAAGGGGGAAACTTTATAGGCTATACCACCAACATGACGGCCACCTCGAAAGCCGCCATCTTGGATTCAACTCCAAAATTTCAAATGGGAATGTGGTCATGTGACATATCAAACAGAAAAACAATGCCGTTGTTATTTTAAACATAGCTTTATTCATTCTCAGGTTATAGCCAATTACTTGCGGCAGCAGTGGGACGCTCGGTAGCGTGTGTATTACGTACTGAGAAGTCATAAAATGGAGTCTGAAAAGGAGAAAAGTGACTATCCCATGCCTGATATGTTACATGTGTTTAACTGTTAGGCATCATTTACTCATGCTAACGTTTTAATCATTGTTTTCTTATTTACAGGTTACAAAATGTCCTTAACACATGAAGAAGTCATTGAAATCATCTTAAAATGAGGAGAAAGAAGAACACGAATCAGACACCCCATAACTCACAGCGCAGTTGCCAAGCTTTTCGCCAAATTCCGAGCAACAGGTTCTGTCGCAGATAAACCTAAGGCTGAAGACCAAAATCCGCCACCGATGAAGCAACAACAGTGAGCGTGTTGGCATGATTTAGCAAGAGTCCCCAACGGAGTACTCGTCGCCTGTCACAAGAATGTGGGGTTAGCCGTACCTCCATACTGAGAATTTTATCGCAGCATAAATGGCACCCGTACAAAATTCAACCGCTCCAACAATTGAACGAGGATGACCCAGACCGTCGGGTACAGTTCGCAGAATGGGTGACACAGCAGCAGCAGATAAACCCACGTTTTCCCCATCAGGTGCTGTTCAGTGATGAAGCCAATTTCCTTATCAATGGTGAAGTGAACAAGCAGAATCAGAGATATTGGTCCGACACAAATCCGCACTGGATTGAATTCATCCAAAACGGTCGACGCACAAAAAGTGATGGTCTGGTGTGGTGTGTGGGGTAACAAAGTCGTTGGACCTTTTTTTTCCATTGATGGTAAGTTAACAGCCAAAGGTTATCTGAGGTGATTGGATGAAGAAGTGTTTCCCTCGTTGTTAACGGAGGACGGGACATATCCGGAATTCTTCCAGTATGATGGAGCCCCACCACATTATGAGCACAATGTGCGAACATACCTGGATGTGCAGTTCCCTCAAAAGTGGATTGGTCATAGGGGTGCTGTGGAGCGGCCACCGCGTTCACCAGATTTGACTCCTTTGCATTTTTATCTTTGGGGTCATGTCAAAGCGCTGGTTTATTCTTTGAAAATACGGGATTTGCATCATCTAAAGCAGCACATTGTTGATGCGTGTAGTCAAATTCAGCCATTGTTGGTCAAAGTTCATCAGGACTGGGTTCGGAAGATAGCATTAACAATCCAACATAATGGACAACATATCGAGCCATTCCTATGACTGTTGGTGATCTCCCGGGACTGTGTAACATCAGTGTAATGTCTTTTCGGCACATAAAATACATGCTGCCGAGCGTCCCACCGCTGCCACATGTAACTGGCTATAGCCCGAGAATGAATAAAGCAATGTTTAAAATAACAACGGCATTGTTTTTCTGGTGAAATTCTCTATCTGTCTGACATGTCACATGACCACATTCCCATTTGGAATTTTGGAGTTGAATCCAAGATGGCGGCTTTCAAGATGGCCGCCATGTCGGTGGCATAGCCTTTAGAGTTTCCCCCTTCCCGTTCCTCGTGTGTAGGGACTGTTTGCTACTCCATTTGAATTTTATGAGGGTATTTCCGGACTTTTGGACCACCCTGTATGCATAATATGTTACCCCCAGTGTCAACTCCATGTGGGTCTGTTTTAACTCACCAATTTCGCAGTTGTAGAATAAGTTTAACGCGACAGGAGAATAAAGAAGCGATAGTAGACTGATAGTTGTTTCTCCATTTGCGATGTGCTGATTTTAATAACGGCTCATCACTGGACTCATTCTTGGGACTTAGATATGCAGTGGAAGACTGGCTTCACGGAGCATCTGCGATCTGCGGAGTGTGGTGTGGTCTTGGCTGCAATGGTGACCGATAAAGAGCGTGCGTGGCTTTTGCAGTTTGCGCCAGTCTTATCTCAAGCCCATGGGGTGCTTCTCGGTGAGTGCCTGTGTGGCGGAGAGGGAGAGGCTCTCTCTCTCTCACCCTTGTTTATCAGATTTGTGGGATCCCTTTGTCAGTTGCTGAGGACCAAATCGCGAGATGTCCAAGAGTTAACTCCTGTCGGCTACAGATGGCGATATGGGCGGTGACTGGCATTGCCGGCAGTTCCTGGCCTACAAGCTTCGCTTGTCTGGTGCAAGCAGCAGTGGGCACGGAGCCTCTCTCTGGGGACTTTCGTCGAGATGATTACCTGTGGGTTTCCATCTCGCAATTTTTCAATTTGTTTTAAGCATAGTTCTTGTCTTTCCTTTTCCCATCTTACGCATGTGAGTTGGGGAAAATCGTTAAAAGTGTAAATTTAGTAATGCATGACATACATGGATTTATTCAGTGGGTGCTGAATGCAAGCAAACTTAACAAAACCGGTCTAATTTTGTTTATTGCATGTCTGTCTAAGTCCCAAGAATAATGCTAGTAATGATTCGTTATTGAAAATCATCGAGTGTTATTCTGTAGTGTCATACTCCTGTAAGCAAACGTATACTGGCATCATAGTTTTTTTTTTTTTTTTTAACACAGTAAAAATCAGGGCGAGATCCTCGTAGACTTGGTATGTATTTGTTGCAGTTTTCTGTTTGCTTAACTTAGGATATTACTGTATTTGTTTAAATATTATTAGGTGCCAGTTGTTCAGTCTTGCATTTGCGTGCATCCTTGGCTGAAAATCTTGAAAAGTGAGTATTTGCGGAGTGCTGGGGTAAAATCCGTAAAGAAAGGTAACAAATTGTAAACAGCGGTGGGTGAGTATACTTTGGAGGGCTCACAGAAAATGGCACGACGTCATTTATGTATAATTGTTCAGCAGCACACTAGTCACACATTGTAACGTTGAAGTGTCTTATGTCATAAATTACGTCAATATTTCCTGTCATTTTCCAGAATACACCATGATGTCATTAAATCACAATAATTCAGCCGCGCTACTATCACACACTGTAATGTCAAAATGTCTTATGTCACAAATTATGTTAATATTTCCCATCAGTTTGCAGAATACCCCATGGCGACTTTAGTCATAGTAATGCAGCTGTGGCCCCGGTAATACACTGTAATTTCAAAGTGTCTTACCGCATAAATTATGGTAATAATTACCACCATTTTAAGTAGGTTAATTCTGCTATTGATGATCGTCTCAGAATGGCGAACATACCAAGAATGACGAGTCTTATGCAACCGCTCTATAGAGAAAAGGAGAGGGGATGCCCCGGCATTTTCATGTCTTCCTATTGGCCTAAATCAGTGGGAGGAGAGCGACCCTAATTCTCGCCTCAGAATCGGCAGATTGGATGGGTGACCTTAATCTTCCCACCATTGTTATGTCACGCAGTTGCCTTACAAGTGTGGGCGGACATGCAACATGTATCTCGTTACATCCTGCCTTCAGTGTATTGCACACAAGTGACCCAGGAACGTGGACGGTGTAGTACATTACATCGTGACCTCGAATTTCGTCCCCGTATGCCCACTACTTCAGAGCTTATGTCCATCCGAAAGTACAGTCATCATATTCAGACAATATAATATGTTTTGGATTTCCAGCATGCTGGGTTAATAATAGGACAACAACTTGAGTTCACCGGATTGCTGTAGAAAATAGCCAAAGTTGAGAAATTAAGTTATTTTTTGTTTAATTGACGACCGGTTTCGGGTATCAGTACCCATTCTCAAATCATTTAAACAGAAAAAATGGTGTATTCCTTACCATGTTAATACTATACACACTTGTGTCTAAATCAAGTTTTTCAATGAAAATTGGCAGGAAAAGCATACACTTGTTGTATGTCTGCATGTTTTTCTTGCTAGTGGTTAATGAAAAACTTGACTTAGATAGAAGTACGTACGATATTAACATGGCTTGCCTGCTATCACGGAATACATACTTTTTCTGTTTCGATGATTTGAGAATGGGTTACAATGTTAGAAACCGGTCATCAATTAAATAAAAAAGAACTAAATTTCGCAACTTTGGCTGTTTTCTACATCAAAAGTATAGTATCCTTCTTTCGCAAAGAGATGGATCCTGAAGATGAATATGAGAAGTTACAGTTGCAGCCAGTCTCTTCTTACGATTAGCGCCTAAACAGGGAACATGCTTGGCCCCTTCAGGGAAGAGGCGGCTAGTATCACTATTGCCTCTCAAACTAACCGCCTACTGGTGTCCTTCGTCCGGCAATCCAATCCGAACCCCTTGGTTTGCTGCCTCCAGGTGTTTTGTTGCAGCGTTTACAAAGCCCGAAGACGTGAAATTTCAGCGTCTTCCTAATGTCCATCCCATCCTCGAAGATCGTCATATGTCTAAGCCACACAAAGTACCACAGGGTTGTAAAGCACTTGTTTCTTGTGAAGATAGAGGACTCGTGGTAACCTAGTTGTCTTGTACATTTCCAGACGACATGCCGGTTCTCCAAAGCAGTCATTTTGTAAGCTCTGGTTAACTTTCGTTTAGCGTGACGGAGATCACACTGGAAAGTGATACAGCTTTGCACTGAGAGAGGCCACGAAATATTATTTAAAATTGCCTTTCTCGTTTGATTCATCTTGTGATATTATGTTAACCTCTATGATGAGCTCTCTCAGTCTATTTAATCGTCATACGAAATGCAATTTTGAAATTTTACAAAGACTCTTATCGTTACTATGAGAAATTAGTCAACTGATAGGTAACAATAAATAACATGTGATATTATTTTACGCCGTGAACCGAAAAATTAACGGCACTGGAATCTGTTCTTGAAATGTCTCTTTTTATGATGAGCGTAGTCTATGGAAGATCGTATTAAGTATAAAATAATTTAAACGATAGTTCTCATAACATATGAAGAATGTAAGATGATATCTCCTAGTAGCAGTTCTTCGTGTAGAAATATGAAACGAGTTATTTTACTTAAAATTGGAAGAAAGTAACGACAAACTCCTTGGGTCAAATTTTTTTCAGAAACTGGTTAGTGACAGAGAAATTAAAACATAAATATATCTTACTTCCAATGGTAACGTATTCGGTCTCCTTTACAAATCCACGGAGCTGTAAGATTTTATGCAGAATTAAGAGACGCGTCGGTTTCTTCATCGTTTACAAAGCTCAAAGTTTACCAACTACTTGTGTCGCAAAGGCTCGGAGGAAACGGCATGCTAGGGCTTCCCTTCGCTTGTCGCCTAAGAGTGCCAGAGAAGAAGGTGACAGAAATCAATAAACTTAAGAACTCTTCAAATGGCTACATCAAAATATACGATGAAAATACTCGCCTGACAAAACTTATTTAATTGAACCTTCCAGTGGCTTAAGACGTCAGATCTTGTGACTGGTAGATGAGTGAGGTCAGGCTGGCAGCCCACAACACGTATGTCAGGACCACTCCTACTCTCAACAGCATTAAAGCGAGAGTAGGTTTCCAGACATATGCGGTGAAACTTTTTGCTCTTTTCAGGCTTATTTGGAAATCCTTATACAACTGTCAAAGGAAGCTCGTCACAAAAAATACTAGATTTTATCGAATTACAAAACGAATTTTGTCCCTCTCGTGTTTGATTTCTGTTACTGTCTTTGCTAAGATTACAAATGTATAGATACCTTTTTGAGTGTCATTAGTGGCAATGTCCATTGAGATAATCACACAGTCTGTGATATCTTCGTCACTGACATATTGCTCATCAATACGATGTATATGAATTAAAACTGAAAGAATCTTTTCTTCTTTTTCTCTAAATTATTCTCTTTATTATATGGTTCCATATTTCCTCCTTCGTCTAAGCACGGATGGGAATGAAATGGGACACGCAGATGCTTAGAGCATGATTTTCAGCTGGAAATATGTTGGCGTTATTTTGCTGTGACGACGTCCACTTCAACAGTTTTTCAAGTTCTATACAACGAGGCAAATGGATTGTGCGTGTATTATTTGGGTCGAAGAAAAATGAGATAGGGGACACCGCTGGGCTTACATTTGAGACGAGCGGCGTCTGGCAACCATGAAGTATCATTTACACGTAAATACTGCGTACCGTGTTGCATTCAAGTTTCCCAAAATCGCTAAGTCTTTTGTCAGGGTGGCTTCCTCAATGAGGAGGCAGGCTTAACTTTCGCATTCCCGAATTACGATACCATCAGGCATATAATTACCTCACTATGGTGAGATGTTAAACTAAAACTCCATCTTATTTCAGTGTGAATCAAGTTCATGCGTCTTAATTAGTAGTTACCATGGATTATTTTGGTCGGATTATTTAGCTGAGGTTGTTACGGTCTTCAGTCCGAAGACCTGTTTCATAGAGATTACCACACTTCTCTGCCTTGTGAACGCCTCTTCATCTCTGCATGACTACTGCAACCTCCATCTGTCTCCGCTTCCTCTAATCGAGCATTGTAGTCTCTCTACAATTTTAGCTCCCCCTCCACCCCAAACTCCCGTCTATTTATTGTCTCAGAATGTGCCGTATCAACCAACAATTTTCATGAATCAAATTGTGTTATTTTGCTCCCCAGTTCGATTCAGTATCTCTGATTCAGTTAGCCAATGTACCCATCTGACCTGGTTTCTTCTATAAAACCACATTTAAAAAGGTTTTGCTCTCATCTTGCCTGAAATACTTTTCGTTCACATTTCACTTCCGTGAAAGGTTACACTCCTGATCAACCCTTCCGGATAAGATTTCATAACACCTAAATGCATCTGTACAACGAAAGGCCAGTCCAAAGTTGCAAATTTAACTTCTTTTATCCACTCGATGAATAGTTTTGGGCCGGGACACATTTCCAAATCATTGTAACATAGTCAAAAATGGTATTACTGAAAATGCAACAACGTACCAAAAATGTACACTTGAACAGTTGCAGCTGATACAGACAGTTATCTGTATGCGCCAAAACTGTTCGTTTACATATTTTTGACTAGTTTTTCGTTGTATTGATTAACAGAAGTTTCTGACCCACAGCTGTTGCAGCATGCAGGAAGTTCGTACTTAAATTTACATTCATTGTTAACAGATTTATTTTTTCAGGACAGTTTTCCTAGCTATTGTCAATCTACATTTTATATCCTCTCTACTTCTATCTTGGACACCAATTTTCATTCCCAAACAGGAGAACTCATCTACTTCTTTTATTGTCTCATATCCTAATGTAATTCCCTCCTCATCGCCTGATTTAATACGACTGTATTGCATTACCTTTCTTTTATTTTTTGATGTTTATCATATAATGTCTTTGCAAGACAATGTCCATTCCACTTAATTGTTCTTCTAAGTTCTTTACCATCTCAGATAGAATTACAGAGTCGTTGAAAAACTTTTATTTCTTCCCTCTAAATTTTAATTTCCTTTCCAAATTTCTTCCTGGTTTCCTTTGCTCTTTGCTTAACGAACATGCTGAATAAGATAAATAAGTACACGAAGCAGAAGACTGTGGAGATTTCGGTACGAATTGTTTTCATTATGATAAACAGAGTTTGACATTGGGCAGTGAGCCACAGTTTACAGCATGTGCTACTGTTTTCACACGTTAAGTTACAGCTCCTGTTACCGTGAGATACAAGATATAACTAGGTACTCTAAAAGTGTGCAGATAACGATGACAGTGCAGTATCCAGTCATTAATTTCAGTTTAGGCCTACGACTTACACTTCGATCAAACATTAATCTTTCTGGTTTTACTGGAAGTATGCAGCACTCATGACTGCGCAGCAATTACAGATATTAAAGGAATCTCAGATAGAATAGTACGATTTGTTTGAAAATAGAAAAGGTATCCCGCGGAAATCGTTCGAGCTTATATAAGGACGTAAATACATACCGATTTCGAGGTTAAGGAGCTCTACGAAGAGTTGCAGAAGCTGATAGATGACAGCAAATGCAACTACAAAATGATGATTGTGGATTTTAAAGCGAGCCTAGGAAAATAAGTGAAGAACGAGTTTTCAGTGGGAAACGTCAGGTAGAATAAAATGGTACACATGGCTCTCAGCACTATGGGACTTTACATCTGAGGTCATCAGTCCCCTAGAACTTAGAACTACTTAAACCTAACTAGCCTAAGGACATCACACACATCCATGCCCGAGGCAAGATTCGAACCTGCGACCGTAGCAGCAGCATGGTTCCGAGCCGAAGTGCCTAGAAACGCTCGGCCACTGCGGCCAGTGCCATCTAAAAGGCCACGCCACATGGCAACATAACTGTTTCTTATGGCACTTGTTCACATTTCTATCGGCATTGTTATTAAACCAGCACTAAGCGCAATATTTCAGAGCAATGGTAATGTTATGAATAAAAATTAAGATTTAAAAAAATGTTTTAATTAAAAACAAAAAGTTTTATCATTGCTGCTATGGCCAATTGATATTCAGGTTTTTTCCCCCGGTTATTAGTATAAAAAAAACACCCGTTATAATCGAGGCCAAACAAATACTGAAAAATACCAGTTATTCTCTGGTTTGGCGGCCTCGAGTGTGGCTTTGTCATTCGATGTGGAGACTGGCGAGGACAGGCTGGTCGGTGGCTCGTGGTTGACGTGTTTACTCCGCGTCCTGCCTGCAGAGGGAGAGGCTGTTTGCTGGGACGTCGCCTGCCACAGGCTTCGTCTCCGTTCGGGCTACGGTACATGGCTGTTTAATCTGACTAAAGAGGGTAGGATTTACGAAATATGACTATAGTTTTAAGTGATACCGTAAGTGATACCTATTTGACTTAGTTTTGAGAAGTTTGCATTTTTATTTTAATTCTGCAAAACCATATCCCTTCTGACAAATGTACGTAGGGCTTTCTATCCTGCTGTTTTCTGTATAATTCGCGAATAATGTATCTGGTTCTTAGTATACGCAACTGAAATGAGCTTAGATTTAGTTAACTTTGGTTACTCGCTTCATTATTCCTGACTGTCCATTTCCAGCAAGAACTAGGTGTGATATGTAATGAACACGTGGTCATTTAGTTATACTTTGAGAACTAAATTTCCCAGATTTCAGTAGGCACTCCTGTTTTCATGTTTGGATAACTATAACGATTTGCCGCGCGGTTTGATGCGTCATGTCAGGGATTGCGCGGCCCTCCCGCCAGAGGTGCGAGTCCTCCCTCGAGCATGGGTGCGTGTGTTGTTCAACATAAGTTGGTTAAGTTCTTTTAGGTAGTGAGTAAGTCTAGGGGCCGATAACCTCAACAGTTTGGTCCCTTAGGAACCCACACACATTTGAACACACAACGATTTGGTGGTACCCTTGTTCGTCACCTGTCGCCACTTAGCCAGTATGCGTTTGAATAGACCATAATAGCGTGGATAGTAGCATTGTCTCCAATAGTCACAAAACATCTACGTGCACATTTCTATTTTAATATAATACCAAAATTTCGTTACGACTACGCATTCATAAGGATCAGATGCTTAATAATTAACAATAAAACCGTTACATTCGCCTTTATCCCTCTTACAATAAAAACTTTATACACAAATAAAGAGAATCTTGGATATGCACCTGGTGGTGGAACCTAGCCTTCTGGAACATTTAGTGTGGTTAATAAATTAATTCACCCTGACATCGTTCCGTATTCCATTTGTCACATCTTAGATCTGCACACGACTGATTTGCACACAACTGATCAGCACGAAAATACTGAAACAAGTAAATTGGCAGACACTAGAAGAGAAAGCTCAAATATGCGGCGAAAGCCTACTTATAGAGTTCCAAGAACCAGTGTGAAGTGAGGACTCTAAGAATACAGTAATGCCCCGTATTGCACTCACAGAGACCACGAAGACAAGATTAGCGCGCTCAGAGGCATTTAAACAGAGAACCATCTCCCTCTCCGTACCAGTAACATGTGCTACAATGAGAATTACAGGTGCTACAATGAGAATTACAGTGGCTTGTGCAGAGTGGATATATATCTATAGGAAAATGATTAGAGTGAAGGAAATGTGTCTGCCGTCCACCAACCACGTAACGTACTCCATGCCGACGTACCGTCAGTGGACAGTGGGCACTTTGGCGCTACCGGGCGGCGGAGTAATAAAAGTCTGGCAGTGTGAGCTGCAGGTGACGAATACCATCCGGCAGCTGGAAGCGGCTGACTCAGCGCTATTAGGCGGAGGTGCGACGTTTCCACGATTGCCGCTGTCATCGTCTTCCGGTGGCGACTCGCTGCTGTGTTGGCCTTCACACGGCGCTGCGCCCACGGGCCCGCTGAACACCACTACTATTCTCCTGAGGCTTTCTGGGATGCCTGAAATGCAGACTGAACAAAATGGAACAGGAATTTACCAAGTACAACATACATCATTTCTTATTGTGTTTTCAGGAGGATTTTTATAGCATAGTACCTCTGTGTATCCTGTGTTACAGTTTCGTCTTGTTTACTCGTTTCAGTATGCTGTGAATGTAAAACTTGTTCTATCTCTGAATCTGTCCTTTGTTAAGCCTATGTAACTTCGTACCATGGTACCACTCAAACTAATGTATACTCTGAATTGTCAAAACAAACTGTAATGTGACATTTCCAGTGTTGAGGTGGAGTTTGGAAACTCAATAATATTAAAAGAAGAAAAAACGGCAGACTTTCAGAGTAAATTTAGATGTCTAACAACATCATAACCTATGCATCCAGCAACATGACAGATCTCTGGAAACCAATAAAAAATTTAATTGTAAAATTCTAATAAAATATTTCAGTACACTCCTCAAATGTGAAGCGCCATCTGACTAACTTCGACTTACGAAACCAGCATCAAATCTTGATTCGCTTCCACCTCTCCATGAAGTAGTAGTGAACATAATATACTCAATGAAAAACAATAGAGCACCTGGTGAAGATGGAATTATTGCAGGATTATGGAAATTGGGCGACAAAAACATTTGCAGAATAATATCCGAGGTCTAGAACACAGTGAAATTTCCTAAAGAATGGAAGAGCACCTTCAATCATCCATTCCATGGGAAAGGAGGCAAAACGAATCCGAATAATTACAGAGGAATCTCACTTCTTCCAGTAACCCGTAAAATTTTCTCTAAAGCCTTGCTGAGCCAACTCGGGCCACAATCGAACCCCTAGAAGAACTGGGAATTGACAGAAACACCAGCAGTGCCACTATCCAGGAGACGCTACAGCGAACGATCTCAAAATTCAAATTCATGAAAGAAATGACAGCAGCTAGTCGTCTAGTGGATAGCTTCACTGCCTGTAGATCGCGGGTCCCGGGCTCAATTCCGAGCTAGGTGGGAGATTTTATTCTCTCGGTACTGTGTGTGTGTGTGTGTGTGTGTGTGTGTGTGTGTATTATTATTCCCTAACCACTCGTGTCATCTTCGTGTATGCGCCAGTGGTCGAAGTGGCATCAAATAGAAAGACTTGCATCAGGTGGCCAAACAACTCCAGATGGGATCTCCCAGCCACCAATGCCATACTATCATTTCCATGCCACGAATCTCAAACTCACTAGTAATGCACACAAGAGCCAGACGAGGTTATAGATTATCGACATTCTTTGTTGACATTGTAGTGGAGAAAATAATCGGAGAATGGGAAAAATTCGTCAGAGGAACCCAAACTGGAAAGAAGGAAAAAAGACACTGCTAAATGCATGGCTTTTGCGAATGACCTGGCTGTATAAACGAACAACGAAGGTGAAGCCAAGCTGCCTCTAGATAAACTGCATGAAATCTTCTGTAAATCTGGACTCCAAATTTCCTATAAAAATGCAGTATATGGAAATCAAATCAACAAGAAAACTCCGTCTGAAAACACAGTATGGAACAATCTCACAGCCCACTCACTTCAAGTACTTAGTAGAAACTATCTAACCCACAGGACAAGCTGCGTGGTGTAGCCGTGCGGTCTGAGGGGTTCTGTCACGGTTCGCGCGGCTTCCCCCGTCGGAGGTTCGAGTCCTCCCTCCGGCATGAGTGTGTGTTGACCTTACAGTAAGTTAGTTTGAGTTATATTAAATAGTGTGTAAGCTTAGGCACCGATGACCTCAGCAGTTTGGTTCCATAAGACCTTACCACAAATTTCCAAATTCCGCAGGACAGAATAAAATTAACCTAAAATGTAAAAAGAATATTCAACCTGCAAGAGGCGTAAGAACTGACATGGAATCATTACAACAAAAGAGCAGTATCTCGCAACGCAAAACTATGACACTCCAACACGGTTGCTTCACCATAATCCTAGTATGCGTCAGAAACGGCGGAGAATAGAGGGATAGCCAAAATTCATGATGACGAGAAACAACAACGAAAAATTCTTAGGAAAATTCACAGCGTTGTTCTACGAGAAAGAACTAGGATCAGATGGCATAGAAAGGAACTCTACGAAAACACAGACACCATTAGAGATAAATTTGAAAAAAAAGGCTGCATTCTACAGACACCTATGCAGCAGGGATGAAAATAGACTCACTAAAGAAACGTTAACATCGTCTATAAAAATGGTTCAAATGGCTCTGAGCACTATAGGACTTAACTTCTGAGGTCATCAATCCCCTAGAACTACTTAAACCTAACCAACCTAAAGATATCACACACATCCATGCCCGAGGCAGGATTCGAACCTGCGATCGTAGTGGTAGCGCGGTTCCAGACTGTAGCGCCTAGAACCGCTCGGGCCATTGTTTATACAAGTAAATTAAAGACCGGTTGGCTGAAGGAGAAACAAGGAGACCTGTGAGTTTTGAAAATTACCGAAGAAGAAATTAAGAGAGAAAACAACTCAGAAATAAAATTAGAAACAAGAAAATTGAACACGTCTCAGCGAAACAAACAACAGGGAAAAACGTACAGAGGAAAGGAAGAAAAAACACAGTGAATTAATGAAGAGATTTTGCGAAGAAGATAAAAGCGTGGAAAAGGAAGAGAAGCAATGATTGGCTCCAAGTCACACGCTTCCTAAAGCGGAAGAATATATCACGTAACATTCCTCCAATGCGGTCGGTATTTGCTTCGTGATACATTACCCGTGTTAAAATGGACCATTTACAAATTGCAGAAAAGGTCGATATCGTGTTGATGTATGGCTATTTTGATCAAAATTCCCAACGGGCGTGTGCAATGTATGCTGCCCGGTATCCTGGGCGACATCATCCAAGTATCTTCACCGTTCGCCGGATAGTTACGTTATTTAAGGATACGGAAGTGTTCAGCCACATATGAAACGTCAACCACAACTTGCAACAAATGATGATGCCCAAGTAGGTGTTTTAGCTGCTGTCGCGGCTAATCCGCACATCAGTAGCAGACAAACTGAGCGAGAATCGGGAATCTCAAAAACGTCGGTGTTGAGAATGCTACATCAACATCGATTGCACCCGTACCATACTTCTATGCACAAGGAATTGCATGGCGACGACTTTGAACGTCGTGTACAGTTCTGCCACTGCGCACAAGAGAGATTACAGGACGATGACAGATTTTCTGCACGCGTTCTATTTAGCGACGAAGCGTCATTCACCAACAACGGTAACGTAAACCGGCATAACATGCACTGGCGCTTCAGTCTGGAGCCGCGCGACCGCTACGGTCGCAGGTTCGAATCGTGCTTCGGGCATGGATGTGTGTGAGGTCCTTAGGTTAGTTAGGTTTAAGTAGTTCTAAGTTCTAGGGGACTGATGACCTCAGATGTTACGTCCCATAGTGCTCAGAGCCATTTGAACCATAATATGCACTGTTGGGCAACGGGAAACCCACGATGGCTGCGACAAGTGGAACATCAGTGATCTTGGCGGGTTAATGTATGGTGCGGCATTATGGGAGGAAGGATAATTGGCCCCGATTTTATCGATGGCAATCTAAATAGCGCAATATATGCTGATTTCCTACCCAATGTTCTACCGATGTTACTACAAGATGTTTCACTGCATGACAGAATGGCGTTGTACTTCCAACATAATGGATGTCCGCACATAGCTTGCGTGCGGTTGAAGCGGTATTGAATAGCATATTTCATGACAGGTGGATTGGTCGTCGAAGCACCATACCATGGCCCGCACATTCACCTGATCTGACGTCCCCGGATTTCTTTGTGTGGGGAAAGCTGAACGATATTTGCTAGCGTGAGCCACCGACAACGAACATGCGTCAGCGCATTGTCAGTGCATGTGCGAACATTACGGAAGGCGAAATACTCGCTGTTGAGAGGGATGTCGTTACACGTATTGCCAAATGCTCTGAGGTTGATGGACATCATTTTGAGCATTTATTGCATTAATGTGGTATTTACAGGTAATCACGCTTTAACAGGATGCGTTTTCAGAAATGGTAAGTTCGCAAAGGAACCTGTATCACATTGGAACAACCGAAATAAAATGTTCAAATGTACCTACGTTGTGTATGTTAATTTCAGAAACCTACCTGCTAACAACTGTTCGTCTAAAATTGTGAGCCATATGTTTGTGACTATTACAGCGCCATCTATCACAAAGCGAAAAACAGTGGTCCAACTAAAACATTCATATTTCTTTACTTACTACACGAATACGTAATAAAAATGGGGGTTCCTATTTTTAAAAAATGCAGTTGATATCCGTTTGACCTATGGCAGCGCCATCTAGCGGGCCGGGCGAACCATAGCGCCATCTGGTTTTCCCCTTCAACTAGAGAAGTTTCGTTCTTTGTATTTCTTTCGTTTGACGCTTATTTCGTGAGATATTTGTATTTGGCCCGGTCACAATCAGTGGACCACCCTATATATATATATATATATATATATATATGAGAGAGAGAGAGAGAGTGCGTAAAACTGACTTCGTGGATATTTTAGAGACCGTTTGCATAGCGTGCTGTTGGATACAGAGATGTGTAGCATATCGTTCGACAGATACTTGAGTATTTTTCCTCACTATATCGCGTAAAAAGACAGAAGTAAACTTAGAAGGGGTGGAGGCGATGGGCAGGCTTACCACGTCTGGAACAAGAAGAAAGAGGAGGGGATGGTGGGTGGGGGCGGCAACGGCACTGTAAGTTGGCTTGTGGTGTATATAGGTTAATGTAAAAAGCCTCTCCACAGCCAAATGTGACCGTTACTTCTTTCTTGCGATCCAGTACATTTCTCGTACGAAACAGTGATTTACAGCAAAATGATATCTGGAGCAAACTCCGGGAATTCCCCAGTCTGCTCTTCATGAGATTCATGCTTGCTCTATACGGACAAATTTATCTCTGAGCATATGAAAATGTAAAGACTTGCGTATAACTGAGATTTAATCAGGGTATCCTCAACATGATTTCAAAAAAATGGTTCAAATGGCTCTGAGCACTATGGGACTTAACATCTGTGGTCATCAGTCCCCTAGAACTTAGAACTACTTAAACCTATCTAACCTAAGGACATCACACACATCCATGCCCGAGGCAGGATTCGAACCTGCGACCGTAGCACTCGCGCGGTACTGGACTGAGCGCCTAGAACCGCTAGACCACCGCGGCCGGCAACATGATTTCAGAAACACAACTCTGATTAGAAATGGCAAACAGATTAAGTAGTAGGACGTCATTAGTTTCTCCATACGCTGATTCCGCAACTGTTTGCTAGTTAATGAAAAGCTGCTCCAGTTCTGTTGTGAAATTTATTGAGTGCGCTACATCTACATCTACATCTACATGACTACTCTGCAATTCACATTTAAGTGCTTGGCAGAGGGTTCATCGAACCACAATCATACTATCTCTCTACTATTCCACTCCCGAACAGCGAGCGGAAAAAACGAACACCTAAACCTTTCTGTTCGACCTCTGATTTCTCTTATTTTATTTTGATGATCATTCCTAACTATGTAGGTTGGGCTCAACAAAATATTTTCGCATTCGGAAGAGAAAGTTGGTGACTGAAATTTCGTAAAAAGGTCTCGCCGCGACGAAAAACATCTATGCTGTAATGACTTCCATCCCAACTCGTGTATCATATCTGCCACACTCTCTCCCCTACAACGTGATAATACAAAACGAGCTGCCCTTTTTTGCACCCTTTCGATGTCCTCCGTCAATCCCACCTGGTAAGGATCCCACAGCGCGCAGCAATATTCTAACAGAGGACGAACGAGTGTAGTGTAAGCTGTCTCTTTAGTGGACTTGTTGCATCTTCTAAGTGTCCTGCCAATGAAACGCAACCTTTGGCTCGCCTTCCCGACAATATTATCTATGTGGTCCTTCCCACTGAAGTTGTTCGTAATTTTAACACCCAGGTACTTAGTTGAATTGACAGCCTTGAGAATTGTACTATTTATCGAGTAATCGAATTTCAACGGATTTCTTTTGGAACTCATCTGGATCATCTCACACTTTTCGTTATTTAACGTCAACTGCCACCTGACACACCATACAGCAATCGTTTCTAAATCGCTTTGCAACTGATACTGGTCTTCGGATGACCTTACTAGACGGTAAATTACAGCATCATCTGCGAACAGTCTAAGAGAACTGCTCAGATTGTCATCCAGGTCATTTATATAGATCAGGAACAGTAGAGGTCCCAGTACGCTTCCCTGGGGAACACCTGATATCACTTCAGTTTTACTCGATGATTTGCCGTCTATTACTACGAACTGCGACCTTCCTGACAGGAAATCACGAATCCAGTCGCACAACTGAGACGATACCCCATAGCTCCGCAGCTTGATTAGAAATACGGAATCAACTTGAGATCCCCTGTCGAAAGCGGCCATTACTTCGTGCGAATAAAGAGCTAGCTGCGTTGCACAAGAGCGATGTTTTCTGAAGCCATGCTGATTACGTGTCAATAGATCGTTCCCTTCGAGGTGATTCATAATGTTTGAATACAGTATATGCTCCAAAACCCTACTGCAAACCGACGTCAATGATATAGGTCTGTAGTTAAATGGATTACTCCTACTACCCTTCTTGAACACTGGTGCGACCTGCGCAATTTCCCAATCTGTAGGTACA